>NC_134038.1:24163066-24790566 GCF_965140245.1 Athene noctua | reverse complement strand
ATTTGCTTCCACATCTACAAAGTGGGAATAATCCATACTTATAATACTTACCAGGCATGGTGAAGCAGATCTTCAGCATTTACACTTCATATCATGTGTTAAGCTGCCTCCGCTTGACTAGGTCATGCCTCTTTGGTGCTACCACATAAATGTTAAAACTTAACCATCATCTGATCTTTGAAAAGGGCAGATCCAATTCCCTGCCTCTTTTTTTCTGGAAAATTACCCTTTGAAATACTGTTTTAATAAAAAAGAACAGAAGAAAAGTCTACTTGGCCAATTCTTTTGTCAAGATCTAGGACAGATTGCTGGATAGTATTTTACATTCAGACTGGAATTATTACTTTGGCCCTTAGGCAAAATGTACCAGAAACTTGTCTTGGGTCATGCTAGCAACAAATGATGAAGAAAGCAAACATTTTTTACTTTAAATATAGTCTGTGAGTTTTTTGAAACATAGAGACTAAATATAGACAATTGTCTTGGAAACAAGCTCAGAGAAAATTTATAATTTTTTTCTGTTCATCAATTTTCTAGCTGTTCAAATTTAAAATAAGCAGTATCAGTCAACTGCTATTTCCTCATCTAGAAAGCTTTCTTTACTGGCTTTAACTGTTTCCAATCATTATCACAGTTCAGTGCTTGCAGACAGTAAAGCAGCTGAACAAAATAGGCATCCACTAATATTTCCAAGTCTTTTTCAACCCACGGGGAAAGCTATATTCCATTTGTCCATAAGAATTTCACTCAAGCTTGTTGAGATTACTTTTGGGTTTTATTGCATTAAATCAATATTCATATATATATTCAGTTAAATTAAATTATCAGCTAATGTTTGCTAGAGCTTATATCTAACCTAGAAAAGCTAATTTTTGTAGTATCATCCAAATGGAAATGTAATTTGAGTGAGAATTGATTTACTATCTTTGCCTACAACATTACTGCAGAAAAAGTTAGCAAAACGTTATGGCACGATTTTTAGGACACAAAAATGCTTAAGGTACACTTAAAAAAATTGCCAATATTGCTGTTGCAGTGATACAGCTACATCTCAAATGCATAGGTATCTCAAAGTCTTTTTATCAACACTCTATTGTTTTGAAGGAACAAATCAAATAACGCTAACTTTCATTTGAGAGGAAATAAAGCAGAGCTGACGGGGTTCGTACTCATTAAGCATTTCTTTTCTAACCAAACGCCATTCATCAAACAGAAAATTTGCTTCTTTGGTTACTCAATTTCTTGTAAACCCAGAGAAAAGCTAACACTTTAGAGACGTACGTCTTGGACAAACATTTTGCAGCTATAACAGAGAAACAGCTCCAGTGACGGGAATTCTTGTGGCACGTTATAAAAAACTGAGATATAAAACCATCACACCCAGCCCTTTTGCTTACATCATTGGTCCCCAAACTCTGCTTCATGAGTGCCTGCTGAGTAGACTGTGGCTGCTTGGGGAATACCACTGGGCGTACGCTTAGAGAGTCCTATGAGGTAGCAGAGTACAGCACCATGGCCTGTCACCTGCCTTGTGATAAAATACATCACATGGGTCCCCTGGCATAGAATAGATCTCATGGCTAGATGATGCTCCACATGCAAAAAGCTTAGCGAACAGCGCTGCCTGTCCTGCTGAGAGGGGACCAGAGTTGCTCACCTCAACATCAGGATGGAATTTCAGTCAAAATGAGGAGGAAGGGCTTCACTTTCTTATGGACACCAAATAATGTGGTAGCAAGGAACTTCATCTTGCCTAGGGCACATTCAAGTTTAAATCACTGCTGTCAGATTTGAAGCAGTGTCTGAAAAGGGGATTCACCACAACAGGTAACTGCTTGGTCCCAGTTGTGTGTGTGTCTGTCTGTCTCCTTCTTGGACTGTCTTACTTTCAGAACACGCTGAAAAGTTTTGATTTCACCCTGCATCAGAATGAAACCAAATGCCAAAACCTCAGAATTTTTCACGAAACAGAATCCTTGTTTCCTGGCCAGCCCTATTATTGAACCTTAATATGATACAATATGTGTCCATATTTGCACACATGGTCCACAGCCCTTACACATGTGTAAATCCTACTGAAGTCATGTATAAAGGATCAGGCTCTAAGGCTGTTATAGAAAAAGTTCATGTTTCACTGAGTTTTTGGTATTCTTTGAAGATATTACATTAAGAGTAAATATAGAGAAGTACATGTTATATGCAAGATTTTCAGAGAACATTTAACTTCCACACCAGAAGGTCACATCTAAGGCAATATGGTCTTGGAACAAGTTCAAAGTTGTCACACTTGATAAAAATAGCTTAAAGGGCACATAACTGTGCTGGAATACGGGAAAACAGTGGAACATGAGAGGGAGAATGATTGAAGGCCCCATTACTAATTATGTACATATTTTGCTGCTATTGAAAGCTAGGTTTCCAAGCATGTACATGGTACTTAAGTTAAATAGAAGTACAAGCAATTAAAAGAATATAAATGCTTTTGCATTGCTATGTCTAAGCAAATAACATTTTACAAATATAGTTCTGTAGAATAATGGAAAATCTTTTGCCAGCAAACAAACAGAGGATAAATCAACTTTATTTCTAGTTTCAAAATTATGTTTATACACTTGATTTTTGCATTACTTATTAATCTTTTTGTAATGCTTTCTTGAAAAACAAATCCTATATGTTTATTTCGCTAATATAAGAAACTACATTCACTTTTTTTTATGTTTCATTTGAAACTGTTGCAATTGTTTTGTAAGGAAAAATAATCGGTTGCTTCTTCTAACATCCTGACAGAGGCACAGATGTACACAACAGGGAGCTGAATTTTAGGAAAAAAATTACACTGGAAGATAGGCTGTTATAGCATAATATGTGGTACATTATATAAAAAAGTTGACATTAAATTGCCTCTTGAAATACACATAGTGTCAGCTTGGCAGTCATTAGACCTCAGGATTGTGTTCTATGTACTGGATACCTGTGAAGCCACAGTGAAACCTCCTGATGATGCTTCAGCTATAACTTAAGTGAGCACAAAATACAGTCCCATAGCCCTCCTGCAAACTGATTCACTCGCGGGGAGGTTCCACTGAAGGGGAGGTTGTTTCATAACTAGCAGTGCACTCATGGGTCATATGTGACCTACACAGAAAGCAAAGCTGTACATCTTCCAGTTTTGATTTATTGTATTGTCATCTTAATTTTGTCTCTGTCAAGAACATGTCACGCAGAGGAATCTTTACTTTGCTTTTGATTGAGACATTTGCTATATTTTGCACATACCTTTTAATGATTGATGGCATGGTGCAATCTTTGTGCCAAAAGTTAAAAAAAGTAATGCTTGATGATTTTGTAATGCAATACTTTTGACTTGGTTCTGTCCAGAATTACTACATTCAGAGCTCCATCATGTCCTGATCCTATTTATCTCAGTGAGACTCTTGATGAGAAAATGAAATTGCTGTCTTCCATGCTTGGAAACAAATTTTTCATTCATCCACATTCTTCCCTGTAGAGAAACTGCCTCAGATAACATTTGTTTTTGTTTTGTTTTGTTTTGTTTTATTTTTTGACCAGGTTTTGTCTCATAGGACAATTACATAAATTACCATGTAAGGTAATTTATTTTACGGCATCAGTCCGCAAAAAGTATGTTTTGTGACAGCAACACTTTTTTGCCATAGCAATGATGTACTTAAGAACTGAAGGTATCCCTTCAACCAGAGAAAGACGACCAAAAGCAGATGTAGCTCATGCCTCCCATAACACAAATACCTAATGGGAAGATTTTATGTCTTCGATGATTAGGAAGCTGAGGATAGCAAAAGTGCTTGAAAGCCATTCTAACCATAGAGAACAACCCAACTCTAGGAGGTGCCCTGGATACACAGAACTCTCCATACCATCCTTTAAAAATGTATAACTGCGGGGAAAGGTTACCCTGTATTACAGCAGAGAAGCAACAATGTAATTTATGCTGCTCAGTTTAAAAGCATCACATTTTTATACAATAACAAAACGGCAGAGAGACTGAGTCATTAGAAAAATACTTGCACAGCTGGTAAATTGTATTTTCTATGGACCTTATACATGTGATTCTAAGCGCTAAGTATACACATTATTAGGGTCAATCCAAATCCAGGCTGCTGAAAAATCCAAAGTGTTGGAGGATTTAGGATCTTCCTGTGGATTTTGTTGTAGCCTCCACAATCTATGCTTTCATTAAAATAATATATGTTCTAACTTTCCAGGTTCTGAAAGGAGTCTTTGCAATGTTAACCAGTGCACTGTCTCACAGACTGTACAGCCAACAGATTGAAACAATACTACCAGGATATGTAGAGTAATAACAATATTTATTCTGTATTTTTGTCTTCTTAGAACGGATTGACCACTGATTCAGAAGCAAGGAACTACTGTGATATGGCCCTGGCTTCTCACTCAATTGGAGATGGTAATGTTTTAGTGGTTTTAGTGCTAACCATCTATGAAGGAGCACAAAAGGTAGCATGCCCCCAGAGAGCAAGATGATCAGGGTCTGTATGTCTGTTACAAGCCCATTAAGAGGGATTGTACTGCTCTGTTCTTTTCGTCTTTGTAAAGTGAGAGTGAAACAGTCCACCAGAAGTTTGCTTAGCTGTGAAAAATGACACATCTGCTGTCCATTCTTTTTTGTCTTGATGTCTGGAAATAAGTGCTTCATTTCTTGTTGCATCTGAACAAAGACAGACCTACTGGAGGTGCTCCCAGCTCCCTGAAGTTTCTAGGATGTTTTGTTTTAAACTTCTGCTCTACTCAGACTTGGGCTCACCTGCTTTCCCAGTCATATTTACACACCACACTTCTTTTGGCTGTATTTCTCTGAGGTCACTCTATCCCTCTCTTTATCTAGTGTACAATTCTGAGAACTGCAGTGAACAGGAAGGCTTTTAGTCCTTTTGCTAGTTCACATAGTCTGCTGCTGGGAACCCTTGAGCTGGAAGAGATTAGAAATCATATAAAGCTCCATGAGCCAATGCCCATTGCTTTTAACTCAAAAGGTTTTAAAGGCCATCCAAGTAATGCAAACTGGATGTGCATGTCTCTAATCCAATGGATTGGATGTCACTGAAAGGATTTTGCTACCAAAATTATTTGCATTGAAGCAGAGCTAAAAGCTGCAGTCAGGAATCAATATTTTACAAGGCACCGTACAAATCCAGAGCAAAAAGATGGCCCCTGCCTGAAAAATACACAGCATAAAGGTGTTGTTTGGTTTTATGCTTTCCACAGATGTAATAGCTGGCATGTGTTTTGTACATTAGCTTTGCCACAGGAAAAAATATTGCATGTAATTACATCCTAAGGTAATAGATAACATGGAGATATGACTGATGGATGGGGAGCCCAAGGACATGATCGTATGACAGTGATCCACCAGACAGGGAGAGTATCAGTTCCCTTGCTCCTAGCTGTTGTCATTTTGGTAGACATCCTGGTGACAGTAAGTTTTAAGAAAGGAGATGACAAATTATAGTGAGGGTCTTTGTAGGTGTTTAAAACATGTTTTGTCTATGTATGAAAGGCTGCTTAGGCAATAACAAGCACAGGGTGAAAAACTTGGTGTCAGGATGGTGATTTGCATTACTGCCAGAGCAGAAGTGAGCATGGATCGGCTGCAAGAGTAAAGGAGAGAGAGTATCGCTAATGTGCTTGAAAGAAATGCAAAGCATCGAAAATTCGTATCTGTTGTGATAAACTCAGATAACTTAATGGAGGGATGCAGAGGGGAGGTTGGTACTTTGTATAGAAGAGAAATGGTGTAGATTTGCAATTGTCAAGTGCTTTAGAAAAGGATGCTATGGTACCTCAGACATGAGATGATGAGAACATAAACTTATCTTTCCTAATAAATAGCAGTTGCCCCACTTTCAGAAGTTTTCCATTAGTAAAGTTTAAGTTGCCCTAATAATTATTTTGTCCAGCTTCCCTAAAACAAGTATTCATCTTTTATTAGTATTGAATTTGTATGTCTGAAAGAAGCAAATAAACTCTCTGATGAAATACAACTATTTCTCCCTTTTCATGCAGATTTGTTTCTTGTTGAAGAAGAAACTCTGTGAAACATGAGAGAAAGCAGAGGTACAAAGAGAAAATAGCCTAAAATGGCTCATTTTTTCCAGGTACTTTGTGACCAGAGCTAAAATCAGCTCTGTCCTGTTGGGAAGAGAATATCTTTTCAGTACACTAAATTGTTAAGCCTAATTTGCATTTGTAGAAATGTCATCTGTTTGTTTGAAAACACAATAAAGGTGATGGCAAAACATCTGGATGTAAGGATATGAGATCCATTACCATAAATCAGGTTATTAATGTGGTGTCAGCCTTTGAAATAAAAATCTAAGGATTAATTTTTGAGAGTTCTTTCCATAGACTTGTATGTATTACTTCTTAGGCATAAGTTATCTATGTAAAATGAACGAGCTATCAGAAACCTGGTGTCTGGATGTCAGCAAGCTTTATTTTTGCAGTCTGTGTCACAAATGTAAATGACTAATATATTGGGTTAGTCATATTTTTTTAATTTCTCAGATAGTCCTTAAGAATTTCCAATATGGAGCAAGATTCAGAAGAGTGAGAGCGCCATCACTAATAAAATTCTTTGCAATATTTCATACAACACTGTAACAATCTCTCACTTAAATCATACTATAAAGATTCATGTATTTTATAAAACAGCCTCTCAAATTCAGGTTACCATTAATAATCTGGCATGCATCAACACTCTTCCCATCCTTCCAGGTTTTATATGGAGAAAATAATGGGTGTATATCATGTAAATGAAATGGCATCAAGAACACTGATTTGAACTAAAACACAAAAAAGTGTAAATTGGGTGGTCTAATTATTCATCTTTGGACTAATAAATGATATTGATCTGTACATAAAAACTGCTCACTGTATTGTGGCCAGATGGTATAAAAAGCGTAACAAGAAGTTCTAGTGCATGACATTAATACGTGTTGGATACGGTACACAGGAAATCAATACCAATTGCTAGTAAGCATGTTACACAGAAATATGGACTGAAAAAAAAAAGTAAGCCCTTGGAATAAAACACAAGATATGCAATACTGCCCTCATTGAACTTAAGATTGAAAGAAGTTTCCACTTTCTCCATCTTCCTTTTCAAACCTAGATTAATGTTGTTAGCAATATTAAATCTAAAAAATGGATGGAAAATTACATGAATGATAGAAAAAAAAAGGAAAGCAAGTAATTGATAACGCTGCCTAGATAGTAAGAAACGCTTAAAAGCAAGAACAAATTCACAGTGTCTCAAAACTTCTAAGCAAAACAGAAATGTTTCAAAACTGCAACATGATGGTGTACCAATCTCCTGATCACCCTTTCCAGGTCTCTTCTACATCCTCTGTGTTGTATTTACCTGCTTTGTCTTCTCCTCAGTTTAAAATTCAATTGAATCATTAGGCTTCCAGCTTTGCGTGTTGGTGCAGTCTCCTTTCTGGTGTCAGAGGATGGTCACTTGTTGCCCATCCTTTCAGGCTGCCACTTCCTCCAAACCTCTTGCTGTGTGCAGACATTTTCCCCAGACTCCATGTCTTGTTTTTCAGAGGCAGAGGGAATCCTGAGCAGTCATTCCATCAGAAGTGGGATCCTTGCAGAGCTTTTCTAGCCATTGTTTTTTGGAGAGGTGTAAAACAGCTACTTAATTTCATGACAAAACACATCAAAAAATGATTTAATAATGTCTGTAAATTTTTGGAGAAAAAAAATAAGCCTACCTAAAGTGTGTAAATTATATGCTAGAACAAAGAGCTAAAGAATTACTAAAAGTGCTGCAAATGACAAAAAGCCTCCCTTACACAAAAGATTCAAGTATCTCAATTATATGCTTTACAGGTTCTCTCTTTAGTATTTTGTCTCCTTCACAGTCTAACTTCAATTTATACAGACTGATTTCAGTGTTAAGACACATGTTTACTTATCTATAAAGTCCAAGAAACCCTGGAGATGAGTGCTGAAATAATAAAGATTTTATTCACACAGCTGGGGCTGCCAGTCAGGTTCCAAGGGTGGCTTTTTGGAGATGACACACGTTTTCTTGGCTTTGCAGTTCTTGTAGCTATTCAACATGTCTGATATTCATTAATATCGGCTCTACAATATGCAAATCAAATCTAAGGACATTTTAATTTACATTAAGAAGAAACTTCAGAACAGACTTCAGCTCCTACAGAAATGCTTCTGGCTCCAGCTGCAGGACAAGACAAAGAAAGGGCATCATGGAGTGTTATAGCTTCACTGAGAAACTAATTTTGCCAATAAATAATGAAGGGAACTGGATGTTAGCATAATTCAAGCAAAAATATTCCTGAATTTCACCATTTCTATCTTCATCCTCTAAAGAACCAAGCAATGACACAGGAAGAAGCTGTCAGTTACTTTTGTTCTTTAATAACATATAATATTTTTAAAATCAGGAAAAACTGTAACAGCAGTGATATTTATAAATATTTGAAATGTATTTTTAGCATATTTATGTATTTAATATCTATTGAAAATTATTTATAAGTACAAATACATATAAAATTATATATTTGCATTTTTTTGTAAATATAAATATATAAATATCACAGAAAAGTGATCATTTAACTCTTGAAAAGCAGGATTATTTTAAAAGAACGTATGCTAGAAGTTGTCATTAGACATACATATGTTTTGCGTGAACAGTCCAGCAACAGTCAAGCGAAAACCTGTGTGAAACTTTTAGCACATAAATCTCCTCATGCCTGGAGGCAGTAATAAATTACATGCTTCTTTACATATACATTTTTAAATTGTCAAATATACATTTCATATACTGGAACTAAAAATAATATTTTCTTGTCTGACTTTTTTTGATGTATTCCATAATTAGATGTAGAAGTCAAAGATATCTCTTTATACCCAAAGGATACATAAACCCTTGAAGCATATCAGAACAGGTCAAATATCTTTATATACCCTGAAATTTCACTACTGCAAGACAGGTAATTGTACTCCTTTGTTACCAATTCAACAAAAACTTGGAAAACAATTTTAACTTTCCAGCTTTAGATGGCCATGCATGCCTCTCATGATTTACCTGGAAATTGTACTCCTAGAAAGCCAAAACTGCATTGCTTGTACATTCCCACTCTATTCCATTCAGGTTTCCTATCTTGTCTTTCATTCATTCTGGTGTGTTGATAAAAATTCAGTACCATGGGTATTCTGGAGATGCAATATAGACTCTGTATCAGAGGTCTAATAATCCCCAAAGCAATCTGAACATGTGTAAAAAGAATATATGCATGCAGTCTACATTTTAAAACACCAGTCACTGTATTTAAAGCCTTACATTTGAGTGCAGCATCACTGTCTGGACCAGACCCTTTCCAACCCAACCCTGCTCACGCTGGTTAAATGGGCTGTTAGTCCATTGCGCACCCTTCTGAGGAGGGGGGTCATCAGAGGTTTGCCCCGTTAGCTCAGAGTGAACACTCACTGACAGAGGAAACACTGGGGGAAGCTGGTAAAGCCCCTGTGCCAGGTTAGCACCCGAATTTACATAAATGTGCCTCACTCCCCAGTGCCCCGAGCATTCTGTCCCCAAACTGCTACAGGGATTTAAATTTGCCAGAGATTTAGAAACTGTTGGGAAAAGTGATCTCTTAAAAAAACAGATGAGGCAACAATGAGCTGGGATTATATACAGAAAGTTACTTGCTTCCAGAACCGCATGACCTTCGTTCACTAAATTAATAATTTTCAGTTTTACTTAGTGTGAACTTAACTGTTTCAGCAGACTCTTGCTCATAATCACAGTTACAAATTCTAAATTTATTTTAATTTTTTAAAAACTGATTTTCCACTTTAAAGGTGCCACAATTCAGTCTATTTTCCTTAACACTTGAAGAAAATTACTACTTCAAGTCTCTGCTGAAAGTTTTTTCAGTATGATCTTCAGGCAAAATTTAGGGAAGAGAAGAACAAACAAAATTTACAACCGACAATCATTTGCACATTTAAATCTAGAATATACCTAACATTCAGATTACAATGAAAGACTATGTGCAATATTTTTGTTAAATTTGGTTTTATTTTTTAAAAAAATTTCAAATCTGTGTGCATTTTGGGGGACTTGAAAATAACCCCATAGTAATAAAACCAGCATGGCAATTTTCGTTTCTCAGTTTTTGATGGCTATATATGATTTAATAATTAGATAACGTGGCGTCACTAATATTTAAATCTAATAGTGAAATACTGATTTATATTGCTTGCTTTTGTTGATGTAGTTTTTAAATATCTGAAAAATATTAGAAGATACATAATTTGAGCCAGCCATGAGCTCAGCTAATTCCCAATAAAAGATGGTAATTTTTAATAATGTATTTTATAATATGTTTGTATGTTTATATAATATAACGTATACAAATATATATACATATATATAAACAATACAAAATATAATTTACTACACATAATAATTTGTAGTAAAAAAAGAAAAAGGAACCAACAAGAAATGTTACAAATTAACTAGTCCAAGTTTTACCATCTATAACAGGAGAGAAGGAAGAAGCTCAAGTCATTTTTATTTCCTTCACAGGTGTTTCTCAAGTATTTCTGTTAGTATTGATTAGGATTATCAACTCTTTCATGCTGTCAGTCTTATGCTGTCTATGGGCTATAAATAATCATAAAATAGTGAAGTCTCCTCCCACATGAATAGACTGAAGGCTCCTGGGATCAGCTGTCCATATCCACTTGCTGTACTTGGAAGCATCGGAGCAGGACAGGCAGAATTGGAGCAGGACAGACATGGACAGCAGTTTGCCCAGGAAGTTAACCCGGTTAAAGCATCCAATGTTAGCTAAGAGACATAGTGAAGAAGAAGGTTAGAGGATTGAAAACCTTATTCCAGTGAAAAAAGGAGTTCCTCACAGGTTGTCTCTCAACCCTCCTTGTCAGTAACCTCAGATTCTCTCATGTCCTGCAAATAGCCTGGGCCAGATGCTTAAAAATAATGTCTAATTTCCTTGTTTTTGCCCTTGACTGCAGCTTCAGGTAGTGGGATAGTCACTTAATCATCCTCTACCTTTTTTTGACATTCCTCATTTGTTATAAACTCTATTTTTCCCCTCCATTTTGCACTTCATTAATCCTGCTTCTGTTGCAGAAAATGGCAAATCACCCATACCAGCAACACTGAAGCTAAAAACACACTGACAGTCTCTTTTATCAAGATACAGTCCTCTGCAGTTAGATATCTATATTTCCCAAGGACTTCCTAGAAATCCCGTCCTCTTTTCACTTCTGGTCAAATGTTAGACAATCTTGTGTACGCTTTCCCAGCCTCCAAGTTAAACTGTATCGACTTTTGTTAGATTTTAAGGGATTCAGAATTGCTCAAGTTATATGAACGAACAAGATGTGCATAGCACTAGATCTGTACTTTTTAGTTATACCTATCCTGCATGTTTCACTGAATTGCTGAAATACCGAATAAATTGGACTAACTCAGGCAGCTGACATTTCCAGCAACATGCCCTTGTTGCTTTAGTATGCCCAAGTTCATTACTACACGCCACCTGCCTGTTCCCTGCAAATTTCCCATGTACTCGGCTCTCATCTCTTTGTATGTCACGGACCTCTTGTAACCCTCTTCAGCTACTTTCATTTCATGCCACCCATTTCCTTTCTGTCAAAGGCTGATTCCCACATGACCCCTTCCTCCCATTTTTTGTATTTTTGTTTTTTTCTTCTGTAGGAAATAAATTATTCAGGGCGTTAACATACTTAAACTGAAACTGAAATGGAGGTAGTTATAATGAAATGCTAATAACTGCCAGGAAAATTACAGAGTTGCTCTGAGCTGCTAGGTCTGCCAAGCAGCTGCCAGGAGCACTACGTGTCTCCCCTACTCTTCTCCTAGTTTACTGATTTTCACCAAAATAGGGCGTTGTTCTTCAATTTCAAACTTTCAGAAAACATTCCAGCGTTGATTTGATGTGTCATTCAAAAGTAATCACATAATGGACAAAGAAACAGAGGAATGTTTTTCCGTTGAAATGAGGGCTTTTGATGCATGCTTAGGGTGTGCTTCAACATTACACTTATCTGTTGGCACATCCATCGTTGTGTCAATGCAACTCTATAGGGAGGCTGTGATATAAAATGAGGTTGCTGCCATTAGCATAGATTATTTCATGGAGCTGGCTTGCAGTGCTGACCCAAAAAGTTTTACCAGTGAAATTCACCACTCCCACAACTCTAGCAGAGGGACAGAAATGTGTAGCGGATGTGTAAAGCAGCTCTTCAAGAATGTTAGCACTAGAGAAACTGGAAGTCAGAAGCACATCCTTAATTAAACACCACTGATGCTGTTAAAATGTTTCTGTCCCTCACCTGCCTGCTACCACCTCTTTGTCACAGGTTAACATGCCACAGCTGCTGAAGAATGGTCAAACATACGCTTGAATATGAGCTGTGGGAGCAGTGACCATCATAAGAGGAAACGTAGTCCAAGCTGCTTCAACCCCTTGTGAGGTGAACACTGTCTTATGAGCCGTGATTCATGAGTGAAAATGGCACAGCAAGTGAGGTGATGGTGCAAGGGTAGATTCATGATTAACTCAGCATGTATATACCAGAGGCAGAATAGACAGGTAACCCACCGAAAGCTGGAGCCTTCAGGCCTTGATTAGCTCAGCCAGATTTCAGCACTGGTACTGCTACAGGAGGTAGGCTCCTACCCGAATGCTCACTGTTTGGACCCCACTTCACACAAACCTACCCCATGTGCCATATACTGCTTTCAACCATGTAACTACATTGTGCAGATTAAACACACAGGACTTCAGAGTTCCAGGAGGGCTATATCTCAATGGGCATCTCCATTCCAGGCTTTTTAAAAAAACCTCAAATCAGAGGCCTTTGTAAAAGGTTATTTATGACCTGTCAAAGGACAAAAAAATGGGCCCAGGCTCTTTTCCAGATAATCCACATGCCGACTGGTGAGGAGTCCATTAACTCACGCCTTTCCAGGGCATTTGCTTGCTGCTGGGAGCAACCCCAAAAGGACACAGGACTGTTGGGGAGGGCTCTTCTCTATGATTAACATATTGAGAAGAGGGCTGTGCACACAGAAAATTGAAAGTATCTTTAACTTTCTTCTCACATTTGAAATGGTGAGATTCAGAACCTAAGCAGAATTTCAGAGAAAACGTCCACATTTATTAAACCCAGTGGAAAGAACCGACACGTTTGCCAGCACCGGAATTTGCCCCAAATGGTCACACTCATCAGTGTGACAACACGAATCGAAACCTGGAGCTGGAGCTGGCTGCAGCGGCACAGCCAACAGTAACACCTCTCAGGGAGTCGTGGCGGTAAAGGTCAAAGCCCGCCCTCCTCGGGTTCCTCCGCGTCAGGTGTGTACACCTCTGTGAAGGCAGGAGCGTGAGCAAACAGCGGACGCGGTGGCGGAGCCGGCGGCCTTTTGCCGCCTCGACAGTTCCCGCTGACAGGGCCCCGCCCGCCTCCCTAACGGCCTCCACCGCCCCGCCCCGCCCCGCCCTCAGCAAGCCCCGCCCCCTCCCGCGGCGCACCGCCCGGCCTCCCCGCCCCGCCCGTCAGGTCCTGGCAGAGCGCGTGACCTCGGCTGGCTTCAAGGCCCACTTCCGGCTCCGCCTCGGTGCTGCCGCCAAATCCTTCCGGCTGAGATGCGCGAGGGACCTCGAACGCTGGGAGGGGGCACACGCCCCCGGGAACCCGGAAGTGCCCGAGCGGAGCCGTAGGAGCTGCCTGCGCGGGGCTCCCGTGGCCCGGCCGGCCCGGAGAGCGCGGAGCCTCGGAGGTGCTTGAAGGGGGAGGTAAACGGGACCTGGGGGGGCGTGGGGCTGGCGGAGGGAGGTGTAAGGGGTGTCCCGAAGGTACGGGCGGGGGGTGCCCGGGAGAGGCTGCGGCGGTGACGGAGGCGGGAAGGGTCTCCTCAGTACGGCAGGGAGGGCGGGGGTGCTGGAAAGGGTGGGGGGTGCGAGGGGAGCGGTGGCAAGCGTTAATGTCACTTCAGCTTGGCTTATGAAGGATAGTGGTTTGCTTAGAGTTAAGGGTGGCAGGAAGCGGGCATTTCTTCCATCTACGCGATACTCAAAGTAGCAGATCGATGAGGTGTATCTAAGGTGATGTTTTAGTGTGGACTTTTATCAGTTAAAAGTGACAGGGTTTTTGTCATTTAAATTTTATATGAAGGTATGATAGACTGCTTGACTTCCTCCTCTGTTTTTCTGGTTTGAGTAGGCTTCTCTTTTGATAGTGAGCAACCCAGTTATTAGTTCCTATGTATATAAGCTGGAAATTTGTAAATGCAAATAGATGTGCTTTCATCTTGGTACATATTTCATCTTTACATGTAAGTATATGTATCTCTGTATATAGACATATGATTAGAAAGCAGAATTTGAAGTATAATTTTTCATACATCCAAACAATGTTACTGTTGATGTATTGAAAGTTAGCTTGACAGATTTATAAATAATACCTCAATTGTCTCTTTTCCTAGTGCTTGACCTGTAATACAGAAATCTTTCAGAATGCTGGAGTCCTATGTAACTCCTATTTTGATGAGTTATGTGAATCGCTACATAAAGAACTTGAAGCCTTCAGATCTACAGTTGTCCCTCTGGGGAGGAGATGTTGTACTTAGTAAACTTGAATTAAAGTTGGATGTACTTGAGCAGGTATGTTATGTTTACAGTAGTTACAGTCTGTGTCTTTGATTTAAAAGAAGTTGACTAAATAATTTAGACTGGTCTGCACAGATAAATGTTCATTTAGTACTGTTTTTCTTCTTATGCAAGTTTTTTTCCCCTCCCTGCATTTAGTTAGTATTGCATTGATTCCATGCCATTTGTTTAGTAATGAATGATAATTCTTTGCACATTCTGTAAGTTATGGGGTGTGGAAAGAAAGGCTTTTTTGTGGACATGTTTCTTCTTACATTAATCATTGTTTTACAGTACAAACATTAACTAAATTGCTTTTCCAGTCATATTTACTAATTGCATATAGTAACTAATTCAAAATGTCACAAAGTAAAGTAGGATCACTTATTAATTATGCATACTAAACACAAATTTCTGTTCTCTGGATTGTTTTATGACTACAGTTTTCATCATTCCAGTTGTATCTAAACTTAAGAGTAATTGAGGGACAGATCAACTGGTTTGTGTGGATTAGATCAGAGAGTCTGTAAGCTTGTCTTTTTAAGGCTAAGTTTTGACCAAGTAAAACACTCGATACAGAATTTGGAGCCTGTGGTCAATATGAACTGTTTAAATCTTACTGGAGGGACCGTCTCCTCCTATGCTTATCTGAGTTAACACCTTAAGGAGCTGAGTGTGTGCGTCAGATAAAGCTGTTTGCTGTTGTGCATGGTGTAACGAGTTGTAGCTAGAGTCCTGTGTCTGGATGTAGTCTAAGTAAAGGAGCTGAAAGGCAACAAAAAATAATGGGAGATTTAGACAATATGGCCACTGAAAGAAGAATACAGCAGACAGGTGTTCTGGTTTAAGCCCAGACAGGAACTGAGCACCATGCAGCCACTTGTTCACTCCTTTCACCTCAGGGATGGGGAGAAGAAATACAGAAAGGTTGAAGATCCAGACAAGGACAGGGAAGACGTCATGGACAAAAGACAGACTTGATTGGGGAAGAAAAAGAACATCAATTTAATTTGGGTACCACCACCACTAATTTACCAGTCAAGCAGAGTAGAACAGTGAGAAATACAACCACGTCTTAAAAACACCTTCCCCTCACCCCTCCCTTCTTCCTGGGTTCAGTTTTGCTCCTGATTTTTCTACTTCCTCCCTTGCAGCGGTGCGGGGAATGGGGGTTGTGGTCAGTTCATCACCCATTGTTTCTGCTGCCCCTTTCCCCTCAGGGGGAGGATTCTCCTACTCCAGCGTGGGGTCTCTTTCATCAGAGATAGTAATCTGCTAACGTCCTCCAACATGAGTCCTTCTCACTATCTGCAGCTCTTCACAGGCTGCTCCAGTGTGGGTCCCCTCCGTGAGCTGCAGTCCTCCCAGCAACTGACTGCTCCAGTGTGGGCTTCCCTCAGAGTCCTGGCCTTCTTTGGGTGCAGCTACCTACTCCAATGTGGGATTCTCCATGGGCTGCAGGGGAGTCTCTGCTCTGGTGCATCTCCCCCTCCTTTCTTCAACTGACCTCAGTGTTTGCATAGGTATTTCCCTCACAACTCCTCCCAGGTTACCCTTCTTAAATACGTTATCACAGGTGCAACCACTGTTGCTAGTTGTCTCAGCCTTGGGCAGAGGTGGGTCTGACTTGGAGCTGGGGAAGCTTTGAGAAGCTTCTCACAGGCACTACTGCTGTAGCCCCCTCCCCTGCTACCAAAAACCCACTGCACGCAACCCAAAACATTCTGGCCCTCGCCTCTGTGAACCACATATTCCAGAATTATAAGTAAAATTCATTCATTGCACAGTATTTACAAAGTTCACTTACATCAACAAAAAAACCCCTTCCCCACACCAAAGTAAAAAATAACATCATCATAATGCCAAACGAAAGTACAAAATCCACCCTTCGTCCCTCCACCACAATTACAAGAACTGAAATTCCCATGGTTATTCCACTAACATTGTTCAAGTCCATATTTTGTCTGCTACCTCTCCCAATTGCTATCCTTATCTGTCATACCTCATGCCCCATGGTGGGTGCGACAAAGGACAGTAATGTGTTTTAAATTTTGAATAAAATAAGGCGAGACAAGATAGGACAAGAATTATACGGATGAGAGAAGAAAGACTGGAATAAATTTCACTCAGGAAGACTTAGGTTGGACATCAAGAAAAATTTTCTCATGTTTTAATGGTATTGTGAGGCATGGGAGGAGACTGCATGGTCTATTACAGGAGACCTTTTAAAATGTTTAAGAAATATTTGTGGTTAATTAAGGGTCTCTAATCCTGTTCTGGAAGAGGAGATGATCGTTTCTGAGATCCTGTCCTATTTCTGTAAAGAGCCTGTTTGTCTTCCTTCAGGTATTTGACGGCCTCTGTGTCTTTTCTCCAGTCTTCTAGTTCCTCATTTTCTTGGTACAGCTTGTCCATACAGCTGATGTGGATACTAGACTTCAGTTGTGTCGGATTTGTTCCTCCTGTGAATATTCATAAGCTTTTTAAAATGTATATATTATGGAATTAAAGAAGGCTTTGGAGGTCATCTAGTCCAGCTTCCTGTTCTGAGCAGGCCTGTTGTGATCATTATGTCAGATCAGCTTGTGGCTTTCTCCAGTTGAGTCCTGAAATCTCCTGTCTTGGTTGTGAAAACCTCCTCTTCGGGTAAACTGTTCCAGTGCTAATCTGTGTAGAGGGACTGTTTGTCCTAATAATGAATGATGACTTGGGATGGATATATCAAATGCGTTATATTACCTGACACTATTAGGATTTTGCTGCCATCATCTACGTCATAGTCACAGTTTGCTGGTAGATGATCACTGGCATCATCTTTGCCTGTGTATCATCTGGGGATCTAAATATCCAGTGCAATCTGTTAATGTCATAGCTCTTGTACAGGCAAATGTTGCTATGTGCCCATACCTGTGCTCATGTTTTGTCAGCTTGAATGGGGATTTGAATATGTGACAAATGCAAAATTTAGCTTAGATCCTTTTTTTTTTTTTTACATTATTTGGCTGTGTGCTTATGTGTGCTTATGTGAAATTTATGTGAAATGTAGTGATCTTAATTTATCTCTTACTATTCTTTGGAATTGCCTGGACCCACAGACTGTATTTAGGGTGTCTTTCTCTCTTTTTTTTTTTTTTTTTTTTTGGTAGAAGGGATACTGCTTTATGCTTGTTCAGCAAAACTCTTTGAGTACATGGTGTGTGGTAATACAACATCCCCAAGCCTTTGCAGCTGGCAGAGAGCTCCCTTGAAAAGCTAAAGTCTCTCAAAATTACCTGTACCAGTATATATTATTTTCTTTGGGTTCTCTGCCTGGATGGATTAATAATATCCAAAGTTAGTCACACTAACTGCCCTGCTCTTCTAACACCTTTTCTGTCCTGGGCTGCCTTATTTGGCATGAGTGCAGCCTTAATTTCATGCTTGAGGCTTTGGATACAAATGCACATAGCCTGGATATCTTCATCTGGAGCCTTAAACATTTTGAGAGGATTCCAGCTTTTGTGGAGCTATGCATGATTATTTGAACATTAGCATAGGTGCCAAACCACCTGGACAAAGCACCTTATAACCGATTTGGCAACAAATCTGTGCTTTCTCCCCTTCCTCCTTGCGCTGCAGCTGATGTTAGTGTTCCCATGTCATGTTGTGCTCTTGTGCATCACAAAACAGAATTCCAAAGAACAGATGAGAACAGAGTGTAAACTGTTGTCTGTCTTCTAGAAGATCATTACTTTTGGGACCAAGCTGAAACCAATACTTTTTGAAATCAAGATGTAATATAGTGGTTGACATAAAACATTTATCAAACCCGAAGAGACCATTTCAGTACCTGAAAATACTTTGCATGTTTTTACTTATGTTTTTGTATGTCTTATATGGTCTCATTAAACTAAGCTGAATGTTATTGCAGTAACTCTTAGTGTCTGCTCTTTCTGTGCCACCCTCTTTTTTTTTTTTTAAACAATATCAGTTCTGTAGTGAAAGTGGAGTATTACTTTGTACTCAGATTCAACCTCTAGGTGCAGTGTAGCTTTTGTGCATAATTATGTTGCTCTTTGAATAGCCAGTTAATTTTATAATAGTTATCTCTTGCTAAAGATTAATACGTTTTTTATATTGGTTTTTTTTTCCTATCCTGGATGATTTAATTACTAGAAAAGTAAGCATTCTAAGAAATTTTCCATCTAGGCATAGCAACTGGTACATTGTACAAAAACTACTTCAGGAAAGAATTTTGTAATTAAAGTTTAATATTTAAATATTGTTTTATGGAAGAGGCTTTTAAGCACTCTTGGCAACTTTTATGTGAAGTCACTAGGGTATTGGAACTGCCTGTGATCTTGGTAACTAGCTTGTATGTTATATTTCTGTTGACACAGAGGTACCAAAGAGGTAAGATACGTAGTGAGCTCTTTTTGCTGGTTGTGTATATTTCCATAACATCATAGGTTATTATGTTAACTATTTTACAAACTCAGAAGGGAAAGATGAAGCAGTCTTTGGTTGGAAGACAAAGGAGAACTTCATCTAAAGACTATTGTGTTGACTTCTCATATCTGAAAGAATTTAGAAAGAAAGAAATATGAAAAATGCTAATTACTTAAAACAATTTGAAGTAAATGAGGGCATTAAAATATCCTTACGGTAAGTGTCTGTTATGTGCCACTGGGTTACTTGTGAAATACAGCCTTGAATGGGAAGAAAAGCTATTTGAATTAATACTGATGTGTAGGAAACGTTACTTGCCTGTCACTCCGAAGTTTGAGGGAGTCTTGAATTTTAGGGCACAGGGTATCAAGATCATCTAGTCTGCAGTCTTGCATGATGTTGGTCAGTCATTTATGTGTCAAGCCCAGGAGTTTGTTTTAAGCCATGTCATAATTTTTTGAAGGATTTATGACATAAATGCAAAATCTAAAATGTTAAGTCTAATCAATCATAAGTACAAAAGATACATTAAGAATTTTATGCAGTACTTAATGAAAGGGGAAAGACTGCCCAGGAAAGGAGGAGGAGTAAAAATGGTCTTTGTTATGTTTAATTATGAATAAGTTACTGCATTTGTCACACATTTTTTTTGTGTTGTCTACTGAAATAGAGCAACAAAGATTTCTCTGCATTGCTTTAAGGAAACTTGCTTGTGCAATTAGGATAATGTCAGACAACATTTGTATCTAAATTCCTTTGGAAAAGAAGAACTATGTCTTCTAAATATGCTATACATTTGGTTGTATCATCTCATTTTGAAAGAGTTCCTATTTCTGTTTCTTTCAGTATCTTACAGTTAAGCAGACAAAAATGGGAATGTGTTAAATCCATCCAGCAAATAGTTGGAAAGATCTATTCTAGAATGCCTTTTGAAGTAAACTTATAACTTAGATTTGTGAACACAACTCAGGATCTAAATAGATACTGTGGTATTAATGAATTACATCAAAATCATGTATCTGTGAGTCTGGAAAGGGAATTTATTTCTGTTACTGTTAATAGTGATAGTTTGCTGTCTTGATTCATGACAATGAATGTCTCTGTAATGTATTTTTAGATTGCATATTTTTTTAATCATTTATTTCTATGCCCCCTGCCCAAGCTGTGGGATATAAGGTGCTTTTTCATTTATTGTATGATCAGTGTAGTAACATCCGTGGCTAAACTGCCCAGTACTTACTTTTTAGTGGCTTAACTGAAACTGTTTGGATTAAAATTTTGTGTTGATTATAAGCCTAAGTGTGAATTTTTAGGACAGAGGCTTTTAGCTAAAATACTTCAGTATATTTGTTAATGAGATAAAGAAAAAAAACTTTGTGAAAACAAATTAAGTTTTCTCTAAACTTTTTATGAGAAAGTCTGTAAATGTCATCATTTAATGGGAACTTGAAATTAGATGTGACTTTGTGTAAGCATGGCCGAGGTAGGAGTCAAGAGTTTCCCTGACATCAGATGGATGTGGTTTTTTTATATTTCATTAATGAAAGCTCATTAACCCCCCAAAAACTAATTTACAAACTGAAAGCCGTCCTTTGCAAAAAAAAAAAGCAAGCTATAATTTTGTGTAGTTGTCTTTGAAGATTTTGTCAGCAGTGAATATACTTAGCACTGGGATGCAAGATGAACTTTTTCATAGTACCAGTAGAAGGGCTGAGGAAGTATCAGCTGCAGAATGGAGAGTGTTCCTTAAAATTGCTCTTATTAGCAGCTGTTTGCTGTGATGGTGCTAGGTATTTGCATGTGAGAATAGTTGATTTCTCTTTTGGGTGATTAATTAGAGGCTATCTCAGGATGCTAACCTGTCACAGTTGCAATAGTGGTTATTTCAACTCTGAACTTACGACATGGTGTGCAGGTTTAACCCCTGCCGGGATCTATCCTAGCTGAACCAGGACACATGGTCACATCTAGTTTGGCAAATAGGAAGCTGAGGGGAGATGTTATTTTTCTCTACTGCTTCCTGAGGAGAGGAAATGGAGAGGGGGGTGCTGATCTCTTCTCCCTGGTATCCAGTGACAGGACACGTTGGAACAGTTCAAAGACTGGACATTAGGAAGCATTTGTTTACCAGGAGAGTGGCCAAACACTGGAACAGGCTTCCTAGAGAGGTGGTCAATGCCCCAAGCCTGTCAGCGTTTGAGGCATTTGAACAATGCTCTTAACAACACGCTTTAACTTTTGATCAGCCCTGAATTGGTCAGGCAGTTGGACTGGATGATCGTTGTGGGGCCCTTCCAACTGAAAATATTCCATTCTAACGGCCTAAACTATTGCCCAACATCTAGGAAAGTTAGATTCACTTCTTTCTTAACCTGAGAAGATTCACACCTGTAGTTCCCAGCATCTAAGAAGACGTAAACACTGGGCAACTCCAGGTGAAGACATGTGTTGTTTTTTTCCCCTGAAAGCTTGAAGCCCATTATAGCCAAAAATGTCAGGATAGATCAGAAAAGTAAGATGATGTATCATCACTGAAGCCTCGTCATTAGTATTGAGAATGCTGACTTAAAATTCTGTCATAATATCAAATATTGTTTCTTTATTTTGTACTAAGCACTCATTTTCATTATTCTAAATCTTGATTTCTAGGCCTGGGACCAGATCTCTAGCCTAACTGTTCTGTCTGATCACTGTTAAGCTCATGTTTCCCAGGAGAACCCCTGAAGCTACTGAGGAAATTTTAACACTTATATCCAAAGAATTTGTCTAAACCTTGGCACTTTGTTTCCTGTTGACTCCCTGCATACAGCAGCTGGCTCACTGGGGCTGTCCTATAGAGGTGTGATCTGTTCATTGACTGAGTGAAGTGCCAGGCTTTTGTTAGGAGTTGGGGACTGACCTGCACCATTTTTTAAAGCAGTGTGACATTCATGTTAGGCCTTGGCAAGGTGTCTGATTTCTACCAACAAATAATTTAATAACTGTATTTATTGTGCAGTTTGATATGAATGGGGCAACAATGGGCCAATCTCTTAGAAGCACCAAGCTCTTACAACTAACTCAATGTACTAAAATATTTTGGATGAAGTTGCCTTGCTGTGGCTTTATCAATGCTTAATTCCTCAGAATAGTGCTGGTTGTATTATCAGTGTAAGTATTTACTTTCATTTGGTTCATTTCTTGTCCTTGTCCCTTGAATTTTGCAGTAGCTTCATGCAAGAGGGGTGGTCTTAAACTGTCTTTTATTATCAGGGACATGGTAATACAAATGTCTCCCTTGAACAGACTAATTGTAAGTGTGAGAGCGATTATGAAGCCAGTTGACAAACCTGGTGGCACACTGCTGACGAGGGAGAATACGTTTTGACTTATGTTTTGTGCTGGAACCATACTATTCTACGTTACAAATGTGTGTTTAATTTTGATATGTTTCAGTAGTTAATTAATCACTCTTTTTGTTGTTAGGAGCTGAAACTACCATTTACTTTTTTAAGTGGGCATATTCATGAACTTCGGATTCATGTACCATGGACAAAATTGGGATCAGAACCAGTGGTCATCACTATCAATACAATGGAATGCATCTTGAAATTAAAGGATGGAGCTCAGGTAAAAAATGTGATGAATATTTTTCTAATATTGAGAGGTTGATGAGAATAATAACTTCTATAAGTCACTTCATTTAAAGCCACCTGAAGAATCAGGCACTTGAAGTTGCAGTCCCTATTATTTTTTTGAGAGGCTAATATTATTCTCATGACTAGTGTCTTCCTTCATGCTTATTCTTAATTATTTTTTAGCCATATCTGTGTTCTTACAGATGTAAAAGTGTGTTAATAGTGCTCTGCCAGAATTTTTCTATGACTAAACAAAAGCAATGTAGCCTTCTGCCTTCCAAGAAGCAGTGATGGTTGCTTGAGACAGCTGTGTGTGGTACCACTGTGCATTGGGCATTTTTCAAAGGATGTGATGTTATTATTGAAGGAGTGCTTTAAAGATCGTGGAGTAATTCTCTCTTCCCTTTAGAAGCTGTAGTACTTGCTTGAGTGTACTTGGAATACTTCTTACATGTAAAGGTCTCAAAGGGCTTTTTGTTTAGTTGCAATAATTTGTCCATTACACTGTTTCACAGGCTCAGGAAAGATTTCCTTCTGACACAGTGAAGCTGACATATGTAATGGGTGGATTTTGTTATGTCTAATTTAGTTAACAAAAAAGTACTTGGGTATGTTAATGTTGAAGTTGGTTTTTTTTAGTCAGTGTGGTGCTGAGAGGTTTTGTGGTGGGGTTTTTTTGTTTGGTTGGGTTTTTTTTAAAAGCATTATTCACATTTCAATTTCAGCATAGAGTCCTCCAGTTATATTAAGGATCATGCAAAAGAAAATTCTATTTTGTGCAAAGCTCTCAAGTGTCTGGTCGGGTGCTTGATGAGCTGTTAACCTTTAACATCAATGATTAGATGTAAGCCAGCAAGAAGATTGGAAAACACTTTTCCATTACGTTTGATATTTCTTGTAATATTCTTTTACAGTTCCAGAGCTAAAAGGCTTTTGCTGCTGAAGTTGAAATCTGTAGTCCTAGGTATGCCACCCACAGAGCATACGCTTAGATTCTGTAGTTACACTTAATCTATGTGCATATGTGTGTGTGCATATACTCACATGTATGCACACCAACAGCCAAATGCTAAGTACATTTCCAATGTTAAGGTAAGATTTTGAGGCCAGATGTTCCATGAGAAATGTGTTTTAGAAGCAGCAAATTGCAACTAATTATAGAAGTTGCAGAAAGAGATTTGTAGCTCATGACTTTGTGCAACCCAGAACTAATACTTGATATCAGACCACGCAGATGGCTACTGCTGGAATGATCAGATTTCCTGCTTGCATGGTATTTGAAACTTAAATTTTGTGGTGCATACAGCAAAAGGTCAAGTGTCACGAATGTAAAGCACTCTCAAAACAAGTATTTGTTACAGATGTTTAAGATTCAGAGGCAAGAAAGGATTTTTGAAAATTGCAAGTGACATTTGAACAAATTATTCAGTGGTATGTACACTCAGGAGGGTAAAATTTGGGTCTGTGCCATAGAAGGATTATCTTTGACTAACAAGAATGTAAATGAAAACACTTTTATGCTGTTTTCTGAGGATATGGTTAAAAAAGTTGACAGCTTGAATTTTATTTCTTAAATTACTATTTGAAAGGATTTTATAAAAAGAAAATATTTTGACAAATTCTTGTGTTCTAACTTCCAGTGTGCCAGTGTACTTGGCTAAAACTATAAAAATCTTTGTAATCAGTGAATAAAAAACCTGAATGAAATAGAATATTTCTGTGGAAAATGGTACTAAAATGAACTTTTGGTGAATTTAGGTCCAACTGAAACTTGCCAAGAACCTTTGTATCAGGTAATTAGCAAGAAAGTTTAGTTTAGTACTCAAACATTGATTGGCTTGATCCCACATTTCCTTCAGCAGGTGAAACCTCTAAAGAGCACATGTGTAATTCCATCTGAGTAAGAATTAAAGTTTCTGACCTCAATTTAGTGTGATGTGTGTTCTTTGGAAAGGGACTGTTTCAAAGAATGTTTATTGTGAAGATGTATGGTGATTAAAATAAATGGCATTGTTTGAAGCTCTTGTTCAGTGGACCCTACAGATTTTTGAGACCAGAAAACCCTTTGTATGTTTTTTGAAGAGTATTCCTGGGAATGCTTTTGTATATCTGTGATTTACGATTACACTGCTGTATCATTGTTAGTTCAGTTTCAGTGTTAGTTTGGTTGTTTTTTTTATTGCTTATGCTATTGCAGCATCTCTTCAGCTGAGATAAAAGTTTGGAGTAGACAGTCATTGCTCAACTTCTAGTTTTATGCTAATATTCTCCTTTTCTAAGCAGAAATATTGTATAAGTGGTAAGTTCACCCAGTGATGTTCTATTGGACATGGTTTGTATGTGCTTTTTGCTTATGAATTTGGTTAATTCCAGTAGTTGAAGTAGAAATTGTGTGAGGCATTTTGCACTGCTTTTTGATATCTGTCAGTTTAATGGAACTGTACCTGTTTTATTTGCTTCTGAATGTAATCTCCTGAGGCACTGAGTTTTAAGTATGACCATTTACAATGTTATCAAATTCATTAAATGTGTTGGTAAGTACAATTTGAAATGTGTTCTTGCACAAATATGGTTCTGAAGTTTGCTTGACTTGTATTTGTTAAGTTATGGTAATTGACTCCCATGAGACTGTTCTTCATGAATGTTACATATTGTTTTAGAGCGTAGTTAAAATTCCAATATTGTATTTCTCTCATTGCTTGTATTTCTCTCATTGCTTGTATTTCTCTCATTGCTTATGTCTATATAGTAAATCTTAGGACTTCTATCTAGAATTGAAATCCACTTGCTAAACTTACTTGTTTTCCTCCAAGAGTTTTTCTCTTTTTTGTCCTGTTGGACCCTTCTTAACTTTTTTCTTTTCTACCTGTTTTTTTAAAGCTATTTGAAATTATTTGCTCATTTTTCTTCCCCCCTCCATGCCACAATACCTCTGTGCCCAACCAGAGGCTTTAAATTCAGACTGTACAAATTGAGAATGA
Organism: Athene noctua; assembly: GCF_965140245.1. Classification (NCBI taxonomy): domain Eukaryota; kingdom Metazoa; phylum Chordata; class Aves; order Strigiformes; family Strigidae; genus Athene; species Athene noctua. The sequence continues at coordinate 24,764,796 of NC_134038.1, read as the reverse complement.
CAAGCCTGTGTCCATTTCCTTCACCTTCCTGACATTGTAACTAATCCAAGACTGATCTCCTTTACCTTCAACCTTGAATTCTGTGGCTTTTAGTCTTGGAACTGACGCAAATGAAGAGATTCAAGGAGAAATGTAGCATCTGTGTTACTGCTTCACTTTTCAGTCCTTGCCTTTAATCAGGACACAGTGTGTCAGGAATATGCTGATGTATATGAAGATGGAAACTGTATCTACCCCAAGGATAAATAATTATGGAATTGTGGAAAGCTGTTAAGTATCTACAAGCAATTACAGGGGCACAGGGAAACCAAGTAGTTGTTTGGATCAGCATACTGACAATTAAGCACTGTTCCTTTTATGAGGCGTTGCAAAAAAAGGTTTTGAAAGAATGTAACAACTTTGTGGAGACAGTGGAGAACAGCCCACAAGCATGACTGTCAGGATATCAGACATATATTCTCATCTGACAATCAGTGCTGCCATCAAAGAATGCTGAAAGCAGAAATTGATCTTGACTGGGAAATGATTGAGATGATAGGGTGTGCAGACAGGTTATGAAGGGCTTTGAAAGCAAAGACAGAAGGCTTGTGTTTGAGGGTATAGCTATATAAAGTTTTTGTTTAGGTGGTAAAGCTAGCTCCAAGTCTGAAGCAGTGCTTTGCTGTTTTTCTTTCTCACCTGGGTTGTAGTAGTTCAGTTGAATGTGTTGTATGGACAAGCACTGCTGTTTTTTCCATTTGAGTGTATGCATACTGTGTTCAGTGACAGCAAAAACATGGTAAGACTCAAAGTCAGAGGACTAACTAACAGTCTTTAGCGGCCCACCTTTCTGCTTTTCATTTGCTCATGTAGAAACTCAAGGTCTTTATTTTTGAAATATTTTCACAGTGGTATCTATAGTTGAGTAAATCTGATACTGGGTTTTAACACCTGTATGCAAAATTTAAGGCGAAGATTATATCGAGAGTTGCCCTAGAGGAAGCAAATGATGTCATTAGCTAGTGTTGAATCATAATCTCAGGTTAATGATGAATATGAAATTCATCATTAGGCAGCCATTTCATGCTGCTTTTATTTGTGTATTAATAGCTTAATATAAGAAAGGGGTTTTTATCTGTTTGTGTGTGTGCATGTGTCCAAATAAGTGTATACGTAAGTACCAAGAACAGTTTTCGATATTACCTTTACTTAAAACAAATTCATCTGTGTACATTGGACTTGAAGTAGTTTAATCTTTTCTAAATGTTCAGGAAGGTTTGGCAGAGCCCTTTGATTGGGTTTTATGCCATTTTCTGTCAAGAGCTCCAGTCTGAAGAGTTCTTATATTTTCTATGAACTGTTTGATGTGAAAAGTGTTTTACGAGGCTCTCTTTTGAGGATATTATCTTTCTAAGGGAGAAATACCTGTCCCACAAATCTCTTGCAAAAACATTTAGTAAACTTAGTCTTTCCATAGACAAAGCAGTAAGGGCAGCCTGCAACAGCTGCTAGAAAGCCCTTGCAGCATTTGGTTCAGACACTTGTTGTCTTTGTATTTCCAGTGTTTTCAAATGAGTGGTTGAAGAGGAGATACTGAACAGCTTTGCTTAAAGCTGAATTAATTTGCATATGTTCTAGCTGGGCAAGCAAGAGTGACCATTTCATTTACCTTTTTTTTTCCTACTAAGCACTTTCATATGAAAAGACTTTCAAAGCAAGGTATCTGACATTTTAGATTACAGTAATTCTGCTTGCAAAAGAAGAAATTGTCTGTGTTGTCAATTTGTTCAAAGACACCTGTGGGCACATTTCTTAATACTTCAGCTGTAGAAGTCTTCCACTGCTTTTGTGTTTCTTCAGCCTGAATAGCTGGTTTGCTACCTAAGTGCCTGTTACCATGCTAGTCATTTTGGACAGTGTTCATGTGAATTTGTCATCATATTTCTTATTGAAGTTCATTTCAGGGCTAAGTAATGATAATTATTAATGATAATACTAACCGAACTTTCTGGTTGCTGTAATATTTTCCCAGTTTTGTTTATCATGACACTACATGTGTACATGAAAGATGTGAATAAGGTATGTGTTCCTTTTTCTGCCAGCTTGTGTTCTAAACACTCTCTCCAACTGACTGAAAATTAAATGCTTATTAGAAAGATTTAAAACTCAGTACTTTAATTCCTTGAAAGATTTATTTCTGCAAATGTCAACATCATACATTTTTAAAAAGAGAAGTATGCTGTGTCAGACATGTTCACTGGGTAGCAGATTCAGGAACCCAAAAGTAGTCAGATACGTAGTTGGGGCTGTATTCTTACTAAGGAGCTCAAATTTTGAATGCAGCTTGTTTCAAGAAGGATGTTGTCAAAACGATTAACAGTTGGCCTTGATGATTTTAAAGGTCCTTTCCAACTTACATCATTCTGTGATTCTAAAATCAACCTGGTCATTATTACAAAATGTATTGAGATTGTGTAACACTAATGATTTTCAATAGTTTTTTTCTGGTCTTCAGATGGATGTACTTTGCAAATTATTAAGTGTAATGAAGAGAATGCAAGGCAAAGGGTATGGCTCTGTGTTGGTGTAGGTATTGCAAGATAAGGAAGCTGCCAGGAGTTGTATGTGTAGTTAGTTTTCAGTGCCTGTAGCAGCTGGAGCAATAGTTTCTAATAAGTAAATGTTGCCTTTTCTATGCTTGCCTATTGCTTTCTGAACAAGGCCTTCTCTCTGTACCTCTTTGTGGTGTAGTTCAGATCAAGTTTGTGCTTCTGAAGAAATCTGGCTGTCCAGGCTTACTGTGCCTTGACCTCCATTGTGGGATGGTCTCAGAACTGATGAGCTGGATCCCTTTTAGGTGAAACTAAAAGGGAAATGTACTCTAGCAGCATGGTAATGTGCTCCAGCTGCTAACTGAATTAGAACAGTTGTCTTATGTAAGTTGTTAATAGAATCAATACTCTGTGATCACCAGCCATGGTGTGGTCTCTGATTAGGAGCATGGTGAATCCCACTAAACCAACTGAGTTTTCTTCAGAAGTTGTTCTGGCTGTCTAGGTTCAGAAGGTCTGTGTCTGACCCACATTTAATTCCTGCTTCTCTGCTTTTTGTAGGTAGTATGTTTGTGACAGTAGTCCTCTCACAAAACATCTCATTATGTACATAGTGCAAGCACAACTTTTTTTATTTTCCCTTCTCCTCCTTTATAAAAGCACATCCCTCTAGTATTTTCTAAGACAGTGGTACAGTTGTATGTTCCTCTTACCCAAGGGTTCAGCAGAAAGTTAACATGGTAAAAAAGCAGGATCTAAGCTTCCTGAATGAGATTTTTATCACTCTGGTCATTTTTGCAATGATTTAAGTAGCAAACAGTCTGGAATTGCTCTTTCAGAATGTAAAAACTAGAAGAAAAAGGAAAACTCAGTGGTAGTCAAGCGGGTCCTGTATTACAGGCAGAGACCAGTGCTTGCTATCTATGTATTTGGCATGGATTGAAGAGAGCAAATTAATACTCCTGTCCTACTTCCAGCAGTGTCTTGAGCTCTGTATAAACAGCAGAACATTATGGTATGAGTTTATTTGTTAAGAAGACTTCAGACTAAATTGGAAGAATTTTAGGCATATGAGGATGCAGTGATGAACAATGAAGGTTGTGGACACTGGCATGACTAAGCAGTACAGCTGCACTTCCGATTGTCATGAAATTTATTTCTTAGGCATGAACAGGTGAAGTCCTTATATCCTTCATGCTGACAAACTTCAAGGTATGGTCTCATTACCATGCTTAGACCCCTCATAGTTGTTGCCACAATTTATTTTGTGCTCCTGTGTACTGTGTGAACCTAATTCAATACTGGTAGAGAGCAAGAAGTCTCTGCTTTTCTCATTTTACAAGTCTAGCTCTAAAATTCCTGTTGCCTTATTTCTTCTGTCCCCAAGCTACCTCTTTCTAAACTGATGGTTTGCTTCAGTTTGCAAGAAGTGATTGAAAGACAGTCTTCATGGTGCAGTGCTGGTAGCTGTAAAGCTAATTTGACATGGACATACTACCTTATAGCTGCTATGCTAGTGGAGGACCACCGTTTAAGAACAGCTTTCTTCCAGAAGTAAAAATGCCTGTCACCTGTTGGGTTTTTTTAGGTTTTTGAGGTTCAGGACCTCAGGTTCCCTAGCTGCCTTGTCAGGAGTTGTGATACCTTGTATCTTTTATTATACAGTTGTTTTGTTTTAGGGATGTGGACTAGGCTTCATGTGATCTATTCTGAATTGCTTTTTTTTAAAATTTTCTATAATTGAAATATTTAGAATTAAATATTATTTGCTTTTTATTACTGTTGGGCTATATTGGCTTAGACTGGCTTGCTGCCTTTTTAAGATGTCTGTTGTGTGTTGGGAAACATGGCCTTGCCAAAGATGAAATAACACTTTTTAAGTTTTAAACAACCCATTGCCCTCTAAAAAACCAGCATAATTGTCCTTCAAATTGAAGAAATGTATTTACTTCTGTATAAACATGGATTATATATATTAATGTTTTAATTCTATATACATATAAGTGTACATGACCTTTAATTTAACTCCCAAATCAGTGTTTCAGGTTTGAAGGCTGAGCTCTTTTTCAAGTGCTTGTGTGGCACTAGATCTGTATGTCATTTAATGTATGACATTTTCATAGGCTGTTAAAACAACCCTGCAGCTGCAGACCGCAGCTCCCATTTTCTTCCTTCAGCAGGTAAAGTTTGAGTTAACTGGATGGCTGCAGGCTATGTATGTTTCCAAGAATGCTCTTCTGGAGTCCTCTCTGACTTGCTGTAGAGTCTGAAGCATATTTACAGAAGTAGACACTTCACAATTTATATCAGATTTATGGTGGTGTTAGCTTAGCACAAGGAACGTGTTTGGAGCGTGCCTTTTAAAGTTAGTTGGTCTTATGCAGAACATCAGTTGGAGGTCTGTCTCAAGTAGCAAGAAGAAAGGGTAATGCAGATAGGAGTAGTACATGGAGAAAGGCTGAGGCAGGTAAATGGACAAACAGGTTAGGTGAGAAGAGATTAAACTCACCTGATGGATGTGAAGGGGAGAGGGTTTTTTTGGGTAGTGGTCCTTTAAGCTTTCATAGCTTTACAGGTAATTCTAAATACATTGTTTAATCAGATGATGGTAGCATGCTTACAATGAAGGATTTAATTTGTTTGCCTTGGACACCTGACTAGACAAGAAATCTCTCATTTTGGTGAAACCTTGTCAGGATGCCATATTCTTTTGAAGGATATAATCCTAATTTTGGACATGTTGGAGTAGTGTTCCATGTGTATGAATATTTTGGGGAATCCTGCATAGTGCTGAATTTCTTGAATCTGTCATAATATTTCAACCTTAGTAGTTTAATACATTACTATTTTCTCCTATGCTTTGAATTTTTTTTTTCTTCAGAGCAGATTACTAGAACACAATTTCATGGGTTTGTTCTAAAATAGATGTAGATGCTGTTTTCTGGATCAACTCATATTTCAGCAGCAATCAATGCTTTATGCAACATGTGTTTCTGATTTGTACTTTTTTAAAGCCTTTAGCTTTTGGGCAGACACTTTAAAATTAGTCTTATTCACTCCCCCACCTTATTTCTGTTATTCCCTTTTTTATTTTTTTTTATTTTAATTTCTAAGTGTGGTTGGTTTTTTTTAAACACTGAAAGTGTGGACACTGACTTCCTAACTAGTTTCCTCCTTTCTACTTAGAACTCCACATTAGCTATAATTATGTTTTGATATTTGGCTGTAGAAGTTTATTCCTCTTCTTTTCATAACGTCTTCACTCTTCCATGTAAGGTCTCATTTTTCTCTGTAAGTGTTCCCAAGTTCTGTAAAATATGATTTTGACAAAAATTCATGAAATAATATCTCGGCAGCTCTTCTTAGGCCTATGAGTCTCTTGCTTTTGATTCTTGTTGTCTTTCCTTCAGTTTACTTGGCTGATGGAGCTCACTCAGTGCCTTCCATCTTGCTTCCAGCTTTAGCCTACTTTTTCCCATGTGTTGTCTGAATTGGAAAATTTGCTTATCTCTCAAAACAGAATCAGTCCCCAAAAGGTGACGAAGTTGCTTGATTTCTTTGTTTGTTCTGAGTTAGTGCGTTGAATGAGCTTGCTGGGTGATCCAGTGAGGGATGAAGGTGGCATACAGAGAAGACAGCAAGTGTAGGAGAGGCTCAGCTCTGCTTTAGGTGTGTTGTCTAAATGCATCCTTGTCTGAACAGTCTCATCCCACTAAATTATATATTGAGTGGTTATTAGCTGACTTACTGAACTGGCCTTTCTGAATGATAGCCAGTGCTTCCCCCCCCCCCCCCCCCCCCCCCCCCCGAGTTTTCTGGGACTAGAAAATATTCAGGACCTAGTGTCTGTCTATTATAATGCCATGTTAATCCACTTTGCAATTTCAGTTCAATATAGGGAGTAAACAAGCAGATTTGGTCCATTTTCAAAACTGAATTGTCTGAGAAATACCATGGTGAGAATTCAGAATCTCAAAAATTAGTGTTAAATCGACAAATATTCATAAACATGTTAAATTTTTCTCAGTACTGCCACTGGTGATGGGGAATTTGCTGGATAGGAATTTGCTGAAAGTTAAAGTATTATGAGCTTGTTGCACATGAGCTATCGTTTCTGAAAACAAGAGCTAGATACCAATCTGTAAGACTTTCCCTGGAACTGCAGTGTATTAGGAGTAGAGATTTATTGGTGCAGAAGCTACAAACCGTGCTGGGAGTACATCCTGGTTGAAGTTTTTCCCCATGTCTTAGTTGTGGAAACTTGCATATTGTTGAGAACATTTTATTGTTATCTAATAAGGCACAAGTAACAGTCGTTTTAACCCATTGCTCCCTCTGTGTCTCTCCCCCTCTTCCTCTTTTATTTTTGCTTCCGTAATATTCTATAAAATTGATTCTAGTATTTGACTGTTACTTGCCACTGGCAAATTATGTTCTAATTAAAACAAAAGAGAAAACCCCTACAAAATTAGAAAACGGAATTATGTATGCCAACAGCCAGTAAAACCGTTTGACCCTCACATATGCACATTTCTCTTTAGTCATGCACATGAAAACTAAAAAACCTATGCCAAATGCCAGTGTTAACAAAATCTGTATTATTTATTTTAACCAAAAGCAGGTGGTTCTCTTTTGCATGGGTAATCATGTTTCTTTGCTCATCTTTGTACAAGTTCTGTCCTGCAATACAATTTCACTTTAGTGAGCTGCCTCTTACGCATTTCTTTGACACTTAATATCCATACATGTCCCATGTTTGTTGTTGTTCCAATTTTGCCTGTGAAGAAGTTCAAAAGTTGACAGTTCAGTAGTGTTGCCCATGTGGAGGGGAAGAGTTTGTCTCACGAGGAAGCTGATGTTGCTGCTTTTACTCATTTAAAACTATAGTCCCCTATTGCCTACGGCCATTGCTTGGAGAGTTGTGATGTTAGAAGTGAGGAAGCAGCTGACTTACTCCTCTGTTGTGCTGTGCTGGTGTAGAAAGCTGGTTCTTTATGTTTGTGTATACATATATGTGTGCATGTGTCTATGCATAGTAAAGATGGCTTCCCATCTCACTGTTTTTCACTTCATTTTTGCTGGATGGTAGGGAGGAATAGTTGGGACAAGAAATGTGAATAGCATGTAGTACATAGGTAAACACTTACTTTACATAGTCATAACTTCACTTTTATTCCACTTTTTAGTAATGCAGTGATAACAGTGAAATTCAGTTTTCTGACTCTTTTGTGGGCAGGCACTGTCATGTATGCCCAGCTGAATGGTAGTCAATGTATATTTAACTTCTTTCCTTCCTTTAACAAACAAACATTTTTTTCTTCTGGAGTACTTTCATGGACCATATTTACATGTTCTGTAATCACTAGAAAACTGCAGACCCCAGACTGATTATTTACACCATGTAGTACAGAGCTATTCTAGAAAATTTACATTAAGGTTGTAAATGTTACAGTTGTTTATAGAGCAAATCAGCTGAATTTGCTGTGTGGAGGGAGAAGGGGAGGAAGATAAGTAAGGGATTTCTAGGCTGCAAATGAACTTGGAAAATGAATGTCAGGTTGAACTCTTGGCAAAGCACCAGTTAGTGCATCGTTGAAATGCAAATAATAGTTTTGTTCTGTACCAGTTAGGATAGTATCCAGTACCTTTTTTTTTTTTTTAAGGGATTACATGTAGCAAACCAACATCATAGTAAGGAAATGGATGGCATAATAAGTTAAATAGTAGAGCTATGCAGTGATGACCATTGTAACTTGCATTTTAGAACTTTGGATTATGTTGTGGGTCTCAATTGTGGTGGATTTGAATATAAATACACTAGAATTGCTTTTAGTGCAGCTTAATGCAGTATGTTTCTACAGAAAAAAGTCAACAGGTCAGTAGGTAGAAAAAACAATTAATACCTCCCATTAATGTTAGTGATTTGCATATGCTCATATATTTCAGATGAGATTACCTGTGTTAAACTATTTGCTGTCTCTGGGATATATACGAGTACAAAGGGTTTGTGTATGTCTATGTACATGAGTTTTCTAAAATCAACTTTGCCGGCTCATGTTGGAGAAAACTCCATGAGACTTATTGGGTGACTGGGCTGTTGGTTGGTTGGTCAGGTCTTCTGGAAGTTCACTCCTGACATCAGCCCTCCTGAAGACAATTCTTTATATCTCATGCTTTTAGTGTCTTGCACTCCAAGACTTTTAACCTTCAAAACACAGATGCTTTGGCATGCATGGAGGTACAGTGGAGTTGAACAAACTATTGCATTTTGAATAAACTTAAGAAAACTACTAATTGCACAACTTAGGAGTTGCTTCAGAGTGACTGTTTTGAATACAATAACACATGCTTCTGAGTTTATTAATCTTTCTGTGATACTGCCTGTCACATACAGATATGTACAAGTATATCCCATCAGAATTAGAAGATGGCACATCTTGCCAGAAACTTGTTTGTTAACACATAATGATTTTGGAAACACGTAAGTATCTGAGTACTAGCACTTCAAAACGTAATACAAATGCTGTATCTGTAACTTTATATATTGGGAGACTATCTATGGAGACAGCTCAGACAGTGATACAAAAGTTCATCTGTTTGAGGAACTGTTCGGAGTATAGTCCTGGACAGGTAACAAACTGAGTCAGTCTGTGTTAGTCAGCCAGCAGACTCATTCCTCTCTGCTGCAGTCCATTTCCTTCCTTGTGGTGTGGACTAAGGTGTTTGGAGAGTGGAAGCTGGCTTGTACATCCCTGATGAAACTGAATTTCAAATTTTAGGTGAAGTTACATTTGCTGTTAGGCAGCTCAGGGTTCAAACCTGCACCAGCTGTTTTCAGAATAAGGTTTTCTGGGCAGAAGTCTTCACTGTTCATGATTATGCACCATCTAGAAAAGGTCATTTGGTTTCCTTTTTGCTGTGGTTAATTTGGTGAACTGGTAATTGGGAGTGCTGTCATGGTACATATTCTTGAATTTTGAGAAGGAACCCATTTGCATAGGAAGAGACAAACAGGGATTGCTGCAATACTATGGCTACAGAACTGCATTTCAGAGCAGATCTTTGGTTTTTTTTCAAGTTTATAGGAGAAAACCCCAATGTTGTTCTTTTTGACTCACTTGATTACTGAATGTATAATACAAGAAAAGTATTTGTTTTAATTCTGCAGGTGTGCAAATAGATATAACAGTTGAAACTTGGATACTACGATCTTGCTGATTTTTATATTCCAGAGAATAGGTTTACTAAGGCAAATGCAAATACTAACATCTAAGTGGTGTATTTCTCTTTATAAAGTACAGATAAACTGTTCTGCTGTGTAGATACAGGTCTATAAAGTAGAAAGATTAAGAATAATCCTTGTACCTTTACTGATTTTACTTAGCTTTTTTTCTGACCTAGTTATAGCAAGGAAATGCAATACCAATAGTCAGTGTCTTTGTTCCAAGGTATAGGGTGAAAGGATTTATATATCATCTTTGGCATAATTCCTAGAAGTCTAAGGTCAGATTCTGATTGAACTTTCCCCGGCATAGATCTGGAATACCTCAACTGATTTACTTTGGAGTAATTCCAGATTTGTCCCCATTCAGCTGACATCAAATCAGGACCCTACAATCTGGCTTTGTTTCATGTAGTTGGGTGAAGAGTTTGGATTAGTATGGTTTAACAGGGAATGAGGTGAGGTAATGCATTTAAAAATATTTCCTTGGAGAGGAAGTAGTTTTTCCTCGTTTGTTGATAGATTAAAGCATAGTTAAATTTGTTGGAATGTGTTTTAGCTCCTCATTATAGCAAACCCTACTATTTCAGGATGGGCATGATTACAGATTTTGTAGTGGAAAAAACCTGTAATTTATCCACCTTTTGGTAAAAGCATCTTAAAATTCCAAAAGACAAAATACTCCTAATTCTTTCAAGTACAAAGTGTACTCTGAAATTATAGCTTGTTCCTTTTGGAAAGAGCGGTATTTTCTCTGACAGGGTGTGATTTTAATTATAACTTACTAGATACAGTTATTGAGCTTAAGCAAAAAAATTCTCTTTATTCATCTATTGCTTGTGACTTACCTTAAAATACCTGCACTTAAAGAGTGGTTCCTGCTAAATAATTTTGATGGACAACTGATGTAGATTGTGTTTTATTTTGAACACTTACAGGCTGTAATAAACTCTGTCCCAGCAAGCTGCCCTTTTCCCAAAAGACTGGGGAAATGTTGAGGTTTAAATTTCTTTTCTAATGAAAACTCACTGTCTTAAATTTTTACAGGCCGTAGAACCCCAAGTACTGTGCTGCTGGCAATATCCTGGTCCATCCAGCTGTCTCAGTCATCTTCTTAGCTTAACTCCAACTGTTAAATAAACATGAACTTTAACTGTAAATACTTATTTCTTTGTCTCTGGGGAAAATGGAACAAACTTGATCCCTCTATTCAGAAATAGAGAAGTGTATATATATATATTTCCTCCCTCCCCGCCTCCCTTAGCATGTTTGTTTAGTAGTTCTGCCTCTTGACTTGCTAAGTAATCGTGTCCTGAGGCCATCACCTTGTCTTACTGAAGATCCTCATTTGGTTTCCTTTACCCAGGCTCCTGTCAGCTTTGGACTAGTTGGTGTCTAGCAGGGCTAGCTGTCAAAATGCAGCGGTCTAAAGAGTCCAGAATATTGTAAGGGTTTGTCCTTCATTTTCAATATAAGTCCTTACGCCTTGCACCTAACTGGAGGATGAATAACACCAAGCTGCTTTACCCTTTTTTATTTTGTATGCATGAAACATTATTCTGGAAGACTTTGTCATGTAAAGAGCTCTCTTGATTGGAGTTATTTAATTTTCAGTATTTTCAGTTAAATATAAAAATGTATTTTGGTTTCATTAGATTTTTTTTTTACTGTTAGCCTGTAAGAGTTTTTCAACATTTCAGGTTAGTGTAGGATTCCTTAAAATGAGCTAACAGCTGCTGCAGCAGCAGTAATGTGTAATTACTTAGAACTAGGCCCTAAGCTCCTGATATTTGTGAATTGTGTTGATAATTAGGGACTACTTCTCAAAGAACACCAGGGATTTTCCATGCAGTTCTGTCAGCTGAGTGATCTCCTGATCAATGCAATCAATGCTGCTCTGCTGTCTACTGTGGAGACCAATTGTGTTCCTGTCCTTTGGGTGGGTGGGCTGCTCTTCATTTTTTTTATTCCTGGTGGCAGGAGAGTGCCATATTTCATGGCTTCTGGGCCACTTTCTCTAGGTGAGTATCATCTGGTCTGTGTTGTATATGAGTGCAGTTCTGCTTCCTTCTGAAGCCTCTGCCTTCCTGCATCCCTAGTGGATTCCAGGTGTTTAGTAAGCTTTTTGCCCAGTGGTTTTTCCCCAACAGGGCCTGATGAAGACCTGACAAAGAGAGTGGGCAAGAGTGTGCTGCTGACTCCATACAGTTCATTCAGCCTATTCCTGATGGTCCTCTTTCCCATATGTTCCTCAGATGTGGACAGTGATGAAGTTGTGGGGTAAATGCATTGTTCTGGCAGTGGGAAGTGGCCATCTTTCCTGGAAGCTCTTCAACCCTTTTCCCAGCGTGCATTTAAATATGGGCTCATTATATGATGGGGGAGAGGCTACAAGCCTCCTAGATAAAATGGTTGTGGGGAGCAGGCTGCCTGCTCTAGTGCAGTCATCTGGTGTGCAGCTGAGGTTCTTAAGAGAGGAGGCCAAAGGGAACAAGCTAGATGAATTGTCCTGCCATACTGCATATGGCCTGTGGGCTATAGGTTGTTACTCCTAGATATTTGCTTACAATCATGAAGAACATTAAGATTTTGCAGTAAAACTTTAGGAAAATACTTAACAGCATGAGGAAAATCTGCTTAAGCCACAATGAACTCTAATTCTTTTTACCAGCCTTCCACAAGGAGGGAGCATCTGGTGGACAGAATAGATCAGAGTCCCGAGTACATATGCTAGTGGTTTTATTGTCATCAATAGACATTACATTTTTGTTGATTTATTTTGTGCAACGAATAAAACTTCATTTCCTGCTCTGTTAAGGATGTTCTACTTTGCTTGACTTGTAAAAAAATGAACTATGGTTGTATCCATATAAAAGTTGAAAGCCATTGGGTGACATTGAGTTAATGGTGGACATCTTTTTTGTCTATTTATGCGTATACAACAGTTCTCATCTGAAGTCCTCTAGTTGTTGATGATGCTAAATCTTCTGCAGTTAACTTTCCCTTCTCATCACTGTTACCTAAAGGTCATGATACTCTCATCTTTTCTTCATTTATTACATATCTAAGAGTATTCCAGTCATAAATGTGGCTTATAAAACTGTAGTTTATTACCCATATACTGATTGTTTAAGCACTTCTGTCCTCAGTAAAGTAAAACCAAGTGAACTCTGCATATAGTTGCAAAAGCTGACATTCACTTCTGCCGGTGTATGTATAACACAAATTAACTTGAGAAAGGATCATGTTATAGCTGCTCAGTGATTTTACTTCTGGTATTTTTGATGAAAATATAATTTCTGCAAAACGGTGTTTTCTTTCTAGTGAAATTCCAGTGTTGTTTTTAGCCTTTCTTTGTCTTTTCTTTTGAAAAAAAAAACCCAAACCCTAAGAACAAAAAAACCAACCAAGATACCAAGTCTGGAAGAATACAGAGCAGTATTTTCCTGCTTGTCAAAGTAGGACCCTCACTTTTTTGGGACTATTCAGTATTGAGTTTTATCTAATTAAGTTGCTGCTCTGTTGTGTGTGACTTGTAGCTTGGTTGTTTCTCCATTCTGGACAGTGTGTCTTTAATGTGTAGCATGTTTGTATTGTTTTTTCACTTGAAAAAACACATTTTAGATCTGTGCAAATGGGTTATGTATAATAGTTATGTGTAATAGTCTTGTATAGGCAGAAAGCAAGGATGTAAGTGTGGCATTCTGTTATTTTCAGAGTTTATACCTGCTTCTAGGGAGACACGTAGTGCTTTCTTAAGTGATTTCTAAAAGTAACCTTATGAACACATTCAGATCATAATAGCATAAAAGCTTCCTTTTTACATGATGATTTTTTTTTCATCACTGAGCACTGTTTTGATGAATTCAAATATGGTATGATCTTGTCATCTGTGCTGGCTTGATATAACTTCTTGTACAAATCAAAATCTTCTTGGTATTTATTTCTGTTCTTGAGTATAAATTCACGTGTTCTGCCATGTTTACTCTTATTATTGAATAAGAAATTATTTTGTTCATGCAAGGTTATCCTCTTTTTTTATGCAATTTAAGAAACACAAGTATATTTCTAAATATACATTCTGTCTTTGCTCTGGTTTTGGTTCTCTACAAGTTGCGTTCCTGTTGAAAAAGAAGCAGGGGCTAAATCTGTGTCCTGTTCAGCTTCTGAAAGTCACTAGATGTGTAAAAGCTAATACTGAAGTATGGTAATTTCTGATTTCAAGAATATACTGATTAATCAGTAGTCACTCTAAATGAATAACAGATGTGTCTTGCATAGTGTGGAGACTTTTTTTATTTGTGCTTGCACTACAGTTTCAAATCTTGTTTTAAAAATGATAGCAGGGCAGGCAGGACATGGGGAAGGGAGGACAGGGATGCTTGTTGACATCTGGATCAGCCCATGCATGTAAGAGTTTGGTAGGCTTCAACATTTTCAGAATGATTCTTAGCTTTACTGCCTGAGAGATCTCATACGTTTCAGTCTTCTACTCATCATTTACTTTGGATCACCACACACTGTGCTACCTGCTACTCTGTAAGATGCCATTCTCTACCTGAGCTATTTTCTGCTTCCTGAGCTTATGTTTTGCCTTTCTGAACTTTCCCTTCCTTGCTCCAACCACCTCTCTCACTTAACAAGCCCATAGTGCTTCAATTGCTGTTTAATTTTGAATGTTAATATAGATTTATTGAAGCTATTGCATAATTTATTTTGCCTTAGAGTGTGCAAGACCTGAGTTTTGGAAAGGATTCATGTTGTATTTTGAAGATGAATGGTATATAAGCACTCTCCCTGTCACAAAATCAGGCCTTAGAAGCTTGTCCTGCAGTTCTGTACTAGCTTCCATAATTTTTTTTAAAATTCAGAATCCTGATCTAAACTAGGCTGAAAGTTAAAATAGCAACAAAATAGAGGACAAAAGTAGCTTTTATCAATGTCTACAGTATTTGAAAACATTTATTTCTTAAAGTTTAACGAGTCTTAAAGATTAACAAATACCTATCTGACAAAACCAGTTGTATAGTATGTCTTTCTGAGATTAAATTTATACAATTAAAAAAAAAAATCAGATTTGGATTCCATTAGAATAGCTCAATCCATTTAATAGACTATTTGGATGAATGCAAGAATTTAAAATGTTGAACACTTGCGCAATTTCTTGTGTGAGTTTCAAAGTATTTGCAGTTGGCTTGGTAAGCAGAGGTAGAGTTCATAGAATTTTCTGATGTAGGTTTTTTTTTTTCTGGCAGTAAAAAGTACAAAAAGTAGTAGTCTTTATCACAATTCTGTTTATAAACAGAGCTGTTTATAAAATCTCATTTGATAAAATTTTTAATGAAAACCAGTTTATTTTCGGAATAATTGCCTTTTCTTTACTCTCTTGGAATACTATCCTTGTCCTGTTTTTTTATTTGTTCTTTTGGGAACTTTCATTTCTAAAAAAATGTTATTCCATGAACTGTTTAAATATTTGATGTTTTGTCCAAAACTTTCTCATATATAAATCTGTGATTCTGTAAAACCACTCGGTATTTTTACTAGAATGCTAAATATTTAAGAGTGAGGTCTATGCATCACTGGAATGTCATGCCTCTTCTCATGATCCATTTTCTTAATTGAGTCATTGCTTTTCTAATCTCCTAATTAAAATCACCCATTTCATGGGAACACAGATATATACTTTAACACATTAGAGAACAGTGATGGATAACATGCATTTAAATACAAATTTAAATCACAGTAGCAGTATAAAATGCAAGTACTTTTGTACACCATTATTTTCATTTTGCTGTAGTCTGACTTGGAGAAAAAAATGTATTAGCAGTAATGTACCTTGTGATTGGGTAGAAAGAGCGTTCACAGTGTGGTTTTATATATATGTGTGTGTGTTTCTTGTGGGGTTTTGCCTATGGTAAGGCAGCAGATAATTATGTTCCCACGTGTTGCTGGTTACATTATCTGCTCAGTAAATCAGTTCTTTTGTTCCTGTGTAACAGCAGTAGTGACAGACTTCTAGCAAGGTGTAAGTTGTTGGAAAAAATCCCTAATAAAACTGGTAAGTTTATCGAACTTCAAAACTAATCTCTAATACATGTACATATTCAGGGACAATACTCACTGGGGTTTAGTCTCTGCTGTATTGAAACTAGCTGCCTGTTGGCGTTCACAGTGTAGATAGCTAACTTTCTTTATTGTGTGACCCAAGCACTGAGTATGTAGGTTATGCAGAAGGCTTCTTGTTGCTACAAGGTGTAGTGTTTAAGATGCTGCAGAAGATCAGCTTGGGGACAGCACTGTTACTGTTTCGCTGCCCTCATGGTACCTGCTGAGAAGTCTGCAAAGCCCATGACTCCCAAGGTTGGCCATCTCATCCATTGCTGTCCACAGCCCTTCCCTCACCTTGTGTGTGGTCCAGCAGTTCCCCAATTGTCAAAACTCACAGTAGCTTTACCCCATGTGTTTCATTACTGTGCTATTTATTGACCTTAATTAATGCAGTTCTGAAACCAGTAGTTTGGTTGCCCAAAGATTAATTTGAAAATATTTAGCTATTTTAATTTCCTACTTAACAGTGGAATCTGCACAAAATACCATGTGAGTAGCAGGTAGTTTCATGATTCTCTGGAGGGCATGGTTTGCTACAGCTGTTGTACTCTTATTCAAGAAAATGTTTTACTGAATATCTCATAACAACCTGCTGTTATATAGTCATGGTGGTATTTTGTAATATACCTACAATAATCCACCTGCATGGATTTCAGAAAAAGCTTTAATGAATTGAGTCTGCTAGCTTCCTCCTACCTCCCCACCCTGAGTTGGAGAATGTCCCAAATTCTGCTTGGAAGATAATACTGGGGCAAATTAACCCAGAAACTCAGGCTTCTTCCACCTGAGAAACACAACTCCTTTTGGAAAAAAACCCAGCCTTTCTAGGTGTGTAGAGTTAACAAACATGCCTTGCATTTTTATCTGAAATGCATAAACACAGTATCTTTATTCTAACTATATTGTCTTGTATGGGGCTGTTGTACATCAGGAACAACTGGATGTATCTGAGGTGCATACTGGCACCTAGTTTCTGAACATTGAGCCATGGGAGATTCAGATGGTTTAAAAGGTATTAGTCATCTAAACAACTGTACATTGGTATGGGGAAAAAACCTGTTTCCAATAACTTCTATAGATCTTGCAGTATTTAATATACATCTAGTAATAGTTGTGTATGTAATTGTCTCTATGTGATAAAAATCAATTATTGGACGTACTTTTACATTCAGATGCCAAATTAAAATTTACTGTCAAATGTGAGTGAGGTTTCTTTTTCCATTTAATAATGCTGGAACTAAGATTTACCGCTCTGTGTGTAGTTCAACTTAGTATATTGTAGTTGATTGAAGTATTGCTGTGAGATGCTTATGGGAATTTTCTCATGCTAGTTGGTTTGGCTGTTGTTCAGAGAGCCATTTTCATAACTTCTTCCAAACTATTTTGGTAAACTTAACAGATCTTACATATAATAATCCATTTAGTAAATTTTAAAACCTTGCAGAGAGACAATCATGCATTTGAGTTTTATGTTGCAAAAGAGATATCTGTAAAAGAGAGTAAGGGCAATGTCTACTACTTTTTTTTTTTTTACTTTTCTTCCTTGGATTAAGCTAGTGACTGGCCATGCTATGACTAGCACTCTTTGGTGAGGGTAGTATTTCTTGTGTATTAAAGATGCTGTTTTTAAGGAGCACATTTGGTTTTTGTTTCTACTACTCTGCTTTCTTGTTTCCTTTGTTTTTTGTCACCTTTGTCTTACTATCCCACCTTCATTTCTGATCATCTACTATTCTGTCCTTTTAGGCATTATTCAGTAGCCAATAATGGAGTAGATAACTATTGAAGAAGCTTCCTATTATTGTGGATGAATAAGCTTTTAAGACCAACAGGAGTTTTTGATCATCTAATCTGATTTTCTTATGAGAAAGTGTCTATACATTTACTAATTTTCCTTATCTTTAGAGCTACCGTAAATAAAGTATCTTCCTTGGGCTAACATATATCACCCAAAAAAATTAGTTTGGTGCCTGAAAGCTTGTTGTTTTTTGGGTAGACTTATGGAGGATTTTTCTTGTTTAGATGTGATCAGGATGTTTTTAGGGCTAGCAGCCCTAGGAAGTTGAACGTCTCTGGCCTTGTTACTGCACACTTGAAAGTACAAGAGAACTTCAACTTGGTGGTTTAATGATTCTCTCTGATATAATATATACTGCCACAGGGCTGGTGCTCTCCCATTTGCATGCTCTGGGCTAATAGCACTTGCAGCAGGGGAACAACATGAGACTCTAGGGTAGAAGGCAGAAATAAAGAATACTTTCTCCCTTCAGACATTAGGAAGACAAGGAGGATTTAATGTTTACAACTTGTTATGGAGGTTGTGAGACAGCAATTGGACAATTTTAACAGTAGCAAACATAGGAGAGGACTCAACTGGATGAGTGGTCTGTAGCTGGCTTATACTTTTTTAATGACATATTTGGCAAAATGAGCTATGTCATCTTTTGGTTGCATGAGTATGGATGGATGGACGGACAGGCTTAAGCATAATGGAGTGTATTAAGCCAAGTGTAACATTTGCGTAGGAGCAGTGAGAGAGAATAAAGGGGATGGGGATGGAAAAAGAAGTGCCAAGTGTTTTGGTGCTTCTTGAGTCCTCTGGGTTGTGATGTGCACTGTGTATTTCTGCATACTTGTTTCCTCAGCACTGTGTGGAACATACCCAAGTTTTAGACTGGATAAGCAGCTCTTGTGCATTGTTTGTCTTGTGGTTTTTTTGTTTGTTTGGGTTTTTTTTTAATTCAACTGAAAAGCCTGACTACTTTTCAGTGCTTCCTCTTCCATTCCTGCAGTTTTCTGTCCTTCATGCTATTGATGGAGCAGTCAGCAAAAATTGACATTGGAGACCCTCAGTTTGTGGTGCTTTTGAAGACTTTTGAAGTTGACGTTAGAGTTGGTTAAAAATATTTTTGTGAGAATTTAATCTTATTAAAAAAACTTACAACATAGAGGTGTTCTGCATAAGAGAAATGTTCCTGCCATCTTTGATCATTTGCCTTTTGGGATAGAACCCAAAGCTACTGCAAAGAGTTACTTACTCTATGTTGTTGCTTTCAGCACTTGTAAATCACAGTTGATAAGGAAAGATAAGGTGCAGTACTGTGAAACTTGGTAATTCCCATCTTTTTTAATCTGTGATCCTTCAGCAGCTTTGAAGTGCTTCCCTGCTTTTAGGAATGTGTACATAATCAAAGTGGTCACCATCCATAAATGTCTTGAGTTCTGTGTACCTTATTTAAACATAACCAACAGGAGGTGACAAATACGGTTTCATCAGTAATTTACATTAATCAAAGTTCTTTGAAAGTGAAAAGCTAGTGTCTTGGTGACTCATCTTTAGTGCCTAATTACAGTGCAAAACTTATTCTAGAACAAATCCCAGTTGGCCCTATCATGTGGAAACAAGAGGAATGTCTTTAGAGCCTTCTGCTATCTCACATCATGCCTGTTAGGCTTTGCAATGTTTAGTTCTTGTTGTGTTTGTAGCTTAAGAAGTCTTCAATCTGATATCAGAAAAAACGTAATATTCCAAATCCAAATACATGTAAGTAATTATTTTTGTTGCGATTGACCTAAAATGATGTAGTGGTGAGGGTGGTTTGCATTAAAGAAAGAAAATCTAAACCTCTGCTTGGTTTTCTAAACCAAGCATACTCTTATGTAGTAAATAAATATGTTTTTCATTGTATATTTTTAGCACTGTTGTTTCTTAGACTAAAAAAGTCTATAGTCTCTATACATTTTAAAAACCTGATCAGACAGGGAAGTGTTTCACACTGGAGTGTAAACCTGAGTGGCCAGAAAAAAAAAAAAGAGGAAAAGATCTTTAATTTACAGGGATAGTTATGAATAGTTATGGATGTTTGTTACAAAAGTAGCAGACAAAATATTCTCCCTGACCTACAACTTATAGCACATGCAAAATTTTTGATTAAATACAAGGATTTTTTTCTAGTAAAATATAACATAGTTTTCTCTGAGAAGTGTCAAGTAACTGATATTCATCTGTAGTATTCACATTTTCATATGCTATTTTTCAATGCTGAGTACAACGACACAGATTACTTGTGGAAAATGTGTTTTTTTGTCTGAAATTTATTTTGCAGACTGAATCTAGCGGAAAAACTGTAGTGTGAGTTTTGTCCATGCAGATATCAAGGGACCCTTTAGTTTGTGGAAGTAGTTGTAAAATAATGTCTTAATAGATAGTGATATAAAATATCTGTCACTTTAAGTGAAAGTTTATTGATATATGGTATGTGTCTACATACACAAACTCATCTGTAAATACATACCAGTTTAGGCGTAAGTATATCTACATATATGCTCTGTGTGTATTACTCTGTTTTTATATACTACACTCATGAGCATTACCAAAACACCTTGATGAAATAATCTTGGGAAGTATTTAAAGACTGTAATATAGTACATTTGCACATAGGAGCAGAGGGTGTGTGGTGGGCAAGTGTGCATGTAATGTGATTATAATCCAGGCACAAAAGAAGAGTGGAGGTGGAAGCATCCTTCATTAAGATCTTACATGTGACCTGTTAATTTTTAGTTGGAAATGACATTTTAGTAAGCTGCATCTGTATATCTAGTATTACTCATAACTTAAATTTGTAGATACGTTTGGCATTGACACTTGTGATGTAAAAATTTGAGGAGTTTAGATGACAGCACTGCGACTAGTGCTATTTTCATCATCTAGTGTTTTTACGAAAATCATAAAAGTATATATATATATATAGGTGATTACAGTATTCTGTATCATGATTTGGCATGAAGTTTTGGCTTCATAATATAGGTGCTGTTTGTTCTTAATCTGTACTGTTTCTGCTGTATTTTTCAAAGAGCTACTAAAAGCCACAGATTGTCTATCTCCACTATTGCATCTCTTATTTTTTTAACTATTGCATTGAAACGGCAACTCTTTAATTGTATCTTACGTTAATTTTTATATTGCTTTTTCTATTTAAACTATATTTGTTCATCCTAATGCTTGCAGAGTATGGGATAGTTTAAAAAAAGACTGCATGTGGCTAAAAAAAGGCTGTTCATTTGGCATAAATGCTTACCTACATGTAAACGTGCCTGTGTGCTTCCACGAAGGGAGCAGGATGCAGTTCTAATTGCCAGATCATGTTTCTAAAAACATAGAAAGTGGGAAGTACAGTTCGGTATATTTAAAAAGATGGATATTTAGGTATCACTGTGTGATTATATTAAGAGACTTGTATTAATATGATCTATTGCCACAGTCATGTCCTGTGGTAATGTTCTTGATATGTAGTATATTGTATGTTTGAACCTTTTATTAAAGCTTAGGAACTGAGGCTCACATAGATATGAAAGGATTATTTAGCACTCAACACTTCTGTACTTGTTCAGTATGAAGTGGAGGTGTGTCATTCTTTGCATCTCACCTTCTTGAGCAGGAAATTTGGAAGTGCCAGCCCGTTGGCTGTATGAAGGCTAGATGTATTTTTTTTTTTAATGCAGTATAAAACAAATACTTAATCTTTTTGTACAGTGAAGCACAAACTTGTGTTCCTCCCCAACAATAAATCTTGAAAGACTAGCCCTTGGAATCAGTTGACCATGCTTAGTCAAGATTTCAGGAAAAAAAATGTTGTCAAACTGTCACGTTGTAGAGCTTTATATTTCCAGAGCATTTTAACAATACGTGTGTATCAATACTTTATGTTGAATATAGTTTTTAGAATTTTATTTGTTTATTTATGCTAATGATATATAGGACTCCTTCAGAAGTGATAGTTGCAGTGTCTAGCTTTGTAGGCACAAGTACGATATAGCTTAACCTTCTCTGTGAGATATGGGGTAGATATTTGGTCGCAGACTCTTTGAGGGGGAAGGAAGGGAAAGACAGTAGTGAGGAGACCTGTCTGGAAAGAGTAAGTGGAGGGTGTCTGTCTGTGGTGTATTCAGGAGTGGATGGACTATGGCTAAAAACCATGAACCTGATCCCTGGGTCATTGCCATGGGTGGACAATCCTGGGTTAGGATAGTCCTTATATTATTGGTATTACCTAAAATCCATACCAAGACTCTTTTTGTAAAGTGAGGGATTTGCTTTCTGAATAATGGAATTACCTGTTGCAACTGCTCTTCAGAACTGCAGATAAAAAGCATCATTTGGTATGAATGCAGTTGCACTTCAATGAATTTAGTGTTGTGGGTAGTATGTTTTAAGTTAGTTTTTGAAGAAGCTAAAGCTGTCCTCCATCCCAAAAAATATATACCATGTAAAATGGTGTTAGAGAAACCTGAATGAGTTGATGACTTAATGGTGTTATCTGTGATTGCTCATGTCAAACTTAAATTTATAAAACAAATTTGTTAATGTAAATGAATAGATAAAAACCTGATGAATTAAATAATTAAGAAAACATTTTTGTGAATTTAGTTTTAAACATATTCCTTGGCCTATGTTATTCAATAGTTTTGTTACTGATGATGTTCCATGGTTTGATTTGAACAAGATACGTAATCTTTTTTTCTTCCACACTAAATGCTCCCTGAGTTTTCCTGCTTGGCATAGTATGAGATGAGAGGATGTTTCCAGGCTTTTAGTTTTTCCGTACATATTTTTTTCCCCAAGTTCTTTCAAATCTTATTTCTCCATCCTGTTGACCAATTTTTAATCTGTTACTTTTGCATGTGTCTGGAGTGTGCAGTTGAGCACCAAACAGTAACAGTCCTGTCCCCATCTCTCCAGCTCCTTTCAGAATATTTATTTTGTTACCTTGGGCACTCAACTTCTATTTCTTGCTGACACTCACTTTCCTCCCTAATTTTAAATGGGTACTCATTCTTTCATTGCAAGTTAGACCAGGGATAAAAGAAAAATTATTCCAAATGATTGATACAGATTTGGGAGAAGGGGTTTTGTTCTTAATTTTACATTTAAAAAGCCCTGTTGAGGTTTGAACCCAGCTGGCAGCCAGACATCATGAGGTTGGCCATTTACCTCCCCCCTTCCCAGTGAAATAGGGGAGGGACAAAAAGAAGAGAATTTGTAGGTTGAATAAAAAAGAATTTACTAAATATAATAAGAGAACAACAGTAACAATTGCGAGTCCAAAAAGAAATGAGTGAAATGCAGCAGTGGCTTACCAAGTGCAGTGACCACCCCCCCCCACCCCCTCAGCAACAACACAACCCGACCTAACAGAGTAAATGAGCCCAAACCTGAGGAGAGCCTGCCCGAGAGAGAGCCTGCCCACCTACATCCCTGGGCATGACATCACATGGTATGAAGTACTCCAATGAAAGTTAACTCCATCCTGGTCGAAGCCAGGACAACCCCCAAAACAACCCCTTCTAATGAGCTTGTACCAAGGAACGTATATTCATTTGAAGAATTTTGAATGTCAAAATTTATGTAAGGAAGGAAGTGGCATGCACATGGTGGTCTCTAGAAAGAATAATAAAAGTTGGATCCTGACAAAAAGTCCCTACTGCCTGAGAGGAAACACACTGTAATTTAAACTAACGAATGTGTTAAAAATTTACATGTTATGATTACAGAGGTTTTTTGTAAATCTTCGCCACAGTTGTAGTGTTGACAGCTACACTTCTCTTTAATATATAGTTTTCTGGTGGTTTTGTGTGATAGAATGCTGACTGTTTTAGCAGATAAATTATTGTTTACTTAGGTTTAAGATAATGTTTCAAAAGTTTTCTTATTTAAAAAGCAGAAGCAATAAATTTACTGAAATGGTGTACACATCTCAGGCTGACAGTTGCGGAGGAAACGACAGATTATAAGTAAAAATTCCTTAATGTCCATGTTTTGTATAAGTTGCACCTGATGTACATTGATTAACCAGGAAATTCTTGCAGCCATCGATCTAGCTTTGTAACTGATAAATTACATTTGGTGGAAATGTATTCTTCGCTGTAGTGGTGTCTGAAGTTAACTTAGAAGGAATAAAAATAAAATACAAAATTTAAAGTGAGTTGTTAAAAATACAGTTGGGCTATTAATGTGTAATTGCAAGTTTAGATACAAGCATTTTGATTAAATAAAGATAAAACTATATATAAAATCATTGTCTTGTTTTTATGGAAGTTTTGTTTGTGACAGCTAAATAGCTGGAAATAACTGGAACCTTCCATGAACTTGGCTTCTGTGTTTGATCAGCTGAAAAGTTAGAAAGCTATCTAAATTAAGGCAAATGTTTCAGCCATGTATATGGAAGTCTCTAAAATTTATCATACGATTATACTCACTCAATAGCTTTTAAGTTGTTAAAGCTATTTGAATATTAATCACAACAATACATGTATAGAGTATTACATGTATGAGCATACAGTGCACAAAAAGTATACTGTGTGAGAGTAACTTGCAAATAAGTCAGGAATTGAAGTTTTGTCTTCACTAATGGCTTTTTTAGCACTATGTTTTCTTTTTGTAAAGATTGTGCTTTGTTCTTAAAAAGGGGAAGTATTTTCTACTAGTATCATGTCAATGTTCCAGTCTCCTGCTGTAGGTCATATTGTATGCTGAGATCTTACTTTTTCTTTAATGAAATTTCCCAAGCTTTTGAATTTGTAGAATACAGTGAAAACTGTAGAGAGCTTCCAGTATTGCTGTGCTTGTGTCTGAGAAATCTCTTTCCTACTTGAATCTCCCTGTACTGGCAGAAAAATCCTGAAAAGTACCATTCCCAGCTTGGAAAGAATTCCCATGGTGTGTGTTCTGTGGAGAATGGCCACTAGCTCACTTTTGGCTTGAACCCATCTCCAGCAGTAACTGAGGAAGAAAGGACTGCTAGACTAATATCTGTGACCCCAACATTTTTTAGTTGTGTTGAGTTTGAAACTTGGTATCTTAAGGAAACCAGATGTGCATGATTTTCTATCATTCAGTCTTTTCTTCCTCTTGTTCTGCACCGCTCTATTAAATTTTGAACCTTTTGACTAGTTTCAAACAATTCTGATGGAGAATTTGTCATTTTAAAGATAATGACCTATATGTTTATGAAAATCAGTGGCATCTGGGAAAACCCTAGTGGGTATACTCCTCTTTCTGCCATTGACACGTATAATCCATTGCCACTTCATTACCCCCTTTCCTTTCTTTCCACCCCTAGCAGCTGCCATAACCCAAACACTGCCCAAATGATGTTCGGCAGTGAAAAGAGCTCACTTGGATAGCACATTCTCCAGACAAAGCTTTGTGCTTCGGGCCTTTCTCAGTCATGTCAGAGGTTTGTTGTGATGTTAGAAATTTGAGAGCTGGGGATTACTCAATTTGCTGGGGCCCTGTTGTAGGTATGCTGCTCAATAGTGTTTGGGATTAGGAGAAAATTTTTTCTGGACGGTATTCTGCCTTCCTCTGAAGGAAGTGGGTGGCAAGGTTATGTTGAAATAAAAATTATTACTACATCCTTGGCAGGTGCTTGGTGGACGGAATTCTTACACATGAGGTCTGGCTTTCTAATAAACTGCAGTAGGAAATGTGTTAGGGGAAAGTACCCCCTAAAGAAAGTGTGAAATGGAGCTAGAACTACAACCCACTAGGACAGTGGAGGCAGCAAGTACCCTTAATAGTCTGCCACCACAAAGGAAAGTGATGTCGTGGTGAAGAGTCTGGTGCCAGTTGAAATGGGGTTGGGGACTAATGTTAGCCCTCTAGCAGTTTGAACAGCTTATAATAGGAAGAGTGACCTGGATGGGCCAAGTTTTTTGCTGATGGTTCCCAGGTTTTGGTCCACAAGTTTTGCTAATGAATCAGTGATGTGATTGAGCTGTGTTCACAGTGGTGTTTTGATCTTCCTGCAGTGTTCAGGACAACATACTTGATAAATGCTAGAGAAATAGCAATCAGCTGTTCTTAATATTTCAAGGGGCTTGTAACAAGGTTGAGAGTATGTCCAGTCTTTGGTACAGTGTCTTCCAAAATATCACACAAAAAAAATATAAACTGGCTTAAATGCGGTGGTGTAAGAAAAATTTGTTGTGGTGCTTACCAGTTCAGTGACTGGACCTGTTGGTGGCTGTGTGATCTGATGAAACCATAGTTAATTTCTCAAACGTCCAGTAAAGAACTTTGATAAAGGAAATTGTTTCTATGGAAATGCAGAGCTGTGCAGGGAATGGCAGGAAGATGTGGCGAGAGGAGAGGATCCCATGGAGGTGGCATCTCACTTTTCTGGGGCTGAACTTCCCTATCTTGAGCAACTCTGTAAAGAGATGATAGAAAAGCCATTTTCACAATGCATACATCAAGAAGAAAGGTCAGACAATGGTCGTACCTGCAGGGAGAGGGGAGTAACTCCTTAATGACCCCCAAGCCCACTCACCCATTTCCAGAAGAATCTGAAGGTACAAACTATACATGCACAAAAGCAAGGAGAATTCTAGAAGCATAGACTGTGCATGATGCCTAATTAGCCTAATGAGTCCAAGTGTCTGCCCAGAAGAGGGACAGGATGTGAGTCAAAGCCATGGGTGGCAGCACCCCTCCAGAGCTGGGCTGACTGGACCAACACTGGAACCAGGACTGGTGAAATCTTTCTTTTTTGTCTTTCTTGCTCTTTCTCTCTCCTTTTATCTCCCATTCTCTATACCTGTATGCCTCCATATAAGGCAAGGCTTCTTGGGGCATGTTTAAAACTTGCCAGCATGTGTTATAAGATCTGCTGCTGGTTAGCGTATGTTGTAAGGTTTGTCAGTGTATGTTATGAAGCTTATCACTTGTGACAAAGGTTGCAAGGCTTACTGACAAAATTTCGTGCCAGTATCTGTTGTGAGCAAATAAAAATTTAGTTTTGTGAATTGAAGAATGTCTGGTGTCCTTTCACCTTAATCCTGACCTGAGTTGGTGAATCTGAATTGGGATGTGACAGGGTGAGGTGCTTCTTTAACAGCCCTTGAATGGTGTGTTAGGCTGGATGACAGCAGAACTGATTTGGAGCTTCCATGCATGGAGATAAACTGTTTCAACTTGGAATATATATTGTGCTTTGTTCAGACTTCTTTTTTAAAGGAGATTTTTTTTTTTTAAAAAAAGGTATCAGTTCTTAAGATTTGATTGTTTCTGAACACAAGTTGGAAAAGAGAATACAGATGCTGTAGGTCACTTTTCTCATGTTTGCAGTCTGTTCTCCTGAGTGTGTTTCCTGTCAGTCTTTCCTCCCAGTCCTTCAGCATAAATTTTTCCAGTCACTCTGCCTTCTTGTTTGCAGGGACAGAGAATATGTGGGGCAAAAGGACCCTTTTTAGCCCACATCCATCGTATATTGAAGATGCCCCACATAATCAGTTTTGCTGAAGGAACTCACCTAGCACTAGTCCTGCTACATCTCTCCTCCTAACTCTTTTCCTTTCAGGCCACCCAGGCGTGAGAATGACTGAGTTAGTTCTGTGCACTGAGTTTGGTGGAACAAACATTTAGGAATTGCCTGTTTTGTTTTTTTTTTTTTTTTTTAATCCTGTCTATCCTTCTATAGTAATGCCAAAACTTGAGT
Source organism: Athene noctua (assembly GCF_965140245.1). Taxonomy (NCBI): domain Eukaryota; kingdom Metazoa; phylum Chordata; class Aves; order Strigiformes; family Strigidae; genus Athene; species Athene noctua. The sequence goes on along the minus strand of NC_134038.1, from coordinate 24,737,434 downwards.
AGAGTTGCCAGTTGCTACTGTAATACTTCTTATTATTTGTTTTCTTCTTCGTTGCTTTGAGGGCTCTAGTCACGGATCAGGACTCCCCTGATTAAACACTCTATTAAACACAGAATAATGTCACAGAACTAAGATGCCCCCACCCATATCCCCCCAAAGCTGGACAAACTTTCTGTTACATGAGCAAGACTGAAATCTTTAAAAAGCTTATCCTAGGAGAAATTGCCGAAAAGCTATTTTGAGATATTAAAAAGCACTTACATCATGGTAGGTGGCCTCATAATTTTTTAAAAACACAATAAATGTATCAGAAACTTTACTAGATGATCAGTTAATAGTTTATAATATAACCTTCTTTCCAAAATAAAAAGAAGATATTTTTACAACTCACTTCCCTCAAAGACTTACAAAGTAATTTTATTTGTTACTCTGTCTTAGGGTGTTGAGAAATTGGGGTGTATTTGTGAGGAGCACTTAGAAGAGCCTGTTTTATTTTTCTTTGGCTCTATGGACTTATCACCATAGGCTTTCAGACTCTGACAGCTCCCTTTTTTGTGAACAAAGGAATGTTACTCTCAAATACCTCAGATGATTAGCTAGTCAGAACAGTAGCAACATCACAGGGAGACAGTATTGCCCAGAAATCAGTAGGCAGGCAGCACACATTCTGCAGTACTGGTGCAACAGACTTCCTACAAGTTTCTTGGCTTTCGTTTGGGGCTGCTGTGGCAGGGTTTTAGCTTGTCCACAGCTTTCATATGGATTTTTAATTCATACCTCTGTTTCAGAGCACATTGTGCTATGCTAATATAGAATTAACAAAACATGGCTTCTGATAACAGACTGAGAAATCATAGAATTATAGAGTGGTTTGGGTTGGAAGGGACCTTAAAGATCATCTAGTTCCACCCCCTGCCATGGGCAGGGACACCTTCCACTAGCCCATGTTGCTCAAAGCCCCGTCCAACCTGGCCTGGAACACTGCCAGGGAGGGGGCAGCCACAGCTGCTCTGGGCAACCTGTGCCAGTGTCTCACCACCCTCACAGGAAAGAATTTCTTTGTTATATCTAATCTAAATCGACCCTCTTTCAGTTTGAAATGGTGACCCCTTGTCCTATCACTACACTCCCCGATAAAGAGTCCTTCCCCACTTTTCCTGTAGCCCCCTTTAACTACTGGAAGGCCACTATAATGTCTCCCCAGAGCCTTCTCTTATCCAGGCTGAACAACCCCATCTCTCTCTTCCTGCCCTCGTAGGGAAGGTGCTTCAGCCCCCTGATTGTCTTCGTTGCCTGCTCTGGACCTGCTTGAGCATGTTCTTCTTATGTTGGGTGCCCAGACCTGAAAAAAGATGAATGTAACCTCCTGATCTAGTACTGGTATCTTAGTGTGCCTTGCTGGTTGCTGCTACTGATGATTTCTCCAAATCTAACATCAGCTGAGATCAGATGCAACAAGATGCAAATGCAGGCTGACGCCTTGTTTAAATTCCTTTTTGATTACTCCAGTTTGTCTCTTATTCTTAACCAGGTTACCCTTGCTTATTCCCCTCACTCATCAAGGTACTTTGCCTCTTCCCTGAATTCCTTGGTATTTCTCCTTCATAGTCTAGTACATAATTTAAAGGGTAGTTTTTTGACAAGTTTTTATGTGAAATAGTACTGAAAAAAATTAAGTAGAAAAATAAAGACCTTCCATCACGTTCTCATCTGCCTTAGAGAAAGACGGTGCTTAATCTCTGAGTACTCACTCCAAGGTTTTGCCAGTTCGAAAAGATATAAAACTGGGCTTTGTAACAGCGAGGGAAAACGGACTGTCTTGAATAGACTTTTGAAGGTATAACAAATGAGGAAGCTATATGTAATTTCCATATACAGAACTCCTTAATATTCTACAAAATAGTAACCCAATCTGGTTTGGCTAAATCTTCTTTTCAGTTTTTTATATTGACGTAATTTTTGAATTTACATATATTATTTTAAAGTTAGTGTGCATTAGACTGTTAGCTCACGCCTTCAAAAAGATTTACAGATGTTATAGTTAAGTCACTGATTTTTCTCTCTTTCAGTGTTGTTATCCATTTAGTTTGCTGTTCATTAGAAGAATGATAAAATTAGTTTTTATTACTTTTTCTTAGTAATTATTAGTTTTTATTAAAATTTTGTGTTTCCATATTTCAGTTTCTGTTTGTTGATAACTCTTAGTAAAACTTTCTTTGCAGGATAATTGTGCAGTGAAATTACTGAGGCTGTATTAAAGTTGATGACTCAGTTGTAATGTGTTAACACTTGACCTGTGTTAGCCAGCAGTGTTGTTGCAAGGTTAGACAGAGGTGTAGTATGAAAGAATTTGTCTATTTGTGTGTGTATGTAATGTATGTTCACAGTTGTTTAGCAGTGGAACATAACCAGTTATCTTTCTGAAAGCAAGATCTTGATAGTGCTTACTATTTTAGTGAAACTTGTGTATTTTTAAAAATACTGTCTTAAAAAATGTTATTATTTTTTGTTTCATTTTTGTATGGAGGGGAATCACAGAGCAGTTTGGGATGATCTCTGGAGATTACCTAGTTTGAACCTCATGCCCAAAGCAAGTCCAATTAGAGCAGATCGCTCCAGGGCTTGGACAGCCAAGTGCTGAATAGCTCCAAGGATTGAGACTGCTCCACTCTCTGGGCAGCCTGTTCCAATACATGATCACCCTCCTAATTAAAAAGATTTTGCCCTACTTGGAATTGCCTGTGTTTCAGATTTGTCAGTGTGCTGTGAGAGGATGAGTAGCAACAGACACAGAGTCTGGCTCCCTCTCCTCTGTACCCTCCCAATAGGTAGAGTAGGATCTCCCTTTTCCAATCTGAACAGCCCCAGTTGTCTCAGTCTCTCCTGAGGGAGAGCTTATGTGCTTCAGCCCCCTAACCACCATGGTGGCCCTCTATTGAACTGGGTTCTGATACGTCCATGTCCGCCTTGTATTGCAGAGCCCTAGGCTGAGTGCAGTATTCCACATGATGTCTTACAAGGGCCAAAGAGAGGGGAAGAACATACCCCAGGCTTCACCCTTGCTAACAGAGCCCAACACAGTTGGCCGCCTTTGCAGCAAGGGCACACTTCTGACTCATGTTCAACTTGCTATCCACTCGGACTCTTGGATTCTTTTCTGTAAAGCTGCTTTCTAGCACTTTATGTCTCAGTCTGTAGAGTTACACAGAGTACCTCCATCCCAGGTGCAGGATTTAGCATTTGTACCTGGACTTCACAGAGTTCCTGACAGCCCATTTCTTCAGCCTCTCAAGGAGGATATCAATAGCCGCCCTGCCCACCAGTGCGTTGGTTTCTCCCCCTAGGTTGGCACCATCCACAGCCTTGCTGAAGGTGCACTCTATCCCAGCTTCCAGGTCTTTAATAAGGATGTTTTAAACACCATGAGCTTGGTCTTTAAAGAGAAAAAGACCTATGCATTTTAAATTTGTAAAGCAGAATAATGAGAAAAGATAATAAACTCCACTTACTAGGAAAGTTCATAATAAACCTCATCTATTATGTGTTCAGGTCTTGTCAATTGTAATTCACTTTAAACCTTGCAATAACTGTTTTATACCGCAGTAGAAAATTGACTGAGGAAGTCGCATGTAAATTTACTAGCCTAGGTGTCTTTAGCATGTTACTTATGACTTGCATAGCTTTAGAAGTAACCATAGTGCTCTATAAAAACATTTCAGCCAAGTACATGGCTGAAACACAGGTACAAACTCATTTGCCAAAAGGGAAAATGGAGCCTGGTTGTGCAAACTTGTATTTGTCATGATCCAAGGTATATTTGTATAACAGCATCCATAAGCAGAACCTCATATTACAGTTTTTTAAGTTTTCTAGGCTTTACTTATGATACAGGCTAGTGGGAAAAGATATTTTTGTAAATGAGTGTTATTTTTTTTAATAAATAATCTCTCTAGATACATCATGAGAATTTTTAGATTTCCGCTGTTGTGACTTGTTGGGAATCACTCTCGTTAATGTTCAAATAAACGGGTGTTTATTAAATCTCGTACTATAGTTATTAGCACTTTTAGAATGTAACTCCTTTCCCACCCCCAGTATAATTTTGACTTTAAAATGTTTGTCATCTGGTGTGAGGTGGATTTATGGGAGCGCAGTAGTTTTAGTGCCTTTTGGCCGGGTGTTTCTGATGACATCACTGTGATCTAGACATAGTGTGTGACTATAGTTGGTTCCAGTGTTAAATAGTTTCATAATTATGCTAGTTTTGGCAGTTCACTTGGAACTTTTTCCCTTCTCTTTAATGAACATGTTTTACTTCTGGGCTTATGAGACAGCCACATGTTTGAGAAATTAATAGTGTGCTCTTAAAGTTAATGTTGAGCAGAAGCATGCAGATACGGAAAGCTTTTGGATATATGTCTACATAGGAATGTAGTTCCTATAATGTCATGGCCACTGTTATCTTCCGGTAATTAAATACAACATTTCTTTATGAAGTATCAGTAGTTGTTTTGAAAAATAGTGTGTGTTCACACTCAAAACACCCCACTGTAGCTCTAAAACATTTTTGATATTTGTGTAATGTAAGGGAACAAATGGATGTTATTCCTGATTAAAAAAACTTTTTTCAAATGTTCAGCCAGGCTGAATTTCTCTTAAGTTGGTATACTCTGTTACTTCATATGGATTAAGTCGCATGGGTATATTTCTGAGGTAAATTTTTGTGGGGTGTTTTGGCACTGTCTTGGAATATGTACATTTTTGTTTTGATTATTTGTAGGTCCAACTTGCTCTAAGCATTTGCAACCATTTTCCATCACAACAAACTTGTAGCTCAGGGAAATATAAAAAGCCTATTGTATTGAATTTATTAACAGGTTAAGATTTGAGACTTACTTTCAAAATCAACACAATCTAAAGGTTCTTTGCTCCTTTCCTTTAAAATAAACAACCCCCCCTAAATCCCAGTGTGCTGGTGTGTATTCCTAACTCTCTGAAAGTGGTAAAAGCTTATTTATCTTTTTTCATTTCATTGTAATACTCTATATGATTAAAACTGCCTAGATCTTGCATGTGATTCATCGAACATCGTTGTATCATGTGTAGATAGAAAAGTTATACTTGAATGTTGTCAGGCCTGATACAGTTAACACTCAAAAATAGAATGCCTTCCTCATCCTGCTGGTGTCCCTTTTTCTTGCAGCCAGCATAAATATTAAAAGGTAAGTGTAATATCCTATCAGATCATTAAATAGTTGCACCGCAGCATTCTGTACAATCTCTAAGTGAGCTCTGGAAGGAAGGAAATGTGCTAATCAAGCTGTTTGGTTGCTGTGACATCTCAGGTTTTTTTCAAGTTCAAAACATAAATAGCAGTATGGTGACTCATCTGAAAAAATACTTTCGTGTACATATGAACTAGTTTCCAAGAAAGAGGATATGGTTAAAGGTTATTTCAAAATAATTAGCTTAGAAGTCTGTGATCTAATTTTTCTTGGTCAGCTGGAGACATGAAGGAGAGGTGAGCTTTTCTGATTACAAAATATACATGTTTATGAAGAGCCTTCTGTCATCCCAGGTTTGAAGATAAAACAAGAGCTTCAAGCTGTCATTATTGCTCAGGTGTGCCCTGAAGAGAGTGGTGGCTTTCTAATGATATTGCACTGTAGTTAGAAGTTCTGAGAGAGTCTTGGAGAGACTCACATTCCTCAATGAAAAGCAGAAGGTTGTCAGAGATAAGAAAGCAAACAAAAGCCCTCCAAACAAAAATTAACCACTTTTTTCATGCATTGGAATGGGAAAGTCCTGTAGGACAGAAATGGCCCCAAACCCATAAATTGAAAAACAGCAAACAGCTTGTTTCAGTAGTATGTTAATGACCAGAAAAATTGAAATCCTTTATGGTAATCCGTCCTTTTAGAAGCAATCTTCCACCCTTCTGATGTATGAATGGGTCTGTCTTCTGCAATTTCCTTCAATAAGTTCAGCCTTCTATTTTTTTTTCTCAAGCTAAGATTATATTGCTCATCATCTTTTTTTCTTATTGAAATGGTATTTCCTTTTTTATCAGAGAATTTCTTTGTGTTCTGTTTTTCTAAATGGGAAGTGGAAGAAACTGTCTCTTAAATTGTTGTTGAAATTGTAGACTTCTATTTGAAATGTATCATTACACGTAACTTTAAAATTTTTTTTTTCTGATATAACATTAAGAAGCAAGTAGTGTGAAGATTCCATTTCATAATTTCTCTGAGATGATTAAAAGTGCCAGATAGCATGCAGGGAAACACATGATCTATCTTGTACAAAAACCCAACACAGTTTAAGCTGTTTGCATTTTGGTGGTTAACAGATTTAAGAATATTATAGCTTTGTACTGCAGTAGTTGAGATTTCTTCCATAAATTCGTCTTTTTATCGACACGTTGTGTGATCCTAGTAGTGCCATGACCCAGAGAGCATTTTGCTCTTTTTCTGCAAGAGACTACATCTGTCAAAGAGGTAATTTGGCTTGGGTAAGAATTTGCTTCCTCTCTAACCTGCTCTTCTAATACACTCTTGGCCTTCTTGCACTTGAGTCTTGTAGTTAAACTGTCATTCTGGAATGTAATGTGAATACTAGTGGAGTATTTAAAACCCTAAATTCAGCTAATTAAGATTTTCTTGGGTCTGTGAATTTCATTTTGTAAGGCTTATATTGCATTCTCTAATTATGAGCCATGTTTCTCACTTCTGAATTCCTTAATATGAATAAGCTATATAGAAGCTCAAGATGAGCAGGTGCCCTCAGTTCATTTATCTTTTCTGAGGCCTACTTTAGAAGTCTGCAAAAATATTTTGCTTTGTGAATCAGCTTCAATTAACTGTATTAGGAAGGACATGACTCTGACTTCTTGGAACCTTCTGAGGTGGTTTCATGAGTAGGCATGCAAGCTCATAAAATTCAGTAATTTCGCCTATTTGTTTTGGTAGTCTGCTCTGTCTCTGTAGGAATGTTTCAGCAGAAATACAGCTAGATGAAATGTATTCAGTTGGAATTAACAGTTAAATGGCTGAGGTTTTTTAAAAAATAGAAGTTACTGGAAGAATCAATTGCAATTGTAATTTTTTTAATGTTGTTCAGCTAGTTTTGTAATAATTCCTATAGTTAAATGTGTGTACAGGATTGAACTGATGGAAAAACAGTAACAGAAGTTTAATTTGCCAAATCTTTGCCAAGACATTCTCCCTACATTCATTTTCTTTTTGTCTGGTTAACTTGGTTGCTTCCTTTTCCTCTAGCAGGAAGACCACGAAAGTTGTGGTTCCAGTTCAACAAACCGCAGCACCACGGAAAGCATGAAATCAGCAGTAAAACCACGACGAGTTCATCAGTCTGCTTCTCCTGACCCCGATTTACCTCCAGGTAATCCATAATTTCAGAAGCTGGATTGTATTTGAGTGATAGAAAATTCCTACATTTCATTCAGGTGGCCACAGTGTCTAAGTTAGACTTATATCTCTGTCCACCTACAAATCATATAACGTTGAGTGAAATACTTGAGTATTCTAAGACAGAACCAAGTTGCAATAAAACATAGTTAAACCTTATGTCTTTTCTTTCCATTTTGTTAAATCCTTAAATTTACAGAATTTACTTATAGTGCAAGATAGATTAGCATGAGAGACATAGGGCTAGTATGTTAGATTTTATCGTCTGCTGCTCTGGTTCTCCTCTTTCAGATCACTCTGTTTTCTACTCCTCATTAAATGCTCAGAGGTTCACAGTAGGTTCTTTTCTTGTATGTTTTCAAACATCTTGTTTTCAGATTGTTATAGTAGTTCTAAAGGTAAGGTTTTCTCTTTGAGAGTAATAATTTTGAGAGATGTTTCTTATTGCATCCTGTATCTATTGGTAGAGATATTCAGCACTTTTTTTTTCTTTTTTCTGACATGGAATTTGTCTCAGTTGAACTTGGAGATATATGCTATAAAAATGCCTAAGGAACTACAGATCTCATTACTATTGTATCTGAGTTTGCACAGAAATTTGAAGTATAGGGTGCTGTTCTGTGCAGTAGAATTAAATTGGAGAGTACTGGAATGAATTGCAGTTTGCCTTCTGCAAAGTAGTTGCATGTAGTTTTAGATGGGTTAAAGACAGGAGTTGTGTTAGGCCTTTTTTCTGTCTTTTGCTAACAGGAAATTTATAATTGCCTTGAATCAAAAGAGAACACTGACATTTAGTGTGTGGAATATTATGTACTACAGAGTATTATCTTGCATTGGAATGGGTGCTTGAGGATCTACATCCAGAGGCCCTCCTAAAGCTCTGAGACCCAATAAAGTCTGGTGGCTTGGAATTGCAGGACTCCTGGCATCCACCGTTTGCTACCATGGACAGCGCTTCGGCTCCAGCGCTGCCTTTGTGGGTTCTTTGGGTCTCACCTGTGAACAGGAGTCAAAGGCTTACCAGCCACCAATTGCATGATTATGTTGCCTTCAGGGACAATTTTAGGATTTTGGTTCCTCAAGTTTCTATCAGTGTTATCTGTGGACCTTCCAGAAAGGTGTAGTCTTAGCGAAAGGCTGGAGGTCTGCTTATTGTAATGTTGACCTCTGATGAAGTGAAAACATTTCAAAAGACGTGTTTCCACAGATCCAGATGCAACACACAATTGAAAATTGGCTTGTGTGTTGGCTTTTATGAATATATTGTGGTTCTTAATGATTAGTGTGCTTGTCCGAATTGCCCATATTGTATTTGCAGTACTGTAACAAATTATTAGGTCTGGTGCCTTCTTACATTACTATTGGATGGATTCTGCAGGTGTATTTTGTGCTTCTGTGAAACTGTAGGGTGTTACCATCTCCTTCATTGTCATCACATTCCTTCTTTGACTTCATAAAGTATGTTGGTAGGGAAGTCTAATGATTCAGAGAGCTTTAGTGAAATCTTACCTTATTCAATGGACTGTAAGTTACTTTCCATGTCACTAAGTTTTCTAAATAGTCGGTTTTGGTTTTAGTTTTTGATGCATAAATAACACTGTTTAATTTAGAGGTCCTATGTGGTAAACAGCCTCCTTACAGGATGGTTAGAGGCCTCCTTATAGGAAGATTTTATATTGTGGTATAGGATATGGCTTTGCTAAGCTTTAATTTGCACATCCTTGATTTTTCTAAGATGTTGAGTCATCTACTTAGACTTGTTTTAGTCTTTGGAGGAGATAGGTATTATACTACTGTTGTAATTTGTTGAAAGATTATTTGTCCTTTAGTTCTGCTGTGTTCTCGGAGATGAAGCTAGGCAGAGATTACCTAAAACTGTGCCTTTGGTGACAATAACAGTGCAATGAGCACTGCTAAACTTAAGATGTGTAGATGTGTCCATTCTGATGATACTGATTCTGTTGAATCAATAGGCTACTCCATGGACTATAGTGCTACAATATTTTGGAGGGTTGGATCTGACACTGCATTTGTAGCTCTTTCTGCATCGTATGGCCTGCCATATTCTGGAGAATTTCCAGAATGTATAAATGTGGATTTTGTGTGCACCTCGGGAGAGAATTTACCCCTACAGATTTTCTGATATTTTTAGTCACTTCATCGTAGAACACCTGAATTGTAGTGGCAAAGATAGTCATAGTTTTATATTTAAAAGTTACAGGAAGAAGCAACCTCCACCTGTTTTCTTCCACTTGTATTTAAAACAATCTTTTTTTTTTTCTTTTAAAAATGGTCTTACACGAGAACTTGCTGATGCTTTTATTAAATGTTTGGGATAGTAAGAATTACAATTTAAATTAATTTTCTTAGAAGACTGATCATCAGTCATGAGAATCTGATTCTGTTATATTTGAAGATAAACTTAATTAGAAAGTTGGTACCTGTATTGTATTTTTAACAATATGCTGCACCCCTAGTTTGGAAGAGTCTTCTCAGAAGTGTGAAACAAAAGTTTTTTATTAAATCCGTGACCCCTGTTTTATTTGGAATATATAATTCTGCTCCCTTTTTTAATGCATTCACACAAAAAAACACACAGATGAAAGCATTGTTGCTCTATTCTTGCATACTGCTGGAAATGATCAGTAGAACTCTCTTTTCTTCTGCTATGATGCTGGATTTGTAATGTTTTTGTCATTCACAGCAGGAAAATGTAAATTATATTGACTTTGAAAGACACATGAAAGCGAAATATTGAAAAGCTTTGGACCTGTGGAGGGAGAACTTCACTTTCTTCAGTGAAATTAGTTGCTTTCTTTAAAATTATAATTAAAATACTTGTTATGATTTTATAGTTGCTAGTTATGTAGTCTGAAAAATACTTTTATGCTGAACTTAAGCAACTAAATGCTTTGTGCTGGCTTCCATTTGTATACAGGTCAGTTTACACCACTCTAGTGATGAATATGGGTCTCTTATGCCCCTTATATATAAATAATATATCTGATTTTCTGAGTTCATATAACCTAAAAATATGTTAACATTTTAAGAAGTCAGTGAGAAAAATATTGAAAACAAGTTACACCACATATTTTTCAAAAGTTTTTTTAGATTGATACGCTAAAAAGGTAAATTTAGGTTACACTGAAAATCTGACAGTACTAGGCTGTCAAAATTTTGACTTTTACTGCAGTTCTGGATTTTTTTTTTTCACAGTCAATGGTCTAAAACATTTCTCAGATTTTGTTTTAATACAATTACAATCCTGTAAAGATGGCAGGAGATACTAAAGTGCTATTTCTTCGTGCTGGAACTTGCTTTGCTCAAAGGGTGACATATGCTCTTGAATATGTGATGTATTTTATAACTAAGGTTTTAATATTGAATTACTTTTCAAACACAGAAATGTACCTGATCAGAATCAAATTATTCTGCTACTGGTAGTGGAAAGCATGTTTTGCATTTAATAAAAGGGTGATCGGAGGCTTTGAATGCTAAAAAAGGAAAATGTTTTATGTCAGCTGTGTAAATTTGCAGTTGTGGAGCTCAAGAAAATCACTTATGTAATGGTAAAATGTTCCATGTACTCTAAGGTGAAAAGTAATATTTGGGTGTGAAAATGATGAATAGCTAGAAAAAGCAGAGTAGAATGGAAGTAGCAACCTGAGTCTCCTCCTTCTGATCTCATAGTGTTTTGATATTCATTTAAAGTTTTATTTGAATTAAAATAGTTGATATAAATGTTATTTAATGCAGGTTTTGCAAAACTGCTCTCGAAGCTTGTGGATTTAAACCTGTATCATTAACTGGCTTTTTTCAGTGTAGTTACCAAACTTAGGTCTGTAGCATGCGCTAAATGTATTTTTAGATAGAATGTGAGCAATGTTATAGATTTTAAAACTTAGAAATTTAAAGGCTTTATTTTTTAATTTTTTTCCCCAGTACAAATAAGTTAGCTCTGTAGTTACATTCAGTATACATAAAAGATGTGAATATGGGTAGTATTTAATTTCTTTACCATATTGGTAAAATATGAGTGTTTACTGCATACTGGGAATTCACAGATGAAATAATTTTTCCAATCACATTATGTCTGAAAAAACTTAAATGTATTTCTTTCCAATAGGCTGCAGTGCAGGTGCTTACTATTTGGGTTGTTGACAGAAGCTGATTTTGTTATACCTCACAGGGGTCTTACTGAGCATGGTGTGGATATATTAGCTTTTAGAATGAAAAAAAGTACTAGTCATGTTGATGATTATTTAACTTCTAAAAACCTAGATGAGGGGGCAAATAAGTATAACATACTCGAAAAGTAGCTTAGTAACTGCTGTTCGCTTTTCCAAACCTGTTTCTAAGTATCTTTCAAATTAGTCATTAAAATTCTTTGTCTTCAGTAATCCTGAGTCTTCTGTTTGCTTAATTAGTTTGAAAGTTGATTCTTGCCATAAAAAAATTAATCTCTTATGCTATATTATATTCCTGGTATTTAAAGGGGTTTTGGTATAGTTTGTTGCATTTCCAGGTTGCTGACTGACTTAACTGAACTGATTGTTAGAGTTTTAAATCCTGTGAGTTTTGGATAAATAAAGGACAAGGATACTTGCTTTGTTTTAATTTTGATTTTAAAAAAGAATGCAAGTTGGAAATAATGACTTTAGCAATAAATGAATTTGTGATTGTCTTCCTTATAACTTCTAAGAATTTGTTTTATTTTGTAGGTTATGTTCAGAGTTTGATTAGGCGTGTTGTAAACAATGTCAACATTGTGATCAACAATCTCATATTGAAATATGTGGAGGATGATATTGTTCTCTCAGTCAATATTACATCTGCAGAATGCTATACAGTGGATGAGTTTTGGGATCGAGCATTTATGGACATCTCTGGTGAGTAGATTTTTTTTTTTCATTTTAAGTATCACAGTGGAAGAAGTTAAAATGATACAGAAATTTGCAAGTCTAAAAAATGGCTGTGTATGTCAGAAGTATAATACTTCCTGCTTTTTAAAATTTCTTATTAATTTTTCCTTTGTCCTCCATTTTGAAGAGCCAGTTATAATAAGATAGCTTCATTCTTAACACATACTTATATGGTCACATGATACAACATGTTTTATAGTCCTCTCTGCTCATACTTGCCATCTTTCTGTGATTGCATTTGATTTTGTGCTTGCTGCTGACAGTGAATGCTTAGGCAATCTGTTTCTAGTTTTGTGAACGAGCAGTAGCATCTTAAGGCATTCTTATGCAATTGTTTGTGACAATCTTGAAACTCTTTAAGTAGGCTGGCTAGAGAGGTACTAAAATAGTAGCAAGCATGGCATATGAATTGCAACGGCAAACTTCATTTTACTTCACAATTTCAGGGAAAGAAAGCCCAAACTTTTTGATTATTATCTCTATCTTCAGCATCTGAATGTCTCAGTCCTTGACTTACCAACATTCATCTGTAAGTCTAGGTGTTCTTACTGACATTTGGTAGGGATGGAATTTGGGCATGGTAAGAATATTCTGAGATCCCACAGAAGATCTTTGGTAGAATGGTGAATTTAATTAATGGTTTCCTGATGACTGGACCTATTTCTTTGTTCTGCCTAAAATTATTGTGAAGCAATATACAAAATTAAAAACACATTTCATGTTAAGATCACTATAATAGCTCCTGTTTACTTTAGAAGATTCAAAAGAAAACTTTTTTGGGAAAATATGCACAAATCTTTCTGGTCAAATAACAGGAATAATATTTATTAGTCTTATGCTTGCATGTGAAGCATTACTTTCATTTTACAAACTAATCCGAGGTGCAGTGAAGGTATTGAAATTTAAATTGGTTGTAACTAATTTGTCCTCACTATTTAAGAATTCTGCAGAAAGTCTGTGATTTAAATTACTCTCTTTAGTCACATAAGCAAGTACTTTGCTAACAATTTAAATAATGACCACACAACTATCTTGAATTGTTTTCTTCTAGATAAGGACATGTATCCATAACTTACTTTTCTTGTACAATGTATTTTTTTTAACCTATATACTTACTTTAAAAGCCACTGATCTGGTACTGAGAAAGATGATCAACTTTTCTGACTGCACGGTATGTCTTGATAAGAGAAATGCTAGTGGTAAAATTGAATTTTACCAGGAACCTCTGCTGTACAAATGTTCCTTCAGGACTCGTCTGCATTTTACTTATGATAACCTCAACTCTAAAATGCCATCTATTATTAAAGTAAGTATCTAAAATAATTTTTTTTGCTATTCATTTGTAAAGTTTTGAGTTTTTTCAAAATATACTTCAAAAATTAAGGTAAAATGAAAAGCTAATGTTGTTGGGTTTTGCTAAAGGGATTTTTTGATTGAGTGTTGTTCATATGATGTAATTAGTTGCTGTACAGTAACAGCATATAAGGAGGTAGTGTTCTCTAAAATTCTCTATTTTTTCTGAAATTTTAAAAAAGAAAACATAATAATTGAAAGGAATAATATGCAGGTAATCTGCATATTATTTATTTTTAAATAAAAAAATAATACTGTATGCTTTAAGGTTCCTGCAATAAGATGGAAAGGATTTTTTGCATGTTACTGCTTCAAATGTAGCTCAAACTGTCATAAATAACAAGAAACTTCAGCGTATTAGCACTATGTAGTGAACCATGTGAAATGGATTAGCAAGCCAAGCTCAGTTCCTAGTGAACAGGAGTGCAGTATTACTCATGGACATCTGACACTAGGTGACATGTTTACATTCTCCAGTGCAGAAGCAAAATGCTGAGTTGGTGGAGAGACTAAAGTACCTTTCGCTCCTACTTTTTTTTTTTCTTGTTCTGAGTAGTCATGCATGTAAGGTTCATCTTCCCTCCCTCCCTCTCTCAATGAATACCAGAGATGCCCATTCATTTAGCTGAGAACTGTTTTAAGTGAAGACACAGACTTTACACCAGGATTTTCCCAGGCTTTAATAAAAAATAATCTGAGGTATATGCACTGCAAAATACTAAATGTTGAGATAATTTGGAAGTGTCACTTTTTCAGTTTGGATACTGCATTTGTTTGACTTGTGATATGATTCAGTAAGGCCTAAGCTGTTGTGAACTTAAGGCTGGGAGTTAATTTTTTTTCTATAAGTTTTTTTTTCTATACGCTCTGATTTTATTGGTTATGTTGCACATAGGTTACTTAGGGTTTTCTTTTTTCTTCTTTTCTCATCTTTTTTTATTCAATCTTTAAACATAAAATACTGTTTATGAAGACATTCAGAAACATAATTAAATCAAAATGAGATTAATATTTAAGTGAATTAATGATTGTTTATTATGATCCAGAGAATAATGGTCCAAAGTTAATGATTTTTAAATCTTAGATCTTTTCTAGTATTTCACTACCATACCATTATGCAATGATTATATCTACAAATCTGTTTACCCTCACAAGTTTTATATTTGATAACTTTCTGATTTGTTGCATGCATGGTGATTGTGTGCTGTGGATCGTCAGGATGCAGTTATTTAAAAAGATTTTATTTAAAATATTTAACTCTTGAATGGGAACAGCTGTTTTTTACAATTGAAGTAAAAGGAGCTTTTATCAGTAAATAGAACTACTTAATAGAATTAATTCAAGGACACTTAAAGCTTTTTAAAAGTCTCTGCTGCAAATGAAATTACTGTAGCTTCAGTGTGTCTGAAGGGTAGATTACTGAATACCAGCAACTTGTGTTCTGGTGGTTTGTTTCCCAGCTGAAGACAAGAGTCAGCGGCACTCAATAATCTTTCCCTCTAAGTATGTCAAGATCTTTATAATGAAAATTTTCATAGTCTGTGTTGTTCACTTGGTAAAGCACATCTGTTTTTCCAGTCTTGAGTGGAAGTTTCCAAGACTTCCATGTTTGTAATAGCATATGCTCTTCTGGTTTCTGTGTAGGGACTAGACTATTTTTATAACCTGTATAATTTTGACTACTGTGTCCAAACTAATCTTAATGAGTTTAATTAAAGTTGAGAATTCTCAAAGGAAGACAGTTAAGTACTTGGATATGTACTTGTGTGATTTTTAAATTGGTAACACTAAGCTCCTATTTTCAGTTTTAGAGTGAAAATAGTATACGTGGGAGGAGGCAACAAAACAGATTAGAGTTTCAAGCTTTTTGTTGCTTTTCTTGTTGAAAGCATCATGGGATGAGACAGCCATGAGACAGATGTGCTGATTTATGCTGGGGATATCAGTCCTGCCTCCCCCTATTTGCAGCAGCACTGACATTTGTCTGACTTGTCAGTCATCAAAGTCACTCACTATGTTGACAGAAAGCTAACTGAACATGAAGAAATAAATAATTTTCTGCTGGTTTTAGTGGCACGAGTCAATTTACTGAGGAGCAGATGAGTTCCACTGGCACTGTTAAGAGCAGGATCATGATGGGAGGGTAGTACCATACAAAAAGTCCAGGAGTGTAATACAGTTTCAATTAAGACACTGTATAATTATGTTCATTGCCTGGAGTGTTATCTAGTGTTCCTGTCATCCACCATGACATATGCACCTTGTGTGACTTTTAAAAAGGCTTCTAGCAAAATAATATTTTTTCTTCCAAATCTTAAGATAGTTATTCGCTTCCTATCTTTCCTGCTGTTCATCTGCACAGAAAAGATATTATTGACAACTTTTAATCAATTGGCCTTGGAAAACTGGTACTGAAGGATTAATTTTTAATTTCCAAAATGTGTTTTAGGATTTTACATGCTGTTATCTTTCAGGGAATTTTAAGTAATAGCAGAATTCTGATACCTAAAATATTTAGTCTGTATAATTGTCTGATACTATGTTGTCACTCATTCTGTATGACTAAGGCTTTATTAATTTAGTCTCATAAATTTAGTTGTGAAGTCTTATTAGTATATTAGCATATTTTTATAGAAATATTTCTTTTACTACTGTATTTTTACCTGTACCATGGATGTGCAGTACAAAGTAATTTTTCATGTTTCTTGAATTCAGTTGCATTAAAGCCAACCTTGATGCTTAGTTACTTTCCCTCTCCACTAATTTTACCAACAAGTTTTAGAAACTGGACCTTGAGCTAGAAATAGGTCTGATGTTACAGACAGTAATTTTATTACAATAATTTTATTTTATGCAGCTCTTATTTTAATTAAAGATAGATATCTTATAAAGTCTGTTTTTGTCTTTATAGCGTGATCACTTACTCATAAAAATATTCTGAAGTATTGCATAAAATAGCTAAAATATTTAAAGGAGGAAAATTTTAATCCTAGTCATTAGTCTTTGCAAAGCTTGTTTTCATTTAAAAAAACCTGCTTAATTGTATGTTTGAACTGGAATATCTAGGGAAGCCAGTTTCCACTTCAGGTGGAAGGAATCCTTTTTGTCCCCCTGTACTTGTCCACTTGCAGCAATGTTGGGTGTAGGAAGGAATCAGAATAAAGCATCTTGTATATTAAATCCTATATAGAGAGATTTTCTTTAGCATGCAGAGATTTTTATGTATAATGAAAAAAAAGTTTAATCAGATGCATTTATGGATTTATGTTTTAAAAGTTTCTTCAGCAACAATTGTAAAATAATAAAATATTTGTGTGTATATATATTTATATGCAAAATATATTACATTTGACTTTTCAACCTGAAGATCTCATGTAGCAATCCAAAGAGTATGTGTAGGAACTCCAAGAGTATAAGCTGCAATACAACGCAAGGCACACACAAGTGTATGCCTTGTGTTAAAGTGCAGGTTTTGGTTTTAGAAATTAGAATGCATATACAAAATTAATATGGAGAAGTATGGTGTAAAAGTTGGCTTTAGTATGACAGAGCTTTATTGTTACTTGCTTTTGTTCTCTTTCATGTTATAGATTCACACATTAGTTGAAAGTTTGAAACTTTCAATCTCTGATCAGCAGCTTCCTATGTTTATACGTATAATGCAACTTGGGATTGCTCTTTATTATGGAGAAATAGGCAACTTCAAAGATGGGGAAAGCGAAGATTTGGTTTGCCACACTAAAGATATGTTGGGAAATATCACAGGTAAATACAATTTCTACTTTTTAAAAGGAAATGTTAAAAACACTAATTTCTTTGCTTTTTACAAATATAAATGGCCAGGTCTAGTCATTGCAAAGTGTATTGGCAGTCTGCAGTTTGTTAGAGGCAGTTCATTGTGTTGGGTAGGTATGCAGTGCTCCAACATCTTTTTCATGTTATGTTCTGAAAAGTATTCTGATGATCCTGACTAAACTGAGGTTAAACTTTAGATAAAAAGACTATTTTAGGAGTTGTGACACAGTAGGGTACTTCGGATTTATCTGTCACTATATTGTACAACAAGGTACCTGTCCTTAGGCAACTTTAGCTTTTCTCAGATGTGGCTGCTGCCAGTTTTGAAGTGATGTGGTTTTCCATTTTTCTTTGAAACATGTTCCTGAGAATAGGTGTATCAGCATTTGTTCTAAACAGCAAAGTATTACTTTGCACTATCTTTTCAGTAGTTCTGTCCTTGTACATTGTGTAGACTCCTCTGCTTTTTATTTTCATATAATATGCATTCCCTTTTCTACATGATCTTTCACAGTAACTTACTGTGACATAATCTTTTTGAGGACCATTGCACTGATGAGGGGTGAATTATCTTTACCTTTATGTGATAGCTTCCCATCTGCTGTTTCCCAAATATTGCTAGGGTTACAACAGTGCTACATTTTAAACTGTGAACCTTTCACTCCAGCCTCAATTTTATGTGACTTTGCTAGAAGCTACTAACTTTGCTACTGTATTTTTATTTTTTTCCAGTTATATCAGGACATAGATTTGAATGTTGAGGTTTTGTTAGGTCAGTTGTTAGGAATTTGCAGCAACGTCAGAAAGGCATATATAGGTGCTTAGTTTATATTAAAACGGAAATAAAATTTCTAAGTAGATACTAGAACTTATAGAACTGAATAAACAAAAGTTTTTGTGAAATATAAACATAACATTGAAGAGTCAAGCAGTCATATTGACTTACATCATACTATTGTCATTAGTAATTAATCAGGAATGTAATGAACTTGAACATCCAAACTTGAATCTGAGGTATTTGTAATGTATCAGGCCCTAAGTAGAAGAGGGAGGATGAACCGTTATTCAAAATTCTGAATTTTCTTGTTTTCATGCTTTTGTAGAGCAGAAGTTGATTTACTTGTCAAAACAGGGAAATTATTTAGAGATTTTGTGTTTTAGTTTTAATCTCCTCAGGACATAAGTTTTGGATCTCTTTCCAAGGTTGAATTTGGAATTGGGGAAGTAGGAAGAGATATTTACCACACAGCTGAGAGCATGATAACTTCTAGAAAATTCTTGGAATTATATGTGAAGGTGATGCAGCACTCTTAAGCTCTGTTTATCTTTATACTGTTACAATAGTTTGAAACTTTGTGTAAACTATTAAATTAATAAATTCTATTTAAGAAATAGACAATCTTATTTTACATAAGGTTTTTTGTTTTTTTTAATCCTGTGTTGCTCTCTTCTCTGGTTTCAGAGAAGTAAATACATTGTTGGAAAAATGACAGAAGTGGAAATATTTTTGCCAAAATATAGCCTTCAGTGTTGGTTGGCACAGATAGCCGTTTCACTGTCATACCAGATGTAGAATTCTCTGTCATGCTCCTGCTATGTGGAACTGAGCAAATGAATAAGATATCTGTAAACAGTTCTCTTGTATATTCTCTAAAGCTCAGATAGTTTTCTTCACTAGAAACTACTTGTCTTACAAGAAGCGTGGAGTTTGTTACACAAGACCTATGATTAGAAGTACTTAATATTATGAAAATATTAACTTACTTTTCTCCTGAGACTTAAAAAGCATACCGCTTTTAGAAGAGTTCTTCACCATTTCCCCTTCAAACAGTACAATTAAAGCTTTGGGTTAGATGCAGTGAGTTCTTAAAATGCACACTTAATGATTTTTCTGTGGAGAGTTGCATTACCCTTGGTTTCAGACAGAAGGTTGTCTTTGTACCATGAATATTTTTCTTTGTTCACGTCAAAGTTCACCCAAGTTTGGTCAAATTTTCATGCCATAGAGAATTATGATGTATTTAGAGTTGCTTGAACTTTGTAGCTGGATTAGTGGAGCTACTAAGGCAAGTAGGACTATTTGAATGTAGGAAAGACATTGAAAGAGTAGACAAATCATATGAGTCGGTATGGGAACAGCTGGGACTGGTAAGCAGTGAGTTTCAGATGAAAATATCTAAGGATTGGAGACAAAGATTAGCTGGGTAATGAGAAGACTGGGGTCAACAGCTGTAACTGTGAAGGAGGATGGAAGTTGGATAGGAGAGGTATGTGGATTTTGTTTGGCTGCTCTTGGTTAGTGTGTGAGATGGATGGTGAAACAGAAATACAGTTCAAGCGAAGATTAAGGGTAAAACAAAAGGCATCTGCCTACAAGTACTTGGTCTTTTTTGCATCTGGAATGGAATTTGAGATTATGTCCAAATATGACTATAATCTTTGCCGATGCATCTCTTGTTTTCCTTATTTTTAATGTACGTCCTCAGGAAGGTTGAATTGCAGTTGCTGTCTGTAAATCTCATTTGCATTCTTTTTTTGAACAACTGTGAATGTGACTTCCTAGTTTTTCATGAAATAGCCATCTAAAAATGAAATAACATGTAACCACACTGATGTACACAACAAGGGTTGTCAGAAGGGTCAGAAATTAGACTAAGGTTGCAATGTCAAGAACTACTAAGGAGGAAATGTGTAATTTCCTATGCAATTTTTGTTCAACTACTCTGTGCTCAAACATTGTCATGCTACTTAATTATATGATCATATCTATTTGACAGAACTATCCCCTTCAGAACACAAAACAGATGGCAATTGTTGGGTTGCCAAGCCAGAGCTGTAGAAGCAGTTCTAGAAGTCCACTTCTGTCTTCACTGCAAAATATTTTGCCACATACAGGCTAAAACGGTTACCAGCTGTCTTCCCTCATAACATTTATGCTTCATAGAGTTCAGTATATATGTAGGCATATGTGCACAGTGTGCACATGCACGTACACACACATAAATAAAACTTTTAAATATATAATGATTATTTTCCTCTCGTTCAGTGAAGTTAAGCTGGAGTGCCAAATTGACATTAACCAGGTTACCCATACCATCAGTTTGAGAGTTTACTTTTTTTTTCTTCTGACTTCATATTATATCTGTGTCTGAGAAGGAAAAAAACCCCACTTAAAATTTCATGGTGCATTTGTCATCCAAATTTCCAGCCACAGATTTGAACTTTTCTGAGGAAACTCTGAATGTGCTACTATTTTCAGAAAAAAAAATGTAATCAAGTACAATAATAAATGATATGTGTTATCTGCTGAGCTATATTAGCCACATTTTTTTTTCCAGGAGTAACACTTCATGAAATCCAAGACTAATTCCACTGGAATTGTGCCTAAATTCTGTGCAGTTTAATAAAGTACAGACCTCCTTTATAGATTATATTTTTATAACTCTTTGAAAGGGTTCTGAAGATTCATTTAACAGTTTAACCCAGTATTTTAGTAAGCTGTCCCTACTCTTTCAGTTTAAAGAATTTACAGGGTTTAGTTATCACTAATTCTTAGTCTTTTGGGTGGAATTTATTTTCATTATGTTGTTGTTGACATAATAAAGTCTGTTACCTATCCATGTCTAAGAATATTCCAGCAGCAGTTTGTTCTCGTATACCCAAACATAAGATCAAGACAGCTGGGTAACCTGTGTTATGAACATATGTTTTGCTGCCTGAGTAAAGTCTGCTCAAATTCTGTTAAACTGAAAGCACTGAAAAAACACAGGTAAAACTACAGGTCAGAAACTCACTTTAGTATGTAAATTGCCTTGGTACTGCCTCCATACTGGACGATGCTCCTGCTCAGGGCTGGACAGGGCTTTTGCTTCTGAGGGGTTGAGGGCTGCCTGAACTGTGGGCTTGGATGTCTGACTGTACGGCTAATGTGAAGGAGGAAATGCTTCAGAGAGATACAAAAGGGTTTGGACAAAAGCCTATGGCAGAACCAACAGTTGTAGTTTTGGTGGGCTGGGATTTGAGAGTAAGCTTTTCGTTTGTGGTGGAAAAAAATGTCTAATGTAACTAGAAATGAAAATAGTTTAGACATGAAAGGGGACAAGAAGCCAAGATGCAAGGGAGAGGTGGAATTCACTTGCATGGAGTTGCTGAGGTTGAAGATCTAAGGCTGAAATACTAGATCTGATTAAGAAAAGAATGATGTGAGATGTTTGAAGAACAGAAAAGGCACAGGCAGAGGAAGACTAGCAGTCACTGGGTGAAGAAACATGAACGGTGGACTAGAAAAGTTGCATGGCTGAGGGAGGGGTGCAGGGTAGGCATGCAGACAGCTAAGATGGGTCTTAATGATGTTAGGAGATGCTGAGTGAGAAGCTTGGGACAGATGTGAGAAGGTGGAATCATGAGCAGTATGAGTTACTGAGCTTCTGAGAGTGATTTTAACAATTCCTGGTTCTGCCTCCTCTGATTGCCTTCAGATTCTGCATTATGAAAGTTTTTTTGTTTTCTTTCATGAAATGAAATCTGTGGCAGATGTGATTCTAACATACGAAGCATGTTTCCCAGGTGTAAAACGGCAATAATAACAGTACCTTTCCATCCAAGAGGAATATTTTGAAATTTTCTAATATTTGTAAAGCACACTGAACCTGTCGTGATCTTTACTCTCAAAACCTAAATGAAAATAAAGAAGGCTTTTGTGGATGTGAGTAGTTAAGACTTTTACAACACTAAACAGAATAAAATGTTGTATAGATCCTATAAAACTCAAATTTTAATGGGCTGAAGTGTTCCTTATTGAAAACTTGGTGGTAAGAAACAGTAGCATGGGGAATTTTTTGGGATACCAGTGGGACAAAAAGCAGATCAAGAGAATGAGTTTAATATATTGCCAGCTTGGGGCTGAATATGAGATTTGAGATGACTGAGAAAACCAGATGCAAATAATTTGTGACAGCAAGAAATTCTAGGTGAGCATTAGTTGTTGGAGAAGGAATTGACTCTGCAGTGTTCTATTAGGATAAAAATGGGAAACCTGAAATAGATTTATTTATCCATATTTGACTGAGGAAAAGCAGCTGTGCACTGTGTTAAAAGACTTTGGGTAGAGGAGAATTACTCCTTAACAGTGGAGAAAATTATCCCCAGTTTGACTGAAATGATGTCGGGATAAAAGGCTGTGTCTGCCAAATTACACTTGCCTGTGTATTTTTCTTGTCCCTGCACTTTTTGTGTGTTTTTTCTTGAGGGTTAAAGAGATGGAGATATACATGGGATCTTTGTACCGGGGTACATAATACTGTTTCAGCCCTTCATGTTTTCTGAAGTAAATGACCTATGCAGTAAACCCCACAGTCTTTTTTTTTCCCTACAGTCATCTAGCTCCATTATTCGAGCTTCTTCCTTGCCTATATGCTTTGGTATCCTCCCAAGGAACAGTAGATATACTTGTAATTCATATTTCAAGAGACTGTAAAGGTGCAGTGGAGACAGACACTTGCGGAATGGGGCTTGTGGGGTAGGTGCATTGTGCAGCCGGCTAACAGCTAGCGTGACAGTGAGTAACTTTATTGTAGGTATCTGTAATAGTGCATTGTAACTGGTTGCTGAGTTCCTGTATGCTGAGGATGGATACCAAGCTCATTTGTATGGAGATGGCCAGATTTCATTAATTTGAGTACATGTTCAGGCACATAGAATCGCTTACATGTGTTAACATCCATTAAGTGAGCAGTAGTTAAAATGAGTAGCAAATTAAAAAAATGGAGAACTTCCCAAATTGAAAGTTCCTAAATTGGGGAGATAAAATTTGTTTATATTATATTTTTTTTTAGGAACTATAACCTTTTTGTGGAGAACTAGATTTTTACAAATACCTTTTAAACATCTACTTTATGTTGTCTTGCCATTTTCTTTTTTCTTGAAAAACATTAGTACTCCTTAAGTAGAGACCTCAAAAAAATCAGGTTAAACCTTTGGAATGCCTGAGTCACAGGTTGACGTTTTGTTTTTACTTATAACATAAAAGCTTAAATATCAGGACAGTTTTTCTGCTGCTGATCTTTTAAAAGTACATTAATGTAGATGGCAAGATGCAAGCAGTTTTTTCAGGCTTCTGGTGAGCAAAGTGTATTTCCAATTCATCTGCCTGAACTTGTATGTGGGATATGAAACAAAAACACTTTTGTATTGGCATAGTCAGATAGACATAGACATCTACCACCTTCCTCTTCCTATTGGGTTTGTGTGTTTACATATCACTTTGAGGTTAACTGTCCTGTGATTTGTGCCTCAACCCAGAGGTACCTGCCATTTTGTTGTGATATTTCACATTATCCTCCTTGTCCATTAAACTATAGCTTTTGTCCTGGTTCTGGTGTTTTAAAATCACTGCCAGTTGTTTTGTAGTTCACCTTTAACCTTTATACCTCATATATTTGCTCCTAATTTTCTTGGGGTTGGGATATTTTTTAAGTAATTGGAATTTTAAAATAATTGATTAACAACGCCAAGTATTGGAGAGCACTACCAGTATAATTATTGGTGTTATTTCAGCACTTCAGATTTGTTATGGCATCATTCTTTATGATCATTGTAGTGGATTGTCTTGTATAAAAAAGGTGTGATACGTCTTAAATATGTAAAAGTGAGTCACGTGAGTTGTAATATTTCATGCTACAAATATGGCAGATTTTCAACTAGGAAATGTTGTGGGTACATTTTTTTGTAAAAGGACATGAGGAATACCTTTCAGACTAGAGTTTGGTACACAGGATTTTAGTTTCTGCTCATGTTGGTATAACTTCCAGTTATGTGTGATCTTCTTCATTGATACTACCGTGCTAATGTAATGCATGTTTAATAGAACACAAGCCACTATTTTTTAAAATGCACTGTGAAGTAAAACTAGTTAAACATTAAAAAATGTAAGCTACTAGTACAGTAAATATTATGAGTTATCTTGTGGCAGTCAATTTATTTTCTTTCTGTGGTATAGATCCAAAACAAACATCATCTTTCAAATAAAATCGAGTTTGGCAACACAGCCACTGAATAGTATAAACCTATTGGGGGGAACTTTTACAAACATTGAACTTGTTTTTTTTCTGTATGTTAGTCATTTCTGTGCATTACTAATACGATAAGTACATGCAGAAGAAAGCCATACAGAAAATATTTATTGCTCTGAAAGCATGTGTGTTATTACATTTGAGATTCTCCAAGGACAGTTTATGCTGTAAGGACAAATTTAAGGGCTATTGCATTCTCAACGTCAGCACCAAAACGGTTACTATCAGCCAGATAACTTGCTCCTTGCAAATTTATCTTTTTTTTTTTTAACATGATTTATTGATTTATTCCATAAGTTTTGTATTCATCATCAACTATAATGTCGTCTTAGCTGTGAGTTTGCAGTAGCTTCTTTAGCTTATAGTGGAGTGGGTAAAATATGGATGAGGAAATTAATTTCAATATATAAATTTTTTATTTAGCGATATAAGAATGAACATTTAAAGTTCTGTCCCTGAAGTACTTACTGAGTTTTGTTTATACAGTTTCATGGTTGATTCAACCAGATGAAAGTTTATGCTATTGCCAGCAGGTATGGTGATGCATTCCCTCCTTCCCCTAGTGCCAGCACTTGTATTTATGAAGTCACAAGCTAAGCTGGGTCAGCCTTACCTGGCTGAAAACTGATACAGGCAGAAAAATAGAGAGTAATTTTCTACTGGGTTGGTTCCAGACTTATGGTGAGAGATACTCATTTCCAGACTCTTACAGATAAGAATCTCAAATACTTTAAAAGAAAGGATAGTGAATTTTGGAAGATCAAGCTTCATTTGAACATGGAAACAGTGAGATGTAGTGACACTGCAATCTTGTAATTTCTATAAAATGTTATTTCTTAATTTGGAATCACTGCCCTACACCATGAAGCAAGATTGTTCCAGTGTGATCTTGCTATGGGTGGCTGGCAAGAATGGATTTAGAAACCTGATGAGTAGGAGCATTTTGTTCTGTAACAAATTTACTGTATGTAAAACATAGGGGTTTCATCGTTATGTTTCACTGTCCTATATGTTTGTAGTTGATGCAGTGGTTAGCGTAATTAGTTAAACCAAAGAGACTTTGTGTTTACAAAGTATGTACTCACCTTCATGCATTAAAGGAGTTTACATTGTATTTGTGCTTTGAAGTGTTTAGAGGATGTTGTAGGTTGCTTACTAGGCTGATGTGCATTGGTTTCAAAGATTAACTGTTGATTACTTAATGATTGTAGTAGTTTTATATTAGTGATAGAAGATAGGTGTATCTTCCTCTTTAGTTTTCTGTCTCATAGTTTATAGATATTGCCATTTTAGTCTAGCTGTTCTTCTGTCTCACTTTAATAGCTTCCAAAATATTTAAATATGTTATAAACCAAACTATTATTTGGCATCTTTCACTGTTGTTTCTGTGTGTATGCATACTTTAGCAAGAGGTATGCTAAATGGTAGCTCAGTTTTATGGCTATGTAGACCAAATGTTATGCATGACCCAGGTGTTACATCTCCACATTTTATTCTCTTTTGGCAGACCTTCCACCATTTCTTCTGTGCTTGCCAACAACAGTTTAGCTAAACTACTTGAGTGGTCATGCTCCGTATCAATTCTTTTTCCTTCTATATCTGACAGTTCTGCCTCTTTCCAGGCAGTTCTGCCTCCATTTCCACAACTTTATGTGCATCTCTTCTGTATTTCCTGCGTTTTACATTTGGATTGAAATCTGATCTCTGACATTTTTTTGAAGACAGTAGGAAGGAAGCTTGCATTGCCCTTGTGGGAGGAGGTGTCCTCACCTCTAAGCATGAGTAGGGAATTCTCATGAGTGCTTTGCCTTATGCTTTCTCCCATTGTGCAAGTGTATAAAAAAATTAGACTAAAAGACTAAAGACTAATTAGACTAAGGACTAAAATCTGAAACTTCTAAGAATGGGATCTCCAAATTTTTAAAAATAATAAATGGAAATGGAATATGCCTATTTCTGTTCTCAGTTAAATAATATATTCAGTATTGTTCCCCTGTGGGAACCGTACTGCATCCTGTACTACCTCCCGTAATTCTGAAGTAGGTAATACCCCTCGGGAGTCCCATAAGAGTGGTGATAAAGCCCTATGGGCTAAGCTAATTGTGCTCTTTTTACATGCACACTGTTACCCATTTGGATCCTGAATCTTAGACTTGTGTCTTTTGGGAAGTCCTTGTTTTGTTCTGTATGCTATCTCTAATATTTTTTTCACAGAAGACCAACATTTGGTTTTTTGACTCACAGGTGGCATACCAGCTTTTTTTGAGTGCAGATAAACCTGTATCTTTGAGTACTTGAAAAACTGACTTCTAAATAAGGGAGGTTTTCAACCTTAATTTCTGGATCTGTGCTGTGTTTTCATTTTTCTTATTTTGGCTTTTACAACTGAAGTCCTTTTTTATTTCATTTGAGAACTGAAAACTACAAGATTGTAATATATTGTTATTTAGTAGGGTTTAATTTGCAACTTCAGAAGGGCTTTAATGGAAGAAGTCTTGAAAGCATATGATGTAGGTGACAAATTCTGGTCTCACTACAAATGTACAATAAAACTATTGCAAAGAACCTTAACTTTTTTTTTTGAGGGAAATGTTAATGATTCAAGCAAGTATTTGGAAATATATTCAGAAATTTAAAATTTCCACATATTTTCTATTGTTATAAACCAAATATCAGTGAATGCTATGTGGATTACCGTCCTAGATAAATTTCACATACTGTAATTTTGAGTGAATTAATTTTCAAGCATGGTTGATTTGAAATTGACTTGACTTTTTGTTTTAAAAGGCACAGAAGATGAGACAAGCTCGGTAATGCAATATCCTACACAGTATACTAATCAAGATCCTTATCTACATCAAGATGATGACCAGCAGCAAGGATGGGTTTCTTGGGCCTGGTCTTTTGTTCCTGCTATAGTGAGCTATGATGATGAAGAGAATGATTCTAGTGGAATTGATGATGGAACCATGCTACATCAGCAGAAATCTCAATCCCTCAAGGATCCTATTATTTCAATTGGGTTTTACTGTACAAAGGCAACAGTGACTTTTAAGGTAAGTATTTCTTATAGCATTTCATAGAGCATTTATTTGGCTTGTTGAGAAAGTGCATAAAGCTTATCTGAGGGCTTGTATACCACTTGATTGAAGATATTCATAGTAATGAGTAACAAAAAATATGAATGTTGAAAGTTCTCACATCGTAATGTATTGTTAAATGCGATGTGAGGTATTTTTGCCAATTGAGCTAGAATTTGAGTGTGAACAGTTTTATCTTAGAGAGAACCACTTTATTAGATTAATATTTTTTGATGGGAGAAAAAGTTAAAAGGCTTTTTATGAATGTTTATTGAGGTATTCTATCCATCTAATTTGTTTGTATAAATATCTTTATAAAAGAGTGTTAGCTTTCATATAGCTTGTGAATGGAAGGAGTGATTTTTTTAAAAGAAAGTATATATACAAATATGAATTTAAATTGATAATGTTGAAATTATTTTCCATTGGTTGGAATTGAAGAAACAAAGGGTAAATTGCACATACACTCTGAGTTATACATTATGTATGTAGAGAAAGATTTGAGTATTTTCTGTAAGCAAATCGCAGAGTAGTTGCTGGGCTTCTCTATTCCTTCTGTAAGGCTGCGGAAGGGAATATGTACAGTCTGACTAAGATATTGAGATGTGCTGACAGAAATAAAAAATTAAGGTTCTGAATTAGCAAAAAGCTTTTAACATGTGCCAAACTATATATAAGCAATTCTACGTACATAACTATAATAGAAAGTGGCTCTAGGTTTTATAATTAAACGTACATTAAATCAAGGCCAGAACTCTTCAGAACAGGAAACAATAGTATTTCTGTGAGCAGCAGAATAGCTATGGTTGATTTTTATGACTTTTAGCCTTTCAGATTAATTGCAGTATTTTCATAACCTGCATATAATGTCAGTGTGCCTGATTATACACTCAATAGCATCAGCAGCCCTTTCCCTTTTCTGCCCATTTGACTTGTCATCTGTGCACAAGAGAGTGTTTTGAGGGGGCTTCATGGCTACTTTCTCTTAGGTATTTTTGTTTGGTGGCATAGCAGAGTGTTTAGCTGCTCAGCAAATGTCAGAGAGGCTGAGACAAGTGACTTTGGGAGCTGCAGGCATTCTGTGGGAAAGTTTAATGTTTTATGCCTTCAGTCTCCTGGCAAATTTGATTGCAAAATTTGAGGACATCAGCAAACATTCAGTCATGTTCTTTTGTGTCCATCTGCTTCAGCCTTCATTAAAAGAAAACAAAAAACAAAACAAAAAAAGCTAAAAATAAATAACGGAAAATCTTTTCTTCCTCCTTTAATTATGTCCCTGGGACATCACTTAAAATGAAAAAGAACAAAATTTGTCATTTACCATGGCTCAGCATTTTCTTTTGTTTGTGCCTTCTCATACAGTAGTAATTTTTTACGTTCTTCCCTCAGGGGAGAAAACTCATTAAAAATAATATGAACTTCCTTATTGAACGTGATTTGCCAGATAGGGCTTTCCTAATATTTCATTGGCAAGTTTATGCATTTTATATTAGGAACTGATAAAAACTACTTAAAATGTAACATTCTGTATTATATATATTTTGAACGTGAAGTGATGTATGATACTAATATGGTGACAGTTAGGAGGAAAATGGAATTCATTGTTCTGCTTGCATGCAAAGAATGTATGGAATTAATTTGTGGTTCATATTTTGGTTAAAAAAAAGGTCAAGTTTCTGCATGAGCATTCTGAACAGTTGATATCATTCCAGCTAAAAATCATGCCAAATTAAATATAGAGTTTTCTAATAGTGGTGAAAATTATTCTTGTAATGTCTGAGTTCTTTTAATCAATTAATTGCTTTTCCTCTACAATAATTGCACACAGCTGAAGAGTGATCCGTGATTTTTTTTTTCCATCCAATTTTCTCAGACATTTGGATTACAAAATTTTAATTTGAAACAACATCCATGTGTATCCACTCTTGAAAATAATGAGAGCTTGTGGATATTTTTATATAAAAATTAGAATTTGAACTATTTAAGGTGATGTGTATAAATTTATTTTTTTAAATGCAAAGCATAGCACACTCATTATTTTGTGTTACTCTTTCTTAGCTGCAGGTTATATGCCTTTTAACCTGAGTGTGTGTTTTATCACTTTAAATTTTTTTTGCTGAGATCTTGCAAGAAATGTTAACACATGTTTCTCTCAATTGCCATGACAAGAAACAAAAATGAGTATGGTTGTAATCAAAATATTTCCTTAATATTATCATGCTATTTAATTATTTACTGGGAAGAATCAATAATGTATTTATGGATTTTTACAGCCATTTATAAGCTCATTTGATACTATGTTAATAATGCAGCTGTGTATCTGTTTCATCTTTTCACATAGCTTCTCTTTAGATAAGCAAACTAAAAATACTGTAGTGTATTTAAAACTTTCTGTTATGGGGCATACTTCAGCCAAAAGTTGCATATGAGAATTTCTAATATGGATAATGCGTTACAGCTGTTTAACTGCACCTGTTTCCTGCTTGTTAATAAATTTTGGCCCACAGTTTAATTTGTCTTCATCAGTTCTGTATATTAATGACACTACTGCTGTTTAATACTAATATTAATTTATATAAGGTGTTTATCCCGTTGTTTCATAGCTCACTGAAATGCAAGCTGAAAGTAGTTATTACAGCCCTCAGAAAGTAAAATCCAAAGAAGTTATATGCTGGGAGCAAGAAGGAACCACAGTTGAGGTAATTTTCCATTGACAGGGTTTTTGTGATTCATTATAAATAATGCAGTAAATAGTTACCAATACAATATTTAAAAAATATTTTATTACTGATTTTTTTCATGTGTTGCTGTATTGGATGTGTTTGGTATATTGGATATGAAATTCTCTAAATTTCTAGTGTTGTAGTGATCAGACACTAAAGTAATCCCTTCCTTCCAAGTTCCCTGTTTGATTAAATTGCTGTTTATTAAAACTCTAAATATATAAAGCTAAACATCTTTCAGTTCACTTTTCTCCATCTTTTCTATGTCTTATGGAGTAGAATTCTTCAAAATACCACTTTTCTTTTCTTCACTAGGTCCTTATGAAAGGTGAACTTTTCTTTGATTGCCAAATAGGTTTTGTTGGTTGCCAAGCTATGTGCCTTAAAGGAATTATGGGGATTAAAGACTTTGAAGAGAACATGAATAGGAGTGATGAAGTGAGTATATTGAAATATCAGTTGACGTGCTGAATAAGCAATTCTGGTATGCTTCATTAAAATATTTGATTGCAAGGATTGGGAAGGCTGCTGTAACCAATTGTGATTTAAGTTTTTTGAATACGTCACTAGAATATAGAGTTCAATGTCTATTCCTTACAGTTGGAAAGACAAATATCTAAGACTGAGAAGCTGCAAAATAGGCTTTTTTTTGACAACTCCACTATCCCCCATCATTATGTATGTCTGCATGTTTTGATCTTGTATAACAAAACACAGTTGAAAACCTTTGAAAGTACTTAAATTGAGAAAATTGGAAAGGGAGAAATGGGAATGCTGTATAGAAGTGTGGCTCAGATTTGAAATGAGTGTTTTGCTTCATTTTTCAATAAGGTTGATGGGAGCAGTATCAAGTGAAGGAGTAAAACAGTTTAATTTCTGTATTTTAAATAGGTGCTAAGCTTCAATTACTTAAGTCAAAATCAGGTATCCATATGAACTGCTCTTAAATTATTTAATGAAGTGGTGCATAAAATTCTAAATTCAATAATGAGGATTTTTTGGTTGGACTATAGATAGAATAGTGTCCTAAAGTACTGGAGAACAGCAACTGTTATGTATGCTTAAATAACAACAAATAAACAGACCTGTTAACTTGACATTAGTGCTCTGTGAAGTCTTAGAAAGTATCTTAAGGGGAAAAATTAAGAATATGAAAGTAAATCTAAAGTGACTGTAAAGTATCTTCCTATTTGGAAAATGATCATATACTGTACTATGATGGGTATGATGCTACAGGTTCTTATACTTCCCCTGTGAGAGCAGCATGGTTTGGCATCTGTCTCAAGCATTTGTATACAAGTGTGTGCAGCACAGAAAACAAACACGAATAATTAGATATTCTTACACATATACAAAGCATGACATTGTTGGGATTATGGAGGTGTGGTGCGACATACTACATGACTGCTTTGCTGCAATGGATAGACGTAGGCTTTTCCAGAAAGATGGGCTGGGGAGGCAAGGATGAGCCAACTGTAAAAGACGCTCTGCTGGCCTTGTTAGATACAAGGGATACGTATCTGGAGATGTGAGCGTGGACAGCAGCCTTGTCTGCAGCAACTGTGAGACTGCGAGGTGTAAAATCATGAGAGAAGTGATTTTTGGATTGGGTGGGTGGGTGAGTGAATGAGTTTCCTGTAGGTTAGTTGATAAAGGACACTTGAGTTTTCACTCTTTTCCATTTTTGTGCCACCCTCTAGGGTGTGACTATCAGAAAATTTCTGCTTTTGTGAGAATGGGGCTGATGTTGGTAGTGCCTCACCTGTTTTCTTTCTGTACTGCTATATTTGCGACTGTGTCTATCATAAAGGTTCCAGCTATTTTGTATGAGTTTGGGAAAATGGTTGGAAAAAAGATCAGCCTTGTATAAGTAACTTTTTTTTTGAAGAATAGCCCTTGATGGAAAAGTTGTGTTGATTTAAAAGGATAGAGGGTTTCGGGTGTGGAGAAGACATGTAAAGATGTAGATGAATGAAAAAGAGATATAAGGTAGCAAGTGCGTCACACATTGAAATAACTTCTTATCATGAAGAGGATAGATGAAGTCTGAAAGGCATCTGTCAGTCAGAGAAATGGAATACATAGTGACAAGATCGTGTATAGTTGAGGGAGCAAAATTTGGAGTAACAAAGATCTGAGGTTATTTCTGTTAAAAGGAAACTAACATGTTCTGTATCATGGGTTGTATAATATTCACTAGCTCAGGCAGTTTTTATTTGAAAATATGGAGGGAGTGGACAAGAAATTCGGTGTTATTTGAATGAATTTATTTTAATTGTCTAATATTCATTTGTAAGAAATAGGCTCTTGAGTGATGCTACCATGTCATTAATGAGTTATGACAGAATTGAAACTGCTCTGTTAACTTGACTGTATTTTTTTTTCCTCCCCTGCCTTATTTTCTACTACTTCGTGAAGGAGGCTTGCTTCTTTAATTGTGGAGGAAATTTGAGTGCAAAAGGGATGACATACCTTACCAATTCACTCTTTGATTACAGAAGTCCAGAAAATAATAGTATTCGTGCAGAATTTATATTGGATGCTGCTCGTCATAAGGTCGGAGAATTACATTTTTCTTAGGAAAAGTATTTCTAATACTCTCTAATGGATTTCCAATAATTAGATCTGTGTACCGTTACTGAGGACTGATTTTCATTAGTTTGTCATGTTTGACTGAATCTTACTTTTCAGATGGCCCCAAAAAAAAGTAAACCCATTTGTGTTTAAAAAAAAAAAAAAGTAACAAAAACATGTCCAAAAGAAACATCAAACTCCCCTCCTGCCCCAAAAGCTGAATTAATGCCATAGTTTCCAAAAGCACTCACTACAGAACACCTTCAGAGAAAAGCGGAGATATGTGAGAATGCTATGAAAAGCTCAAGCTTTACCAGCACTTATTTCTTTAAAACCAATCAGTGAGTAGTTCATAGTCTTCAAATTGAGAAGTGCTCTCATGGAAACCAGATCATAGGCAATGTTAATTTTATTGTCTGTGTGCTATATTTGTCTTAATTAGAGGAAGTCTTGCTAATTCTGCCTTTAGTAGAGACAAATTTTCAGTCAGCGATAGTCTCTGTTGTAAATTGTGTAGTAAAACTTTATTCCCTGATTGTCTGTAATTACTAAAGACTGGATGCAATGACCAAGGTGGTCGCTTCCAGATGTGTTCATAGATGGAGTTCTATGTTCTGTGTTATTGAAGAGGTAAGCCATTTACAATTTTGAGTCTATTTAATTTCTCATAAATTTAAGTTTTACTATTTTCACACTTTTAGTACTATTGATGAAGCATAACCTTGGAGAATCCAATTAAAAAAAAGAAATTAATTAGTCAACTCACAAGTACTTACACATATTCAAACATTTGCCATGGTGTCTTTTAGTTTTAAGCTTTACTCTTTGACCTGTCTTTGATGCTTTTATGATTTACCTGTTTGGGTTTTTTTTTTTTTTGGCCAGAGGGGAAGCAAACTTGGTGTGTAATAATGGATTAAATTATGTATAAATCCCAGTGATAGCATAAAATCTTAAATTTCCTACTGTTTAAAGATAAAGCCACAGTATTCCTTAAATAAAAAAGCCAGAATGAATGAGCTTCAGTTTTCAGTGTGTTTAATTAGGCAGATCTGTTTGATGCACGAGGTCAAGTGAACAATATTTACTCAATTGAAGGTACTAATTAACTAGATGTTACTGATAATTGGTCAGCATGTCCACAGGAATTATGGATGTGCCTTTGTGTGGCCTCAAATAGAAGTTACATTACCTATTGGAAAGGTGATCTTTGGGATAACCTCTGTCCTTTGTTTTGATAAGCCTTTCTGTGTGTTGATGCACAAATCCAAACATGAATATATCTCTCTCATACCAACCTATCGGTTGGTAATCTCAAGATTCTTTCCTTATACAACGTTTTCTTTGTTTGCTTTGCTTTGTTGTTAGGAGACGTACACAGAGATAGCTGGAATGCAGAGGTTTGGGGCTTTCTACATGGATTACTTGTACACAATGGAAAGCACCAGTGGCAAAGGTACCTTTTTTTATGTTTAACCTGTTAAAGAATAGGAAAAAAGACTTTTTGTGCCCAGCAGTACCTTGAGCAACTGTCCTCTAACTTACCTTACTTTTACAGTCAGGTTGATTGTTAAAATTATTTCATCTTCTTTGATGTCTTTGAGATTAACTGTTTTAGTTAGATGTTGTTTGTTGTTGGTGTTCTTTTTTTTTTCCTGCATAAGTAATCACAATGATACCTTTTATAGTCAGTTGCTAAACTGAAAATATTTTTTTTGTAGTGGTGGTGAAGTTCATAAAGTATGATATCATTTTTTTTAAGTTGTCATTATTGACTTTGGAAAAAAAACCTTTTGAGAAACCATGGTTGAAGAATGAAGTTGATTGTCTACTTGGTGCAGAGTATGAAAAGGACTGACTTTTTCTCCTATGAAGAAAAATGCTAGGATGAGAGATGGTGTGGAGAATTAATCTTTAAATATACATATCTGAACAATTTTGTGAGCAAATATTAGCCTAAACCATGCGCATGTCAATATTGGCTAATTCTAAGTAATTTTTGAGATTCTTATAAATTCTTCTCTAAATCTCAGACAATACAGTGGATTCAATGCAGTTAGTAGTATGTCTACTTTTTTGAGTGTCACAAAAGCCAGCACAAAGGAGTTAATGTATCGGCAAATAATACTTATGTATTTTTATACAGTTATTCTTATAATGAATTGCAGTGTGATTTCCCCCCCCCCCCCCCCCCCCACCCCTGGGAAGATTGTCATCTACAGCTGCTGCTCTGCAGTTTTATTGCCTAAATAATTCTTTCTTTCCCACCTGTGTTTTTATTTATTTATTTATTTATTATTTATTATCATGAACACTATTTCTGTGGACATCTGTTGGGAAGGTCTTGCTGTTTTGTTACTGAACTTTTATCTGTCCTTGCTACCTAGTCCAACTCGTCTGGGTTTTTTTTGGCATTTTTATCTCTATGTAAGGGAAGTCTCAACTTCTAATGTCTTTGTTTTATGGGCTTGTTTGACATTAAGTACAGAAGAAGTAGGAAACAAAACCTTCCAGTTTGCTTAGAGGATAGATCATGCAAAGCTTATAAAAATAAATAAATGCTGCTATTGCCTTCTACAGTAGGGGATACACTAGGTAATTTAGCAGTTCTTTCCTGGCCCTGAGGCTTTCCTCTCTGTACCCTGAGTGTGATGTGAAGCTGGGAAAATGTACATTAAGTCAAGCTTCTGTTTCTGGTTTTAATAAAATATAACTGTTTAATTGCACGCAGAACTTTTACATAGAGAAGTTGAAGACCTAGGGTAAGCCTTATCTCCTTTTTGAATTTTGGTGTGGAAATTTGGATATGCACAGACTCTGATTATTTTGTGGAGTATTGTGTCTTGTTTCTCTGAATACACAAGAAAAAGTAATGATATATCTTTTTCTGACTGTAACTAACCCTTTTCAGAAACTGCTGAACTCAGAAACTTTTTTTTTTTTCCCCTCAAGGCTAGGGTAAATGTATATTCTGACTACCATTCCCCCTTCTCAGCTTCTTTTCTGTTTGTTTCAGTTTGCTTTATCAGGGCCTTCGTTTTTATTTTCTGCGTCAGTTGTCAGGGAAACACCTCACAAAATGTAGGTTGGCTTCCTATCAAGCCTTTCTGTGTGCTTTTAGTTCAGTATTATTTCTCCAATTTCATCTACCTGTCTACATAAAAAGCATGAATAATTAATTTTAAATTAATGGTTTAAATAGTTGTTATAGCTGTACAATCAAGAACTTAAAACCTTAAACTTTCCAATAGTTTTGTTCCTCAGAGAAGCAAATGTGACGTTTTCTTCTAGTTATTTTCTAGCTAATTTTTCCATATTAGGAGTCAAATATGTAATTATTAAATAGAATGTGAATGAACAGGTGTAAATAATTTTTTGAAAATGAAGGTATAAATCCCTCAAGATTTTGAGAACAGTATAAATCTTGCTACATTTTGAATATGTGGTGTTTATATGGAAGTATTTATGTAAAAGTTTTCATTTTACTATTTCTTGTTTTGATATTAACTCCGGTTTTAGTTACAATCAGTGCCACCACCTGCCCTCCAAAAAAGTAACCCAACTTAAGTTGTAGGAGGCAGTTACTGTGATTGTAAGATTTTTATCTGTCAAGGCAATTTTGGTTTGACACATTCTTTGCACCTTTAACCTTTCCTGAAGAGTATGATTACTGATTAAACCACAAGTGCCTCCTGGATAACATTAACCTCAGGAGTTTCATCTGTCACTTACGGTAATGCATTAATCACTTTTAGTATTTTGAATGAAAACAAGATAGTCATGCACAGTAGTCTTATTTTGAAATTCTGCCTGTCTTCCCTTTCCAACTTAATTTTTCCAAATTTTTGCTTAGTATTTCAATACAAAATAGTAATTTTCTTGAAACATTGCATAGTCTTTTTCAGGATTTATTACAAAGGTTGTAACTTCAGTTCCTTTTGAAGATTTGAATAGGTTTCATAAGGTAGTATTTATCTGTTTTTTTTTTTTTTTTTTTATTTCTCTTTTTCTTCTTGTGATTTGTAAACAAAACACCAAGGGAAGCAGAGGCCATAAATGATCTCACTAACAACTTCTGTTGGGCTTTTAGGAACAAATTCAATTCTTCTGCTGGGTGTATAGACCTGTAGAGGCCTGCAGAGCATTAAGCCAGCTCTGTGTCAAATTCAGCATAGTCTTGGTTTATTTGAGGACCTTTCTCCTCACCAGTGCTTGGACAAAAACATTTTATAGAGTATGATTTAAACATAAGGGAAAAAAGCCCCTCTCCTTCCTTTTCTTCCAAGCTCACTTCCCCCATTAAAAAGACTGTTTTGAATGAGTACAGTAGAGGAGGGAGGGAAAAGGGAGTGTTTAATTGGGGGATAAAAGATGACTAGGTTCCTCTCAGGGAAAAAAAAATAAAATAAAACATGCTTTCTTCCAGTTGGTTTAAAAGTAAGATTTTCCTTGAGGTTGTGAAGCATACCATGCCAGCCTCCTTAGCCACAGCTACTCAGAAGCTGACAGATCCTACATCTCTTTGTCAAAGTGGGTAGGTCAACTGTCTGCAACAGCTGTAGCTCCCACTGCCCAGTCTAATGAGCTGAGCTTTGAGCTTTTCTTGCTGTCTATGTTAGTATGGACAGATTGTGTCAGTGAGGAAGATGTTATAATGAGAATTTGCAATTGTCAGGTTTCCCTATGATTTTGGTTTCTCTACAGGTGTGTCTAGTTTGTTACTGTAACAAAAAGACAGGAGAGTATTAGATTTATGTAAGGAGATAGGTTAATTTGCATCTAGTCAAATTGATGAAAAGTGGAAGGGTTGGATCTGTCTTGCATGGAGTAGGTGTACAAGAGCTGCATTGGATAAGAGCTTGGAAATCACTTTAAAAATATTTTTGTTGAGAAAGATCATTATTGAACGAGTCCACTGCTAATACAGGTTTTGATTTTAGTTGCATGATTTGATCATGAGTACAAGCAGCACGTTTCACATGGACAGCTCTGCAATTGCAAATGTGTTAAATTGTAGAAACCAAGGTGAAATTCATGTCAATGGCTGCACACTTCCTGGCTTTCCTATTTGTCACAGTTTTGACCTGGTGGATTACGGAGTACTGCACTATCTAAGGTGCATGTGCTATCTAGATTCATGTAATGAATTAAACTGTCTTTGTACAGTTTTATCTCAGAACTTTTTCATTTTTATAGGTTAAGTGATCTCAGAATCCATTTAACCTTGATGCTTATTTTGTCAGATTCTTCCTTTGTGTAATGGTTCGCAAGACTTTCAGTGTTTAGTGCTTGTGTCAAAGCACGGTCAAAGTGATGATTTATTAGAATAAAACCCACCAAAATATGTTAGAGGTGTGAGGGTATTTTTTACAAGTCATATGTAACAAGAAAACTTAAGCTTTTGAAATTTGTATGATTTAACAGAAGAATTTCCATGAAGTGTGTTTGGATAAATATAATCATGCTGTTTGATAGCTGAGTAGCCTGTATACAGTGAATGTGTGATTTCAGTCTACCTTATTACCCTACATGTATATCAGAAAAAGGATAACTATACTTTAACTGGTACAGTAGTTGCCATTTTGAGCTCAGAGGTTACAGATCTTTTAGATGCAGAGACTAATCCACCCTTCTATCTCTGTGGCGGTCCTTCTAAAAATGATCTGATAATGATAATTATTATGATGATATAATGATAATAATGAGAGAAGTTAATAATGATTAAAGAAGTTTTCATTCTTGTTGCCCATGCTTTACTTCATCAGTGAAAGGAAGAAGGGTTTATCTTCTGTTACCAGTTTATGTTATGATAGTACAAGTGAGTGATTCTCATGGCTGTTCTAGCCCATGTACCAGCAGATAGTTTTTCAGGGGCCTGTATCTGTATTTTCTTCACAGCATACCCTTTCCTTGATTGTTTGGGATGGATATCTTTGTGATAAACTGTAAAAAGTTTTGAACAGCACAGCTGTCATTGGCACCTGGGGTTAAGTTGCCACAGAAGTTTCAACACCCTCAGAGTCCCAAGCTTGAGAGATACAAAGTTAATGGAGTGGTTCCTAAGTTACGCTGTGCTTGGAGGCAAGGCAGAATCTTGTCCTGTTTGCTCTGCATGAAAAAAGAATTAAGTTTGTTTAACTATGTTAAACCAGTCATGGTATGTGTTCAGTTTGTGGTGTTGTATTTTCTGTATTTTTATAAGTCTGTGATCATAGGATTTGAAACAAAAGTAGCTGATAAAATTTATTATGTCCAATAGTTGGGTGTAATTTGTTGTTATTTATAAAACTTCTTGTAGTTTCTGGGAATCAGCAAGACCTTTCTTCAGTAAAGAGTGAAGATCTTGGAAATGTTCAAGAGATGTCTACAAAAAGCCTCATTGTGGGCCCATTCAATCTTCGATTGGATAGCAGTGCGGTACACCGGATAATGAAAATGATAGTTTGTGCTCTGGAACATGAATATGAACCATACAGCAGAACTAAGCCAGGTTTGCTCCTATTGCATATACGCAAATATACAGAATTAAACCAGACCAAATTCAGCGCTCTTGAAGGTGCAACTTCCAAATAGTTCAACTCCAGTTCTGTTAGGGAATCTTATGAGTCCAAAGAGCAAAATTTAAAATAATGATAAAGTTAATAGCAGTATGCCCATCACTGTTGGCTATGCCTCTGAGATAATTTCAGAGGTGTATATAGATAATTGGAGGCCACTTGCTTCAATCACAAACCTCTTGTTGAGTAAGGAGGGCTTATTTCATTGACATCTCTAGCTTAATTTTGGAGTCTTATAGGAGAGAGTATCCCTATTGGTATATATTTATAAGTCTGAAATAATAGTTATACAGGATAAAAATGCATGGAAGCAAGCTATGATAAAGTGTTAAGATGAGTTTCTGAGAAAGAGCTATACAGATTTCAAAGTAAGGAAAATCCAGTTAGAATTGCATTTAGCCTTAGGTAAAACCAGTGTGGAATAAAAGTTTTAACTATGAAAGGGGGTTAAGCTTTGCATTTTTTGCTAGTCCTTATGCATTTCTGAAACAGCAACTGTAGGAGATATTTTATATATTTTAGTCAAACATGTAGTTTTGATCTATTATAGATAATACAGATGGAAATAGAAATATGCCAAGCTCAGAAGAAGTAGCATCATTGGAGGAATACATTCCCACTCGACTTACAACATTCACTGTTCTTAAGTGTACAATTATAATCCCTGTGGCAGAATTCAATTTACTAGACCACTTGATGCCCATAATAATGGGTGAGAAGGTATGTATGCGCAGATACTTACTCAGTTCTTTGTAACAACATGTGCTATTTCATACAAATGTTCTCACTGGGCTGTTTGTTATTCCATGTGCCAGATATATTGCTGAATTCCAAATCAGTTTGGTGCCTGTGAGCCTTTATCTTCAGATACGTAAGACGTGTGGTGTGTGCAGTGACTAGCTGGACTTGTAAACTGAAGGTGTCATGTACTGGTAGGAAAAAAGAATTTGGAACAAAAAGGATTTTAAAGCATCAAGCAGATGAAAAAGAAGTAGCTCCAACTTTAAAAGTTTTTTATGGAAACCTTTTGATCAGAAGAGTTGGCATTTTGCCATGCAGGTCTTCCCAAACTTGGTCAAGTCTGAAATCTTTGGATACATAGTCTCAGTAGAGACTTCATAGATGTTAACAGCCAACTCTGTGTGTACTAGTTCCAGCCAGGACACCATCAGGACTTTGGCTGTTACCGAGCATTTAACTGCTGAGTGACTGGCTCAGAGAACTAGAAATGAAATTTCCTAACAACCTGGATTTATTTTATCTTCTGGATATATGTACTATAACTCCAGCTAAAGAATCCTGTACTGGTTTTATTCCTGTAGGACTCCTTCCTTAGTGCACAAAGCTGAGGTACTGTAGGGATGAAAAAGTGTTTTGTAGTGAGGACTTGCAGTAGATTTACCTCTTGCAGCAGAGGCTGGAAGGTGTCTTATGGATAAGGGGAGGGATTGTAAGAGGAGTAAAAAAAAAATAATAATTTTTTGATTGAGTTCAATTTCTAGGAATTTTCATCTAATTTTAAAATACTTCTAATGTTCTAATGTGTTTTTCACAAGTGGACGCTAAATGCATATTCCCTGTACTTGAGGATGAGCTTTTTTAATGGGATGTGTTTTGCAGAAGTTCTTAATATCTGTGGTTTCAATTGACGCCATGTGAGTTAGGCGTTTATTTGTGAAGTACTTTGCTATGCTAAACATTCAAAAATTGATATTCAGATGGACTTCCAGAATTAGTGAATTATTTTTGTATCAGCCTTTCTTTTAATTTCTAACACAGAGTTGAATTTTATATTCTGAAGGTGGTGTGGAAAGAACCTTACTAGTATTTGTGAAGCATTTATATGTAAGAAAGGTGAAAACCACTTGGAAAAGTTACTGTTGGCTTTTTCCCTCAGAGATAGATTTGAGTAGTATGTAAGGCACAATGAATACTGAATTTTGTTGATAACATAATAGATACCTGCTGACTAGGGAAGCACTGTCTAACTTGTGCTGTATTTTGTTACAGAATATGCTTATTTACAGCATGTTTATGTGATTTAGAATTCTATGTGTATGTGCAAGAGGACAGAGGACAAAGCCTTAACTTATAGCATTTCTTATAGTGTGCTTGTACACCATTTTCATTGGTGAAGTGAAATACAATAATATACACGTTAATACTTCACTTGGATCACTAGTCTCTGATCTGCAACATACATAAAATTTGAAGCATGTGCCATTTATTCAGTGAGTATGCTTAAGGAGCGTGCATCTTTTTCTTCGATTGCTTATCTTTTCAGTTAAGCTGCCTGGAGTGAGTGAATTGGTGACAAGTCTGTTATCTCTTGATGTATTAGGATACATTCAGAAGCTTCTAATATTAGTAAATGGGACATTGCCAGATGCCTAATGGCAAGCATTATTTCAGCCCAGAATAGTCCAGTGGATTGTGGTACTTTTCACCTTATGGGCATGGGCAGATGGTATTTTTATAATGGGAGAACAGCCCCATCTTTATTGTGGATTTGAGGCAAACAGGTTGAATTAAAGTGAACTTTTTTGTTGGTGGTTTTTTTTTTGGTTATTGAGTTTTTTCTTTCTTTTTTTGTTTTAACTTGGAAGTTTCAGTTTACATATCCTGAATGTAAACTGAAGACAAGCCTATTTAAAATATTTAAAATTTTGAATTTTAGAATTAAAGTCATACATACATCAACTTATTATCCTGTTTTGATACCAGTTGAATAAAATTTTTAGATTCATAGAGTAGTTTGGATTGGAAGAGATCTCTGGAAATGATTTCCAGGAGTCCAACATCCTGCTCAAAGCAAGCCCAACTACAGCAGGTTGCTCTACAGCAGGTTGCTCCAGGGGTTGCCCAGTCAAGTACTGAATTACCTCCAAGGATAGAGATTCTATAAAAAGCTTTCCCATAGACCTTCTTGGAATTGCCTGTGTTTCAGCTTGTGTCTGTTGCCACTAGTCCGCTCATGGTACACCTCTGACAAGAGTCTGGCTCCTTCCCTGTACCCTCCCAGTAGGTAGCTGTAGACAGCAGTAGGGTCTCCCTTTGGCCTTCTCCACGCTGAATGACTCCAGTTGTCTCAGTCTCTCCCGAGAGAAAGATCGTGTTCTAACCCCCTAATCACTTTGATAGCCCTCCAACAAACTTATTTTGGTATGTTCACATCTTGTACTGGATACAGCACTTCATTTTAATGGATACTACGAAAAATATAGTTGGATGTGTAAAATTGCAGTATGTATTTTTCTGGAATGTCATCTTTTGCTTAGATGTCTGATATGACAGTGTAAAGGCTAGGTCAGCATGAGTTATGGTGATAGTGCTTTGGAGTGTTTAAAATGTAAACAAATATTTTACAGAACAAAATATTTTGACTTTCCATATTCTTTTAGTGGGTTGACCTTGGCCAGCTGCCAGCTGCTCACCCAACTGCTCTCTCATTCCCCCTCTTCAACCGGACAGGGGGAGAGAGAATAGGGTGGGTAGAGATGATAAAGAGGGGGAGATCACTTAGGACTAAAACAGACTTGACCTGGGGTCAATTAATTTAATTAATTGCTAATTAAAATAGACTTGGATAGGGAGAAACAAAGACAAGAATCAAAGTAACACCTTTCCCCCATCTCCTACTTTTCCCAGGCTTAACTTTACTCCTTCATTCCCTGACTCTTCTACCTTCCACCCTGCAATACAGTGGGGTGGGGAATGGGGGATTGTGGTCAGTTGATCTCTGCCACTCCCTCTTCCTCAGACTTTTCCCCTGCTCCAGTGTGAGTCCTTCCTCCAGGCTGCAGTCCTTGAGGAAGAGTCTACTTAAGTGTGGGCTCTCCACAAGGCTGCAGTGTCCTTCAGGGCTT
Source organism: Athene noctua (assembly GCF_965140245.1). Lineage (NCBI taxonomy): Eukaryota > Metazoa > Chordata > Aves > Strigiformes > Strigidae > Athene > Athene noctua. The sequence goes on along the minus strand of NC_134038.1, from coordinate 24,694,067 downwards.
ATGCACCTGCTCCAGCATGGAGTCCTCCATGGGCTGCAGTGTGATGTCTGCTCTGTTGTGGTCTCTTCCATGGGCTGCAGGGGAATCTCTGCTCTGGGGCCTGGAGCACCTTCTACCCCCACTTCTTCTCTGATCTTGCTGTTTTTATTGCTGTTTCTCATTTGATTTCCCCCTGAGTCCAATCAGCCTGTGTGGTGTTTTTGCCCTTTCTTAAATATGTTTCCACAGGGGTGCCACCAGCTTGGTTGTTGGGCTCAGGGGTGTCCTGCGGTGGGACAGTTGCAGCACTGACTGGAGCCAGCTGCAACCAGCTGTGCCTGGCACCAGGCAGCACCTGCTCTCCCCTCACAGAGGCAGCCCCTGCACCCCCGCTGCTGCCAGCACCTGGGCACCGACACCCAAGACAACTCTGGATAAACAGTTCATACATAAATTTTAACTTAGGAGAAATTATTTTGAAAAGATTTGAGGATTCATGTTACAATGTCTGTAAAGCCATGTTATCTGTAAAAAGTTTATTATGCTAGATTTGCTTCTGTGTATGTGTGGTAAGAGTATGTAAATATGGTAGGTAATACATCTGAAGTGTAAAAATGGCATGTTTTTTTTCCCCCCTCCCTTAGAACTTAAGTGGACTGTTAAATACTGCAAGTTTTCAGCCCCTGCGGCCTTTACCTTCAATCCGGATTTTAGTGGATAAAGTTAACCTGGAGCACTCGGTGCCGATGTATGCAGAGCAACTGGTGCACATGGTCAGCAGCCTCAGCCAGCCGTCCGACAACCTGCTTCATTACTGTTACTCACACTGCTATATGAAGGTAAAAGAAGGCTTGAGATCTGTTTCTTACTGCAGTGTGCTGACAAAAAGTTAATATAAGTACAGATAATACTAAGTGTTAGTAGGTTTCTTGGGAGAAAGTTTTCAGCTTAGCTAAAAGGAGGGAAACACATTTCACAGAATGTCGTCGTTTGGGATTGCTGCTTCTGACCTGTGCCAAACGTTTTGTAATATGAGCAGAGAACTTAACAAGAGGAAACTTAACTACACAGACAGAAGCCTCAAGGTCTTTGTGACAAGATTGAGTTAAAAGAATTTGGAAAGAAACCCTTCCCCTCTTCAAGGATAGTGCTCATAGAATATGTAGATGGCAGTGAATTACACTTAAGAACTTGATGGGATACTATGAGGAAAAAAAAATCACTTCTAGTATTGGTAGAGCAAAACCATGATGGTAAAGGTGTACAATCAAAAACTGTTGCCACACAATTTCATTGTTTTTCATTATAAGAGGAAAACCTCTGAATGTTCTCAGTTAAATACCCATTATGTGAAATGAGTTCTTATTGTGAGGTTGGGGGAAGTTTAAGAAGCTACTGAAAAAATGCTTTGAGATTATTCAGTTGCCATCTGCTGAAACTTTAGTGGAATGAAAAAGTGAAATCTCAAGACAGGTTTTAAAACAGGCCTTCCAGCCTTTTAGGATGTGCTCAGGCAGTTTGAAACCTTTTGAGTGCAGCATGGTGGTACAGCATGTTAAAAAGACAACTCTACAACCATTTGTTTTCCATATTGAACAAGGAAAAATCATAAAGAATAGTTGTGATAAACTTTTCTTTACATGCTTTTATTAAGAAAATAGCTTTGAAGAGAAGCTTCTCGTTTCCTTAAATACCACTCTTTTCGGCCAATATTGTTGTAAATAATTTTATTTATTTTATATGAAAGGCAATGTGCAGTCTGCAAATTTAAAGGATATAGAATAATGTATTTTAATTGATAAATTACAGTTCAGCATTATTTCAAAATTCAGTCGAGTGTAGTCAACACATTTTGAGCAAAGAAAATATTTTTATATGTATTCCTGTTGGGACATTATTTTAGGTAGATTTTTCTAGTTACATTTGTTTTTGGGTGAAAAAGGTATCTAAAAATAATACACAATTAATTTCATCTTTAAGTATATTTTAAAATGTGTGTATGTTATATTATGAAAGTAAATTGCAAGTGATCTAATCATGTGATAGTATGCCCTTTGACCACCTTAATTTGTTTCAGATATTTGGTTTTCAAGCAGCACTGACTTCTTTGGACAGTAAAGGATTGTACTGCTTCCCTGTTCCAGTTATCCCCTCATTCAGTACTGCTGTTTATGGCAAGCTGGTCAAGTTTCCCAAATATTGGTGAGCATTAAGAATGTACAGTGTATTTAAGTAATGTGCACAACTACTTTTGTGTTTCTGTTGAGTGATTTAAAAATGCCAAGCTCTCTATATATCCCTAAACTTCTTGGTCTCTTCTGTTGTATTCTACTGCTAAGTCTTTTATTAATAAATTTCTTTGTAAGTATAGATGTTAATAAACATTTTAGACCCTGTTTGGTTGAGAGAACAGGCTATGCAAGCCCTGTAGTAAATGGCTTTCTTCTAGACCTTGTAGAATTCTGTAAACCAGTATCCATTCTTTCTTGAGTAGATACAAAAGCTGAAGTTATATACTGATGGCAAGCTTGATGTGTTTAACTGAACAGGTCAGCTCTTTCTGTTATAAACTTGACCAACTAAAAAAGCAACAAATGGGGGACACCCCCCCCCCCACCCCCCCCCCAACAACAAAGCACCCCAACCCCGCGAAAATATAGTCTCTACTAGACTTTTATTTCTGTTACTCATTACAGTTGGAAGTGTTTTAACATTGTGATCAGGTGTTAAGCTGTTTGTAGTAGTTTGGATTTTAAATGCAAACACTTTTTTTCTGAAAACAATTCTGTGCTTTATTATGAAATGAGCTATATAATTTTTTTTTTTAAACTTTAATGCCATGGAAATTCAGAATTTAAGTTCAGCTCTACAGTTAAATCTTGTGGTCATAAATGTCAGTAATAGTTTTTATTAATAAATTGTATTTATAAAACCTATTTTTAAGAAAATGCATTTTGGCAGTACTTTGGACAGGACATTAGTTTTCTTTATCCCTCATTTTGAGCAGTAGCTAACTATAATACTACTTTATGAATAGATCTATACAAAGAATCTTAAAAAATGAGAACATAACAGGAAAACAGGTTAATATGCTAAATACTTTGGCTTCAAACATTGTGTTACATAGCTAATTTGTAACATCAATTTGTTTGTGAAATTTTAATGGATTATAAAAAAAAGCTGTGATACTGTGTTAATAGCATAATCAGCACACCACCAGGTGGTAGCAGCTTAATTGACTTTCTCGTGTTTTCCATCAGTAGTTTACAAAAGTACTAACCCCTTCAAATGAATTGCCTTTCTGTTGCGGTGTTTTGCTAGTAAATACTAAATGTTACTAGAATAACCCATAGCCAGCACTAAGCAGGGTACTTCAGTACTCTGGTACGATTGACAGCCTTTTCTGACATGACGTGACATTTAACACTAAGCTCTGGTTGGTGATCCTTGTTAGTAAACTGTAGAAATAAATCAGTGTTTAACAGTGAACTTAAGTTTATTTACTACATTATAAAACCCATGGTTAAATGTGCAAAAAAAAATATAAAAATTTAGAGATGAGAAATAGTTGAAAAAAACCTGTCGTCTGACAAGTTCATGGTATTCAAGTGCTAGTGCTTTCTCAGTGCACTTGTGCTCTCTTTTATGTGTGCTTGTGCTCGCTGTGCTCAATCTTGCTTGCTCATGCTTTCTTTCTTACGGTTTTCCACATGCAGCGTTGCATGCTGGCCTTTGTGCTCTACCTCATGTGTGCGTGGTCTTGTGCTGGCATTCTCTCTTGTGTGTTCTCTGCTTCTTTCTTGTGCTTCCTGTCTTGCTCGATTTCTTTCTCTCTCTTTTAAAAATACATTGTATTACTATGTGTGCCCAGCTGGAAAATAAAGTATGGTAGTCTAATAACATAGAAAAATAAAAACGAGCAGTTTTTTTATTTTTTAGAAAAATTATTTATTAGAAAAATATTTTTTTATTTTATTTAGAAAAATAAAAACGAGTAGTTTTGAGGAGTGGAGGCAGGGGAATGATCCTGCCTAAAATAGCAGATCATCTATCAGCATTTATTAGTAGATCTTGTAAGACTAACACTTATTGTGGTTGAGTGTATTTTAAAATTATTTTAATAGCTTTCTCACTTTTTTCAGAGATATATATCTTTCTAAAGCTTATTTATTTATTAACAGTGTGAAATAATTATATAAAATTAACTTATTCCAACAATTTATCTAAACTAAGCAACACCAATTTGCGGGTAATAAAGTAGAAAAACAAATGAGTACAGCAGCAGCCTGGTTAAATGAAGTGTAGTTTGAAGTGAATAAAACTCCAGATGAAACACATCAAATAGCACTTGAACTAAATCGAAATCAGCATGAGGACTGAGAGCTTCATTGAAGTCATGCAGTGAGTGAGAATTAGTCTGGTAGGATAACCTGGTAATATCATTAAACTTCAATTCAGTCCTTCCCCCCAAATTATACCACCTGCTTTATTTGGATTTTTAGCTTTCACATTCCAGGGTTTCTTAAAGTACACACATCTGATGCTACATGTGTTCTTCTGTTTCTTTGTAGAAAATATATACCACAGACCATACCTTTTAAAAACAAAGACATTTTATGAACTGTTATGGAATCCCTCAGGTAGTATGTTTTGAGTTAACAGTGAAAATCTCAACTTTATTTCTGACATAAATCAGTAGAATAGCTTTCTTTTCTAGTTTCAATATAATAATCTCAAAATGTGTATGCTATATAAAATACTGTAGTAATATATTTTTTTTAAGCTAGTTGATAAATATTGGTAGCATGTTTTAACAGATAAAATTTCAGCAACATTAGCCCAGTAAAAACCAGTAAAGAACCATAAATGCTACAAAAGTGCTATTTTGTTTACCTATTAGATTGATGTCTGGTTTAATTTCAGTTAATACACTTTTTTATAAAAGAAATGTGCTCAGGCTCACTAGTTAACTAAGTCTTGGATATCTTTTAAATTGTATAGCTAATCTATTTTTATATGAAAGTAAAAACATCTGGTCTTTTGTTTTTGTCAAGCATAACAAGATGCAAAATACAATGTTAATGTCAATATTTTACAACTACTTTATGTAGTGTTGCGTGCCAGACTGTAAAGAAGCTTTCAAAGCTTTCAGGAGAATGTCTAAAACCAACTGAGAATTAGCAGAATATGGTTAAAAGCCTAGAATGAATGACAAGAATGTTTATAGTTAAACAGAAATCTTGAGAGGAATTAGCTGATTTCTTTTTCTTTTTTACTTCTGGCTACAATGTCTGTGGTAATAAATGAGGTAATCTAGTGTAAGACACTTTAGTGTTATAACCCCACTATCACTTAAAAAATACTTCTTTGTTATAGTTCTGAAGAATATTGAAGTAACACTAAAGAATATAGATTCTGAAAGGCCTTTGTTTTTCTGATGTCTGGATTGATAGCGAAGTGTCATCTGTTTATTGTGAGCTAGATACTGATCCAATTATGTGTGTGTGTTTTATTGATTTTTTTTCTTCTTTACTTGACCTGTTGTCTCTAAATTCCCTTTCTGTGACAAGTGTTCCAGACTCTTGTTTTCCTTTATGGGGTCTCTGGAAAGGTTCTCACTGTCTCCACCTGTGACAGCATTTGAGACTCTAAACACTGGTGAAATAAGGTTATAAATGGGGGTGATGTGATCTGTCCTTTCTGTTCAGCTTCTTGGTCCAGTAGCATGCTTTCAAGTGGTCTGTTTCCTTGATAATGGGTCTCCTCTTTCTTGTTTCAAGACCAGAAGAGCTTCTCGTTTACTGCCTGCAAGGAAGCACCAGTACAGACTTGACTAATAGCTGGTCATGTGAAGTTTGAGTGTGTGAATGAACCTTTGATGAAGAAGTTGGGGACCTGCTGGGGAAATTAGTATCTAGGATTTAATGGCCTGCACTTTAATTATTATAGAGTACAGAGCAGATAATTGTTAATCTATTTGGAATAGAAACTTGCAAGTAGATCCAGATAATTACTGGTAAAAAAAACCCCAAAAATCTTTGAGAGACTAAATGGATATAATCCTTGCAAAGATTCTTTCGTTTGAGCTGTCTTAAGAAATAAATTTCAGTTGAAACATAGGCAATGTGCCTATCTTTGCTGTTTCTGATGAGGAAGGATTCTTGACAACATGAGATTTGATTTGTGTTGGCATTGGATGTCCTTCAGTGTTTTTATTGAAGAGCTAATAATTATTGACAAAACCTGACAAAAGTTAAAAATTTGCTCTGCTGCTAGAGGAAGTCATGTGTATCATATGCTGGGCACCTCCAGCTGCCCAGAGATATGATGTCACTTGAAAGCTGTGGATTATACTTGTGACATACTTTATTAGTATGTGCCCTCACAGTCCTGAAAGATCACTACAAAAATCTAAATACAGAGATTCTCACATGATATATATATATGTGTGTGTGTGTGTATTTTCTGTAGGCTTTGTTTTTATGAACCCTTAAGAACATTTATATAATATAGCTGTTCCTAATATTTCAACACTCATTTAACTCTAAAGGTAAATATTTACTATGTCTCTAGAATCTGTTACATTTTCATTAGATTGGCACGTTAGGTTGTAACCTTGTTTTGGCTAACTATTATACAACAATAATTGAGAAATACACTTTGCCAGCAGCCTGAACATCAGCATTTTGTGCTGTCTAGCCTGACTTCCTACCTTTTATTTTGGCTTTGTCACCGTGTGGTTGCCAAATGGTTGATTTGTACACATAATTTAGTTTAACTTTTTAAATTTCTAAATTTAATATTAACATTACGAAATCTGAGGATTCTAAAGACCTTGTTATTACTGTTTAGATTTCTGCTCAAACATGTAACTGTAAAGGTGTTTGTATTTTTATACAGCTTTACTTCCATTTTCTTCCATCATGTATCTCTTACAAGGCAAACATCCCTCTCTTAATCAAAGCCATGCAATGGTATGTCATACAGTTGTATTCTTACTGATAGAATTCATTGTTAGACTCCTTACATAATCCAGTGAGGTCATTAGAAGCTCCAGTATGGGTTGGGATGTGCACCTGGTCATGTCTGCTTTATGGGTCATCATGGAAATCCTGTGTACAAAATGTGTGCAATGAATTGATCAGAGTGAGAGCAGCTCATGTTGATCTACGAGCAGTGTGGTAGATAAAGATACAGCTTCTTGCACAGTGAGAAGTTATTTAGCAAGGAAATTAGCTCCTGCTGATGGCCTTTACCAACAAGGTACTGTGATGACAGTAGTATGTAATAGGGGATCAGGTAATCTGTCTGTTACTTTTTTGATTGAAACATCTTTGCAGGGCATGTCCAGTGGAGTAATGCTGTGTAGAACTGGAAATCACAGTAGATTTGTGAGCTTGAGAGTCATGAGACATAGCCATCATGCAGTTCAGTGCAGTTGTGCTAGTAACAGGCAAGTGGACCCTGCTGGCAGGAAACACAGAGCCAGATATCCACAGACTGAACATTAGATCATAAATCTAGGAAGTTTTCCAATAAATTGACACTTGAGTCTTGATTTTGGCAGCCTGTTTTATTGACTAGTCACGGTAAATCAAGAGTAATGTCAATTTAGATTGGGTGTGTATTGTGTTTCACATGGGCAGTTGAGGGGCATGCTTGTTTCCTGGGTCAGAAGCAGAAACAGGTTGAAAACACATGAAACTCATTTTGTAGCATTCAGTTGTGACTATTAGTTATGTCAGTAATTGTATATAACTGCCAGATGAAAATTCAGGGTATCCTTCAAAACAGAAAAGATCTGAGATTGCATGCCTGAACAGATGCCGTCAGTGTATGGGACAGGAGAGTTTCAGCCACATCAGCATCATGTGAATTAGAGCTAGCATGTGTAAAAACCTGTTTGAACTATTGAGATATGCCAGTGATATGGCTATCCAAAAGTAGACAGAAACAGTCATTCTCTTGGGTTCTGCAGAGGTGGTTGCGTAGAACTGCCTCAGATATGAACAGTCTAGGGAGTATGCTGGATTGCTTCAGCATTGTGTACTTCTCTGCCATCACCTAGAATATGCATCAAAGAGCATAATACTCAACCAGATTATTATTATTTTTTTAATTTATTGGTAGCTGTTTTCATGATGGCTTTGTGAACAGTGAATTTGACACTTTCAGAAGTTTGGTTTGCTGTATATCTTTGTGTTTGAGGAGCAGGTATATCAGTATGATGATAGCAAATTGTGAACAGTAATACAGGGTGATTTAACACTTTGTTTTAACAGGAGAATGTTTTTTCATTGATAACACAATTTTACATATCTTTCACTGTAAAAGTTAAGTAGGCCATGCTTGTGTAGAAAGATGAAGATGCTTAAGGAACTTGTGTGGAACATTTTCTAATTTGCAGCAATATTAACATATCAAGTTTCAACATGAACGTTTTGGGGCACTTTTCAACTTCAGTCTTCTGGAAGGAGCTGTCGGTTACCAAGAACAACCCTCTGTCCAGGAGGGGTTTTGCATTCTGAGTACATGACTTGCAGCTTGATTAGTGTGACTATAAATTAACTTCAGTTGGAAACTTATAGTTTAATTTTTTTTTTCTAAATCAAGTCCAGATCTAATGTTACTGCTTCTCAGCAGATGTGGCAGGCAGCATTCAGCGAATCTGTTAAAAGTGCACTTTTAATCAATGTAAATTGGAAGCAGTTGTATTTTTTAGTATTGTCCATGAAGAGGAAATTCAGCAGAGTTGACAGTAAAGTGTGGTCATCTGTAGTGTTTCCAGTGTAGTTATTTAGACTAATTAATTGTCAAGGCTCTCCAGTGAAAGTAAATTAAGCTTATTAACTTAGATCTGTCCAGGGAAAGTGATTGCACATGGTGACTACTTTATCCTGGTTGTAACTGTTGCCATCAGTATTTGCTGGCATTTGTACTAGAAACAAGCAAATGGTATTTATTTCAGAATGTGTAGGGTTTTCAGGGTTAAAGCTGCATTTTGCTTTACTTGACACTGGTGAAAGGTATGAAAAACTTACTGACTTAAAGCTGGTTCTTTTATGCAGCATAAATACTAAAGAAAACTTGAATCCCTAATACATATTCCTTTTGTACTGGATGTATTTGGAAGTTCTGTTTCTCTTACTCAGTGTTAACACAATCTGTGGAAAATACCTGGTTAGGGTTGTTAAGTGATATTCTCAGTTATGAGGCTTTACGCATGTAAACCCTAGCCAGAAAGATCTACTTCTGGCATCTTAGCATACACAGTGTTTGTCCTTTATTTCCCCAGAATTTTGCCTGCAATTTGGTGCCTTTTTTTGCCTCTTTAAGTGAATCTGTGAATCACAAAGAGAAATGCACTCTCTGAGTTAGCATCTATACTACTAAATAAAACATTCCAGAACCCAGTCTGTGGCCCTGAGGCCTGGTAGTATCTTGTGGTTCAGTTCATATCCACGTGCCTACCTGTAGCTTTCCATTCCAATCCCAAAAGGAGAAAAAAGATAAAGCTAAGAAAGATAAAGTCAGGGAGCAAGCTAACAGGTAAAAAGTATGCACAGCCACAGACCGTTACTGGAGCCTGCGCTTGGCCTTCCTTAGTTGGCAAATAAGGACATTACCTGCTTGAAACTTGTGCCCTGAATAGGAAGGGCATGGAGGTCAAATGTGCTAGCCTGCTAGCCAGCCCCATTGAAATCTTGGTTATTACGTAGGGTTTTGAAGGAGTGTACTTCAGTGTTGCAGTTGCTCTCTTACCTTCTCTTTTTTTCATTGTAACTTCTTATTAAGAAAATGCCATGGAAGTTGGTAGGACTGATAGCACTGTTTCAAAAAATTGTAATTGTTAAATACAATAACTTGAAAAACAATTAGGTTATCTTTCATGCATTAAGAGTTCTAGTTCCCTACAGTATTATGTTTCTGAAATTGTATCATTCATCTTGTGTACCAGATAATCCTCCTCCACAAAAGCTGTATGTTTAAAGGCTTCTTGAATAAGCTGTATAAAATTGCTGATTTTGTTTATCTTCTTATGGTTACCTTTATTATGCTTATGGAGCACTGTTATGCTGCTGAACAAGCTTTAGCGTATCCTTCTTTGACTGCAGAGCATCACTCTCCAGCAGTAGGTGTCATTTCACCTGAAAAGTGAGGTACCAGAAATTCCATAGTCTTAAATTATGCACCTATTTTTACAAGCATGTGAATGGGACACTCAGTGGAATTTGATAACCATGATAAATGGTGACTAACAAATTTTATTTAAAAAAAAAAAAAAAGCTGTATTTATCTTCACTTAGAGCAACAAATAAACCAAATATAAAGGCGTGTTCACCTATTCAGCTATCCATAATACCTTAGCAGTTTTACTATACCTGTGTTCATCTCTAGGTAGGAGAAGCATACTGTCCTGTTTCCAGTATTCTCCTCATGCTTGTTCTCACTGGGACCCAGATGTGCCTTTTCTAAGGGAATAGTCATTCCCATAAATCTGGGTCTGTCTTTGGTAGTAGGCTAAGTGTTTGTATATTGTTTGTGTACAAGGGAACATCCTCACCATTTTTTCTTAAGCACTTTTGTCCTAGTTGTTTCTAGCTTTGTATTTTTTTAATCTTATTTCTTTAGCAGTGCCTTTTTAAAATAAGTTGACGTAACCTGTCAGCTGTAGGTACTGAGGAACAGGTACCGTATTGCACACACACTGATGTTTGGACCTCCGGTAGGCATTGTCTGATTTTCATTAGGTTTTAATCTTCTGAAGGACATCGGCTCCCAGTTTCTGAACTAGATTTTTTTAGTATGACATGTTTTGGATGAGAAGGTTAGAGGCCAATTTGAACAAGAGAACAACTGAAGTCAGGCTCATGTGGAATGATGCTCTTAAACAGTAAACTATGAGAATAAAATCTGTTTATCAGAACAGATTTGGAAAAAGTTATATCTGTCGCAGGTGCTTCTGATATTGATACAAGAATTTCAAAGGATTATATTGGTTAAGAGAGTAATACAAAAATCGTGCATTCATTTTTCAATTAATCAGAATTTTTATCCATTATAACGTGTAAGTTTTTTAAACAAAAGCCTACAGGATTTTAAAATAAATGTTTAATTAGTTTACTTTGATGTTTAACTAGCTTTTCCTTTGAGTTTAATGACTGATTCTAAAATGAACAATTGAATAAAAGGAAATATTTGGTAAGCATGATTAGAATATTCCTTCGATAGTCAAGAAGTATGCATATACATGTAGAATGACAGAATTAAGAATCTGATTTTTAATTTTTAAAAGAAGGGAAAATGGAAATGGAATTGTTTTAATGCTGTCCCTGACTTAGTCTCTTGCTCTGAAAGTACATGTATTTGTTATAATCTAATTTTATTTTCCATACAACTTTGGCTGTGTACATATATCACAGCAAGAAAATGTTTTTCTGACATTGTGTTTTAATGACAGTATCTTTGCTTTAGTATGTGTGTGTATGATAATTTTGATGGTCTTGAAGACTCACTGGGGTTTGTGGAGATTTTAAGTAATAAAATAGATGTAATGAGACTCTCAGTGAATAGACCAAAACTGAACACACCAAAACTTATATCCATATAATCTCTCTCAAAGTTTGTTTTATTTTTGAGGAAAAAATGATGTAAAGTCAATGCCAGAGTCAGTATTTAATATGGTAAATTTAGATTTAACAATAATTCTAGTCTTTGAAATAAAAAGTATTATGCATTTACTGAGATGCAATGTTTTGCTTTAAATAGCTTCTGATAGCCTTTAAAAACCTTTTGAGGTTGCTAATTAGTGAGGCCACAATATAATAATTTTAGGAGCCTTTATACTCTTTCTGCTGTTATGCAGTGTATCCATGTGAACACACCTGCACACCTTGTCCATTCCTGTCCTTGCTGTTGATGAGACCCTTGGTCCATCCTTTGCTATATTAAAGGCTGTTCTGATAATGGAAGAAACAAAACACCCTTCCCCTCTTGTAGCAACTTCCTTTTGATGCTGTAAATTCTATCTTGCAGGGTAATAGAATTGGCTTTTGGGGTATTTTCAGGCAAGAAAGAGTGGAGTTAGGTGCTTTTCTTTACCTTTCTGGATTTAATGGAATTCCATAGTCGCCTCTGAAAACAGCAATATGGCTTTGTTTCTTTTTGTCTTGTGTACTTTCTGTTTGTGGCATCTTCATTCAGTGCAATGTTTTAGTTCAAATATTTATTTTGTTTTAGCTAATGCAGATGTGTACTTACCTCTCTGACCTTTATGGTCATAGCTATAAAAAATTTGCCAGAATTTCATACAACCTTTTTTCTCACACTGTAAATGTGATTTTTTTCCACCAGTATATTTTATCTGTTTATGAAACAAAATGAGCAGTATGCAAAAGTATTTAGTAGAAGAAATTAATAGAAGACCCCAAATCCTAACCAACTCACTTTTTTGGACAGTTTCTTCTTTAGATCACTTGTTCGTGTTTGCTTGAAGTTGGGGTTGGGTTCAGTTCTTGAATCTTTAGCAAGGAATTTGAAACTGTTAGTTCTGAAGATCTTTGAAATTTTCATAGAGGAAACAAAATGGGAGTTTTGTGCTTTTTTTCAGTAAGTTGTGGTCCGTCATCTAACAGCATTGCAACTGTTAATAGTCTTCAAGAAAAAGAACAATTAGGTAAATTTATGTACATTTGATCACTTTTATTTTGTTTCACACAGTTTTCATGGGAGTACTTAGAGGTGAGTTAAGGCTATTCAAAAGTAGTATACCTGACAAATTTGCAAGGGAGGGCAGAAAAGGGGGTGTGTGTATTACTGCATGTATGGATTAGATGTGAGTATTTTCTTTCTGCTCCTATTGTCAGCATTTCATTTCACAACCATCTTCCTCTTAATGCTCTAAATGTAATTTTATTTTTCCTCTGTTTTCAGTTTTCAAGCACTTTCAAAGAAGATTCAGTTGTAGTTTGTTCTCTTTGTATGTGCTTTGAATTTCTTCTTTCTTTCTTCTCCCCATCTTCCAAGCATTTTATTGGAAATACTCTGAAGATGCTTCTTTTCCTTTGTGTTCTCTTGTTTCTTTTTCTGTTGTGTCTGTTCTCCATCCTTGTGCTATAATCCCAAATCTATTAATCCCACTCTATTGTTTTTTTTTCTTTCTTTGTCCTCTTACCATTTGAAACACATGATAGGAAGATAATTCTGTGGGCCTTTTTGTGCCTCTTCCCTTCTTAAACATCACTGTTGTCTACCATCACTTTTGGTATTGCCATTTCTGCAAGTGTTGGGAGAATGCTCCACAAGTTGCTTAGCTTTTTGTGAGACAGCAAAGTCTGTGGATCTGTCCTTGTGACTGTTCCTGCTCGAAGCAGTTCCTCTTCCTTGCTCCTGAGAAAGAGGAGCTACCTTCCTGTCTTCAATCTTAGTTAAATCTCTCAAACTGCTGTTCCTAGCTTGCAGGACTTGTTAATATCTGTACTTTAGGAGATGTCTTCAGATGAGGAGAAAACAAAGCCTCTGTTCACCATATCTGCATTCTTGAGAGCTCCTCACATCCGTTTTGTTTGGAGAAGGGTCAGACTTCAGGGATAGCAGCTTTTCCTCTGCATAAGATACAGCTCTATGCTCAAGTTTTTCCTTCTGCAGGATAGGGTCATGTCTGGTCAGCTGTGCTGTCTCTGGCAAATGGAAAGGTCCTTGCCATAGATAGTGCCCATGGGCTGGGCTGTTTTATTGTAAATAATGTATATGTAATTTTCAAACACATTTGACGATTTCTGAAGTGTTGTAAGAAATAGCAAAGAGAAAGTCACATTTCAAATTTGGGGTAGGAAGACAGTTTGAAGTTTGAAATCATTAATGGAATAGAATAGACTAAGAAATGATATATTGCACATTTTGAAATCAACGTTATTAGGATTTAAGATGCCAAATTTTGCAGCTCTGCTGGGAATAACAAAGGTTATTTGAGTGAATTTCTGAAAGATTATACTGGATAGAGATCTATATCAAAAAAATCCTTATTTGTGCTCCTAGTAATTCAACGAAATTCTATCCTACAAAATCATATCCTATATCCTACAAAAAATATCTTGTAAATGACAGTATTATTAGCTGCTGAATTGACTGTGTAAATTTCCATCAGATTGAAGGGACAGTTTCTGAAAGCTGCTGCTCTTACTTCTGACAGCATGAAGGGATGATGCAAGTAGTTTCTGTTCTCAGGGCTGCCACAGTCATGACACTTGCTCCCCTGCTAACACCAGGTTAAACATGGATCTCCTTGCTGAATGGCAGCAGCCTTCGTGTCCTATTCCTGTTTTTTAGCATTGTGTTTAGCAGATGACTGTGTTTGTCAGTGCAGTTTTCTTCACTGAGCACCAGCATGTTTCTGCGCCCTCCTGGCTCCCTGTTTTACCTGCTAATGACAACCAAATGGCTTAGTGTGGCAGATTTGGAGGATTGATTTAATGTCTGTTTCTGCTACTTCTGGGAGTGTGAAGGGGGAAGGAGGAGAGGAAAAGGGAGAGGATGAGGTTGCTTCTCTGGACAGTAAAGCAGGCTGCTTTGTGGGAAGGTAGTTTCCCAAACCCTGTTTCACCCCTGGGGCTACTGAGATTGTATTATACTGTGGTATGCAAAGCACTGATACTGGATTTACAAAAAAAAAAAAAAAGGTAACACTTGCTTTGTTATAATAAACACAGATCTTTGATTTTTGGAGGTTTATGGCCACTAGCAACTTTTACCTGGTTACTTCTGGTGGTTTTGGTGGTCTTGGTCATTTGCAGCTGTTCAGTTACAGCATCTCCAAGGTCCAACTTATTCCCCCACCCCTAGGAAACTATAGTTTACCAGGAGGTAAATGATAATGGTGGTCTTTATTTTGGCATTGCTGCTTTTATGAGTAGGAGCTAGTTCTCCTGAAAAGATACAAGGCACAACTCAAATAGTAGATGTAAAAGTGTTCTGCTTCTGGTATGATTCCCTCTGTATTACCTTCATCAAGCCAGTTGTTCCCTACAGAAAGTCCTTGCTTCTTTCCAGACTTTTCTGTATGTGTTTTGTTTTTTTTAATGTTTTGATTTTTGGTCTCTGTAATGAGTACCAGTTTTTCTCATGGTCCTTATATTTGGATCTTGTCGGATATAATGCAGCTAAATGCCATATTCCTTCCCTCGTTTCCACTAATATCCACAGTCTATGATGATAAGATTCCTAGATCAGAGTAAAAAAGTTACAGACCATTTTGCAGAAGTAAAAAAAGAATAGATGTTTAAAGTGTAAGTAGGAAAAAATGGTGTGAATTGGCATTCCATGAGAAGAGTTTTTTATCCCTTGTTCTCTGATCCCCCTCTCGCACTTTGTGGAGTTCTGAAGATGCAGTTCTTCAAAGGTAGAAAATTATGCGTAAGATTTAGTTAGTTGATGATGTGTGTAAAGCTAACCATATGTATTAAGGACATGAAGGCGGCTGAGGGTTCATATTATAATCTCCTCAGAGCAGGGAACTTGCACTTTTATTCTTTTGTAGATTGCTTATATCACTTTAATAGTTCTGGGGACAAGTATTAACTAGTGAATAGAAAAGTCATTTTTTTTCAAAGGAAGAAATAGCAATTAGTGACTGACCTGGTCCACTTGCAATGTGATGGGAGTTCAGATCCCTAGCATCTGTCCCATTGATGAGCTTTTCCAAAGCCAGTAACCTGAATTTGATCTAAACATCCTGAATATGTTTATCTAATGCAGCTGTAGGTTTGACATGTTTCTGCATTACAGTTTTAGCAGCCACCTTAGTATATCACGTGTCCAAAAATAAGACTGAAAACCCAGCCCCTTGTTGGGATATCCTTGTTGGTATCAACAAATTTTTAGTTCACATGTGTTGTATTTTGAGGCACATAGGCAATGACTTAACTGGAAATGGAGATATGCTGCTTTCTTGCCCTCTTTCTTAAAGTTAATCCAGTGGGTGGAAAGACTCATCTGGTGCTTAGTGTAGCTGGATTCAAGGTGAGGGAAACTAAGGCTTTCCTACCCTCATATTCTAGGTCTTTGTTTTTTCTTGCAGCCTTTGACATTTTTCTCTTGGCGTCTCACAGCAGATAAAGTTACAGCAACTGTCCCACTGAGGTTACTGCTTCTCACTTCCTTGTTGCTTCACAAACCTGTAACATTCATAATTTTTAATCTAATAACTTTTAATGTCCAGATGTAACAAAACAAATTAAATGATCTTAAAAACAATCCAAGTTTAGAACTCCTATAGCTTGTGTGTCCAGTCTTGCATTCTTTGGTTCAAAGGGATTTTTTTATTTGCAAGGTTTCTTCCTTTTAGATATTTGTTTGATTTTATTAATTACTTTTGTTCTTGTAATAATACATTTATTTTTGCTTTTTTGTGTAAACTGAATTTTATTCTATTAAAACACACTGTGCTGAGAATTAGTGTTTGGACTAGATGATCTAATGGTTGGACTAGATGATCTGCAAGGTATTATCCAATTTAGACTATTCTGTGATTCTGTGAACTGTGAATGGATAATCTCTGCTCATTTTCTAAGACATATTGAAGCTTGTACTTTGCATTGTTTTGTTTTCACAATTGTTTCAAGGAAATCTGTGTTTTTTTTCTGAAGTTCACATATGAATTAACACTTTACAAGCATTTTTCATTATTGACAATTTCAATTCCAGAACTGATGTTAAAAAAATGCTGTACAGAAGGCAGTTTTGAAATGATTGTATTGTTCCCTTCTAATCCCATATCTAAAATTTTCAGAAAGAAACATTTATTTTTTTTATTCATCAGAAAAAGAAAGAAGTTGGTGAATCTTGAAGTTCATTGTATTCTCTCTTGTAATAAATTGTATGATTAGGAGAGGTAGCTGCAGCTGCTGAAAATTCACCTGTGTAAGAGATCACATAAGATGTCAGGCAGCCTTTAGTGAAGCCTGTAGAAGAACAGAAGAGATTTTGAAGACATGAGTCTTGGAGATGTTTTTGGAATTAGTTGTTCCAAAGTGGGTTTAATTATTGTTTTTGGTAATAGTTAACTTGGTCCTCTAGGACAAATAACTTTGCTGTCTAAAGACTAAAAATTGTGTTAGTGTATGCAGACATGTGATATGACCAGTTTTTACTGTGAGTATAGTGACTTCAGTCTTGCATCTAAAAAAAATAATTCCAAGACTGTGGTGGTTCATTTCCTCTCCCTTTCTTCTTCTCCCTGTATGCTTCTTTCGGAGTTTTGATATTTGTCATTAAGTAGCTAGACATTGTTTCCTTTACCCAATAACAGTTGCTTAAATGTTAAAGGATCAAAATCGTAATTTTCTTTAAGCTGATATGAAAGATCAGTTTAAGTAGAAATATGGACTTGTTGTAGGTATGTAGATGAAGCCTTTGTTCATGTCAAATATAAAACCAGCATACATTTTCTGTTTGCCTAAGAGAAATGTGTGCAAATGATGACTTAAATTATTTAGGCATTTAAATTACATTCACGTTCTTCCAAGGCACAGTTGCTGGGTTCTAGTAGCAGGTTACTGGTTTTGTTATTTTGGAAAAAATGAACTAATCGTATTTTACTGTACAGGATATGAGTAATAACAAAAATTAAATTTTTGGAAACATTTTGCAAGTTCCAGCTTTGCAGTTGGGGACACTATATAAACTTTTGGACCCAGCTGTTCACCACTATATTCTTTCAATCACTCTGAGGTGTTGATTTTAAAAGAATGAGTTGCTGTTCCTAAAGTCTACAAACTGAAAATATTTCATAGCAGACCTGTGAACTTACATGAATTGGTTATACTGGTGCCTATGCGCAGTGTATAATAAGGACCAATTCATGTTTTCATTCAAAAACAGTGAAGAAAACTATTTTCTTTAATGGTATGCCAGATTTATCCAAACATTTCAGCAAGTCTGTATTACAGTTTGTCAGCAAACTGGGTACAACCAAAGTGTATTTAGAAATCATTTAATTAGGACAGATTAATTTTCACTCTATGCCACTACACAGCAAGACTTACTTGTTCATATTTCCTTAAATTTATTCTGGAACTTGTCCAAGTTCAGCTTTAATGAGTAGCCTATCCTGCTAGTTACATTAGGATTTATTTTCCCCTAGAGAAGAGTGTTTGAATTGGTAGATTTTTAACCTGTTCAGTTAAATGAACATATGTTCAGAACTGCATCTTAACTCTTGAATGCAAAGATTTGAGAAATAATTATTTCTATTGTTGTTACAGCTTTAAAGTGCAGTTTTAATAGTGGTTTTAGACTCCAACTATGTGCCGTAACTATTTTAATATGGTGATGAGTTTTGATATGAAGTCACTTGCTTAATACAAATTTAATGATACAGTATAGAAACACAGATCTGACTTGGTTTACTGAAAAAAATATTTGTACTTGTATTTTCACTTATTGCTCGAATATATCTCTTGGGTCATAAAACTTGGTTAAATATAGCTCAGTACCTTACTAATGATGGATTTTCTGTATTAACAGGTGCAGTTTGGTAGCAAACTTGTATTTTAAGTTCTTTTAAATGCATTATTTGTGTTTCAAAACTATTATAATAAATCCTGAATTATAAATGTACTTTCATCACTAGCCAGGTCTAGTTAAAATTTCCTTTAAGCAACATTTGCTGCACACATGGTACAATACTTCCCTCCGCCTTGATTTTTTTTTTTCTATTAAAAAGGATTTATTTTCTTCAACTTCCCATTCCTCCAAAATTATCTGTAAAGGACCAGTAGACTTAATTTCTATGGGATTGTTAAAGTACAGTAAGTGTAGAATTTGCATATTGTTAAAAAATGTTTCATGCACTGTTATTACCCATAAGGGACTACTTTATGTGAAACTTTCTAAGTTTTAAATTCAGCTGAGTTCAGTACAGTAGCTGTAATATATATTAAATTAATAGTCAAACTTGTAAACCACAATCTTTTCCACTGTCACATTGTGTGCTGTGATTGTCACAGCTCTTCACATACCCCTGCTAAAGTACATAGATTTGTTAATACAGATTATTATTTTAGATGGAATTACTGTGAAGTCATGGGTGTCCTGAATTTTGCTGAAAAAAGTTTTCTACTTTCTTTCTTCTTTCCAAATTTTACATTAGAGAACCCATCTTTTGAAATATTGATATTTGTTTCTGAAATACTTAGTTTTAATCCTGCAAAATACTATTCAGAAATAAGAGGGAAAAGTAGAAAATCTAAGTTATCTGAAAAGATAACGAAAGGAAAAAACATTACAGTGCATTTCTGCAGTGAGATAATAAAAGATCACAATACATGTCATGAAAAAAAGGAATACTAGTAAACATTCTGATTGGTAACAACATGCATTACATTTCATTTAATACCCACAAGAGCTTTGCTAATATGCATATCTAGTTTTCCAACTTCAGTTCTGCATGAAAGTAAATGGTTTGTGCTGCCTGTTTAATCTCGAGTTTTAAAAGATTTTTTTTGTTTATTGTGTATATAGCATTTTGTTTTACAGGGATGGATTTTCCTAGGTACAGAATCACCTTATATACTTCTTTATGCACACCTGTTCTGCTTAAATTGATAAATTACAGAGGTTGGATTTACACTCTAGGAAATTCTGGGAAAGCAAGTTCCAATTCTAATTTGGAATCAGCATTAGAAAAGGGTCACAGTGCTGCAATCTCCTCTTGTGTTTATTGAGGAACCCAGAGCTTTTCTTCTAATGACTGAATGCATATATGTACTTTTACATGTAGGAATATTTGTGTATCTGAGGAGCTGAAATGGGAGATATGTTTTATCTAAATGTATCCATAATAGAGTGATCTTCATGTGTCATCTTGTGCGTGTTGTGTAGTAGAAATGGTCCAGACTGTTAGTTCCTTTTGGCTGTCTATCTGAGTCAAAGTGGGTGGGGTTTTTTTTGGTTGGTTTTGTGTTTTTTTTGTGTTTGTTTTTGTTTGTTTTTTTTTTTTTTAAAACCAGGCAGCATCTTTCCCTATTTGCCTGACATAATACTGATATTATTTTCAGCTTTTGCATCTCCTTAAATTATTTTTAATTTTCTAACTAGCTTATTTCTTGAAGTGTAGATGAGAATGTTTTTATAAATCGTTTTCTTGCATCAACAGATTTCAAATGTGTTTGGATGCATTCTTTTCTCAGATAGCCAGATGCGGTATTTTTACTTTTTTGGAGAAGAACATTTTCAGGAGAGGTGTGTGGTGTGTTTGAACTTCAAACTGAGAGACAGGAAGAGCTTCAGGAGTTTTGTGCTGATATTTTTTTATCCCTTTGATGACCTACTGTGCTGCAGTTAATAGAGTAGTGATCTCAGGCAGTGAGGCTGGCATGTGGTCTGCTCATGTACTCTAGAATGATCTTTACATGTCTGTCGGCAGAAAAGGCAAGTAGGAGATGCTTAATTCTCCCAAACAGGACAAATGTAATTTTTATTGTTCTCACTCACTGTTTGGTGTCAGTAACTGCTATTAAAAAAAGCCTGAAAACAAAGAAATGAAGGTAATACAAGATCTTTTCTGAAAAGGCTTCTAAAGAATTTAGATTTTCTTAGCAACAGAGGCTGTACCAATCCAAAATATGGTAAGTCCAAATTTCAAAGACTGATACAAACAGACTGCTTTTTTTTCCCTTCTGAAGGAAACTTTTACTACCAGACTTAAAGCTGAGTTCTCACATATAATCATGAAATGTTTTTCCTTCATCCGTGTCTTTTCTGCAAATGGCATTTGAAGCTGGCAGCACAGTTGTGTCATTAGCTTCAAGTGCATTGCAACTCAGAGGCAGTCTTGTTGCTGTTTTCCTCCCCCTTCTTCTCAACATTTTTGAGGAAGGTAGTCCTAATACCAAGCTTTATGAGGTTGAAAAACCTTGGTCTAGAGAGTACTGATTACTGTTACAGAAGGCTACAACATCTGGACTTTTTGTTCTTCGTCCTCCATCTGTACTTACATCCATTTTCTGAGAATCTTTTATGAGTGTCTTGTTAGGAATTTTTTTTTTTCTTTTATTCCTTTGTTTTTATTTTTAGTGAGGAGCAATGGAACTGGCTTTTGTGGATGGGTTTTATCTATGAAACTTTGATCTGTGGTGTAGACATCCACAGATGAGATGATTATCATAATTTTCCTTTATAGGCAGTGGGCAGAAATAGTGACCGCAGAAAGCAGTTCATTTAATTCTCAGATCTAGAATGAATGGCTCTGTTACATTTGTAAGTGCTGTTTTCTTTCCTTTTACCTTAAAAGGGTCTGTACAGCCATCTTAGATATGGATGTTTGTTTACACTGTAGGTATCTAACACCTGATAAGACTAATTCCTCTTGTTCCAGGGAAAATGGGTTTCAGTTAGCTGTTCCCTGGTGTTGACAAGGAATTGAGGGATGAGATCTGTTTGTGACTTAAGGTGAATGCTTGTTATGTGCAAGTCCAAAACTGAAGTGATAATATAACCTTTGGCTGTACCACCATATCAGCATGGCAGTTGATAATACTTGTTTTATGATCTTGGGAATGCTTGTTTCCAAACCATGTTTTGTATTGTCACGCAGGCTCTATCTGCAGTTTATAGGCCAAAAGTGTTAGCAGCAGAATATTTTGCTATTCTGCTTCTTCATCTAGATGATGAGTGTGAGTCTGAGAAGTGATCATGTGCTTTTTAATTCAGTTTTCTGGAGGGCCATGCTCCCAATCAGGTGCAGAATGTGCAAGGAAGTCTACTTCTTATTGCCAGAATTTTATGTCAGTTCATGCTGCTACAGATATTAGAATTTAAGCATCAGGAATAGCCTGTTTCTGAATTCATGAAGCCTCCTTCAGAGCCTACTGCTAGTACTGATCCGATGTATGGTAGGTCACATGGCTGCAAGCAATTTCTTGTTGAGCCAGATAGGAGATGCAGTGTACTGTGACTGCTTGTTACAGTTCCTTGGAAGGTTTTAAATTTGCTGATCTAAAGAGCCATTCAGTGTCTGCAAGGGAATGTCTTCATGTTTTCAGTCCCTCAAACATTTTGGCAAAGGATGCTTTTTGCCCGGGTTAAGGGATTGTGTGAACAGCTTCAGCAGCTTTCCCCCATTTGAGGTTCCAATTCCAAATGGAACATTAACCTAATATTGTTAATATTCATGTGGCTTTAAGCTTGTCCCTGAAATCCTCTGATGGAGGAGATTCTTCAGAATGAGAATGAGTTAATCTGTGCATCAGTGATTATATTTTCGGGACATTGGAGAAAATAATGATAAACAGTACAAAAAGTACATTTCAGTGATGGAGCAGGAGGAGATTAGGGCAAGAATAATAATGTTGTAAAATATGCTGCAGGAAAAGGCTTCAAAATGAGAATATTAAAGAACATTTGCAGTTTTTGTTGAATGTAGCAAATCATCTGTTGCTTAATTTCAAGTATATACTAGGAAGAAAAAGTAAGTTACTGACTTTGCTATAGTTGTGCTGCCTGTTTGATAATGGACTATATTGTCACAGAATAATGTATTTTCAAACAGAATGTCCTTTACGTTGCACTACCCTCCCAAAGCCTATCCCTGGCTGTTCCTACTCCCCAATTATAAAAAGCATTGAAAAATACTAGAATCACTTAAAGAGCTCTCTGTTACCCAAATATGGAATATGAGGAGAAATACAGAATGTGGTGTTCTTTGCTTGTATTTTGTTGTATGGATATTGTCTGTATGTTTGGGGTTTTTTGATCACTGGACAGGTCTTATTTAGTGATTCACTGTAAGCTTTTAAATAAAAGGTTTTCATAAAATTCAATTTTTGAACATATTTCTTCTATGTTTTTAATAACGGCATAATTTTTTGAGTAGCTCTTATTTTGGTGGGAGCACTTGGAATTGCTTTTATTAAATATTTTAAACCTAAGAGATAATGAGATTAGAATGTTGGGGGTTTGTTTCCTCATGTTTTGGAGGGAGTTGTAAAGTTAAATCATGTAATGAAAGTCCCATTTAGGGTGAAATCCAGTATAAGTAGAATCAGCTCTTACAAGCAGAAATTTAACAGGTCTAACCTTACAAACTAGCGGCCTTATAGTCTGGTATACTGTGACTTAAGTTTTTACATTGTTATTTTTATGTACCAAAGTAATGATCTTCCTTTCTTTTTTTCTTTCTCTTTTAAACAGGACCAAGCGAGCTCATGTCCCACTAACAGAATGCATATTTGAGCTACCTAATTTGACAGTTCAAGCAACTAGAGCTCAAACCCTTCTGCTTCAAACTATTTATCAGAGCTGGTTTCGTCCTGTTGGAAATGTCAGTTCAGTAGCAGTAAATGAAGCTTTACTGAATGAGGTTTTCCAAGCTTCAGGTAAATATGTGATGCTTTTGGTTAAGTTGTTATGGTACAGAGCACTGCTAGTGCATGTGCATGTATCTATATCCTTTAAGTAAATTTTTTTTTTTACTTAAAATAGTTAACAAACAGAATGTTTTTTTGGTGTGTATATGGGTATTTATAGCTTATGCTTGAAATCCAGGATGTAAGCTAAGCCACCAAGCTTCACTCCTTGGCACCAATTTCTGGATACATTTCATTTTCCCATATAGGGTAACTTTTCCATGCTTCCCTCATCTGAAACATCTACCCTTGCTACCTTATATGGTGCAGTGTTGTAATTTAAGATCATTCTGAGGTGAAGCTGGATTATTAAGAGCTTTATTAATTAATTTTTTCACAGGTTTGTAAAGGTTTCTCATTCAGTTTCATAAATAAATTTTACTTAACTGTTGGGAAACTGGTGAAGATATACAGGTCTCAGTGATGATGATATAAATAATGAAGTTGGTTACCTGTCATCCTTTTGTAAAACACCCATAGATTTTTTGGGAGCAAATTAAGAATTTTGACCAGTTTACAGAGGAGGCAACAGTCTTCAAGTGCATAAAGGTCACCCAGAAGAAGATAATATACTTCTATATTTCTATGCATGCTAGAATAATTTAGACCCACTATCATTTAAACCCATTATTGTTTATCTGTTGTGAATAAATATGTAACAAGAATAATTGAGATCTTTTGGAACCTCCATCATTACCAGTCTTGGAGAATGATTCAGATGTAGTAAATCATGGCTTGAAGCAGAATGGTAGCTTAGACTACCACTGGAAGTCTTTATCAGTCCTGTTTTTCTCAGTCCTTTTTTCCTTTTTCAGTCCTGTTGATTTTTTTTTAAAGTTAAGTCTGTGTTGATCTGGTGGTGCAAGAGAACTGTTGTATTTTCAGTGTGTAAATTTCATTAACTTTTAGATGCTTAGTTTTTCCTTCTTTCATAAAAGTCACTGATTCTCTTAATCCCTTGATTCTCTGTGGGTCACCTAAGGATGAGATTGTGAGGTTTTATTTTCAAGTACTGTTACTTCTGAAGGTAGCAGGTTTACAATCCACACCCCAGAAATATGAAAATACAGTCATTTGATCATTTCATAGGGTTTCAGGGTTTACACAAATCTGAACTAACCTGTTGTATCATTCAACATTTTCTGTCCTTCAGTTCAATGAAATGTCATACCAGTGTGCTGACAGTACCTATGCAGAATAGAAAACTGGAGCACACGTTTAGAGTACTTACAATAAAATAAATGAACAGTGTAGTACACTTGTTCTGATCTTCTCTTCATTGTGGCTTAACATCTGACCTGTTAAATTTTATACTTCTGTAGTTGTACTTTACCTTAACTAGGTGAAAGCAGCTTTGAGTTCAGGGCTATGAAATGATTGCTGTCTACCCTTTTGTCCTAAGTCTTTGCTTGTTTGATTCTGTAAGTCTACTATCTTTTGTTGGAATAGCTTTGTGTAAAATTTAGTATCGTGCCTTGTTGAAAATAATCTTTGTATTCCTTTAGTGTAAGATTCTGCATACTTTAACAGTAACATGTATGTGTGTAAGCTTCTAAAAAAAAAAAAAAGACTGTAATTACACAGGATATTTGGAATTTCAGCTTTTTTTTGTATTTTTAATTTTTTCTTTTTTTTTTTAGTGATGT
Source organism: Athene noctua (assembly GCF_965140245.1). Taxonomy (NCBI): domain Eukaryota; kingdom Metazoa; phylum Chordata; class Aves; order Strigiformes; family Strigidae; genus Athene; species Athene noctua. The sequence continues at coordinate 24,669,040 of NC_134038.1, read as the reverse complement.
AACTATGAGGATAATGTAGTCAATAAGGAACTTTTCAGTAAACAAGGCACATCTGTTAATCACTGATGCTCTTCTACTTACATTCAGCTTACTTTCTCCATCATAAAACAACAGCTGATGAATGTTCCTTGGGAGTACTTGATTTGGGTTCTGATGAGCTGATGGAGCAGCTCATCCTAAGTACCATCACACAATACATGCGGGACAGCCAGATGATCAGGCCCAGTCAGCATGGGTTTATGAAAGGCAGGTCCTGCTTGACAAATCTGATCTCCTTCTACGACAGGGTGACCTGCTTGTTGGATGAGGGAAAGGCTGTGGATGTTGTTTACCTTGACTTTAGTAAGACCTTTGACACCATTTCCCACAGCATTCTCCTGGAGAAACTGGCCGCTCGAGGCTTGGATGGGCACACGCTTTGCTGGGTCAAAAACTGTCTGGATGGCCGGGCCCAAAGAGTTGTGGTGAACGGAGATAAATCCAGTTGGCGGCCAGTCATGATGGTGTCCCCCAGGGCTCAGTTTTGGGTCCGCTCCTGTTTAACATCTTTATTGATGACCTGGATGAGGGGATCGAGTGCACCCTCAGTCATTTTGCAGATGACACCCAGTTGGGTAGGAGTGTTGATCTGCTCGAGGGTAGGGAGGCTCTGCAGAGAGACCTGGACAGGCTGGAGCCATGGGCTGAGGCCAACTGGAGGAGTTTCACTAAGGTCAAATGCCGGGGGCTGCCCTTGGGCCACAACAACCCCCAGCAGCGCTACAGGCTTGGGGAGGAGTGGCTGGAGAGCTGCCAGTCAGAGAGGGACCTGGAGGGTTGATTGACAGCCGGCTGAACAGGAGCCAGCAGTGTGCCCAGGTGGCCAAGAAGGCCAATGGCATCCTGGCTTGTGTCAGCAATAGCGTGGCCAGCAGGGACAGGGAAGGGATCTGACCCCTGTACTCGGCACTGGTGAGGCTGCACCTCGATTCCTGTGTTCAGTTTTGGGCCCCTCACTACAAAAAGGACATTGAATGACTCGAGCGTGTCCAGAGAAGGGCAACGAAGCTGGTGCAGGGTCTGGAGCACAGGTCGTACGGGGAGTGGCTGAGGGACCTGGGGGTGTTTAGTCTGGAGAAGAGGAGGCTGAGGGGAGACCTCATCGCCCTCTAGAGCTGCCTGAAAGGAGGTTGCAGAGAGCTGGGGATGAGTCTCTTTGATGAAGTAACAAGCGATAGGACAAGAGGTAATGGCCTCAAGTTGTGCCAGGGAAGGTTTAGACTGGATATTAGGAAGCATTTCTTTCCAGAATGGGTTGTTAGGCGTTGGAATGGGCTGCCCAGGGAGGTGGTGGAGTCCCCATCCCTGGAGGGGTTTAAGAGTCGGGCTGACATAGCGCTGAGGGATATGGTGTAGTTGGGAACTGCCAGTGTTAATGGTTGGACTAGATGATCTTCAAGGTCTTTTCCAGCCTAGATAATTCTGTGATCTTTCCCAACTGCCTGTTTCAGTATTACTGCTTCTTGTGTGGTGATTGAAGAGAGTTATTGGGCTGAAACAGTTGTTGCTGAGCTCCTTACGTCTTTATTGAGGCTTTACGCCAGGTGCTTTTTGTGAGTGATGTGCCTCCCTAACATTGATTCAATATTACTTGAACTTAAAAGTGATACCACAAGGCTTTGTATCCTCTCACCATAGATATTTTTTAGCAGGAATTATGGTCCCTAGTTGTATGCTTTTTCCAACATAGCAATGTCTTCCAGTTTTAAAACTGCATCGCTGAAACTGTGCTTACAATATGGGCTAAGACATGATGTGGGAAGGAAGAATAAATGAATTAGGGAGAAAAAAACAAAAGAAAAAATGGGGAGGAAAGAAAAAGAGAGAAAGATGATCAACTTATAAAAAGGGAAGAGAGATGCAGAGGAAGACAAAGCACAGAGAAACAGGTAGAAAGAGTTAAAGTAGAAAAACAGTAAAAGTTAAGAAAGCCAAAATTTAATAGGAAGGCAAGTACAGATATGTGAGTTACAGGAGGAGTGAACATCAGAGAACTCCACATCACTACTGGCCCAGTGACATACTGTGGAGGGTCTCACGAGGTACGAAGGCCTCTTTGGGAACCTGACTGCTGGGTAACTTCTCAGGATGTGGTTTATGAAGGGAGCTCTGCATTGTGTTATTTCCACAAACATAGAAACAGAATTCATAGCTAGTATCTGGGGCTCTGTCCTATGTTTTAATCTGAAATGTTTTTCTGCTCCAAAACTTTCTTCGAAACTAATTTAGGTTGAAGGTGGTATAGAGATTCAGAACAAACTTTCAAGCTCTTTCCTGCACAAATTCTTCTTGGGAGTAGATTAATGGAATACCAAGAAGGAAAAATTGTTTGGAGATAAACACTCTATGTCCCCCCTCCTACCTTCCTCCCCCTGATCTCCAGAAACCTTTTTATACTAGGAGAAAACCACTTTCCTCAAGTATTTCATAGTTTGTTGGTTTAGACTTGCTATCTTTGTCAGAAAGTCCAAGAGTTTCTTTTTTGATTAACTTGTCCAAAGGCAAGCTGTCTGAAAAAAAGCAAGTTGTGTGTGTTTGGTTTCTGACAGAATTTAAGAATGAAATGCTGCTGAAAATTTGTGTATTTCACACATTAGTAAGACCTGTTATCTTAAAACTACCAGTAAAAGATGTACATGGTGCTGTGACTACCTGAGTTAGAGAACTTGTTAGAAGTTCTTGTTGAGGACAGGTAAAATGAGTATTTCAAGAAGGATATATGTTTTTTACACTAGATATTTATTGTAAATATGTTTAAATATTATGCCTTCTTTAGCTTGAGACTTTAATTCTGCTAAGAGCAGATTTTTTATTATAACTAATTTTAAATTTAAAGATACAGGTAATGGCTTAATGGGATTTTTGAAAGCACCTTAACTCCCTTCATTGTGACACCTTAGTGCTAAGTGACACCTTAACACTTTTGAAATCCATAGTTTTAAATGCCTACTTGGCGGAGGTTATTTTCAAAGGCCAAGTGGTATTTTTAGGGTTCAGAGAAGCCAAGGCAATTAAAAAAAAATTAGATGAATTTAAACAATGAAACTTATTATTTGAATGAATAGACTTTACCATTAAAAGGTACAAGAAAGATTCATACTGCCTAAAATAGGAGTTGTGCAAGAAGAGAAAAAATAGAACTGTAAAAATAGTAGATGGGAATAAAGAGTGACAAAATGCCAAGTAAGAAATGGATGAATAAAACAGCTGCAAACAACTGTTTGCTCTTTTTCATAGGTCAAGAAAAAGGGATTATTAGCTTTCTGATAATGCATTACATTTAAAATAGGAAAAAAAAAAGAACAGAAGCAGTCGTCAACCTACACGTTGTTCCTTGGAAGTTTGTTTCTGTTTTGATGTTATTTTATAATCTTTTTAGTATAAATAGTATGTCACATGTCAGTTAAGTAATTATGTTAGTTCTTATGCTTGCACATACTTGTGAAACATCCTGATTTTGCATTTCATCCACTATAAATGTGGATACAAACATGAATCTGAATTGCATCATGCTTTTTATATTTTTGCAAGTACATATATTGATGTTATTAAAATTTTTTTGCAATTATTAATATACATTCCTTTAAAAAAAGTGTACAAAATACCAAAATTGTAGGAAAATAGTGCCAGTTAAGATCTTCTAAAGGTTGAGCATAATTAATCCTATGGAGTAATTTTACTGTGTATTTTTTCATTATTTGTTAGTAGGTACCTGAAGCACTCAGTTTCTAACCATTTCAGCCTGCCAAGAAAACACATACACAGTCACACATGGCTTTAGTTTACTCTGGAAAACTGGAACTTGCTACCACTTTTTCCTTGTCCTATTCAGGTAGTTCATTATTTTGTTGACAGTTCGGTTCCATTAATCTGGTATTTTTGGGAAAATTGCTTGCAGACCTTACATTTCTCTATTGAAGGTGATCAAATAGGCATTTGAATCCCTCATGTAAATGATGTCTTAAAGTTAAAATAAAATCTACTTTCCAGAAAGTAACTGTAAAACTATTTTATGCAAGATTTCATGTGGGATACCTTAATGGTTGAATAATAAATTTTACCTCATAAAAATGAAATTCAATAATACAGTAGCTTTCTCAGCGCAGTAGCATCTGGTTGAATCTCATGAGAGCCAATATTTTCCAACTCATTAGGATCATGTCGTTCTGTATGTCGTCAACATTGACTTAGCCAAGCTACCTTTACTTACATAACCGCCAAACTATTAAATAGGTCTCTTGTGGAGTGAAGTCAAATATTCCTCTTATTTTGCTTTTGCCTTGGAAGAAGAGAAGAAAATGTACATACTGTAACATTTAAACATCTGGTCTAAACCACATCAGGGTAGCGCTGAGGAAAGTAACAGGATTCAGTATTCTTCCCAGGTGTACATATAAAAAAGGGTTGTGGAGCTGCTGCATAGTTCTTTTAACCACTTAGGAAAAAGACTGAAATAAGTGACTTGCCTTTCTAATACCCCTGTTTTAAAAACTACTTTTTTCCTCTTACTTGCTCCCCTGCCACCAAACCCCAAAACACAAAACCCAGCAAAAGCCCAACATTTCGAAGTTTAGTGGTAATGCAGGTTGTTAAACTCTAATCACTTCCTTGCAACATATTGGCATTTAATCTCCATTCCACATAACGTGGCCAGTTTTGACATACATTTTGAGGAGTATGACTTAAACTTTCTGTTTAAAATCAAAGTGTAAGAGTGTATTCTCTTAAGTAATTGCTTGGGAGTGGCAGGACACAGCTGTATGAAACTTGCACAGTATAGACAGTTTACTGTCTTGCATGGGTGATTGTACCTATGTGTCCCCATCCTTCATGTAGGCTCCTGAATGCAGTGTATAAATAGTATTATTTTTATACATTGTACATTTCTGTGAAAGTCTGGTAGATTAACAACTCTAATTTCAGATGCAAACAGAGTGCGGAAGCACAATTTATTCTTTATCTTAATTATTTGAGCCTAATATAATTGTGTATAATCTTCTGTTTCCTCTTACTGTAGACCTTTTCAGTTATTCTCTTAAGTCATGAACTGACTTACACTAAACATGGGATAGGTGGGACCCTTTATGACTGTAATGTCATCAGTGGATGCTTAGCTTGTTGAGCATCTTCTTAATAAATCCTCTGCCTGAAGCAGTCATTCTGTAGTGGCCTGACATGAGGAACTAACATATGAAGTATGCATGTAAATCAGTAATTATAATTCCCTTTTTATTTTTTCCAGTCTAATTAATGTATACTAATGAGCTTTGAAATTGAGAAATACACCGTTCTATTGAAAGAATGGTGGTAGGCATACTTAAGGCTTTCATACAAGCTTAACTCTGATTTGTTATGTCATGCTAAAGACCCTAATGTACTTAAAAATCCACTTGAGACTTTTAAAATATCTGTTGTGGGGAAAGTGAATGTATGCATAGTGTCAACAGCACAGTCAAGGAGAAAAAGCTAAAAAAAATCAATAGATTGTGAAAGAAATACACATATACGGAATCTATAGATATACGTAAATGTACATAAGCTTCTTAAGTTGAATTGTGTTTCATAATTGCAGGAGAGCTCAGTTCAGCATGTATGTTGTAATTAACAGTCAACTGTTGTTGGATATGTTGGTGGGCTACCAAAAACAAGACACCTAAGCTTAGAGCTATAAATAGTGCCCTTCCTCCAGAGTCTGTAGTTTATTTGCACAAATAGCAATGGAAGCTGTGACTGAAAGCACCTGTTTTGTTTGTTCAGCTGTTAGCTTTATGTTATTTCTTGTTCTATTAAGAAAGGTGTGTTTGGACAGCAGGGAGGTAGGCTGCCTTGTTCTAGCTGCCATGTACTGCATCAGGTGAAAAACTCTGCAGGGAGGTTGAGGTGGTGGCTTCTTTTCTAAGAGCAAGAGAGCATGTTGAGACTAAGCTACTGGAATTCAGTGTTATGACAACAAGACTGGGAAGAACGTAAGTCTTGAATCTGCTACATAATAGGATCTGGAAAATTTCTGAGAAGAGCTCAGAGCACACACAAAACAAAGTGTCAGAGATAATAGAAGGAAAGATTCTATTTTAGGGGGAGGACCCAGAGAAGTTGACAAATGTAGAGTGAACCAGGAAACCATCAGTGTTTGCTGATAAAGCGTGAATGAAAAGGCCATGGTGGTTTATTGGTGCCTATGTTTTAGAAAAAAGGTGCATGCAGAGGTCCTGCAACAGAACTATTGATGCCAACCATGCTACTATTTGCTGAACAGTGCTTTTTAAAAGAGCAAAAGGAAACTGTTTCTTTGTCCACTATTTATTTGGCAAAAAATAATAAGGTCATCAGAAAATTCAGCTGCAGGAAGTCTCAAGTCTGATCTTCTATAGTCATGGTCAGGTATGGGATCAGACCAAGTTTCTTAGGGCTTGAAAATCTCCAAGGGTAAGAATGCCTTACCTCTCTGTGCATCCTGTACCACTGCTTGATTGTTACCATGGTGAGAAAGCTTTTCCTCCTATCCAGGCAGAACCTTTCTTGTTTCAATAGATGACCATTTGTGCTGGGTTTGTGTGGCAGGATGTTTGGTAGCAGGGGAGGGGGCTACAGCAGTGGCCCCCTGTGAGAAGCTTCTTAAAAAGCTCCCCCAGCTCCAGGTGAGACCCACCTCTGGCCAAGGCCGAGCCAATTAGTGATGATGGTTGTGCCTCTGTGATAATGAATTTAAGAAGGGGAATCTGGGAGGAGGTTGGAAACTTGTGAGGAGGTGTTACAAGGATATCTCTGTGAACATCAAGCTCAGTGGAAGGAAGGAGGAGAAAGGTGGGGGGAGGTGCGCTGGAGCAAAAAGACCCCCTGTATCTCCTGGTGAGAGGGCAGGGCAGCCCCCCCTGCCACCCGTGGAGGTCACTGGAGGAGCAGAGATTCATCTGTGGCCTGTGGAGGACCGTGGGTGCTCTGTGGGAAGAAGCAGCCCCCGCTGTTCTAGTTTGGCGCTGGGAGGACTGCAACACTTGGGGGTTTCCAAGGCCATAGCATCTCAAGAAGCATCCTATGGGGAGGACTCACAGTGGAGAAAACTTTGTGGAGTACTGTCTCCTGTGAGAGGGATGCCCCTGTGGAGCAGAGGGAAGAATGCAGAATAGTGCTTCTCGCTGTCCCATTCTGTCTGTTAAGTGTCATTATCAGTAGTGTTTTGAATTAGCGACATCCTTTTTTCTTCCCCTCACAAGCTTGTCTTTTGCCTGTGACCATTAATGGGTGAGCCACCCCTTCCTGTCCTTATCTTGATTACTGAGCCTTTTTATTTGTTTTTTTCTTCTCAGTGCTGGTGGGGAAAGAGTGAGTGAATACTGTGTGGTGCTCAGTTGCCCTCTGGGCTCAAACCATGACACCCTATTCTTTCATCCTCCTGTTGTGCACTGCTCTGAAGACCCTAGCTGAGTCTTCATTACAGCCTTCTTGTACATACTGGAAGACTGCTAATATGCCAAACATATTGCTACTGTTTTTCACCTTTTCAAACGTTAAAGCAAAATTATAACTGAGGGGTCCTAGCTAGTGCTAAAACTCAGCGATGGTGCCTCTGGAATCTGTTTCCTGTTCTAATTCTCATGTTAACTGGATTTAACCTGAGCTTCAATGCTACCAGTACATACAAACTCAGTCACCCTGTTGGCTGATTAAAAAGTATGTTACTTTTTGACATTGAATACTTCCAGGTCAGACTACCACTTTATGGTAGTTTGACAGTTGTGGAAAGTTTGTAAGTCAGTATCTCCTTTTCCCCTTCACATTAAAGAATCCTACTTTGTAGGATATTAGATTAGTATAGATACTGAAATACTCTGAGAAGGGAATGACAAAAGCATACAGGTGATACAAGGTAAACAAATGATAAACAATTTATGGCTACCAATTGTATAATCTTTTTTGTTTATGGTTTCATGGGACCTCTTTTCACCTTAAAATGTAGAGAAAGCTGTTGTGGGCTGCTAAAACTGCCTGTTACAGGGTTTTGTTCACAAGTTTCATTCCTCAGGCTTCATTAGCTGCTGTTTAAAAATCTTAAAAGTGTGCTATCACATTCTGTAGTGCTATTTCAGAATGCCACTCTTGGAGTGAACATAAACCAAACCCATAACACCCCCTCCCTCCCCCCCTCCAGTGAGCAAATAATAGCAGATCCTTAACTTAGATTGCAAAACTGAGGTATAATATTTTCATACACACAATCTTTCCCCTTCTAATGGTTCTATACTGTTCAGGTGATTGCTGTGTATGTGCATTAAAATAATATGAACTGTTAAATTTCAGCATCCAGTTACAGTTTGGTATGAGTCCCTTTCTGTGCTGTTCATCTCTCTGTAATACATCAATGTCTTGCATTTTATCTCCGTTTGGGTAAATAAAAGTATTACAATTTCTATATGTACATCATTAAAAAGTGTGTGTGGATCTTCTCCACTTTTCTCAGCTGCAAGTGCCAGGAATTCTAAGCATTAAAAAAGAGCACAAAGACAGTGACTAAATTAGGTATTTAAGCCTTCTCCAAAGTACTGTAGATCCAGAAGAAAATATTCCAGGTGAGTTTTTGCAAAAAAGTTAACAAGAAAATTGTATTGTGTCACTGTTATGCATTTCATCCAGTCTGAGTGAAAGTTTGTTCAGTTTGTAGTGCTGTGCAAGACAGTAGTTTTGTTTGAATAACAACGTGAAATGTTTTTGCCATTATAGGCTTAAAATTAATTAAAATGCTTTGTGATGCTGAAACAACTTGTATCACTAAAAGAAATTGGATCATCTTAGAGGATATCTTCCTCTGTTATTCAGAACGAGAAATTTTGCAGTTTGAGAAGTAGCAAGTTAAGTAGAGGGTTTGATTTTGTTGGGACAAGAAATATCAGCAAAGAAATCTTGAATTAAATTATTAGGGAATGTGAATGAAGTGAAAACATAGTAAGTACGAATTGAAGAAATTCCTGTGAGGAACTTGGGAACTTGTAGTAAATATGTTTGCTGTAGTAGTAATCTTTACTTTAGGAAAAAAAACCCCAACATAATCAAAAGTAGATAGATTTAAGAATAAGCAATTTTAAACATGGTAGAAGCATGTTTTCCATTTGTGAACATGTAATACTGAAGCCTGATCTTCAGTAGTGAGTTTACATAATGTGTGTAGTCTTGATCAAATAAAAGTTGCACTATGTTGAAATCTTGTGACAGATTCCAAGTACTGGACTGCTGCTTGACAGTGATTATAACAGTGCCTACAATACTAATAGTTCAAAAAATATGGTATGCTCTAAAATTACTTTGATGTAGTGAACTCTAGTGAATGACATGGAAAATTACTTTCTGTTTTATGGGGGCGTTTTGGTTCTTATGACAAGGTAAGATGATAAATACCAATGGTATTCTTGCCATAGAAAGATACCAGAGTATTACATACTGCAGTAGTAATTGCTAGTCTGATGCCCCACATACCACATACTTTATTATTATATTAAATCAGGCTTTTAAAAAAGCTACATACATTGTGATTATTGTAAACCTATAATAATCTAAAAATAGATCCAAATCCAAAAGATACTCTTCTCCGGGAATGTATCTTGTGGGAACGTTGTTAAGCTGTTGAACTGCAGACTGTATGAGGAGCAATTATTGTTACCCTTGCAGTAGAGAATAATGTTTTTCCTACGGGTCTAGTCCACTTCATAGTCAGAATAAAATTAATGCAATGTACATGTAATAAAATAATGGTAGGGACAGAAAGTGTATTTTTCCTGGACAATACTAACCTACAATTAAATTGACCATGAATTGTTTAGATTAGTATTATGCTTCTAAAGGTGGGCAGTTCTTTTGGAGAAAAATTCTACCAATGTTAGAAATGCCCAATAAGGTAAAAAGGTTTTAACAATAAGGCAGACAAGGTTAGTGAAATGTTAGATTCTCAGGAAATTGTGGTAAGCAAGAAAATTTTTAAACTAACATTTTACAGTTTTGATTTGGCTTTTGGAGGGGAATTACTGAGAAATAAATGAAGGGAGGTGTTCTGTTACAGTGTTGTCTAATGTTATCCAGTGAATGTGTGAAGCGTAATAGGAAAATTAAATATGGCACAGCAGATGTAACTGCTTTGAACTTGCTTTGAAGTGTTCTTCTATTGTAGGAAGGTATTCTGTACTTTCCAGTATTGTTGTTGTAGATTTTCTTATTTTTTTAATTTTCATGAATAAAGATACACATCACACTATATCTTAGTTAAAAGCTCAGATTTTGAGGACATGTCAGTTCTGTGTATAACCACAGCTCCTGAATTTTGTGAGCTTTGCCTTATGCAAAATAAGAGCTCCTACATCTGCTTAACATCCTCCAAAACATACTTTGGAACTAGGGTCGCTGTTGATTCAGAGAAAGTAATTGGAGCTATTTCCAGAAACCTCTTTGTTTTAGTTGGAGATCATCTAAGTAAGTGTAGTCTGAACTTAGTTTCTTTCTGTTATGATTGTATCATAAGGCTGGTATGGATACAGATCAACCCAAATGTGAGTTTTACTTATTAATTTTTTTCTTTCACCCTCATTTTCTATTTTTTTGTTTCTGTTTTGAGGGCAACATGATAATCTAGGTATTACACCTTCTTATGTTGATTTCTCCTGTCTTTACACTCTGGTTTTGTTGCTGCATCTTATTCATTATCTTTTCCTCTTTCTACTGTTTTTATGTTGGATCCTGGGATATTCATCCCTTTTCTTCGTCTTTGTTGGATTTGTTTGTTTATTTTTCCTTTGGATTTGCCTCTTTTTTCTGATTTAATAAACAGCAGGGGATCTGATCAGTTAGATATGGAGGTGTGAAGTGCTAAGGCTTGGACAATAGGCCCAAGCCAGAGTTGACCTATAGGTGAAGTAGGTGAATCCTGTATATTTTATAATTGATAACCATTGTGCTAATAGGTATTTTACTGAGTTATTACAAACCACCTATTCTGATGTGAAAGGTGGAAGTATGGAAGCCTGAGCAACAGGCCCTGAACCAAAACTGCTAACTCCGTATGTAATCATTAGTGAAATATGTATGGAAGATGTAGCTATCTTGAATGTGTATTTATCTGTCTTTGTGTGTGGATAAAATAACAGGCTCATGGAGACGGTAGTCTGGCACTGTGACCTGATGGGAGATCTTGCGCATAATCCAATTAGATAAGCAGGGGAAGTCCCTTAGCTTCTCCCTTGAGCCCTGGCCAGGCTCTGGGGGAATCTAATGTGAGATTGAAACCAGATATTTCTGCTTAAAACAAAGGTGCCAGCTATTCTGGCTTACTGGTTTTTAAGTATATAAGGCTGGACCTGCTCACAGTGACTCTGGCAGCCTCACCTATGGGTGGACACACCGTGTAGGATTTCCCACTTGCCGGGACAGGCTCTCCAAATCCTCACTGTAACTGGGGCTGCCCAGCCACTGTGGGTCCGGATGATGATAAAGTATGCAAGTGGTGATGTATCTTTCTTAATCACTGTTCTCTTTCTCAGGTAGTAATGATTTGATGCATTACCCTGTATTTTCCTATTTGTTTAAGCGTGCTGTTCTGTCTTTTCTTACTGTATGTTTTCTATATTATTCTGTTACATTATTTAGTTATTTTAAGTAAAATACGCCTGCTCTTTTCACTCTGGTGTCTGAGTTTAATTGGTATCCCCGATCAGCAAAACAAGGGGTAAAATTGTCTCTTGCATGGTAGTTTCAAATGCAGTTTTTCTTGTTAAAGATGCTTTTTCTGAATTGGGAATCTTTTGTAACCATTTTTTTCCCCTCAGTTATTGCAGGGCATGGGGAGTGACCATAGAAAATACAGAAATTAAGAAGAAATGCAGCTCTTGAGTAGTGTTACAGAAACGTTTTAAATCTAGACTCATGGAAAGGGTTTTTTGAAGTATTCCAGTAATTTTTCAAATTTTCCAATCTAAGACATTGATCTGTTTTTTCTCAACCTGCTGTTAGAAGAAAAGCTTTATTGCTCTTAAGAGGTCTGATCTTGCTAAAAAACTGTTACAGAGGCTCTCAAATAAACAACCAACCACCAAAAATTAAAAATTTATTATTAACACAATTAACTAGCTCTCCGTAAATTACAGGTTCAAATGTCTGTGAGAGGAGAACAGAACAACTGCTTAGGGTTTAGCGACTACCCGACTATCCAAAAGGCAGAACAAAGCACAACTCCTTAGGGTTTAAGCAACCCAAAACAGAAGAAAGCACCACTCCCTAGGGTTTAACAACAACCCAAAATGCTTTAGCACTCACCTAACAAGTGAGGGCTCTCAGCCTCGAGGACCTGCTCAGGGCAGTGTCCAGACCTGAGGCCCCTGGAGGAGTTTCCTTGGGCAGCGTCCTGACCCAGGGTGAGAGTCCTGGACCGCAGCTGCTGCTCCAGGGGACGAGCTCCCAATGGCTCCCCGGGGCCTCCATTGGTACCCAGGCCCAATCTGACCTGTAGTCAGTAGTGGCTCCCATCGGCCAAAGGCCTCAACTATAACACCACAAAGCCCTGAGGACAAAGGCAGCCCCGAGCTGCTACCCTTCAGCAGCCAAGAAGCTCTGCTTTCACTGAGAGGGTGCACCTGCTACAGAAACTACCTTTAGTTCTTTTTTATATGAATTGTCAACCTAGTGGGAATATATTGTAAGTCTGGCTCTATCTGTTTTCTGAGAAAAGTAAATACGAGATGATTTGGAGAGATGCAAGTATCCCGACATTATAGAAGCTAGTGATATATCCTTGCACCCCTGCAGGCTCCTGCTTTTGAGTTCCCTTCTTATGTTAGACCTTTTGTTTTTACCTGGCTTGTGTAACATACCACAGCTGGATACAGCAATTTTGTTATGCCAACTACTTTATTCTTCTATTAGTTAGCATTTTTCATTCTCCTGTATGTCATCTCAGGTTTGTGATGCAGCTAAGTCATCTTAAACTACGTATTTTCGTAATTGGAATTACTGGAGAAAAGTCTCTAAAGAAAAGTAATAGCAAGTAAAAATACTAATAACCTAGTCACACGCTCTACTACAAGCTCACCAAGAAGAGTTTCTTCCTGACTTAAAGAGCTGTCCCAACTTACTATTTTAGGCAGTCAAGGAGTTCTTGAAATTTCCATTTTCATCTGTCTTCAGGAATATTTTTCTTTTTACTGTCTTCTCTAAAAAAAATTCCTGAAAAAACCCTTCTCTGATATCTCTGTATCAACCTATTTAGTGCAAGTGCAGTGGATTGTACTTGAAAGCTATATAGTGTCTTTTAGTTTCAGTTTAGATAGCAAAAAACCCATCTTCCACATGTGGTGGTACCTCACTGTTTGATAGCTGGGTCCATTTAGCTTTCTGACTTCATATTTCCTGATATTTTGGCTGTCAGAGAGCCATTTTAAATTTTGTTGCTTCCCTTTAACATATATACTAACATGCAATCTCAGAATCCAGACCCCACGATGCAGAATTATACTCTTTTCTGAGTACCTTTAGACTTGTTACCACTGTGAAGAATTAGTCATTCATCCATCTTCAGCAAGTGTCAGCAAAAGGAGGGGTTAAAATAAGAGCCTCGTTTAGTTGTTTGCTTTCTAAAAGAGATTTCACACTTCGAAAGGATGACTAGAGCTAGGACTAAAATAGGTGTTTTTCAGAGACACTTTGGACATCATATGAGTCTGTGATTTACTATCAGAGGTGAGTCCTTTTTTACCCAGTAGAGTGGAGATGAATGGGCACCCTGCCTACCAGAAGGGAACAAAGTCTCCTTTTCCCTTCCATCCAAAATGTACCAAAGCAGAAGGGTTTCTTTTGTTATGATCTGTTACAAACCAAGGAATTGGAAACAGGGAGGATGATTTTTTTTTTTTTGAATCACTTGTGCTGTCTTTCACACTTCCCAGGATTTAAATGCAATTTTTGTATGAGCGCTTGACAGTGAATATTTGCTGTTGTGAGTAGTTACGACCGTGTGCTTGGTACACTCTTGGCAGTAAATGTCTGACTGGCAAGTTTAAACTTGTAGAATATAAAATGTAAAACACCTGTTGGATATCTGTTATACTTAATCTTTTTGCAGATTCTTTTAGAGTCCCACTTAGCTTCTAAAGAACATAGTTTCTGCGTGTATTCAACAGCTTTTCAAATGATGTGAAACTGTTATAACGAAGTTAATGTGCAATTCAGAAGGGTGAACTACACTATTCTGGGCATGGTTTTAGGAAATTGCGTCTAAAAATATACTGTTTGCAGCAACAAACCAGATCACTTCAGAGGCATTAGGGGTCCATAGATATTTATGTCTACTCTTTTTAGACTGACTGTAAGCTTTAAAGCAAAGCTTTGAGGCACTGAGCATTTGCAGTTCTGTTGAAAGCTCCTGTGACTGTATCTTGCTATAGCTCTCATAGCTCCTGGTTTAATCAGTTAACTCTGTATTCCGTCCACTGGGCTTAGATGAGGTGGTTGTGATCACCAAAGTGCTAAGCACTTGATCTTCTGTCTTTCAAGAGAGCTTTTTATAAAACTTGCTTTGATGTGTACTTTGTGTCCAGGCTACTTTCCCAGTGGGATCACTTTTATGCTGCTGTCTATTCGTATGTTGCAGTATCCCATATGTTATCAATGAAACACAGCTTGCCAGCAGATTCGTGCTTATCACCAAGATAGTACCTCCACCATATTCAGCAATAAGAACAGCTACTTATTTAATTCACAAAATTTGCCTCCTGTAAATTTGCACAAAGACTTGAAAAACTTCTTTGCATGTACAGAATATTACATAAATACAGCTGAAAAAGAGAATAGTACTGGGCCAAACTGTTGTCATGATCTCAGTCTTCCCATCTCATGCCCTCCCCATTCCTTTGCTATCTTCATTTGAATGATTCGTCTGACTTTGAATATAAACCTTTAGGGGAGTTTCTTTTTAACAATGTCAGTAAATAGCTGTTTTAGCTTAAAAACTAGAGGGGAAACTGATGATCAGTTTTTAGGGCATTGCAGTAGGCACTAAAAAGTCCACATATATGATTGTGAGATGGAATAAAGGAATGCAGTTCAGAGCATTCACTGAAAAGCGTTTTTTCTAGTATTTGTTTATCAAGCATTCAGGCAGATGCTGCATTTGCTGTGGTAGCATTTGATGAGAAAATTGGGCTACAGAAAAAGAAGCTACAAACTTTGTAAGAGAATACCTTGAAGCACATCTACAAGTAAAATGGATGATTATCTAGGGAACTAAATATGTGTATTTCACTCCCTGTTACGTTCTGAAGCTGATCTGAGTAATGAAGATTGTCATTAAGGTTTCTCTAATTCTGCCCAATCTTTTCTGGAACCCATCTAACTGTACAAATGCTTCTAGGGTGAACATGGGGCTATGTTTTATTGCACCAAGTGGCTTTGTTCTTAGGCTTTAAAAATATGAGTATGTCTATGTTAGTTTTTTTGATGGATTTTCTTTAATTTTCTCTTGTAATTCTTGTTGTTTGTAATGCAATGATTTACCTGTGTGTAGAATAACAATTTTTGTTATGTATCACATTCCGTTGTCTCCTTTGCAGTCTGCTCTTTCAGTGTTTTACTCTCAGTTGTTTGAATATAATTGAACATACTCTGATAACATGTTTATCTCCTATGCATTTATAGTACTTTAAGAGTCTACTACAAAGAATGGGGAAACTTGAAGCTTTATTATGCCAGCCTCAGTATATGCCTGAGTATTATGTATTTGGAATTCCAGTCCACACTTCATTTGTGAAAGTATAAGCTTCTGATAGATTACAGAAATACTGCAGAAGTCAGTCTGAAAACTTTACAGAGAATGACAGAAAAAATATATTGAGGTGGAAAGGTATTGAAAAGACGTGATGGTACAAAGAGGAGATTTGGGTTTCTTGGTTTCTTCAGCTGGGGAAGGGGTGGCAAAGGGGGATCCAATGATGACACCCAGCACCTACAGGGTTGTGTGATTCTCTTCCAGGGCAGCTCCCAAGGAGCTTTGACTGTCACTCATTGTGACAGTAAAGCTGTCACAGTACCCCAGGGCAGGTAAAAGAGGGGTCCTATTGGGTTCCACTGCCAGACTGCTGGGGGTCCCAGCCAGGACAGAGCTGGCTTCCACCTGGACTGATGTTATGATTCATGAATAGCATGAAATACAGAGAATAATGAAGGAGTAGAGTCCTAATATGTGGATGTTCTCGGCAGCAAAACTATGGCTGTTGGTAGACTGCTACTCCTCTTAGAGTTAAGAATCTTGAATTTGATTATGGTGGTAGAAGCAAGGGTAAGAGATGAATTTGAGGTGGCTGGGGGCTTCATATCAGAATGAATGCTGGCTCTTCTCAAGCAGAGGTAGGTGCTCTTTGAAACCATGATGTGGTTGTGTCAGATTTCCTCATGTGGTGGTTTAAGATGATTTATCAAAAAGGTCAGAGTTGAAATTTGTTCATTAACCTTTCTGAAATTTGAGGAATAGTCTTTTAAGCAACTCTTCTCTAAAGCTCACTTCCCTCTTTTGTTCCTGCAGTATGATTTGCAATTACTGCCCAAAATGATTGTGAAAAATAATGAGCAGATACAATAGAGAAAATAGAGCCATGGACTATAGTGTAAATTTTTTTAACCAACTTTGCTTTATTGCTGTTTTTAAGCTTTTTTTCATTAATAATACATTGTTTAATAAGTTGTAGTTAGTAGAAGTCTTTCTAGTATCTCATAATCTAAAGGAAAAAGATATTTTCTTCTTTTCTGTAAAGCCCACTTCAATTTTCTTCTATACCTAGAAGTCATGCTCTATTTCATTGAGATAGTACAGAGCTTTTTTTGTTTTAGTCAATTAGAAAATGACTTCTCAGGGCAGTTACACTTAAAAATCACAACTCAGAGCCAGTACATAAGTACTCTTATGGGTGCTTCCCTGTTTGGACACAGTTTGCCAGGTGGAGCTCAGAACCTTGCTGGCCATAGCATCAGGATACTTTCTTCTTTTCATAAGACATTGAATTATTATTTAAATGAGTTAAAATATTTATAATTTCTGAAATTCACTTTTTCTTATACCTATATTAAGGTATTAGCGCTTTTGTTTAAGTTTTTGTATTCAAGTGGGGAATATCTTTTCATTCTTTGCCATGTTTTTTCTTTGCTTTCACTGATTTTAAGCATGTAAACAAAAAGAACATAATGCTGAGAAATGACTCTGTGGTTGTCCTACATCAGATTAGGGCTGTACATTGTCTTGTCCTCCCAGCAGCTTTCAAGAACAGCTTGGCTTTTGGCATTCGAAAAGCTACTGATCTTAAGGCTCATGTAGACTTCGGAGTGGGATATGAAACTCGTAACAAAAATTACTAAACCCGGAAGAGTTGCTTTGTTAAGAGGTGAATCTACTGCTATTTGAGGCAACGGCATTATGTATTCACAGTGAAACTTTTCTGTCTAGTAAATCGAGGTGTAACAAGTTCCAGTAGTCAAAACAAATTCCAGTTACAAGATGCTTGTTTTATGTTCACAGTAGTTACTGACTGCAAAAATTTACTGAGACTGCAGGTTTTTTTTTTTATAGATTCATGCTGCTGTTTAAATACAGGGAGTCCTGTGGCCTGTATTTGAAAAGAATTGAGACTGGATGATCACAAGGCTTCCTTCTTTTCCTTTTCATTCTGTGTTACTTGATGCTTCACAAATTATTTTCTGTTTGAAATGTTATTTCCCCCAGATCCCTAACTGGAGCCAGCTGATTTCTGAACTATCCTCTTGATCAGACTGGGTCTCTTTAATACGATTGACCCTTGTTAGCTTTTGGTGCTAGCTGAAGCTGTATATTTTGCTATTGGTTTATATTTAATTTGTATCTTCTCATTTATATGTTTTCTTTTTAGGAGGCTTCTGTTCATTCTGTTGCATATTAACCCAGTAGGTTTATATGTAGTGAGTGATAAATGAAATATGAAATGTTTCATCAGTATTGCAAGAATCCAGGATTACGATATCAAATCATAAGAAGAGTTTATGAAGCTTGCAGACTGTGACATGTTATAGAAGTTGCCTTGTCATTCTTTTGATATACTGTTTTAAATACAAGTTATTAAATGCTGTTAGGATAAACCCTGTGAAACTGACTGAAGTTAAATAAGTGTAATATAATTTCTGATGCTTGCCATGTCGTTCATCAGTGTAATCTTTAAAATAAAAAAACCCACAACAACCCACAAACAAAAGCAACAAACATACTCAGTTTTACAGTGCCTTAGCTATTTCATATGCTACTGGAAACATTCTTTACCTTCTTAGGAAGTTATCAAGCAAATACTGAATAGTCATCTTTATATGTACTGCCAGTAATTCAGAGATATGTTGTAATTCTAGAC
Organism: Athene noctua; assembly: GCF_965140245.1. NCBI lineage: Eukaryota > Metazoa > Chordata > Aves > Strigiformes > Strigidae > Athene > Athene noctua. Next base: position 24,650,612 of record NC_134038.1, on the reverse strand, counting down.
ATTGCCAAGAATGAATCTCTTTTTAATTGAAGATAGCTGGTTTTCATTGTGAGGCATTTGTATTTAGCTGATTACCTCAGATGTATTTTCTGTTCTGTGTGATTTCCCTTTGGCAAAGGAAACTTCCTGATAATAAGGAAAAAAATGTTTCAGCATCATTTTGCTTGCTCAAGGTGTTCTGTGGAGGAGATGGCTTGCGTATGTATGATTTTCAAGATATCTAACATGGCTGCTCATACTATTCTTTTGCTACAAAAGTTAATGGGTTTATGGATTGCCATGTAGTGTAGATAGAAGCCTTTTGACATATCAGTTATCCTTGCTGTTGGGTTTGAAATGATATTGTTCTGGCACTGAAACCTTTGATGTTGGGAAGGTAAAATAACAACTTCTTCACTTTCTGTCCTTGATGTGGGCAATCAACTTTATTAGCCTTGGAATCTCAATGTGTCAGATGAATTCCTTAAGCCTACTGTGAGTTGCCTGTGTTTTATCCTGCTTTTCACAGTACAACATAATGTTGTGCAGTGCTACTATTTTTATACTTTTAGTTCCACACCTGTTTCTTTGTTAAAAAAAAAAAGACTTCCAGAATATATAAGTGCAATAGAGTTGTCCTTTAGATCATTCTCATCTGTGTTAAGAACTGTTTGATATTTCAGTTGTAGGACTCTGTTTCCCAACAAAAGTCATGTGACATCAGCAGTGAGGTGCAATAAGAGCTCTCTTAGGATTATTTTAAATAGAATGGAAGACTTTGGGTATATAAGGTTGTGTGGCCTTGAATGTGATTTTTGTTTGATATATGAGCTGTGACATAGCTATTGCATGACTGAGATGTGCCTGTAAGCGATGTAGTGTACAGATGGGGTTTCTCTGAAACAAAGCCAGCGGCTAAATCTGAATGTGCTCATTTAAAGGGTAAAGAATACTTCATAAAACATATGGAAACATTTCTATATTTTTTCATTAAATAGGCTTCTTACTCCTTACGCATTTTTTTATAGTAATGCTAATATGTCATTTACCTGAATCAAGACTGCCTATGCATCTGTTTGGTTTAGTGACATTTGTATAATGTTATAAATATTTTATTTAAAAACACACTAAATACACTTCTCTATTTTATTATTCCAGAACTCTTCCTCCTTTCAAAGCTGAAATACTCCTTTTCACAAAACTGTAGGAAAAATCTTTACCATTATGCATTGCAAAATACGTGATTTAGGAAGAATGTCAAATGATAGTAATGGGGCAGTTGCACAGTATGATTTGAATTACATGGTTATTGGGATCTGCTGAGATAAAAATCCACAATTATGTATATTTGAGCAAGAAATGTAGACCAAATTTATACAGAGGGGATTTCACTCCTCAGAAGCACGGATGCTGAAAATGTGCAGGCATCGTAACAGCCCACAACTCAACGGGGGCTTTCTGTGTCATGCTATGTCAATAGGAACTAGTGAGAATTTTCTGTGTGTGATAAGGAAAAATATGCATATGTAAACATATATTTTATATGTGATGATTATAAGGCAGAAGATAATGCTTATGTCCAGTTTTTTGTAGCTTAAAAAGAAAATTTAAAACTAGAAGAGGGCACAGACATCTGTAAAGCTCATATGAGAATTAGAGAAAGAAACTTTCAGTTGAAATAATTAAATATATCTTCGTCCTCTATTTGAAAAGTGACCTGATTGTGCCACCTGTGTATTTCCAAATGAATAGTAAATTGGGTGGCAAAGGATTTCTTAATCTCTTTTGTCCTGTCTTTGATAAAGCTCTCTAGTTAAACCCATGGAAATTGGGTTTCATAAAAATAAAGGACACATTTTAAATATTGAGAATGGTTACATTTAGACCAGCCTACCAAGACAAGCATAGAAGTTTCAAAAAAAATTTTATGGCTTAAGGAGTAACTGCTTCTTCCAGTGTGAGTTAGGTGTCATTGGGCAAACCCAAGAGATACTGGGTTCCAAAGGATGCCAAGCAAAAGGAGTCATTTCCATACGGGAGGTAGTCACACTGTAAAACACCCTGTTACAAGACAGTGTGTTTGCTGTTGGTTTACATTAAACAAACAAAACAACCTCTGGATAAATACAGACACTAAAACAAAATGATGGAAAGGCTATTGAAAGAAAGACAACTCTTCTGGTTCAGGAGTTGTACGTTCTTAATAGATGAAGGGTCATCTAGGAAATGTCATTCAGACTTTCCCTGTTCAGGTGCTGCTCCTTAGGAATCCAGCATTGGTTCCAGGTGGGATGTTAGTCTAGGTGGACCTTTGGTTTAACTCTTACATTCTTCAACTATATTTTGAATCCAAACTTTTTATGTGAGGAAAAGATTTTTGTCTGAACTGATCTGAAAATTCAGATGTTAGTTTAAAATGACATACAAAAAATGTATGTTGTATAATAATAACTTCTTATGCAAACTCAAATTATCCAGTAGAAGGAAGTTCTTGCCTTAATTTCTTTCTTAATAGATATTTCCTTCTTAATGCCCAAGGAAGTTCCAAGAAAGTTAGTTATGACTTAAGACAATGTAGTGACTTTTAATAGGAAACTATTATATTATTTTCAGTAGGTTTTAAGTATTTTACTTTTTGTTGTCTTGTGTAACTCACCATTGGGACAGGTGGCTGTTTTGGTTACTTGATACTGAAGATAGTCCTGCTGGATCATGTTATAGGAAGAAGTGATCTCTTGTTGTCTCTCTTGCGCACATGCTATATGTATGTATTGATTTACATTACCAGCACTGTTTTAGATGTTTGGATTTATTCTGAGAAAATGAAGGACATGTTCAAATGTTGTTTATATAGTTTTGCTCAAAGTTCTATTACTGAGCTTATTAGTTCTGTCTTTTTATTTTTTCTTAGTGATTGTGTAGAGAGACTTTCTATACATTATCTTTGCTGTCTTTTGCTTTCATTTACTTTGTAGGGGCTTGTCTTAAGTTGCCTTAAATTTTCATCTTCTGTTCCTCTTAATATTTGTCAGTCCATTCTTTTATCTTTTGTGCTACCATTGAGAATCCAAAGCATCTGAGCTGCTTCTGAGCATATGTGATCTGTAATTACTTACAGGGACCCTGTGGAAGAAATACACGTTATTATTTTTTGTCATTTTCTGGAAAAAAAATATCAAATGCAGAATTTCTGAATGCTAACTGGTAATATTTTTATAGATAATTTATTATCAAGGATGTGACATGGAAACTGAAAATCCTGTTTGTTAGTCTTGCCCACATGTCTGATTCCTCGTTTCCCTGATTCTAGATCCTTAGGCTCTAAGTGCTTTAAAATCAAAACATCCTTTCATAGTATGTGTATAGTATCTTATATTATGGATCTTTTTTTTTTTTTTTTTCACTATGATGGCAAATCCACAGTAATTTTCAACACTTAAACATACTAAATTAATGCAGTGGTGGCATTCATAGCTGCTCTTCAGAATCTAGCACAACAAGGTCTTTCTGCCTGAGGTCTTTAGATAGTAGCTCAAAACAAATAGTATGTACCATTGCAAGGAAGGCTATTAAGTACATTACCCAGAAACAAAACAGTGGTTTGTGTTCTTTCTTTGTAATTATCCTATCTCATTTGTAATTAAGAATTTTGCTTTGTCCCTCTGCAGCCTCATGATTACACTGTGTTTGAGTCACGTTTTTTAAAAACTATTTTTTCACTCTAATCATACCCTTAATGGAAGGTTTTAAGGATTCAAGAAATAAACACATAAAACTTGGATCTAGTTCTTACAAAGGCATGGATAGTCTTTTTGAAACTTTTGGCACCTGTTTATTCTTGTATACACTATTGAAGTGTTTTGGTGCCAGATTTTGACTGCAGGCATTTTCATAAGGATAAGAGGGTTTTAAAACCTCATCTGTACTGTCTTACAAAGGATGTGATTTCCTATTATTTTTAGCTGATGTAGGGTCATACTACTGTGTAAAGGGGTGGTCCTTCCTTCCAATCCTGACAGCAGCTTTCCCACACCTTCTAATGATCAGGCAGATATGTGAGCAGTTAGTTCAGCTTGTAGATCCAGCTGGAAATTGCTCCTTCTGAGGGTTATTTTTCAGTCAATTTAGCCATTTATCTGTCTCATAATGTGCCCACATGAGCACTAGAGGTAACTCAAGGCAGAAGGAATGATGACATTGCCCCTAAGGAGAGCAGCTCAGAGCTGAATGAATTTACAAGCTGGTCTTGGTATCGCACTCTTCAGCAATTTCAAACTCTTATTTTAAAGCATCATCTTATTTTCTTTCACTTTCTGAAAGATGTACAGTCTTGCAGGTTAAGATCGTTTACATTCTTTATGTGTTTAAAATAATTATTGATACCCATTTCTTACTGTTTACACTGGACTTACATAAATTGCATAGGATTATTTGTGCCTCATCTATTAATGCTGAAGTCCATACTGCCTCAGTCAAAAGCATGTCAAAGTTAATGAAATTCTGCATTTTCCTGCACTGTAACATACTTGTAGCATTGTGCCAAAAATACTTTGTGCATTACTCTTGAGGGATAAAACAACTAAAATTTCTTTCAGTAACATCCCTACATTGAAAATTTTCAAAGAAAATATCTGTCAGTGTGTAGGTAGGATCTAGTCCCTCAATTTTGAAGTGGTGAGTAACTTTCTGTAAAGCAAACCTAGCACTATTTGGTGGTCATTTTAAAAGTTGTCACTATTTAGCCAGTCTTGTATTGTGGGTTTTCTACAGGTACACTGCCATAAAAAATTCAACTGTGTTTTTCTGGCCTTAAAAAAAAAATAAAAATAAAGGTCAACATTGAGAAGTTATAATTTTTCTTGTTTGGAGATGTAAGAGGAGAAAAATAAAGTAGGAGTGAAGAGAATACATATTTTTGATTCTGGGAGGGTGCTTATGAAGGTTGTGTTTGCCAATGGATTCTGAAGTTGTAAAGAGTTGTGAAGGAAGCCTCTGTACAGCTGCATGGGTATTCTGTGCAAAGAAAACTAGTATTTGTATCCAAAACTATTCTAAGCATTAATATTATGTACCCTATATAACCAGTTACAATGTTTTTTGTAAGAGCTACCACACCTGGCCTGTAGATAATTCTCAGGTAACAAGAAAAGTCTTCCTTGTGTGGTATTACCGGAACAAATATGAATTTATTCTGTTTGTGATTTGGGTTTTTTGGGGATGGTGCTGGGGTTAGTTTGATTTGCTCTGTGTTCTGTGCAAATAGGTAAGATGCAATCTCCTTGAAGCCTCTCACTTACTTCCTTCTGATTAAATGATTGATTTCAGTGTTTTGTTTTATTTGATATCTGTACAAAAATGCTCTATACATCAGGCTGTATAGCTGTATTTTGTGCGGTTTCTTACTAAATTAAGTAGCCACATAACCTCATCTCTTAATCAGCCAACTATACCACTGGTGACCCAGTGCTTATGGTTGTAATGCTGCTGCTGTTGCAGCTCAGCCAGTCTCCAGAGACATCTCTGTAATACATTGCTGTAGGCAATTCTTAAAGTGTAGAGCCAAATACCTTTTTCCCTTGGTTTTATTTCCACTTTCATTTCCTTTGGGATTTTTATTTCCTAAGGAAGGTTGACCTGTCCTTCAGTTACTTGAATATTTAAGTGATCTACCTGTTTTATGATCACTGGGAGCAAGAGTGAGTGTGTTCCTTTGTTTTCATCTTTGTTTCTTTATATTTCCCTTGACTAGGTTATGTGTTTGTATAGGTGTGGGGTTTTTTATACCATTGTGCTGGTTTAAGCCCTGCTGGGTCTGGAGACCACGTTGCTGTTGTCCCTCCCCCACCCTCAGACCGAGTAGGGCACAAACCCTGGGTTAAAATAAGGAGAAATTTAATACAACAGTGTAATAAACAACCTGAACAACAACAATAGCAATAATAACAACAATAAACAGTAGTAACAGCAAACAAGATAAGATGTACAGAGAAATACTGCAGTGAACACAGCCAGCCCACCGTGCGTGCTTCCCGTGACCAAAGCCACAAAGGAAAGCTTCCCGTGCCGTCACAGACCTGACATCAGCATGGTATGAATAACCCGGCTGGAGATCCCTTCCCCCTGCTGGGGAAACTTAACCCTATCCTAGCTGAACCAGGACAACCATGAAAGTAACTGATCAGCAATATGGATGAATATCTTTAGGTGATACTCTTCGAAAGTATTTACCGTTTTGTTTTGTTTTCAAATTACTCAGTTTATACAACTGCAGGAGAAATATTGTAGACTTCTGCAAGTCTTTAGGGAATGTAGCAGAATTGTCAGCTTTTGTGTGGGTGAAAAGCTTCTTAGTGAATTGTAAAACTGCTGTGTTCCTTTTTTTAAAAAATCTATAACAAATATGTTATATTAGGACCAGTGCAGTTTAACATCTTTGGTGACATGGACGGTTGGATTGAGTGCACCCTCAGCAAGTTTGTTGATGACACCAAGCTGTGTGGTTCAGTTGACATGCTGGAGGGAAGGGATGTGCCATCCAGAGGGACCTGGACAGGCTGGAGAGGTGGGCCTGTGCAAACCTCATGAAGTTCAACAAGGCCAAGTGCGAGGTCCTGCACACGGGTCAGGGCAATCCCAAGCACAAATACAGGCTGGGCAATGGGTGGATTGAGAGCAGGGAGTGGATTGAGAGCAGAGAGTGGAGAAGGACTTGGAAGTAGTAGTGGATGGAAAGTTGAATATGAGCAAGTAATGTGTGCTTGCAGCCCAGAAAGCCAACTGTATCCTGGGCTGCATCAGAATTGTGTCGAGCAGGTCAGGGGAGGTGATTCTTCCCCTCTACTTTGCTCTCACAGGAACCCACCTGGAGTGCTGTGTCTAGCTCTGAGGCCCCCAACATAAGGAGGACATGGACTTGTTGGAGCGAGTCTCCAGAGGACCATGAAGATGATCAGGGGGCTGGAGCACCTCCCCTGTGAGGACAGGCTGAGAGTTGGGGGTTGTTCAGCCTGGAGAAAAGAAGACTCTGGGGGGACCTTAGCCTTAAATCTTCCAGTACTTAAAGGGGCCTACAGGAAAGATGGAGAGGGAGTCTTCATCAGAGAGTGTAGCGATAGGACAAGGGGTAATGGTTTAAACTGAAAGAGGGTCGGTTTAGATATAAGGAAGAACTTTTTTCCTGTGGGAGTGGTGAGACACTGGCACAGGTTGCCCGGAGAAGCTGTGGCTGCCCCCTCCCTGGCAGTGTTCCAGGCCAGGTTGGACGGGGCTTTGAGCAACCTGGGCTAGTGGAAGGTGTCCCTGCCCCTGGCAGGGTGGTTTGAATTTAGAAGATATTTAAGGTCCTTTCCAACCCAACCAATTCTACAATTCTGTGATTATTTGAAAGGAATTTATTGGAGTAATTCTAAATGAGTAGATTTCTAAAACTGCCAGTGGCATCCATTTTCAACATTAACAATTTTCTTCTGGAAAAACAAAATTTGGTCATCAGCAAGATTATTCTTAATTTTTCTTATTATAACATCTGCCTGTTTTTTGCTTCCATCTTACAGTGATGACATACTTAGAGGAAATAAAAAAATGCACATTCCTTATCCAAGAAATGAGATCTCTGTCTTGTTTTCTTTTATTTTACACATTGCATTTATGTCTGCCCATATCAGTATGGGCATATTTTCTCTTAAAAAGGCATTTGAATCTGAAGTATTAAGGTAGTATGTCTATTTTAGCTTTGCCACCAGTTTTTCCATCTTTTTAGTTGTTTATTTGGGTCACCGTTATGTGGTAAATTGGCTTTCACAAACCATGTTAACATCATCTTCTCTTTCTTTGATTTCCTGTTGTAAATAGTTTGTCTTTTGTATAGTCTGTCTTTTGTGTGTTGTCTCCTGTTGACGTGAAATACTTTGGGTTGGTGGATAACAATACAAATCTTTCCACCTGTTGAATGTATTGGCAAATGTAGTTTCCCATGATAAGTTGAAGCCTATTGAAAGTGTGTTTAACATCAGTTGCCATTTCATATAGCTGGGCTACATGTTGCTTCTGTGTGTTCTGTAAAAAGGTTATTAGTTAACTGTTTCCTCTGGGAATTAATTTGAAACATATGTCTGATTATTCATTATGCATTCTAATTGGTGTGTTGAAAAAATTTCTTTCCTGTATTTATTGACATTGTCTGAAGTCTTGGGAACTACACTGTCATATGTTGTGTAATCACTACAAGAAATAACTAATGCATTGTGATCTAAATGGAGAAGCTTGACATTGCAATATTTTATTCTATCATATAACTGAACTTAGAGGAATTCATTCTTGCTCCCCCACTTATATACATGTTCTTCAAAGCACAGATGTAATTTGAAAAGTTTTGTTATCGTTGTTTGCTATCCATTTGCTGAGTAAGGACTTAGCACTGCAAAATTAATTTCTGTTCCCGTATGTGAAACTTCAGAATTTGTTGTAGTAGCATATTGAAAAATCCTGAAAGAAGATGCAAGTTAAAGCTTAAATGTAACATATCTTGTAGTGTGATCTTCAGGGAGAATGTCACTTAGCTCTGCTTGCCTATTACTAATTATTTGATAACTCCTCACAAGTTATCCTGTTTATCCAGAAGAGATAATTAAGTTCTTCGCATTGAAGGGTTTAGTAGTTGAGCTCAATTTGCCATGGTGAGAAGAGTCACAGGCTTGACTCTGAAAATAATAATTACAAATGAGCAACATACCACTGTTACAGATGCAGTAATTTTAGTTTTGTTCCATAAGCAATTGCCCTCAGAGCTAAGTTAACATGAGAAATAACTTGAGTATGGATAACCCAGATACAGGGAATTGTAGGGAATTTGATCCTCTTAAAAAGTCAACATAAAGAGAAGGAATATTCACAGTAAGTCCTAATTAGCATTCTTGCATGGACCCATTAGCTGTAACTTCAGTAATACTAGCACATATGGATTCAAGATATGTATATACATTGAGTAGGTTTAAATTTTTGTTTGTGGCAAAGAATCTGGTAAGAAGAAATGTTCTGTGATGTGTGAGTGTGTTTCTTTCTGGGAAGTGACTGAAGACTATTGAGATCAAAGTCTGTCAGCACGAGTAGTTAATGTGAGGTATGTGGAAATGCATGGTAAAGAAGGTTCCATGTTGAATTTTTCTTTTTAAGGTTCTATATGTGTTTATTTTCAGAGAAAGACTTATGGCTTACATTGTTAGAATACAGTGTTCTAGACGTGAATGCCATCTTTCGACAACTATAGTGTATCCTTGTGCCTATGGGACAAAATTAAGGCAAATGAAATAATAAACATCCTTATTTATTATGTTCCAATTTTTCTGTGTTTTAAAAGGAGGAGATCTTTTTTGAATGTGACATGCTAAATATTGAATTAATTTCCAAAGGAATGTCTGCTTTTCATTTTTAAGATGGTACTGTATTTAATGCATTCTAGACATGTGAAAATGATTATGGAAATGAGTGTATGTGATCTGAGCTTCACTGCCACTTTGGTGTGCAGTGTAACTTGTGTTAAAGACCATGTTATTCAACACTTCTGCTAATAAGGACAGTTTTCTCTCAGGCACAATAATTATCTCATTTCATTTGTCTTTGTTTGACTTCTGTTTTAACATATACAGAAATTATAGTCTCAGTATTGGAAGTTGGGTTGAGAGCTCCACCATTGACTTTTTATCTGGAAAAAGTGATTTCTCTGAAAATATGTTCTGTTAATTGGAAGGTCCCATTTCTTCATTCCTTCCTGCATCAAAGAAGAGTTCTAATGTTTATATCAATGTTTTTCCAAATATTTAGTAAAATGTTTCTAAGTAGCAAAGAGAAGACAGTAGATCTTCTAATTTGGGTAGTAGAAGGGCAGTGATCATTTTCCTTTTCTCTTACAGATTGTTTTTGATGCTATTTTGTGACTAGGCTCTCACTTACAAATCTTCTCACTCTGCTGATGACTGTAACTAGCAAACCTGTGGCTTGATAGTCCCTGGGGAATAATAATAGTAGTGGCTTCTTATGGTGACTCTATATAAAAATGACCTGAGCTATTGACCGCCCCTCAGTTTACTGTTAACTGATTATGGTAATTGGAAAAGTTTATTAGTTAACATTGCTTAGTCATAAATTAACTTGTTAAAATACAGTGTGTGAAGAAATTCATTTATAAAGCTTGAAGATTGTAGGAGAATCGAGTTATTGAGAAAACAACTTGTTATCTCAACAACTGGACTGCTAGAAAGAAATTAGTTTTCATCTGTGAGCTTTCTGTTAAATTCCAAGAAAAGATACTATGTTTTCAAAGCTTTCTTGATGTAAATAGGAGAATGTTCAATGTATTGTTACATAATGGAGACATGTAGTCCTATTTAAGGATTTAATTTAGCTAGCCTTCAATCATAGGTTTATAAATAGTATGTAAATACTTCAAAATATTAGAGAAGTAAATGGGCTTCCAAGATTAATTATCTTTTGGTTCTTCAAGACTTCAGAAAAGTAGAGGAGGAATAGTGTTTTAATTTGGTAAATAAGCCACTTTGTTGCTTTGAAGAAATTGTACATGAGGACTGGAGTTTAAGATTTAAAAATCTACTGCATCAAAATATCTTCTAGGAGAATTGGAAAGCATTACATTAAAGCCACGTTTCATGAGCATATTATGGAAGGAAACTACTTATCAATGCACATCTTATACAAGTAGGTAGTATGCAGATACTTTACCCTGTTTTCCTCACAGTAATCTTTTTCCTGGATCTTTGAATAAGTAATATAAAGTTAGAATTTAGTTTTTATGTGGAAACAAAGAACATGCAGTTTATTTATTGTGTTATTTTGCCTTAAATAGTATTCTAAAATACAAAACGGTGGTAGTTGCTTACTGTTTTAATTACCAGTAGATGTAAGAGATAGTTTACTGCAGAAAAAAGTAAAATCTCAAAGATGAAGCAGTTGTGTAGTTTCCAAGCAAGTAATACAGGACACATTTAAAAAACATAAGAAATGGTTTAATTTCATTAAGTGTGGTCTAATATGTTGTGCATCCCACTCTTGGTAAACCACAACGGCATTTACTGGCTATTGCTTCAAAGCACTACTGTTTTTCATCCCTTTTCATTGGCCAAATGTGTCATAAGAGCATTAACTAAAGTCTGGAAAACAGTTTTCATGGATTTTGCTTTAATGATAAATCTAACATATAGTGCACTTGCTGATATAATCAAGTGAATGGAATTTCCAAAATCTTGACTTAATGTCTTTTAAGTATGAAGCAATAATGTTTTTATGAAGTAGCTTTTAAATGGCATTTGTTGAAGTGGAGAGCAGCTGGATTAGAAGGGTCTGTTTCTAACTGCAATCAGCAATGATCATAGTATCATATTACATTCACCCTATAAAATAGCTTGTATTTTAAGAAAAATGGGGAAAAAGTGGAGGTAGAAATGGAGAGAAGCAAGCATGGTCTGTGTGATGCCCAAAGGCGTCTGGAATTGGTTACAGTTTGATACTGTTGCTTCAGTTGTTTGGGCAACAGTGTAGTTCTCAGTATAGGAAGTTCTTTATCAATTTAGACTTTATCAGGTTTTTGAAACCTTGTGGAGATACAGTCAATATGCATTGCTCAAGCATTTTAAGATGTTGAATGGCTTTTTGATTGTAATGTTTACCAGAATAAGGTTTTAACTAGAATAAAGACCAAAATCACAGAATGTTTTGCAGTTCTTCTCTGTGTTTCTCTGTACTATGTAATATTTTTTTACTGTTTTTTGCATTTGTATCCATTGTATAACTGGAATATATCTCTGCATATTCCACCTTGGTTTTGTCCCTTTTTAGTTGATAGTCTCTTTGAACAATGACAATATTTCTTTTTGTTTCTTACAGAACATAACATACGTTAGTGATGGTGTGTTCCAAATTTTAAAAGTCATGCTGAGACTCAAACTTTAATTTAGGAAACCATTGCATCCTTCCAGTAATTATTTATGGATTCTCTTCTTTAATATGTTGTATCAGTGGATTAACGTAACTGTGAGCCATTTATTTTGTTTCAGCAATAGCTTGTAGTTCTCCTGCAGTAGGCAGGATGTATTTACTTCACTAAATTATCAAGGTCTGCTGGCTTAACATTGTGCAGGAATGTCTTAAGTATTAGGCCTCAATGAATTAATAAATATTTTGGAGATGTGAAACTCTCTTATTCAGCAGTGTTCTTGTTCAGTATTCTTGAGTAGATCCCGAGTGGGGGTCCTTTATGCTTTAACACTTATTAATTTGATTGAAAATTTGGCATACTATCTGCAGCAGAAAATGTAGAAGTTCAGCAATGCATTCTCCTGGATTTCCTGATTTTATGTACTCCAGAAGGCTTTAATACAGTCTTAGGCACAGGATCTGATTAAGGTATGTGTAATATAACTGTGCCTAAAATCCCAGCCAGCTAAAGTGGACAAATTGTTGAATTTGAGTTTTAAACTAAAAGAAAAAAAAAAAAAAGGTAAATGACTTGATTGTGAAGAAATTCTGAATACTGTTTGACGTGTGTAGGCAAAAACCCCACATTCATCCCTGCCATCTATCTGTATAGCTACATCATCACTAGAATAAGAGCTGTATTTCTCTATCAGTTAGTTCAAGTTCATTTTTCTTTCTGGAGAAGACCTTTTGTTGAAAGTACTCCACTTGCCTGAGCTCTCTAAACAAAGAGGGTCTGTGGCTTGATGCGATTTTGCTGGAATGCAGTTTCTCAGGATATGGGAACAGGCTAAGGGAAACTTGCATCATGATGTGCCTAGATTTTATTTTTTTATTGGAAGGAGTTGTCTCTGAGGGCTCAGGTTAGATTCTGATCCATACCTGCAACAAGGCCAAGCCAAGTTCTGTATTTGGTCTGCTCAGGGAAGTAGGTCCTGATGTTCTCCTGGCTTCTGTAGGACTTGTTCTTTTGTGGAGTCCTGCTACTCTGAGAGTGTTCCGGGCTCTCCTTCTTTTCTGTCTCTTACTAGGACGTTCCACCTCCCACCCACAGTAATGGACACTTGAACACCATGCACTGTAGTACCAAAATATGATGATACTTCTAGCAGAATGGTGTTTGGGTCCAACATTTTCATGGATGATACTGAAGTTTTGCTTCTGGAAAGGCTGAATCTGAGCAACCTGTCAGCAGTGGGGCCGATTCATACACAGCAATTATTGTGGTGTTCAGTTAATCTGGAAGATTGTCCTGTAACAGCAAGGTTAAGATTATTTCTGTGTACAAGTAGAAAACTTCTTCTAGATCTACATATATAACAAAACCACTGTAATAGTTCTGTGCTAATTGTGTAGTGATTAATTTGTATAATATTAATGAAATTATTACAAAACATAAATCCTCCCCTATCTAATGAATAAATGCCTCTGTAAGACTCTCTTTCTCTAGAGATAAATTAATACTCTGGAGTTGAATGTTTTTCTTGGCATCAGGCAGGAAATACCTGCCAGAACCAGGATTAGAATGCAAGTTTCTGACTGATACATCCATGTATAATTCATTGTATCACTGTAACACCCAGGGAAGACCAATGCCCCTCACCCCTCTCCTCACTCTCTATTTTCCCCTCTCTAATTTCAGTTCTCTTATAGTTCACTGCATAGTTTTGATTAACACTTATGACAGCTAATTCCTCTTTTAAATTTTTTTGTAATATTCTCAGAAACATTTTCTTAAATATTTCCTGAAAACTCAGATTTTTGCCAGGAGGACTATTTTACTTTATGGACATCATATTATTTTGCTCTATAATATCACGATCATCTTTAATTGTTTTTCAAGAAAGATGTTTTAGGTTTGTTTTCTTAAGTAGGGCCTAGTGTTTTCTCAGGAGTTCTTATATGATGGTAGATCATTTTAATAAAACAATTATTTTTTTCTTTTGAATATGGTTTGTTGATCAGTGGTATAATATGCCATTAAATCCTGATAACCTTACCCTCAAAGCATCAGTCTTTTCTCCCCTATTCCATTTATTCTTGTATCTTTGATATGGACTGTCTTCAGTTTAACAGGAAAAAGTAATTCCATGGTTAAAGCTTTATGTGTTTTCTTTTGTAGGCTCTAGGTCCAAGATGGTTGCAAAATATGCATCCCTGAAATAACAGATTTTCTGTTTTGATTCAGAAAGATAGAGTTGTTTGCATTAAAGGATATTTCCATTTTCCCTGTATTCTAAATACCCATTTTATGTTTTGAAGTGTTTCTTTATGATTTTGCTATTTGTTTTAGTGGCTCTCATACTGAGTATGGCTGAGTATTGTTCATCTCTGTCTCTGGTGCCACGTGTGCTTTTTCAGCGTTTACTACAACCTGCAGGTTTTAAAAGAACAGCTACCTTTATACCATGAGGAAATCGCTATGTGATTTTTAGTTACCTGTCAGTAATTCTAATTATTAGATCTTATGTTATCATAATGCTAACATAACCTTTATGTACATTGAGCCACCAATAGTGATATTCCTGGTGGATGACAGATACGTGGTTTTGAAATGTCATGGGGTCATGTTTAAGAAAATGACCTTTAGGAAGCCACATCTCTTCTTCTTTGAAATCATGCAATTAACTTAATGAATTAGGGGCAATTGGGAATGGATTCCTGCTCAGTGTTCCCAGGTGCTGCCAAGGACGGCTGTACATGAGGAAAAATGTGGTAAAGTTCTTAGGGCTGGTCAATGTCCACCCCACTGATATGTTGAATGGACATCTTCCTCCCAGCACATGAAATCTGAAAGAGCTATTATGAGTGTGTAAGGATGTAATCTTCAGAAGAGAGCGCTATGGGTAAGATGTAGTGATATTTTATGATTCAAAACAAACACAAAAGAGAAGCAAGCACATGCGCTTGCATATTATTTGAACTCAGAGTTTAATGGATGAATTGCATCTAGGATTTGTCCGGAATAGTGTTCACATTTTCTCATCTTTTCTGAAGCAGCTTTTAAATGCTAAAATACATATCGTATACCGAACATTCTGGATAAATAATTGGCAACTTGTTTTAAAAGTTTTATTAATTTTCTGATTGATTCATTTTATTCTTGCATTTGATATACAAAGTTTCTTAAAGCAAACTTGTACAAAATTAGGCTTAGTACTTTTTCTGGTTGATTAAAATATTTTTAACATCTGTATGACCACCATGAAATTCTCTGGACACTTGGGTCTTCCAAACAGTTCTGAGAGTGTAATACATAGAGATAGAAAAATACTATGTAGTTATAGTATATGTGACAAAGTATAATATATAACTAGTAAGAAACTTTATAATATACTAACTATAATTTATTCCAGTGATTTGTGTGTTAAAGCCAATGCAAATAATTGTAACATCTGTCAAAAACCAACCACTAGCATGAAAACCTTTTAACATTTTGCACTTAATAAACTATTTTATACATAAACTACCTTATTGTTTATATTAAAAACTAAAAAATATTCAGTCTGTTCCAGCCATTCTAACAAAAACTTTAATAAGTAGACATTGCATAAAAATGACACAATCCAGCAGTTATTTGGTAAGGCCAGCATAATCATAAATTTACCATCCGTGCTTTTCCAAAAATACTAACCCATATTGTTCTCTCTGGACCTGTTGCAGGGATGACTAATCCAGCTGCTGAGGTCTCCCTTTATGTGTTTGATGGAACACTTGGCTTGCTAGACTACAGCTGTGTGTTTATGTGCAGTGCACACCTGCAGAGGCCTGACAAATAGCTGTAGTATGCAGAGTATACAAAATTACCCTGGCAGTGCTGCAAATAAGGAAGTTTCTGTTTTGAAGTCCATATGTGTGTGAGCTTGAGATGCCAGCTGGGGTATTTATGTTGCATTGCACAGATGTAAAACTGCCAACTGATTTTATACCAAATAAAGGCTAATCTTTTTATACATACTTGGTGTCAGAGTTATGAAGTGGTACATAAGAATGTTCTCACGACTTAGCTCTTTTAAAATAAAAGCTGACATTAAAAATGCTCGAACTCACAATATGCATAGAGGGTAAAGATAAAAACGTACTGTATTTACTTAGATATCTGCTATAGCACAGTATCTTAAGGGTTTTATTATTAGTGATGTATAGTTATTAGCTGCACATAATCAGGATTTGATTTATTGTATGCGTATACACTATACTATATATCCTTTTCTCCAGGAGGTCACTTTAGCTCTGTGTTGAATCCAGTTTATGGATTCTGAAATGTGAAAGCCCAATTTATATAGCTACTTAACTTGAAAGCTTTGCTTTCCTATTTTCAAATGTGTTTAAGCGCAGTGATAATTTTTCATTGAATAAATACATATTTAGAAAATTGTTGTCATTGTTAGTAGACCTTGTTTGTGAAGATACTTTTAAAGGTAATATTTGCCTTCAAATACTTAAGAAATTAAAATGGAAGCACAGATGTAAGTCTTGATCATTTTAGTCAATATCCTGACTTTTTAGTATTAACTAGTTGCAAAAACAGGGTGAAATGAATAGTTTGTTTTGATGGTTCACTGCATAGACTGAAGTACTGCATACTTGACTCTTTTCAAATGTATAAAAGGAGAGCTTGGTGGGGAGGCGGTTAATGTGCAGATGCGAAAGTGGACAGTTTCTGTGCTTCTGACTACAGGCTTTGGAACTTCTGAGTAGGGCTTTGGACTACATGCCTAAGCACTCTAGTTACATTTTTAGGCTTAACACACTTTCCCTTCAATTACCTTTATTTTTTCTCATTATTGTATCGATTTTAGTGCTGTTTTTAATTTGTTGTTTATTCAGGGCTACTAAAACATTTGAAGATGTGTGGAATTCTACTTTGGCTTACTCTGTCAAAATGTATACTTGAAACATATTTATGCTAAATGTGTAAGAACAAAGGAAATGGGAGCAACATTGAAGTATATCGCTATAGAATGTGTCCCAAAGGACTTAGGAGTTTATTTTGCTAAATGTAATGTACAGCTTAGAAATGACTAGTCATCACACACAGCTCACTAGTCTGGCAGAGCTTTTTTAAACCAAAAGAGTTTCATATATACACACATGTGCATGCACACACTCACCCTGAGATAGCGGTTGGCCTTCCTGAGCTTAAAATTAACATCTGCAAATATTCTCCCAGAAGCTCAACATTATCCAGATTCTCAAGGTTTGGAAATACGATTTCTTTATTATTAAATTTTAGAGCAGAAATTTCGGTGTTAGTAATAGTTAACTGAGGAGGTAATGACGTACTGTAAGTGGAAGGAATAGTTGAGCTGTACCCCCATAATACTGCAAAGGCATGTCTTCTTGGCTAACATAAAAGAGTAAGTGTGCCTGTGAGATGCTTGTACTACCATTAACTGCTGAGAACTAGTCCATAGAGCAGAGAAGGCTGAGAAACAATACAGAATGCAAAATCTGAGTGAAAAATCGAAACACTTCAAAAGAAGTTACTTCTGCTAGATGAGTATAGGAAGTCTTAATTGTTGTTATATCCTCTATTTAGGAAGTATATTTAAGACCAAAAGAGCAGAATTCTCTTGGTGTGTGAGGAAATATGTTGCAAAGATGGTTTAGGTATTTTGTGTAAGGGCCAGCTCTCTTATAGAAGGATATCACTTCAAACAGATTGCCGCCACTGCAGGTTGCAAACACACAATTGAAGGCTTCTAGTTCTCAGCTCATGCACAGATGTCTTTCAATAAGTTTAGCCAGTAATTTCTTCAAATTGCTCAGTTTATCAGCAGCACATGTCATCAATCCTGGAGTGGTTGCTCAAGTCAAACTACAGAATCCTTAGCTTACAGACACAGCTGCAAACAGGTGAACAGGCAGAAAGTAATTTGTGCAGCTTGGTGGCTGTCAGACAAAAGACAGACAATCTGTGTTTAAAACAGATTGCAGGCCTTGCATGAGCCAGACAAAAGGGATTTCTACAACTGCAAATAATTCCAAGGTTAACATATTTTCCTTTCTGCCATTAGGTGATTTGTTAAAATTGGAAACAATGAGCATTATAAATCTACACAGAAACTAGAGATAAGATGAAAGAGAAAAACAGATCGCTAAATAAGTTTACATCCTTCTGTTGAAAAGCATACAACTGGCATTCATATAGGCCTCCTTTTTAGAAACTAAGCCAAACTATAAGGACATTTGGTACATATGTGAAATTATAGTAAGGATGTATAATTGGCAAAAGAAACAATATTGTAAACAGTAAGTTCATAGTAAAGTTCCACTGTATTAAAAAGTTGACTTCTTTTTGTTTTCAAATCCTTGTTTGGATATCATTCTAATATACTGTGAAGATTTATCAGGATTTCATTTTAACTTTGAAGTCCTCTACTTCCTCAAATATTTTAATATTGGGTAGATTTATCAAGATTTGCTGTACTAAGTATATCAGAGTTAAAATTTGTAACAAACAAGCTCTCTGTAGTGTTAACCTAATTACAGTAGGTTTGAAAAAATGTACTTCTCTGTTCACAGATATTACTACTTCAAACGTGTGACTATAGAATATCTATTCCTTCCACTTCTCATGGGTTCTGTAAACTTGCCTTGACCTCAGAACTACTACTGCAGTGTTCCATGAGGTACTAATCAAGCTAATGTAATATAGCCCTTCTTCCTGTTTAGTTCAGTGAGTAATTACTTACGTGCAATAATATTGACGGGTAATTCTATGCTTAGTTTAAGTTGTCCTGGCAAATTTATTTTCCATGTTATTTAAAACTTACTGATATAGAGATATGTGGATGGAAGAAGATGCAAAGACTCTCTATTTAAGGTAGCATCTGGTTTTGTGAAGATATGATTCTGTGCATAGAGGATAAATCAGTCTGCTAAGGATGTTGTTTGAAGTACCTTGAAATCAATGTGTATTTGGTGTGTAATATAGTAATACATATTGTGATGAATTAATACAATTTTATGATTCTGTTTATGCAAAGATTTTTACAAAAAATTATGTAAATTATTCCGTCAAAATTCACTGTTGTTTTTTAAATGACAAACAGGAGCTTACTTAAACATAGTAAGTTCTTTTTGTGACGTGCTAGTTCAATATGAATGTTGTAATTGAAGAACACTATTGCTAAGCTATTGCAAGTTTATACTTTTATCAAAATAGAGTACTAAGTAATTCTACAGTAAAACCTTATGCTGAGGTTGAGTTGAAGAATTCCTTACATTTCTTAGCTCTAAAGTAGTATGTCACAAGCATGTGCTTTAATAAGCTACAGTATGGAAATACCCTTTTCCATGCCTTTTTTTTTTTTTAAATGCTCATCCTAAAATAGATTAAATTGTGTCCTTAATATAAGGTATGTCACAGGACATGCCTTGCATTTGGATTTTCTTCTTTTTTGTCTTAATAGACAATAAGATTTTTAACCTCTAGGAAATTAATCATACTAATGGAGATTTTCTGTTCTTTGGCCGTGGAAGGTTATATATAAGATGCTTTTTTTATAATGCTTACAGCATGTGTGTTGCTTGTTGATTGTGCAGGGTATATACCATAGATTGTAGTTGGACATTGTTACGGTGTTAGCATGTATGGGCTTCATGTATTCACTGTGAAGGTGAGATCATCATGTTTAAAGGATGGTTTTAATTTGTGTTGGTGAATCAAGTGGATACCGTATTTAAGGAGGGGAAAAAAAGTGTACTCATGCAGGTTGCTGTCTGCAGTCCAAATTGCTGATCAGAGAGTCTTTATACACATCGGTAATGTGCTGTGCAATATAAGCTGAAATATATTCCACAAGGGAGGAAAACGGAATAGGTTACATACGCTGTTCCTAAGTGCAATGAATATAAAACTCCATTACTCACTTTAAGCAGGTGCTTTTTATATGAGGCTTTAAAGAAATATAAAACTGCTGGTGAAATGATTGGTTTGTACAGACACGACTTAACTTCCAGTACTTTGACCAGATAAAGAGGCTAAAAATATTTCTACAAACATTTCTTTAATGATTTCAAGGATTAAAGGTTCATATCCTCCTGGTGTAAGAAACTGCTATTGCAGACACTAAATGTACTATTTCTTTTTAAGTTCTCAGTAGTTGCATAGAACATTTAAAAGAAAATATGAACATTTTTGTTAAACTTAGAGCATTGTGGTTTTAAGTTTATATCCTAAACAATATATATTTAAGTTGCTGGGAGGAGCACAGTGATATAAAGAAATACAGTGCGATATAGAAAACTGTGATTAAGTAAGAATAATACTCCCATTAGAAACAAAACTAATCTTTAAAGAAAGTGAAGTTTTGTCACCTATGCGTGTAGAAAACTACATGTGAAGGGGTAGCCTCAGATCTTTCTGTTCTGTAAAGAAGCATATGCTCTCTGAGAAGCAAAATCAGGGGGAAACTGTTCAAGATAGTATGGATGCACTGTATTTTAATCTTTTTCCGTAATCTGTATCATGTTTTACTTACCCACCCTGTCTGAATTACAGTCTTCCTGCCCTTTCCTACTCCTTTACGGTCAGTGTCCCCAGCAGCAACCTCTGTTGTCCGTTTTTTCACCAGGTGACTACTGACTTTCTTCACCTCCCAAGTGAAAGATGTTGATGTTTTATTTTGCTTCCCCGCTATCCTCAGCAAATCACAAAATCAAACTGTTAATGATTACATCTCAGATGTTAGTTGTTATTTTTTGATAATATTGTTACTGAACACATCAACCCTTCTTTTGAATTTGCAGTTTCTTTACTTCTTAAAGAATTACTGTGCCCATCCTCTAGAATCTTCAATTTGCTGACCTTTTTACTGGTCCATAACTGTTGTGTCCTATATACAGTTATCTCAAATTGAGCTTGTAAGATGTTTCAGTCATTAGATATTCTGTTTGACAGCAAGCAGGTGACCAGATGCCATGTGTGTTTACTGGAAAGCTCACAACCACCTGTAGGTCCAGGCAAGATGCTGCATTTCTTGTCTCTTGCATAGTAGGTATGTTACATAACACTTTAAAGTTTGCATCTGCTCTGGTGAATGAGGCTTTTTAAGGGCAAAGAAATACAAACTCATATCAAACCAGGCTTTATTAGTTTCACAGTTGTCAAATAACTTATTTAAATAGATGTGTCGTAGAGAAACGAGCTCCACAGTTGAAATAGAAGGTGGTGAGATCAGAGATGAGTTCTGGTGCCTCTAAGACTTCATTCTTTCATCCCACATTTTGCTGTCCTAGAAAGCTGCAGATGTCCTTTTTCTCTAGTTGCTAGGCACCCTTTTACCAAAAGAAGAGTTGTAAAATTCAGCCTTTATCCCAGAGCCTAAGATGTATTGTAACTTATACTTAGTGTATTTGGAGGTAAGGCATTTGAACTGGTACTGGGTCGAACTTGAAATAGACTTAATAAAAACTCAGGATAGGAGGTGCAGTTTAGGTTTTCGGTGATCATATTAGTATATGTTAATGAGGAAAAAATGTTTTAATATACTTTCTGTTGACATTTTGCATGAGCTATGGAACTTACCCCAGGTACAGCAAAACTACTGTATTTGAAAGGGATAGAAGGCTTATGTGGCTAAGGTGGAAGCAACCAATTGCAAGTGCGTGCTTCCAAACAAAGGGTGTGTTACTAGAGGTGGAAACTGTAAGCTCTTTCTTCTTTCTATCCACCTGTCTTTGTCTTTCTCAGGATCTTGCTTCAAATACTTTATGATGAAAGTTTCTCAAGTTCTTATTTATCTGTATCCTGGAAGCATTTGCATCCACGTCATTTTTAGCACTTGTCTACTGACAAGGCATAGATATGAGGATTGATAGGACATGGCTTTTGAGAGTTAGAAATTCAGATTCTGGTAGTTTTTCCTGTGTTTTCTTGGAAGACAAAAGTTATTTTAATGCATTGACTTGGACTTCTACCATTTGTCTCAGATACAGTGGTATCTGAAATGCAGCTGTTGAATTGTGCAGAACGAAAAGTCAATCCTTTTCTTCTTCTTGAACCTGTTTACAACAGCATGAACAGTGCCAGTAAAGCCACTTCAATCCTGTGTCCTGACCAGTGTCATGTTGCCAACTCTAAAATTATAGCTTTAATTAGTTAAGTTTATAATTGGTGATGCCTAAATAGCCTGAATGTTAGCAATAATGTTTAATAACAATAAATTGCCCAAAACTACACTTTTCACAGCAAAGCTTTGGAGCTATTTGCAATACTGTATATGTTTAAAGACAGAAGGCAGTATTCCTTCCCTAAGTGATGCCTGTTTAGATCAAAAGGAGCAGCAGTCAGACTATGCATGGATTGTGTTTCTGTACCCTAAACTGTTTCAGGATGGCCCTTGTCCTTTTGATAGGTTGTGGTATTTAAGTCTGTGAATGTTTGCAGGCCAGCCTTAGTACAGTGGGTAAAGGGAGTTCTGAAATATTTCCTAGTTCTGTCGTATTTTCGGAAAAGGTTTTTTTTTTTCAGTGGCAGCTGTTAAGTTCTTCTGTGAGCATTCAAAATGAAAGCATTATTTTACCTAACTGGATAATCACTTAAAATAGAATTATCTAAAGGTATGCCTGACCTAGAATGCCTTAAAGATATTATTCCAAATATTCTGTGGTATTTTCAGTATTGGTTTTCAGTCTTTGAATCACAGGTTTCTTATCTAACTCTACATTTTAAGCAGGATTTTAGAAATATCGAGTTTATAGATTAAAGCAGATGGGGACCTGTATGAAGGCTGCTGTGTGGAGTCTTGAAACACCAATGTAGCAACATGGATTTGTCAGATTTAAGTGACTTTCTCTGTGGGTGAAATGATGTTGTCCTTTAGCACACTGGGAAATTTTTTGCCATATGTAAATCTCCATTACTAAATGATGGTGCTACTTCTGTTTCAGTGTTTAGGAAATGGAGAAGTCTTAAGTAGTTTACAGGCAGTTTAAAGATTGAAGTGCTTAGTTAACAGGGATTTTAATATTGATCTCAAGGTGAAGACCAGTGTATGACTGACTGTGTTCTTGGCACTGAAATCTGTCTGTGCAAATACTGGAAGTATATGAGGAGATTAATTTTTGTGTTGTGTGTGTGCGTACTTGTGGGTTTTGCAGCTTATGTTCTGATGAAGAAAATACTGATAAATATTTTGTTGTTGTTGTTGCCCAAGAAGAAAGCAGCTTCTTTAGGGAGTATTTTAATCTGTCAATAACTGCTTTCACCCTTCCATGCATTTACTTTTCCTTTGTGTATCATGGTTGAAAAAAAAAAATGAGAACAGAGATATTTTTTAGGACAGGTGTCTTTTAGTTGTAGAACGGTAGCACAAGAAGCTCAAGACAGTAGAAAATCTGTCCAGTTCACCGTACCTTAGAGGCAAGACAAATCTACCATAATCCTGTTGTTATTGCCCTGTTAAATCTTGGGAGTGGGTGGGGATGAAACAATTTCTTAGTATAGTGGTATGTGACTGAAAACTGGTTGACTCAGCTACAAGAAAATAAATAATTATGATAATCAGAATAGAAATTGGAATGCTAAATAAAGTTGAGTTAGGAAAAAAAAGAATAGACCTATCCCTCAACACCTTCTTAAAATAAGCTGTCTGAATTACTGTTTTGAAAAAGAAAAAAAATAGTAGCCTGTCAGGGTTTATCTTAGGGCTGCAAGATGTGATCTGCAGACTATGGTGACATTAAAAATATGAAATGGTGAACACAATAAGGATGTTTGGGGAACTTCATCACAAAAATTTAGTTGTATTACAGAAACAAATGAACAAATATTTATAACCTGGCATCTACATTTTAGAAAATCTCTTTTTCTCAGTTTTTTCAACTTAAAACACACTCACACCCTTCCCCAAACCACAAAGCAGAAGAACAACAAAAAACCAAACCAAAACAAAAAAAAGAAGGAAAAAACCCAACACGCAACCCCAGTGTTTCCTCTTCAGATCTTGTGTGCGAGAAAGCACAGTGATCGAAAGAGAACTTGAAGTTCCTATGATGCTGGTTTTACTGCAACAAAGAATATGAAAGCTCATGCTCCCCCAGTGTTTTGAATGTGAGAAGTAGGACAGATGCCAGCTAGAGCTGGTCTTTGTGGCTTCTCTTATGTTTGGACTGCAAGGAGGAAAGAATTAAGTTTGGTTTTAAATTCAGGTTCCTCAGAAGTGCCATCTCTCTAACCAAGTTCAATACAGACTTTCAGAATTTCTCACTGAGGGCATTGCTTAAGCAAGGACTGAACACAAATTAGTATCTCTCATGAAAGAAATGAGGTTTCTCTTATGCTTCAATTTGTTTAGTAGCTTTTCTGTGTTAGCCATGTAAAACTTAAATATATGTTTCCGTGAAAATAATTGGACATTTTTTCCTTGATTCCAGTAAGACTTAGGCCTAAATGTTATTTCATTTGGTTAATAACTCCTTGCTTTTATTCATGGATTGATCTTTTTACTGAGTTTGAAATCATTTTGACATGTATGTGACAGTCTTTTACTATATCATGTTGCCAAACCATAGTTTATTGGTACTTAATGCTTTAAATATTGAAATTTTTCTTTGAGACCATAACCTAAATATGGGGAGAATTCATGTGGAGTTGCTTCTAGAAGTTTTAGTCATGCCTTATTCATTTCCTATTTCATATTTTGCAGTTCTCTTTTATGATCTTTCTAGAGAATTATTTATTGTTTTTCAGAGATTTGGCGGCACACAGTCCTGATTCTTGTCCTCAGAATTAGTAACATGCCTCTTTTGCTGGTTTCCTATCTTTTCTATTGATCAGTTTAGATTTTGTCTCTTGGTTTTATATTAATCACTGCAAACTCACCTTATTACAAACAGGCTGATAAAAAAATGATAAAAGATTGGTAAAATCACTAATTAGGTAACTTTTTTTAACAGGTCTTAAATGCTTGTTCAGCATTAATAGGCTTGTTAGCAGAAATCCTGGGCTGGTCTATAAAGACACAACTGTGACCTGCCTTTGGGTATTTGATCCTGTCTGCTTGCACACAGAATGTCACTGAATACTGGAACTTGGAGCAAGCTGTGTAGCTGGGTTATGTACATGGAGAGGGCCAAAGCTATGACTAGAAAAGCTGAGGGGAAGATGTGAATGCCTGCTTTAAAGGGTGGGAGAACCTTCCTTGATGGTGTGATACTTCTGTGAGCGTTTCTAGAACAGAATGACTCTTTAGGTTTGGAGTTAAGATTAAAGTGCGTTAGTGTGCACAAGGTGTAAATTGTCAAGGCATAGTAGATATTAAGTTAGCCTATTTTTGGGTTCTGCAGTATGGAAAGAACAGATTTTTAGGTGTTTGGTGATGTGTTGTATTCTCTTTGTGGTAGTCTGATTCAACTAAAACAGGTTATGTTTGATCACCAAGTATAAACATGGTTACATATTGGGAAGGAAACACTTGATTTTTACTGCTAATAGTTCTACAATGGGCAAGATGTTTTCAGTACAATAATCGCAGGACTAGAAAATTGTCATTTTTGTCCAGAAGCAGCCATAGGTTATATTTAGTGGAGACAGGTATATGTATCTATCTCCATAAAGTCTTTGATTACTGTGTTCCTGTTGAAAATAATAAATTAACTGAAGAAAATGTGAGGTGTACTGAAAAACAAACACAATTTGCTCTGTTCTCCATTTTTGACTACATGAGCAACAAAGTCAAGTAAGTCACAGTGCTGCTTTTGAAAGTGTGATTCCAGAAGAGCAAGTACAGCATAAATTCTACTTTGTTGTCTTGCACCTTGGAAATAAACCTTTCCCGTGCTTCATTTGCTGGATGTTGAATTTGGATAGTGTTGCTATTTGCAATGATAGATTTGCTTTCTCTGGTTTCTCTTTGAATTTGTGTTCAGTGTCTTAGTTAAAATCTCGTGCAGTTTTTGTCTCGATGCTAAATTTGAGTTAGTATGTGGATGCATGGAGCATTTTTTATATCTAGGAGTTTTAACATCTTCCTGCTCAGTCAACCCCTTGAGAAGATGCTACTTCTGAAAAGTTTATAAACATTGAGGGAAGGGAAGGAAGCCCGTCTTAGCTCACTTAAACATTTGTTTGTTGAAATACGTATCTAATGAATACGTTAGCTGTAGGTACAACTGTTGAGACTTTGATTTTATAATAATATCATCATGATGAAAGAGATAATAAAGGAGAATATTTGGGAAGTTACAGGGATGAAAACTACAGACAGAGACATACGTAGAAAACAAGGCTTCTTTCTTCTCTATAAAGCAGCTTGCCAATTTAACAAGTATTATAAGGGATTGTTCATAATTTCCAAAAATTTTCAGAGACTGAAGAATATGTCCTGTTTCTCTGTATTAAACCTGTTCATTATAAATGGTTCAATAAATGTCTCTAAACATTCTGTGCTTTGAAAAAAGAGACTTGTAATTTGGCAAAGGGAATCTCCTTAGGTTCAGGTGATTTTTGTTTTTGTGATGAAAGTCTAGTTAGACATCCTAAGTTCCTTATTCTTTATTGTAGTGTCTGTAGAATTTTAATATTTAATAAATGGGTTTTCTGAGTATCCCTCAGTCCAGAGCTGTGAAACGTGAGCAGAATTAATTTTTCTTGCAACTTCTCCTTGATTACTGTTTTGTGCTCTGGTTATCAGGTGTTAAAACTGAGAGCAGGAGGGTGTTGCCATTTGTCAAAGGAAGGTAGAAAAGGAGGGCATGATTAAGTTATATGTTCCTAATGCTTTTCTATTTTCTTGTAAAAGAGTTGAAAACAACTGAGAAAGTGATCATCCTATCTCTAACAGGTGTTCCAGAAAGAAATAATTTATTACTGCTATCAGTTACTTCTTTGTATGCATTAAAATATAACTGTTACTTGTATGATCATGTATTGAGGGTTTGTGGCTTCCTACAAGGCCAAGCCATTCAGCTTTCCTAGCTTCCCATTGTCATCTCATTGATATCCATGCTGTCTGGGTGAAAAGCAGTGCACTGTCTAGTTTAAGCTTTGTTTTACTGACTGTCATGCCTATACTGACTGGTCATGTAACAGGACAATTATATCCACATTTTCATGAAGAATGTAGGATATAACTGTCTTCGATAATGCTGCTATATCTTGCTGAAATTCAGTGAGTCCAGAAGTTATTTGGTGAGGGAATAGGAGTGAACAGAAATAAATAGGAAGCATGATCATGTGAAACTTGATTCCTTGTTTCCAAATATGATACTAAACCAAAATTCAAGTTATGCATTTAAAGTTTTTGTCTCAATGCAGAGAGGTTGTTCGGGGTAATGCATCTGAAAGTGAATTACATGATGGAAAATATTTAGTTTTCAAAGCACTTAATCTTCCATGATCAAGTGAGAGGAATGTATTGGACATTACACCTTGTATTCTGAGGCATAATAGAGTTGCTGAAAAATGGAAACAGCAAGAAGCTGACAGTTTTGAGAAGACTTTAAAGATGGGGGTCAAATTATGAACTCAAATTTGTTTTGCTTTGGCTGCTGCTAACAGTATTTTACAATCTTTGTTTTGGAATAGATAGAAGAAGGGAAAAGCATACTTTTTTCTTTTATTTTTTGTTGTTGGGTTGTTTTTTGTTGTTGTTTTTTGGTGTTTTTTTTTTTTTTTTTTTTTTTTAACACAATGGCCTCTATTTGCTCAAGTTTATAGGAAGTATGAGGAGGCAAAACCAAGACTCGGCCATGCCTACAGATACCCTATCTGCTGTTGACAAATTCATGCATTGTGTCTGATACCACACCTTAGATCAAAGGGGATTTTCAGCTTTAAAAGGGTCTTACTCTGGACAAGACGGGGAATGAGAGTGTATTGATGAGGCTAAAGTTGGTAGCTGATCTTTCAGACTGAGAACCAATAGGGTGTTGTGTGGCAGGCACACAAATAGTGTTCTTTGAGCCTGAAGTGTTCCTGAATCACAGATTAGGAGAAGGCTGGGCATACCTTTAACACATAAAACAGGTTAAATTTTGATAAGTATGCATAGAACATGGAACCTATTTTACATGGCAGCCTGGTTTACTAAATGCCATGTGTTCCTTCATATGCTGCTTTTCTCTTCCTACCATGGGAAATGCTTTATATTCAAAAATTATTTTGTTCTTACCAGATCAAAACTTAAATATGTGTCAGGAATTCTGCTTACCAAATGATTTTATATGCACTACCAAATGTATTTCGATATTTAGGAACTCAGATAGCCACAGTGTACTAAGCACAATTATCAGGTTTAATCCTAAATCTTCTGTTCCCTTCTTTGGGTTAAGTCTTTGTGAGATTGTGGGAAAAACTAATGACTTCATTCTGTAGAGACTGTAGTAAGTTTCTTTAATGAGTGTAACTATCTTGAAACACGTATCAAAATACTTTTAGTTTAGTTTTTTTTTTTTTTACCTGATATTCTATAATACTTTCCTTGCATAATTATGGGTTTTGGAACAAATTCTATATTACATATGTGGGGAAACAGTTCCATAATTATACTAATGTTTGCATAATTAAAAAGCTGCTTGCCAATTTTAACTGACAAATTCCAAATCACTTTTGCATGAGGGGAGAAAAAAAAACCTACCAACATAAAAAATGGTAACTTCTGTTGGTCTTTCCTTTCATACTTCTTACAGGTGTTGAAACTATTTATTTCTAAATTGCAAGCAAATTTTTGTATATTTTTGATAGGCAGTGCTATACAGAAGAGGAGAGCTGGCTTCCACCACCATGCTCTGGGGCTGGTTTGGGGGCTGCCCTCAAGCTCTGCCAATATATCTCAGTCCTGATTTGCAATATCCCCTGCTGCTGCTGCCGCTGTGGTTCTAGGCAGCTCTTCAGAAGTGACTGCCAGTAGCACCAGTTTCTTCCAACTGGTGCAATAGTTTTCTGGTGTGCACAAATGGGGTCTGAGGAAAGACCACCAAAACTTATTTCCACTTGTGACCTAAGGCAAGGTTTGAAATCCAGTTTCCGTTGAAAAATGGCAAGTGTGCCATTGGCTTTCTGTGCCGTTCACCTGAATGGATTTAACGCTTTATGTTGCTACTGAGTAAGATACTGTTGTCTAAACGTAAGCTGAAAACACTTAGTCATTTTAAGATCCTGAAAGGGTCATAATAAAAACATGAAAGACAGTAGCTGAGGTGGCACTTATAAAGTGAAAACAAAAGTGTATGTATGTGTATATATGCATATTTATTATTCCAGTTTCTAAGTGGCTTTGTGTGTTTTCCTCACAGTATCTCTATACATTTTATGCGTAGCTGTTTGTATTAAAGTGCCCATATACAGCATTCTCTCACTTCCATTTAAAAACTGTGAATCACAACAGAAATGCTATAAGAACATCTAAGGTAGATAATTAAAGTATAATTAAGTTTAAATGTCTTGGTGAAGGAATATAAAAATATTTAAATTCTACAGGCTAGTACATTTGCAGTTTTCTTTTATTAGGTGTGAAATCTAAGAATCCCCTGCCAACTCTTGAGGGTTCAATCCAGAATGTTGAATTGAAGTACTGCGGCACATCATTGGTCAAATGTGCCTCTGGGACCGTGGGATCAATAAAAATTTGTGCCAAAGCCCCAGGTATGTGCAGCTGGACCATGTAAAACTTTATTGCCTGTATAGGAGAATTGGCCTTGCTTTTTACAAGGAGAGTTACTGAAACAAGAATTTACTCATTGTTCCTATGAATCAGAGAGGGTTTTTTTTGTATTCTGTTTTGGGTTTTTTTTATTATTATTGTTAAGTGTGCCAGGATGATCCAGTCTGGCCCGAGTATAGTCAATTTTTCACTGAATAAAGAAAATAAAGATGGTGGGGTTTTTTCTGCTGGGACAAATATTCCTCTAAAAGCACTAAAGAAACTGGATTAACTCTGCATTTTCATATTACACAGAATATTTGCATTTTATTTTATTTGTAGCATGATTTTGATTTATTCTGCTGTTTATTGTTTAATGTCTCATTTTCCATTAATGCTACAAGTATGTATTTTGCATGTGAAGTTTTTGAGGGCTCTGTGATAAACAGTTTTTAAATTTCCATAACAGAATTTTTCTTGAAGAGCATGCAGGAACTTTTCCAATCAATGTCTATGATCTCTTCATAGATAAAGGCAGCTAATGTCAAGAACATTAAAAATGCAGTTCTAAATTGTGTGTAGAACTAAGTTGAGTTCATGGTGATTTTTAAAGATACTGTTTTGTAAAGCTGGGATGGAAATTACTATTTTGAAGAGAATTGATTACTTTATTTGAAATCCTATTGGATGTAAAACATTTACAAGATAACATTAAGGAAGTTGTTTAATAGTTTATGAGAATGCTCTTTCTATTTCCTCTTTTAATTCTGTACTTACAATGTTAATAGCTGTTCTCTCTGGACTAGTGAATGTTTATGTGTTGAAAATTTATCTTGTTACAATAAAAGCTGTAAAGAGCCTAATCTTTATCTTAGGTGATGGTGGAAAAGAGAAGCTCATTCCTTTAATTCAAGGCCCTTCTGACACCAGAGACTTACACAGCAGTAAATGGCTCAATGAGAGTAGAAAGCCAGAATCCCTCTTCGCTCCAGATTTGGTAGCCTTTACAGTCCAAATTCCACAGTATATGGACTACTGCCATAATTCTGGTAAGTGCAAAACTCTTGTTAAGATGGTATTGCATTAATTTTTCATATCCAATATAACTTTCAAAGAGGGGCTTGATATAAAGTGTGCCAAATGCCAAAGTATCTTTTTCACATACTGCGCACATTACAACTTTACCTTAGCTCATTGTGAGACACAAAAACTAAAAGCTGCATTTTGATGTATGTGTTCTTCAATAAGAAATGCTTCACTGATGTTGGTTGCCTTTTAGATTTTTTTTATACAAAATCTTTTGTAAATTGTGTTTTGGGGGCAGAATCCATGTTGAAAAAGTTTTATTCTTTCTTCCCTTTATCTGTTGCCTTGAGCTTCTTATGCAGAAGTTGACCTACTGAATTCAAAATGGTTCATCTAAATTTGCAGCATAATTTGTAATTAAATTAAAAATTTATCATAACATTTGTTAATAATAAAAGATTATTTTTAAAATGCTACAGAGCACACATTCAATGTCAAACTTGGTGTTGTGGTGCATTTAGATGAGAAACAGTATTTTCAAAGAGTTGCTTGGATAAATTTAAAGGTGTTGTTGACTTTCTGGGCATAAATACTCTTAACTAACATTCTTATGGTTTCTGTGGGCTTTAAAGAAAACACTGGTCTGTTTTAAGCAACACTGACAATTTTGAAATACATCTATTTTAAAATAACTATAATCTAGTTTGTGAAATACACATGGATCTAGGTTTTGCTGTCAGTGTGGTGCATTTTAGAACCCATGCTTTCGTACTTTTTTTTAAAGTTTATCCTGTTGCAATGCTAAGAGTAGAACCAAATAGGGGGGAAAAACAAACCCCCAAAAAATCAAGTTTAAAGAAAGCAAGAGAAATAGCTGACCCCTATATTATGGAACACATTAACTGAAAAGTCGTCTTTTTTTCTCTAATTTTTTCAATGTGCAATGGTTGTTGAAAGTCATTAGTCTGTAAAGTAACAGTGAATTTATTACCATCTTTGTAATTTTTATGTCCATATGTAAGCAGCATTTGATTCTTATGCAAAGTAAATATTTGTAAGCACTGTGCACTCCAGCAGTTGTTAGGTTAATTTTTTCAGTAACTGTACTTGTATGTTTCTTGGAGAGCATCATGTTGGAGATGCTTATGGCAGTGTTTTTATAACAATTATCTGAAGTTCCTGCCCCTAAAACATTGTGAAAAGCAATTAATGATTTAACAGTTTCTGAATTATTCAGTTTTGTTTTTTAAAAAAAGTGAAAATCTGTTCCACCTGTTGTCTCACTTAAGTAGTTTTTAAATGTTCACAATAATAAATATTGCTGTACAACAGTACTACTATTATTAGTGCATTTTCTGTGCTTTTTAAGGATCTTTTCAGTTTAATTTTCTAATTTTTGTCAGACTATTGATATAATTATGATTTTTGTCTAAGAATATTGATATAATTTTGTCTTAGATTATTAATTAATTGTACTATAGTGTTATTGCTTTTGTTACAGGTCACAGTGATCATATACATTTTAGCTCATCAGTATTGCGGATAGTCCAATGCGATAGTAGAGAGTACGTGATAGGTTGTGATAGGAGGTGCCTACAAGAATTAAGGCACCGACAGATGAAGTGCTGGCCAAACTCATATGCAGGGGCTTTGAGAGGCATAAAATTGGTTTGTAATAGAGAATTGTCAATGCTACCTATTTTGTAGAAGAATGGAGATACATTTCAAATGCTAAGATTTTAGAACTGAAAATTTAGTGGACATTTCTCACACACACACACAAACACACCCCCTGCCCAGTGCCTTAGGAAGTTTTACTGAACCATGGAATGGTTTGGGTTGGAAGGGACCTTAAAGACCATCTAGTTCCACCCCCCTGCCATGGTCAGGGACACCTTCCACTATCCCAGGTTGCTCAAAGCCCCGTCCAGCCTGGCCTGGAACACTGCCAGGGAGGGGGCAGCCACAGCTGCTCTGGGCAACCTGTGCCAGTGTCTCACCACCCTCACAGTGAAGAATTTCTTCCTTATATCTAATCTAAATCTACTCTCTTTCAGTTTAATATGGTGATCCCCCCTCCTATCACTACACTCCCTGATAAAGAGTCCCTCCCCATCTTTCCTGTAGCCCCTTTTAGTACTGGAAGGCCACTATAACTTCTCCCTGGAGCCTTCTCTTCTCCAGGCTGAACAACCTCAACTCCTCTCAGCCTGTCGTCGTAAGGGAGGTGCCCCAATCACCGTATCATCTTCGTGGCCTCCTCTGGACTCTCTCCAACAGGTCCATGCCCTTACGATGGGGCCCCAGAGGTGGACACAGCACTGCAGATGAGTCTCATGAGAGTGGAGTAGAGAGGAAGAATCACCTCTCTTGACCTGCTGGTCCCAGTTCTTTAGATGCAGCCCGGGATACACTTGGCTTTCTGGGCTGCAAATATACATTACTGGGTCGTGATGAGCTTCTCATCAACCAGCATCCCCCCAGATCCTTCTCCTCAGGGCTGCCCTCAATCCACTCATCACCCAGCCTGTATTTGTGCTTGGGATTGCCCTGACCCATGTGCAGGACCTTGCAATCGGCCTTGTTGAATTTTGAGATTTGCACAGACCCACCTCTCCAGCCTGTCCAGGTCCCTCTGGATGGCACATCCCTTCCCTCCAGCGTGTTGACTGCACCACACAGCTTGATGTCACTGGCAAACTTGCTGAGGGTGCACTCAATCCCACTGTCTGTGCCATCAACAAAGATGTTAAACAGTGCCAGTCTCCACACCAGCCCCTGAGGAACACCACTTGTGACTGGTCTGCACTTGGATGTTGAACTAACAACTCTGAGTGTGACGATCCAGCCAATTCCTTATCCACTGAGTGGTCCATCTGTCAAATCCATGTGTTTCCAATTTAGAGACAAGGATGTTGGGCAGGATAGTGACAAATGTTTTGCACAAGCCGAGGTTGATTGATTGATTCTGTGTACTCAGTGGTAGTCAGAAACCTGCATGCTCAGACTCTAGCTCGGCTTCTCAATCTGTAAGGTGGCACTTGTGACTGATGACAGATGAGAGGGAAAAGCTTACTGATGTGTTAAATCTTTGGTCCCGGTAGACATGAAGAATAGTGTACTGCAAATAGTTTTTATTTTTTTTAAATATAAATTAAACTAGGAAACAAATTATCTCCGGTTCTATACAAAGGATGAGGGAGTTAATTAAAGCCTTTGCTTTCACATACTTGCTGAAGGAATTGAGGCAATTTAATACAGGAGATAGGGCTATCCTTTTCATTACGACTATGAAAACTACATGGAGAGAAAACATGAAGTGATTTGAGAGCGTACAAATGCTTTTGCTGTCAGTTGCGGTCTCTTCTGGGAATTAAGCTATACTGGATAATTTGATAGCAAATTCAGTTTATGTGTCAGGGGAATAAAAGGGTTATTTAAATCTGTACTACTGGAGATGATTGTGCAGTACTGAAGTTGTGCTGTTTAAGCAATTTATCCTAATAATGTTAGAGATGATGTTCTGGAATAGGAATTTGGACTACAGAGTAGAGTGAAGAGAGTAGTGCAACCTCTCTTAGAAAGAATGCAATCTCAGTAGAAAGAATGAAAAAAGCTATCCAGGAGAGATGAGAAAAATAATCTAGAATTGTTCAGTGTTACCAGATTGCTGGAGATAAAGCCATGGTTGGAAAAGTCTGTTAACTCTATAAAGTATATACAGAAATAGCTGTATAGCTGATACTCTCCAAATACACACATGATTTCATAAAAGAGCTAAGGGGGGCAGCAGTTCTAACTTGGTGGGATTACATATAAGTTAGCTGAGTTTACTTCTCCTGTATACAAGGATTTTAGAAAACTTTGCAGATTCAGTGTCAGAGGAGCTACTGGCCACACTGTGTGGCGTGGCAGGGGTGCATTGGAGTTGTACAAAGCTGAAGAGCTGCAAGTTAGTTACCTAATTTTTTTGTGTGTGTGTATAAAATCAAGAGAAGCAATTGCAGGGCAATTTCTGGGTACTCTGGAAGAATTTTGGAATACAATACACTGCCTATGCAAGTGACTTCTAAAGTTTTTTGCTTATATAAAAATTAGTGAAGAATGAGTAACTAATTCATTATGCATCTGTGAAGTTGAATGTAAAACAACTTAGTCTAAGATGAAAGCAGTTTTTTGGATTTAAAATGCCAAGGAGGAGGTTGTGCGAATAACATGAGATTCTTGAATAAATCAGGGTGTATTTACCCGGAGAACAGGGAGGGGACCTTTTTTCCCCCTCTCTTATCAAGTCAGCAACTGTCTACTGTCTTGTACCACTTGAATTATATGGTTCCAGGTGACCAGGATGGTTGTGCAGCTTCCTCTTACTGCTTGCTGTGTGTGACCCTGCAAAGACTGAGGTTGTACAATTTGAGTGATAAAGCATTTCACATTGGTATTTTATTTCTTGCTATTTCACTTGTTGCTGCTGAGAGTAAGAGAAAAAAAAACAAAACGGTTGTAGTAATACCACAGTGCATTGAGTATAACCAACAAAGGAAAAAACCTCTATAAAATGTCATTCCAAAAAGGGCAACATTAAAGTGTATGGTATGTAGCATATACAGGCAGGGAAGTATTGTGTATAACAAGTGCCTATAGTGATGATTACTTCGCAAGTGTTTTTTACTGTTTGGTGCACAGTGGAAAACCAATCCACCTATGACAGAGCAAGCTTTTAGGGACAAAGAATATAAATATGATTTTGTTTAGTACTTAAATACAAGTTTGCATGCTGGTGCTTTTAATTTTGGATACTTGTATGAAAAACTGCCCTAGGTATCTCTCTGCATAGTTGTAAAAATCAGTGGATGTGGTCCCCAGTCTTTATCTAAACTGCAGCATATAAAATAAATACAAGAGAGGAGATTATTCCATTACCACAGAGCTTGGGAAGGTCTTACTGCTTCTCTGAAATAACTCTGCCTTTATTAACCCTCATAGCAAGCTGCAGACCTTGTTTGTTTCACCTGGCCTTTGAGAGAAATAGGGAGATTTCAAAATGAATGCTGGCGTTAGTATTTAATTATGAGCAGCTGTTGAATAGATGAGGTGAGCTGATTAAGCTCTATTTGGTTTGCCATATTGCATAATTGGGAGTGCGTGCACAGCTGGTGTATGGAGAGCTTTACTACATATAAATCAAGAGGAACTAAAATAAAAAATACAATTAATAAAGTTTTCTTTGAGATCAGCTTAAATATTCAGTAATGCAGTGCTGAAAAAATGGTGTAAACAAAAGTACCTGTATTAATAACATGCTCATGTTGGTAAATTGATACACTCAGTGGAGTAAAGTAAGAGTGAGAAGGCTTCACCAGTTTGTGGAAGCTGCATGAAGGCTGAAGAGCAAATTTTCAACCTTGTAAAAGTTGGTATTTCTCATTCAAGTGATATTTTTCTTAAACTTCAATAGATTTTTGTTTTGTTTTCTCCCCTGTCAATATTTTCAAGTTTAGAGAAGATCACTCCATTCTCTCTCCCTGTCCCACAAAGGAAAAAAAAAAATAATTGTGAAGTGAAAATATTTTTAATCTGAAGAATCATATCTTCAAACATGAAAAAAGCGCCATAAGTGTTGTACCAGCAGCAACGTTTTTTTAATATGATAAAGCAGCTGATTTTTATCTGTTAGAACTTATTTGAAAGGAGGTGAGAGATTTTATATATGTTTGTTTTTATGCATACACACCTATATATGCCCCCAACTCCCCCTTTCTTGCAGTTAAAAAAGGCTGTCATTGACATATTTTAGTTTTGACTGCTTAGACTGGGGATACTGCAAAGTCTGGATTTTAAAGCTGGAACAACATTTTTTCTAAGTTATCAGCTCTTATTTAAATGAGTGCTTGTGCGAGTAAAGAAGAAAACCCCAAACTTGTAAAAGATAATTCATAAACTAATTTTAAGTATTTTGGAAAGATTTGACACAACGAATGAGTAAAAATGCTTAATATATAGGAGTAATTAAAGACAATTCGCATTTGTTGTTGGGGCATAAATGTGTAAAAATTATACCCATCTATCTTATTACATTTCCTTTTCTCTCCCTGAGGATTTCACCATGTACTTTATCTGTAATTGTTGCCAGTTTTCTATCAAGTTCCCAGTGGGCTTCTGGTGCAAAAAATCTTATCCTCTCGATGACAGAGCTTGCCTGAATGATTTCATGCTCCTAGCATTTTTGTTCACGGGAATTAGGGGCAGAATGTAACTGCAGCTGAACATAGCATCTATTTTTGTAATTTTGAAGTTTAGACTCTGTTATTGGAACTAAATGAAGAGATGCAGGTGTTCTCCAGTTCAAGTCCTTTGGGATTATTTGATGGTAGATGCTTGAAAAGAAAATGCATGTGTTTCCAGAGTCAAACAGCAGCTGTGGACAAGGATTTATGTTTTTCTCAGAACTTTGGGATTTCAAAATGTTACATTTAATCACATGCACAGAAAGGAGAGCAAATGTTAAAGATGTTACATATAAAACTAGGGGACTGATCTTTTTACCATACCAACTAGTTGTGGGAATAGAGGAACAAAGTGATCTTTAATCTTAATATGCACAATTTCAAAAGGATTATGATAGTTGCCAGGACTCTGCTCTTTTGAGAACCGTGCTCTTGCAGTGCACAACATTTATATCCTCTTAATTACTTTTAAAATCTGGCTTATTCTCATATTTTACGTTGGAAAAATATGAATGCTTATAGTATGTTACTGAAAGCACAGTATTTGTGTAGTTTTATGGTGTGGAATAGGGTGAATTTAAATTCAGATAAGTATACATTTTTAGAATAATTTTTCTAGTAATGTCCTGTATTTTTCAAAATCAGATTAATAATAGCAGTTCAACTGCCTGAACTGTGAGGCTAAATTTAGAAGTTTTCTGAGTTACAGAACTTGTGGGAAGAAGTATTTTGTGGTAATGCAATTTCTCCCTCCCATTTTCTCTGTTTTACAATTCTGAAATTATAGGAAATAAAATGTTTGGCATCTTTTAATTTTACCAGAAGTTCAAGTGGGGGCAGCAGGTGGTGGTGCTACCAAGCAGTTCAGGATGGGAGGATGGTGTGGGGAAGAGCAAGTTGGTAACAGAGGTATTAACAAACTTGCATTTACCAATCTGAGAAAGTAAAAGCCTCTTTTAAAATCCATTTAACTTTGTACATTTATGAGCTTGTGTATGCTCCATCTTCCCCCATTACCCTCACAGCTCAATATGTCATGCACTACAGCCAGGTTAAGTATCAGATATTTTTCTAACCTGTATCACCTCTGTATCTATTGTCTTACAAAGATCCAATGCTTATTACTTTTTCAGAGAGGGAAGTAAACTTTGTCCTCAAGTGCAGTCTGTTACTCTACTGGCTCCAATTATAAATTTCATGTCCATGGGAGCAGCATCAGGGAGGGACATACTATACTATGCTAACTAGATTAACATTATTTCCAGTGGGTTGCATAACTCTGGCAAGTGGCAGTAAATTTTGGGTTGAGATGTACTGTTCAGCTGCACTATGGAAGTCAACACAGTAATATCGTTAGCCAAAGAAGTGCTTTTGCCTTTTTCCAATTTCCTTTTCTTAAAAGTATGACTTAAGAGTTTGGTAATACGGCAAAATAAGAACAAAACTTGGACAACAAAGATGGGGACTCAACTCCAAATAGCAGGAGCCTGAGACACTGCACTAGGAAATCTGTGGAGTGAGGGAATTGGAAAGCCTGATTCTCCTCTGGGTTTATACCGTTTTCTTTAGAAACTCATTGCTTGACTTTCTCTTTTCTTAGCATTCCGTCTATAGATAATGTAGTTGATCTTGTAGTTCTTGGGATAGGAATTTGTGCTTCAGTATTAGCAACTGAAGATTTGAGCTCAAATGGTAATATGGGGTATGCAGGCCTTAAAGAGCATAAAGGAAATCTCCCCACCTTCTTCTTAAACCGCATATAACCTAGAAAATTCTGTAAAAGTAGCTAAAAAAAAAAGTTGTTAAAACAGCTTTTTTTTTTTTTTTTAAACTTCTCCCATTAAATGTGTAAAAGTTAGGGTATGGCAGATACAAGATTATTTCTGCTACCTTTATTTTTTATGCATAGGATATTCCATATAATTCCACAGGATTTCTGTTCACTTTACAACCTGGTGTTATCAAATTGTTTCATATGGCCACCAAAGTCGTATTTAACACTTCTAGTATTTAAAAAAAAAAAAAAAAAAAAAAAAATTAAAATGACAACCTCTGTTTCCATAACAGTATAGGGTAATGTATCTGTGTTTCATATATTTATGAAAATGCATTCATCTTTTCAACTTGTGGCATCTGGAAAAGCATTGTTCAGCAAGGTGACTAGATACTGATGGTGCAGAGAGTTTTGGAAATGTGACAGACATAGGCTCTCAGCAATTGCTGTCACATAGCTTTGGACATTGAAGTCTGTTTTTAATTGAGAAAATATATGCTGTCCAACATGTTGGGATAGCTCCTACTCATTTTGAAAAAATGTCATGGGATCTTTAACTTCCATTTGGATGCTTCCCAGACGTGGGCATAAGGGACTGTAACTGTTTACTTTCAAGTGGTATTTAAACTGTTTCCAGGTTTTATAATTGAATTATATTGTGCTCTCTACTGCTTTGGTGATGTAAATGATTCATATAACATGACTATTTTTTTGTAATGAAATTCTGAATAGATACCACTGAAAATCAGTAGACATTTGATCATGAAATATAAATGCATTTTGGCCAGGTCAATTTTTGTTTTTCAACTTTTAGTAATAAGTGATTAAATAGCACCTTACTAAATAGAAATGTAGCACATTTGATGAAAGCCAGCATTAAATGAAGTAGCTCCATTATTTTTAATGCAGAAATTATGTTCTAAATATTTATTTGTTTCTAAATCTAAAATTTTTTCTCAGCCATTGTCATGGTTCAACTTTGTAATAGGTTAAAAGAAGCTACAGGTCACTCCCAAGATTCCAATGTTCTGTTTATAATACACACAAATTTACTAACAGTCTCATTTGTGGTTTAGGATGCAATCTTAAATACACAGCATGGATATTCAACCACATTGTCCCCTGCTACCCAAACATTAGTGTCGTGAAGTTCCCACAGAAGTTCCTTTCCAGGATGTTACAAATAGCCATTTGTGGTCACAAAATAAAGTTGTGGCATTACCAGTTGACTGAATAGGTAATGTAGAAAGCAACAGTTTGGAGCTAGGGTTAGACAAAGCAGGTTAGAATCTTAGCAGTATTTTGTTTTTTTTAATTCCACTAGATAATCCCAGTGATGAGCCCCAAGCTAAAACATATTCATAGAGCTGAACAAGCTGAAAATTATTTTGGACAAATTATCTTTAAGGTGTCCAACTTTGGAACATTTAAATTAGTTTAATTTTCTTCATGTGCTGTGAAGCTTCTCAAACTCAATCTCTTTATCAAAAATCTGCAAACCATACTCACTTTTGACCTTTAGACCCTTTAGTAACTTCTGTGCTGTATGAGCTGATTTCATTTTCCTTGTACCTGTGCACTGAAAGAGAACTAAGCAAGATACTCATGTATGTACTTACTGTGTAAGGTGGCAGATATACTTAAGATTGATATGAGGAAAACAGTGCACCGTGTAACTTTTCAGTTCTGTTTAATAGCTAAAATTAGCCTACTTATATAGTGTGAGCATTTAATGTTGAGTATCTCTACAGAACAGATTTCTAAGTATAGCAATTTCAAACACAAATATTGTATACTTGATGTATCCTGACATTCTCAGTATCACATGGAGTACTAAATCTATTTGAAAAATGCAGTGCTAGGCTGATTAGTGGATATATAGTTTAATTAAATAGCTAACTATTTTTAATTCTTAATTTTAATCTGATTTACACTCTTTCACAGAGGAAAAGACATTTTGAAGAGGAAAAAACAATTTGTTTTTCTGAAAAGGAAGATTCTAGGTGCTGCCCTAATCTTGCAGCTGGTTCAGTTAAGATAGAAACATTTGCTGGAGTGAACTAATTCACTGGTGCCCTGAGTCCTGAGTTCCCATTCAAACACTTCTGCTGCTAATTGTTGATACTGAGCTCCACTTACAGAACAGCAAATTAATGCAAAATCTGGTTTTCCTAAGTGTTTTCCTAATTGCTGATGTACTTTCAAGATAAAATAGGTGTATCTGAAAAGAACCCCAAACCAGTTGTGATTTTTTTCCCCAAGAGATTTAGAAAATTGATGCTTTGTAAACAGAACAGCAAGTCATTTTGGAGTTGTACTATCTGACCTTAATGAGAATGTTGCATGGTTATGCATGCAGGAATGAGTGCCCTGACAATCAGGACTGAAGGGATAGGGAGTCCTGAACAAGCATATCAGCTCTTAGAGTTGGCACAGTAAGAGTCTGCCTACATCTGCCAGCTCTTGCACTTTTAGCCCATGTACATCATCTGTCACTGTACAGCTTCTTGGGCTATTTGCCTGGGATTGGTGCCAAGCTGGAGAAGTAGCTTTGACTATGCTGCTTCATGTCCAGAAATCATGGAAATAAAGCCTACTGCCTGTGGGAAGGTGGACATGAAAGGAGTCAGACCAATCAGTTTCAGCCGTATCTTTTTGAATTTCAGTGTTGATAACAAACTGTCATGCCTGAGGGAAAAAAAAAGACCATGTTTTAATAATATGATACAAACCATATACAAAAATAAAGTATAATATGAAAATTAATGTTAGCTATCAGAATAATAATGTGAATAAATCAGAAGCTGACTGCCTCTTCTCATTTCCCTCTGTGTTCAGAAGTGCCCATGCTTGTTTTATTTCTGGAATAAAACTACTTAAATCATAAAAAAATATTGCTTAAATGCAATATAAAGTATGATAATAGAACTGGCTATCATAGGGATTTTTTTCCCCAAAAAAAAGGAGAAAATAATGGACATTTTATAAATAGAAACAATTCTCTTTGGAAAAATAAGAGAAGATATGATTGAATCTAATGAAGCTTTAAATAGTGTTTGGCTCAACATTAATGAGCAGGGTTATGGAGCACATGTGATGGATCATCACCTCTGAAATAGTATTCTGTTTTGTATTTGTCCATGGCATAGAGGATAATCAGTCAGATGCAATTAATCATCTTTTAAATAAACTGGGCATCTCTTCCTTACTAGACTTTGAATAAATTATATATACAGTATATTTTTCATATTTAGTGTAACTATGTTCATGTTCGGTTAACTAGTCAATGCAAATAAATTAACAAAGGGAGACTATGAATTCTCCCTCTAATTTTGAGCTCTTTTATAATGTCCCCGCTTGTGATAGAAGAAAGAAGAATTCAGTATTGAGAAAATCTTCTCTCTAGGTTGTGACCTGAAAATTCATACAAGAAAATGAAAGATGTTCAATATGTCTTTGTAATATTTGAAAGATATTTTAGCCCAAGCCCTAGATTAATATTTTTCAGACATTAAAATTATTGAAAAATAGTTGTTTTGTACATATTTCATAATAGATTTGTTATTGAAGTGTGTTTAAACTGTTTGGAAAACTTGACAGATACGAAGTAATTTTCACTATAATGCAGTTTTCTGAAAACAGATCTGTGTATTTTAAAGTGCACATATCAGTCCTTTAAGCAGTTGCATGTCTAAACTAATGAAATAGAAGTTTAGTGCAGATCATAATCAGATGATAAAATTGTTTTTAATTAAAAAACAGGAAATCAGGTATATTTGTATTTGGAGTTTTGAAAACAGGTGTCAAAAATATAATAATGATCTTCATAACACTAATATTTAGTGTAAAGACTTTTATAATAATTTGAAGCCAATAATACTTCTTTTTCTTCACTGGTAACATAACACAGAATAAGTATAAGCCTGTGAAAGGGATGACTTAACACAACTGTTGATGCACTTTGAGTGAAACATCTTTATCAAGTTAATACAAGAAGCAGTCATGCCCTACTTGAATTACTCATTTATAATGACTGAGCAGCAGCCTGGATGTGGACTTTGAAATCCTGGGAAAATAAGATGCATGCATGCATTCAAATGTCTAAAGTCTTTACTTTAGAGCAGCTGTAAAATGTTGAAGTGAGACGTCAGCTACTAGCTCTTGTCTATATTTTTAGTCTGAAGGAAGATGTGATCTTTTAATTGCTAACCATGGTTAGTATTATTTTAATCATTGCATCCTTAGTTTAAGACCTTCTATTTTTAAGAGCTGTTTGAACATTTAGGAGCTAAGAATCAGAATATTGATCTGCTTTTTGCACACTTTTAATGCATAGATTATTCCAACTTTAAGACCTTTTTTATTTTGTTATAATGCATAGATTTTTCTCTAACTTTTATTGTGCTTGTAATGAGGCAGTTGTTATCGTATAGATTTGTACAATATCAAAATAAACCACCCGTATGAGTAACAATTTCAAAAATACTACTTGCATGTTCACTAAGGACATAGCTGGTAAAAGCCATGTATTAAAACGGTGTGTGTCTCTTTGCACTGTTGGGATGTTGCAGCTTGCAGAGTCTTTTGCAGATGACTGTATTTGCCAGGTTCCTTATCTTCACAGCTTGATAACATGTTTCCTTTGAAAAGATAGACATGTAGGAAATTAACTGTTCAACTTGAATTTTTCTTCAAATAATTGCACAGTACCAAAGAGTGTGCATCCCATTACACTTGAATCATATTTTTTTGAAAAGAAGTGCCAGATGCTGTGTCTCAAGTATCCTCACACTTCCCAGGTCAACAGTACAGAAGTAACCACTCTTCTTTTACTGCAGGAGTTGTACAAGCTGCTGTGACATGAGGTAAGTGAGAGCAGGAACACCCACTTTTTCTTGTTGGAGTATCTGTAAGGGCAGCGTGAACTTTGTGTTGCACTTTGGAGGCAGACACCAATGTGCATATTGTATCTATCCAGGGATACTCATAATCATCTTACAGCAGTTGATGAGGCTGCAAGGCTGCTTACTTAAGGACCATTCAGGAATTGGTCAAGTAGTTTTTTCCTTCTTCTTTCTGTTACAAGTAGAATTAAGATTCCTTCTACTTAATTTCAGTCTGTTTCCTGTAACAAGGCATTTCTAACATGCACCATACAAACTTGTTTTTTCCCCTGTAAAATCGCTATCTTAAAATTCTAGTGGAAAGAGCAAGTGTTTTCTACACAATGGCAGCAAATTAAGCCACAAACTCGGAGATTGTGTCTTCCTTCCTGTTAATGGAAAAACTGAGAGGCAAGAATAATCCGCTTTGAAGGTTAAAATTCACCTTGACAGTTAAAATCTTCACTAACATTCATCCAAGGCAGCACTACTAGAGGTATTGGAGATATCTCTTGGACATTACTTTTTGCACAGGAGTTAGCAGGGCTCATTGAAAGAGCTTTAAACTAGATTTGAAGGGGGAAAGGGATAAACCCAAGCTTGCTAGAGATAAGCTTGGCAGCCGCATGTCAATGTTAAGGGATGGTGGCAGGATCCTTCAGTCTGCCATCTTAGTGGAGATAGAGGATGGAGCTCCATGTGGCAGCAAAGACACAAGGATCATTGATGTGTTAGAAACCATGGAAGCACATGAGAATGGTTGGTCTTGTAGGAATTAGGGTGTCATACCCAGTAAAGGTGGTAAGAACATTAGCCCAGCTGAAGTGCATCTATACCAGTGCACACAGCATGGGCAACAAACAGCAGGAGCTGGTAGCCATTTTGCAGCAGGGAAACTATGACATAGTTGCTATCTTGGAAACTTGGTGGGATGAGTTCCACAATCTTCAGAAGGGATAGGCAAGGAAGGAGAGGCAGTGGGGTAGCCCTCTATGTTAGGGAGTGTTTTGACTGTCTAGAGCTTAATGATGGTGATGATAGGGTTGAGTGTTTATGGGTAGGAGTCTGAGGAAAGGCCAACAAGGCAGATACCATGATGGGAGTCTGTTACAGACCACCCAACAAGGATGACGAGGCAGATGAAGTATTCTGTAAGCAGCTGGAAGAAGTCTCACAGTTGCTAGCCCTTGTTCTCA
The DNA here is from genome assembly GCF_965140245.1 of Athene noctua. NCBI lineage: Eukaryota > Metazoa > Chordata > Aves > Strigiformes > Strigidae > Athene > Athene noctua. Next base: position 24,605,951 of record NC_134038.1, on the reverse strand, counting down.
TGGGGGACTTCAACTTACCAGATGTCTGCTAAAAATACAATAGAGCAGAGAGGAAGCAGTGTAGGAGGTTACTGGACTGTGTGGAAGATAACTTCCTGATACACCTGGTGAGTGAACCAACTAGGGAAGGTGCCCTGCTGGACTTGTTGTTTGTGAACAGAGAAGGACTTGTGGGTGATGTGATGGTTTGAGGCCATCTTGGGCACAGCAATCATGAAAGGACAGAGTTTTCAATTCTTGGAGAAGTAAGGGAGGGGTATTTTCAGAACTACTACCTTGGACTTCTGGAGGGCAGACCTTGGCCTGTTTAGGAGACTAGTTGACAGAGTCCCTTGGGAGGCAGTCCTGAAGGGAAAGGAGTCCAGGAAGGCTGGACATTCTTCAAGAAAGAAATCCTAAAGACACAGGAGCAAGCTGTCCCCATGTGCTAAAAGATGAGTTGGTGGGAAAGATCAGCTTGGCTGAACAGAGAGCTCTGACTGGAACTCAGGAAATAAAAGAAGTTTATGACCTTTGGAAAGAAGGAGCAGGCAACTCATGAGGACTACAGGGATGTTGTGAGGTTATGCAGAAGAAAATTAGAAGGGCCAAAGCCCAACTAGAACTTAATCTGCCTACTGCTGTAAAGGGCAATATACTGGCAACAAAAGAAGGGCTAAGGAGAATCTCCATCCTTTATTTGATGTGGGGGAAACAGTGACAAAGGATGAGGAACTTAATGCTGCCTTTGCCTCAGTCTTTGATAGTAAAACCAGTTGTTCTGCAGGTACCCAACCCCCTGAGCTGGAAGACCTTAGTCTGACCTCACTGCCAGGGAAGGTTATGGAGCAGATCATGTTGAGTGCCATCACATGGCATGTATAGGATAACCAGGTAATTAGACCCAGTCGGCATGGCCCTGCTTTACTAACCTGATCTCCTTCTATTACAAGGTGACTCAGTTAATGAGGGAAGGCTGTGGATGTTGTCTACCTAGACTTTAGTAAAGCTTTTGACACAGTTTCCCAGAGCATTCTCCTGGAGAAACTGACTACTCATGACTTGGACAGGCATACTCTTTATTGGGTAAAAACTCGATGAATGGATGAGCCCAAAGAGTGGTGGTGAAATGGAGTTAAATCCAGTTGGTGGCTGGCCACAAGTGGTGTTCCCAAGGGCTCAGTATTGGGCCCAGTTCTGTTTAGTATCTTTATCAATGATCTGGACAAGGGGATCAAGTGCAGTCAGTCAGTCTGCAGACAACATCAAGTTGGGCGGGAGTGTTGATCATCTTGAGGGCAGGAAGGCTCTACAAAGGGATCTGGACAGGCTCTACAAAGGACAGATTGGATCAATGGGCTGAGGCAAATTGTATGATGTTCAACAAGAGTCAGTGCCAGGTCCTGCACTTGGGTCACAACAACCCCATGCAACACTACAGGCTTGGGGAAGAGTGGATGGAAAGCCACCTGGAGGAAAAGTACCTGTGGGTATTTATTGACAGCTGGCTGAATATGAGCCAGCAGTGTGCCCAGGTGGCCAAGAAGGCCAATAGATTCCTGACTTATATCAGAAATAGTGTGGCCAGCAGCACTAGGGAAGGGATTGTCCCCTTGTACTCTGCACTGGTGAGGCCGCACCTCAAATACTGTGTTCAGGTTCAGTTTTGGGTCCCTCACTACAAGAAGGACATCGAGGTGCTGGAGTGTCCAAAGAAGGGCAACGAAGCTGGTGAAGGGTCTAGAGAATAAGTCTTATGAGGAGTGGTTGAGGGAACTGGGGTTTTTTAGCCTGGAGAAAAGTAGGCTCAGGGAAGAACTTCTTTCTCTCTACAACGACTTGAAAGGAGGTTGTATTGAGGTGGGTGTCTGTCTCTTGTCCCAAGTAACAAGGGATAGGATGAGCGGAAATGGCATCAAGTTGCACCAAGGGAGGTTTAGATTGGATATTGGGAAAAATTTCTTCAGTGGAAGATTTAGAAAAATGCTGTTGCAATCCCTGGTACATTGTTTGACTTACCCCTATAAATACATCAGAGAGCTACAATTTGAGAGAAAATATCCTCCCAGAGGATTATAGGTGGAATAGGAGGACAGTTTCTTTAATTCTTTTATCCATACTTAGTCCCTTTGGAAAATTCCCAGTTGGTTCTTCATACCCCAGGAAGAATACCAGCTGAACACTTGGTATTTTTTGACAAATCCTACTTAGTTTCTGTCAGTACCAGTGCAGTGTGGTTGACATCTTTTAGGGATATGCAGACAAACTCTCCTTACCTGTGGTAAGATAGAAAATAGTAGTAGTTGACTGAGCTTTTCTAATGTTCTCCAGCAGTTTTTCCTACATAAGATAGGATAATAATAAAATGTCTTATGACATAATAGTTTCTTCATAGTTATTTTAGGAATTTTTACATGACTCCACCTGGCCTTGGCCTGTCATGAATATGAAACCTGCAACATTTTAAAATTAAGTTTGCATGCCACATTATGTTATACATCATAGATATGTTAGTTGATATAAACAGGTATCAATGCTATCAACATAACTTGAGAAGAATCAGTATTTTGAGCTTTGTATGGCTTCTTTACTAACTTTTAGAGTGCTCTTATATATTAAATTGTTTTCTAAACAAATAGGCTGCACCTAATAAAGCTAAGTGTCATCCCACTACAAATCCTAGACAAAAGCTATGAAGTATGGCAGCTTGAAACATGTAAAAGATGGCTAGCATCACTGTTTTAGTGCAGTGGTTTAAGAGTAATGTTACGCTTACTTAGAACAGTAGAATGTGCCTGTCAGGTCAGTGTGCCAATGCAAATAATATTCAGACTTTTTAAAGGTTTTTTAATATGCTTCTTCTGTGAAGTGCAGTTTAATATTTAGTTACTGATAGTGACCATTATTGTTATGCTTTGGATCAAGGAAAAGATAAAATAGTCTGAATTACAAAGCATTCAATAGCTTGAATTTTCTGCCTAAGGAGTAACAAAAAGTAGCAGACTGAAGTTCAAATTTATATGGTGAATAAGTTTGAGTAGTTTTCTGTGCCATTAGCGGAACAAATTAAACTTTCGCTGGTTGAGTGCATATACCTAAACAGTGTAGTGTGGGAGGATTATCAGCCAGTTAGTCTTATTGGTTTATTGGCAGCAGAGCAGATTTAAACCAAATTTTCCCATGGCGGAGGTACTGTATCAGCAATCCCAGAAGTTTTCCTAAGAAATTTATGAAGTGGTATGAAAGTAAATTACTGAAGAGTCATCAAAGCAAGTATGTTATTAATTGACAATTTATTGACTTCATCCTTAGTGCTAGTTAAAAGAAAAAAAAAAAAGGATTAGGATTCAGCCTACACTTTGAAAGCTGCGTGAGGTCTTTTGTACCATATTTCAGTTAAGCTGTAATTAATTAACTTAATTAAACAAATATTAGTAAAAGAGTTAAAGCACACTTATTCTGATGAATCTATAAAAATAGTCATAAGATCAATGTAAATAAGTAATGGAAAGTGCGAATCTGGGTCTGGTTAGGGCAGAGTGTAACACTAGTTATCTTTTGATCTTCTGAGAAACTTAGTCCTTACTCAAGCAAATCGCTCATAGACCTCACTGACTAATTGCCAGAGAACTGCTGGGTCTTTACCCTTCAGGTTAAGGTCAAATATATATTACTGTTTATTATACCGAACCATTTCTTTGTGCTTAGGCGCAACACGTTTAATTCAAACAGAATTGCAACTTGCTTTTGTTGTTTATTATTTTACCTATATTAAAAGAATAGGCTAGTGAATACAGGAGATAGAAGCTATTTTGTGTTAATTCCTTTTTCTTCTATTAACTTACTGGTCCTGGCTAATATTTTAACTTTTCTGTGTATCAGTTCACCTGTAAAAATATATGTTACCATCCATTCAGAATGCTATGGGAATTACCATAAGAATATTTTCAGACTCTCACTTGGAAGGTATTACAGGAAACCTCGATTTTTATAGTCATAGTAGTTATATATTAAGTATTAGTGAGCATGCTGTAGGTTTTGTAAGCATCTAATATTTGAAATAGAAATTTAATTCCTGCTAATATTATATGGAAGTGGAGGTCTCCTTAAGCACTAAAAATCACTGAAGCTATTTTTCCCAGATTAATCATGTACAATTTAAATTCATAGGGGTTTTTTATGTCAGTCTTGATTAAGACATAGATTTAATGAGGAATATTTTTTTTTTCGTATTACTAATAGTCCCTAAATCCTATTGCATGAAAAAATGACGTGAACTGACAAAACACATGAACTCTCTCCCCTTCTGCCTTTTTCTGATGTCTGTGAACTACTTCTGTTGCTATGAATGGCCGATAGATTGTTTGCCAGGTAGGAGGAAGAATACTTGACTTTGACTCAGAGTTGAATTGCTTGTCAAAATACCATTCTGAGCAGTGTGTCCACAATGGGAGCTATTACAGAATAGTTTACTTCGCTATCAGGTTTTTTGGCTAATTTACCCATGAAAGCAGTCTCCTAGAAATCTGCTTAATCAGTAATAGTGTTTTGAAAATAAACATTGTGTAAGGATCTGTCCTTTTCTATTAACAGCTCCAAACATTCTAAATAAATCTAAGTAATTTTTTTTCAGTCACCCATGATATACTTCCCTTCTTTGATATTGTCAGTTTTACCTACTTTGTTCATGGTACTTCAACTTTGATCTCGACTAATTGCCATTAAATTCACACTGCTTACTGACTTGGCAAGCCAGAGTAAGTTAATGCTATTCATCATAAGGAGACCAGTTACTTTATTCTGTCCCCTCTAGGCATGTGCTTGTTTGTTTAACAGCAAAATGATTTGAGCAGTTTACATAAGCTGCTCATACATTTTCCATATGAAAATCAATAACATAGCAGAATTCTACAACTGAAGATTTTTAAATGGGTTTATTGCTTAAGACATAGGTATATTTTAAGATATTTTTTCACAATGTTTCAAATGCAGCTTCTATCCCACAGTGAGATTTCACACAGGGTATTTGTTGCTAGTTTTTGGGTCAAAGAAGGTTTTTTTGTCTGTTTGGTGGTTCTTCACGTTTCAGAATAAAGATTGCTTTTGCCTGCTCAAGCTATTCAAGTGCATTTAAATGAAAAAAATACAGGCATTTTTCTAGGGTTATTTATTCCCCCTTGAATGTCAGAGACTGTCTTATCTTGGGTGAATAAGAGACAGAATCTCACAAGTCAGTGTCTGTCCTGGGGCATGCCCATTGTCCTTGCCCAACTGATGTTCTGGTTACTTCTGGGGACTGCAGAATTTACCAGCTTTAATGCAGATAGGGAGGAATTAGTTTATTAAATAAGTATATGTATTAAAATATTAACGTAATATTTCAAATATTAAAACAATTCTGATGAAGCAAGTATGTTGTAAATAGTTTCATATATATTAAGCTTTTTTTCATCAAAAGGAGGAGGATTGCATTCACTGGGGAATTGGTTTACCAATAACAATTCCTTTTCCCAGAGAATGTAATGGCAATGTATGTTTGAGGCAAGGTGTAACATCTAATGCATTAATAATAAGCTAAGAATAAACAAACATGATTTAGACTTTGCGGTCTGTGCTGTTAAATTGACACTTAATTTGGAAGTGAGGAAAAGTTCAAATGTATTTAGCAGCATTATTACTAAATCCTCCTGAAGGCAGCTTGAGAGATCATAATAGTAGTTCACACATTTACCAGTGTGTTTGTGGAATCTTCTTTGACCTTAGTTAATCATAAATTTTCTGCATTGTGAGAAGAGTCTTTTTAATATAATCATCTCCCTTGAGAAAAAAAGGGGAAGTACATTTCAAAAACTGAAACACGTTTTTGTTTGTAGAAAAATGTAGAAAAGCTTCTTCCCCCCCCCCCCCCCCCCCATTCAAATTGGATTTCCTGATTTGATCAAAATTCCTTGTGATTATTTTTTATGAGCATCTGTTCTTTGGTTTTGTTTTGGTCACTTACTGTTCTTTATTTCCACTTACTGGCACTATCTAGTGTTTTTTAGTGTCTGCCTTAAGTCTGCAAAATTAATCTTACTGGAATATTCTTTGAATTTGAATCTGACTGGACTTTTTAATGAATGTTTGTATCACTCCATGGGACAGCTGAGCTGTCTACTAAGACTAATGATCTTTAATTTTTCATGTCTGATATATGTAATAAATAAGAACATGGAGAGGGTAGAAAAACATAACACCAGTATGATGGGAAAAATAAAGGATAAACCGGAGCTTGTCGTAGGGCCCAGTGAAAAGCTACTGGACAATACTTCTCGGGAAGTACTGAAAAACTGCAATATGGTGAACTGCATCCAGGCATAATGTTATCATTCTTCATTATGTGGCTAAATGCTAGAGTGCAGTAGTTAGTGCAGTTCTGTTGTTACTGCTGTTTTTCTGGATAGTAACATGTCTTAAGAATCAGTTTTTAAAAAAATGCTTCATCATGCCATCATTTTTCGAACAATTTCATACGACAACAGGTTGCCTGTGAAGTGCATACAGTGGAAATCAAAACAGAGCTCAGCCAGGTGCCAGAAGCAGTATAGCCAACTGTGGAAGTAGAAGCCTCACTGAAATGATTTGCTCTCTTCCTTCTTACATCCCACACTGATAAGAAAAAAATGATGCTCACAAAAGTCCTGTCAGGTGGATCTGCTAGAAATTGTGATACGAGGACATTAATGGTAGCCTCAACATTAAAGATTTCAAACTACTATGCAGATGTATTATGTGTTCAGGATTGTTTTGGGTCCTTACGACCCTTCATCTCATTTTTGAATGACATGATGTCAAAGCTTTTTGTTTGGTTGGTTTGATTTTTGTGATACAGTTTTCTCGTAAGACTTGTGTTAATAATGTTCAGGAAGCAAGATTTAAATAAGAGACTGTGTCTTGTTTTAGTGAAGTTTGAATTCTTTTTCCTGAAGAATAAAATGTGATGTGAGACAAATACAGTAAAAACTGAAATAAGCTGTCTAAGCTAAAATCACTAGACCACCCAGGTCTTGGACCACCCAAGGGACCAACAACAGGAATTGCCTGAAAGAGGTGGCCTTTTACTAGAGGTCGAACAAGTTGTATTGCAGATCTTGGAAATATTTGGTAGTGATTTCTTAATGCAGTTGGCTGCCTACTGAAGGTGGTCATTATTTTAAGTTCCCACTGTATAAGCAGTGTCCCTGTGAAAATGGCCCTCCTTACTTACTTATGACCTTAACCTTACAATTTTTTTCCCTTTTTAGGGCAAAAGTAAAATTAGTAGTTTAGCAATGTGTTGCTACTGGGTAGAGATTTCAAGTTATTACCGAGTTTGTGTATTGTCAAATGTAAATGAGATTTTTGGGGGATATTTGATCAATGCCACTTTTAGGATTTACAGTGAGAATTAAATCGGAAGCACTCCTGTAAATAATTCTTACTTGAATCTTAACTGTACTTCTGTTTGTGAGAAAAGGTACAATATGAAACCAGCTAGTTCAGCATTAGAATTGCTCTGTTCCCAAGCTTAAAGGGCGTTTGGAAAATATAGACAATCTCTTCTCTGGAAATTATTGAAAGTAGCAGTTTTTGACCTTAAAACCCCAGTAAATTGATGTATATGAACTGTGTAAATATCTTCTGTGGTTAAAAATAGACAGTGCTGGGAAATTCCCTTGAATTAGTGTTTCCTGTGGCAATCATTATTTCAAGATGGTTTCCCATTCTGTTCTTCTTTAAATGTATTAGGTAAAGTGGAAGTCATATAACTTAACCAAACCAACATTTTTAGGTACATGATTTTGCAGCAATAGTGTTACTGTAATGATGCTAAATTAAAGACACAAAGAAGATTTGCTGAGAGGTTGTACCTTCTATTACATTAACTGTTACTTGGGTTCAGAATCCCTCCATCACATCTCATTAAAATCATATATTTCTATAACTTTCTTATTTCAGTAGCTAGAGAAAATATTTAGAAGTGGCACATTATGCAAAACTTCTCTAAATTGTATTCCTTTATTTCTTAAGCATTCTTCTCCATTATAGGTTTTATGTGAAATCTACTTTTCTGATTTTTCTTTTCATCCTTTTTTAAAAACCAAAATAAAGGTAGTATCTGATTTCTCCCTTTTTGCAAGCTGTGTAAAGCACTGGCTTAATTATTTTATAGATAGAAATCTGTTTACTTTTGTAGTGTTTTATTCAGTTTAAAATGAATACAGGTGTTCTTATGGCCCTGCTGAAAGATACAAAGAATTCCTATTTCTTTGCAAAGTAGGAAGAAACTTCTGAATAAAGAGGGCTTCAGTTAAAGCCCTGGAAGTACCTGAGGTGCTTCTAGAGCAGCGGGATACAGGCACGGCAGGTCAGATGATGTGGATGGTGTGGGGGGAGTACTGATGTGATACAGTGTAAACACTTGAATGTTGTGCCTGTATATTACTGTGGCTATATGTATAGGCATATACACTAATTTTGACCTGTGCATTAGTAGTTTAATTATCAAATTAATATTATTCATACATAAGTTCCACAACTACTACTTTCTTCATTTAATTATGTTAAATACTGGTGACGCTCAGCCTAGAATAACAACCCAGCCTGTTTATTTTAGTTGTTATTTTATGTATGTAGAGTATAAGAATATAGAATCGGGTCATCCACATCATCAAATGAATTGCAAGTACCAGTGTACTAATAGTTTAAAGTCAGAATAGTTCACGAAACATCCAGTCTACATGTCATACAAGCCATAAAGCCTTTACATTTTACCACCCTATAGCAAACTGAGCAAAAAAAGAAAAAAGAAAAATTCCTGAGTATATGTAGTAGACAGTATACTAATTAAATTTTAAATTTCTTTTAATAAACAATATGATGAAATAATATCAATGAAGAAGAAAGCACTCAGCATTATTTGTAGGTATATAGATAAGTTGTGTAATTTATTATCAACCTTTCTAATTTTCCTCCGGTTCCATAATGGTAATAATTCGTTGCAAATCTATGTAAACAGACTCCTGATGAACAGTTTTACTGAGGGGAGCATTCTTGACAGGGCTTTGTTAACCTGACATTCTATGGTTTCGCCTCATAAAACTAGCAAAGGGCACTCTGTGTGGAATGTTAATAGGATGAAGTAATGAATGCAGGATGGGATGTAAGATTCGAGCATGCATAAAGTCCTTATTTGGGAGTTTTGGATGAGATTCTTGCAGACAGTAGCTAAGAGATAAAAGCATTGGGAATTTTTTTTTTTAAGCTAACAGTTGGATCTCTTTGCTGGACAGTGGGCTTTGAATTTTAGTGGTGGTATGAAAGTAAGTGAAAATTAAGCTACATACATTTCTTTTAATTTCATCTAGGTCATCCCCTTGGTTTTAACACAGTTTTTAAAATTGTTCCTATTTGAAAACATTCTTATAAATTATGTTCTTTTTAGTTGTGCAGTAATATACTATAATGAGATTTCCTTTAAGAGGAAGATTGCTTGTTCCATACCTTTACTTTCTTTTAAAAAGGAATACTTTGGGAAACATTTGACTAAACTAATTTAAATTCCTGGAATTTGTAATTGCTTTTGTGCGGAAAATATACTCAATACTTTCCTTCATAGTATCTAAGGAACCAAGCAGTGAAATTTTTATACGAGTCCAGTGCTAATTTGTTACATTGTTCAGGCATGACCTGATCTTGAATTTGGTGTAAAGAGAATGAAAATGTCTATGAATGAGCTGCTTCTTATTCTGTGTAAGAGTGATGTTTGTTAGTTGAGGGCCCAGGTCAGGTCTGGTGAAGCAGATGTATTTATTTGTGTTAGAGTAAAGCTCATCCATAACTGTCAATCTGAGGATTTTGATCAGTTCCCCCCTCCTTAATGACTTGATCACTTCATCCTCTCACTACTCAGTGTTCATGTGCTTCTCCATCAGAATAGCTAACCTGAAAGTCTCTGAGCTCTCCCTGTAACATTATTAGATACATGATAAGAAGGGAAGAATAATTATGATTTGAAACAGATAGTTCTTGCTTTGGTGTGGGGGGTGTCTTTTTCCACAAGACAGAAGATTTTTTTTTGTATTTTTTGCTGAAGTACAAACAAGCAGTTGCATTAGAATAAGGTTTCATGATATGGAATGACAAATACTGATACTACAGAGAAAGGATACAGCTTGGTTTGGGAATAAATACTGATTCAGATTTAAGGAAAAATGAATGATCACTAAACTGCAGGGGTATGATAAACTAAACATTGGGAAAACTGCTTACCAGGTGATCTTAAAAGTAGATAGTCTTAGCTGTCTGATACTAGACAGGGGGAGGGGGCAGACCTGGATGAACTTAAATTTGCCAACTTACTGGCATTTGTGTTTATCTACACATTTGCATCTGAGAAAAATGAAAGAATGAGCTGAGCGTCAGTCTAGATCATGACTTTAAATTTTCACTAAATTTTGAGAAGACAAGTCTAGTGCTGGAAGAATTACAGGTGTTGGGTTTTTTACGTGTAGGGTGTGAAGAAAAGGAGGGGTTTAAAGAGAGACAGGATGACCTTTGTAGTACTCGCACTGCTGGCTGATATAGTTCTAGGTAAATTATGAAATATACATATGCAATTTCATATGCTTATGGTTACAATTAATACCAGTAATAATGGTCATGAGGGAAAGTAGAGTGTGCTTACTTCTATCAGCCAAATGTTAAAATGAGTTGTAGCATAATAAATAACACATTGTCATGTTGATGTAATATATAGGGGCTTGTGCAATTTAAATGTTTTAAATAACAAAGTGTCTTAGTTTATTAAGATTATTAAAAAGGCAGTTAAGAGATAGCTTTATAATTTATGAATATTGTCAAGGAAACAGATTTTTGAAGCTTTTCAGAATCTAACAAGATTGAACAGTGATTCTAGAACAGTTTAAACTCAGAGGTATGTATTTTAATGAAGATAATGATTAGAACAATTCATGGAGGGCGATCAATATATTACTGGAAAAGTTAAAAACAAGTGTGGACTTTTTCAGATGTGTTTAAGTATAGTTATATGTTTGAAGGCTAATTCAAGGAAGTTCTGCCACCTGCTTTTCAGTAGAATTAATTAGGTGGATGGATCTTGACTTACCGCTGTCTCTCACTTAATACATGGTACTGATAGGATTTCTATAATAATCCAAGACTGTCTGGTAAATTTGCAAATATAGAGCCATTGCTAGTCTCCCTCAGAGCTTTTTTTCCTAAATTCTTAAGCTGTAGAATTTTATGGTACTTGCTTTTCCTCTTGAATTTTAGAAATTAAAAATATACAAAGTAAAAACTTTAAAAGAGTAATATGCAACTTAATGTCAGTAATTGTTTTGGACAATATATTTGATGAATTAAATACAAGGAAGGAATATATTGAAGACTAAGACTGCAGCATTCAGATTACTTCAAAAGTTTGGATTTATTGTTATATTTAACAGCAAAAGTTAGAAGTTTGGAAATGCAGGCTTCAAATATTTGAACAGCCTGTTGAGTGTGTTATATACTGTTCAGTGGAACAGTGATTGCATGGCACTGATGGTACCTAGCTGCTTGTCTCCCCTTTGGATAGTACCTTTATCAATGCCTAATCTCATAACATACAAGATTTGGATGAGAGCAAGCTGACTGAAAGCCAGAAGATAAGATGAGGTGATGGCAGTGGTTTGAGAGAAGCAGCTGGAGGAACCCTTGGAGGTCATGTTATTCTTTGAAGGACTGTAACTAGTGTTAATTCTTGGAGCACAAAAAGTGTACTGACTAGGTGCTCATTAAGCCAAATTGGGTCAGTTTCTGGTTTTTCCTCCACCAAAAAAAAGGTAAGTGGGCTTAATGGGGCAAACTTTGCTGACAGTGATATAACAGAGCATTATAGTCTCAGAAACTAGAGAGTGTATAATGGCAACTCCAAGTGTTGTTCAGTCAGGTCTTAGAATCATAAAATAAAAATGAGATATTCTTTTGGTTTTTCAGACCTCATTTAGTTTATTTATTTTTTCTTTAATACTCATGTATTTAAATCTGCCTTAAGTATAAACATTCTCAATCATTGAACCATGGAGTTGGGTCTTTAATGAAGTTCACTTCTACTTCGTGATTATAAAGTGTGGGGCACTGAACCTTTTCTCTTTTTTTAAACTTTCAATATAATGGTGCATTGGGTTTCTTTTGAGGCCCTTAATTTGCAAGATCTACTGCCTAATTAGAACCTTTTCATTACTAAGGACAATTTTTCAGTATAATTTGCTTTTAATGTAGTTTTTAAAGTAAAACCTTAGATCGTTACTCTTAAACAATGTTAAGAATGGAGTAAGAAGATTTTGATAATGTAGTTTCTCATCTCTTCTTGAAGAATTACTCTATACACTGCTTCAGGAAAAGCAAAATATTATATTTACAGATGAAAATTTCAGAAGTTGTGCTTTACATTTCTTTTGAAAAGGTGTATTGCTTGGATACTGACAAAACATAAGAACAGTACAAATTGCATACTTCAAAACTTTTACCGAAAGATCAGTGATATGTAAGATATTGCAGACACAAGCAGTCAATATTTACTTAATATTTACTTAAGTATTTACTCCTGCTTCACTAGAATGAAAGACACAACATTGGAATTGACTGTTAAAACATATAAACCTTCAGCTAATCTGACTTTTTAATGTCTAATGGTTGTGTAGTCTGGTTTAAAACTGGATGATAGAGTTTGTTGTGAGAGTAGAAGCCTGAAAATGGAAATTGGTCAAAAATGGATTAATGCCCAATCTCTAGCCACATTTAAATCACTTGAAAGTGTGGTATTTACTAATAAACCTACTATGTTGGCAAATTTTCAGTGATTTGAGGAGAACATTTCCCTCACATGGAATTTAACGAGTGATTTGCGTAGTGTTACATCATTTGTGAAAAAGCATCATATAGATCTGTTCAATTTTTTGGGGCAAAAAAAAGTTTAGAAGAAATTGTACACAGAATTTGATTCTTGAGCAGTGTTACAATACCTCCACTCCATCCGTCAAGTTTAGAGTTCTAAGAGTTCACAATACCTGGCATCAGTGTGTGCATTTTGCCCTCACCAAAGTCGTAGGGAGCTTTTAGAAGTCTTAAGAGTTCATGCACTCTCCTGAGCACTAGCACTTGGGCAAGACCCAGAGGGTCCCTACATACGCACTTCCAATGCCCAGGAATGAGTTATTTTCCAAGAAACTAAAGATGGCTCTTCAGCTGTTCATAGCAAGAGCCTTTCTTTAATCCTTTTTAACTTTTCAACAGGGTTGTTTTATGCCAATGCTAGTAAAACTTAGGTTTGTTTGCTGAAAAGGTCATGAACCTAGTAAGATTTGGGGCCAGAAGAGAACATAGGAAGTCTCCTAATGATAGTAGGGGGTGGAAAACTAGCCCAGCAAAAGCCAGATTAGTCTGCATGTAATGCAAGGAACCTCATAAAAGGAACGTTTCCAGTATTTTTCCTTTACTTTTTTCTACTGTGCTGTCTCCCTTCTGTTCCTTTGAGCCCAGTGATCACAGTATTTTTACTTCATGAGTATCACATATAGCTTTTAAAAAGAAAATAAGCACGTTAGAAAGTCTTCTAAAGAGAAGTCGGGGGCTAGTAAGAAAATGGCAGAAACTGTGAAGTTATGTTGCTTCTTAAATGTAGGAAGCAAACATTTAAAATTAATTGTCTGAACCCTCAGGCTTGGGGAGTTAGAATAAAGTTGTGACAAATACTTTATGTTGTGACTGACATTTAAAAAGTGTTCAATATATTTGGGTTATTTATGCAGATCTGCTCCAATGTTTTGTTTAAGAGAGCATGTATTTCTGGAAGGCATTTGATGCTTAATGACATGAACTATGACTGTGGTATCATAGGAGCGAAATTATCATTCTACCATAAATATTTAATCTTAAAATGTGGTTTTAAAAAACTGTTCAGCTGCTTTTCTTTATCGTTTTAATGAAGTAGAGATTCCATAAAATTTGTTTGTTTCCTTTGATGCTTTTATTTTTTTTAAATACACTGTAAAAGGAAAACATGTAGGAGACTGAACTATTAATAGGGGTTGGTTTTTTTTTTTGATTGTCAGAATTCAGGGACACTTCTCATATACTTTACATTTGACAGAAGATTCAAGTTAAAGCTTTGACCTAATGTATCAATTTGTAGAATCTTTTTTTCCTGTATTTATTGAAAAGAGCCTAAATGTCTTTTAAGATAGAGAGTACTTTTCTACCACGACCCCATATTTCAAGTATTAAGTAAGTAGAAATAGTTGTATTCTGTGAAGTCTTTATCTCTCAAGTGGCTGATCCTGAAAAGATCAGCTAGATGCCGGCTGATTCACTCTTTCTGGCTTCTTGGTTTGATAACCCAAATCAGTAATAATTCTACTTCATTAAAATGTCAAAGACCTAGATCTGTCTTCGCCTGATAAAGAACAGGCATTATGGCTTTAGAACTGTCACTGTAGTCTCAGTAGATTATGCAGCTAATTCATAGATTTGTCTGTGGCACAATTCTTTGACAGCAATGTCCACTGTTAACACCTTTCTTAGCAGCAGCGAAAGAAAAGCTTGATTATTTGTTTCCTCTTCAGTGAGGTCTGCTAAGGAGAAAGTAAGAGACTTTTTGCTGCTGTGGTGAGGAATGTAATCAGTAGCTGCAGTGGTAGCATTAGCAGGGTTAGGGCAGTGCTTTAGATTAGTGGCATGAAAGTCAGTTTGGTTTTATTGGGATAGAGTGAGAAATTTGCCATACTTAGCCAAAAATAGAAAGCTATCACACCCTTGTAAGCACAACATTAGAAATCACTGTCTTGATAGGTCTCCTCGAGTGTTTTTTTTTTTAGTCGGTTAACTCGTGCAGCTGTTTGTTTAGACTGCTTGTGCTCTTTTAGACTGCTTGTGCACTTAGAAGGCTGTAATGGAGAGAATCCTAAGCACAAATGGTAAAAGGACAGCGAAAAGGACAGTGATCTAAAAATAAGGGGAGTTCTCTAGTAATGGTCTTATTGTGATAAGGAGAAATGTTTTATATAATTGAAATGCTAATAAAAAAAAAAAAAGAAAAAGGTATATTTATCTGGTTGTGAATCTACTAGTGAAATTACTGTGCATACTGGAATTGCAGTCTACAGGGCAGGCTCCTTCCAGTGTTCTTGCAATACTGGGAAATGACAATACTAGCATAATTATTTTTATGCCTCTGTCTATTAGATTTACAAAAAAAGATACAAAACTTGATTACATGGATGCAAGAGACTACTTTTCTTGACCACAACTTTTATTGAAAAAGCATGGGGATGCTGAGCACAACTTACTTCATGGAAAACAGCTTTGGTTTTTATGAGTGAAAGTATAAACCCTCGCACTGCTTTGTCTGAAATAGCAATGATGACAGATTCTTAATTACAATAGTATTACTAGAAAATACTGTTAGAACCTGCAAAGTGATTTCATACTTGCCATCTATTATTTTTCTGAGTTATTAATAGATCCTTGGCTATATTTTATTGCTCTGAAAGTTAATTAATTGTGATGATAGAAAACTCAACAATTATTAATTCTCTCTGTATGTGTAAACCCATACATGTTTTTCAGTCAGTCAGCGTTTCATGAAATTGCAACTAGTGAATATTTTATATAATGGTAATATTACAGAAAAGTTGTATTATGTAGTATGGAAAATAAATAAGGCTAAACTATTTCTGTTTCATCCGTTGCTGACAAGATGCTCAAATGACAAAAGAGTCAGTTTTCTTTGAAGTAGCAAAAATTGGCCAATCTCCCAAGCATCTCTTGTTTTCATTCATTTCTTTATTCTTATGTTGTCATTGTGCATCTCATTTCCCCATCTCATTGAAATTCCTCTTGAAAAACTCTTCTTTTTATGAGCCTGTCACTTAGCACAGAAGCAAAAGGTGGAGAAGGCTTGTTAGGTTACCCAGTCAGCCTTGCTGCCAGTGAAGTCAGGAGAGGTCAGCAAAAAGGGGAGGAATATTTTCAAATTTCCTCTGATATGTTTTCAGGTAATTATGGGCACATCCAAAATAAAGCCCAGCAGTTACCTATGTCTTCTGCTGAGTGCTAATGGAGCTGGTCCATGTAACCATAGTGTGTGTTTCAAACATCGTATTATGAATAAAGCATTTGTTTTTAATACTGAATCTGAGATCTGTGAGGAAAAAAAGTAAATGCTGGTATTAAGAACCAAGTGTCTGTGTGTGGAAGATGTAGATAATGTCTATATATAGTGTTCCTATTTATAAGGTAGGAAAGCTGCTTGTCCATACGTGGTATTTGAAGAGGCTGGAACGGTGTCTTACAGCTGCTTGAGACTTAAGATGATAGCCACCCTGCTGAAAAAAAAACAGGAAAAACAAAAAAACCCCCAACAATCTGTGATGCCTAGAAAGAAAAACAAGCCTAAATAAATAAATGATATGGTACATAATTATCTTACATGAATAGCTGATTTCATCATTCCATTGTCCTGTGAAGGCTGTGCACTACAAGTAGAAGGTAATGCAAACTGAACCAGTAGTTTGATGGAAGTGAAATATTTTCATGTCTTTTGAGATGTATGTAATTGTTTAACTATGTAATAAAAAACAAGTGGATAGTATATTGATTTAAAGGGGGATGATGAGGAAGTAGGGGAGCCAAAAAGGGTGACCAAGTGCGCATATATACATACGTAGGCATGTGTGGCAGGTTCACCTGCCCGATAAAAGCAGGTCTTCCTGGCTGATGAATTGTACCAGCCATTGATTTCCTTTTTCCATGCACTTGTTCTCAGGGCTTTACAGTAGCTGGGGCCCTCAGCCAGTAAGGGCTGTGTGTTGGTTTAGGCCCTGCTGGGACCGGAGACCATGTTGCTGTTGCCCTTTCCCCACCCTCAGCCGGTCAGGCTGGAAGTGAGGCACAAACCCCGGGTTAAAATAAGAAGAAATTTAATACAACACTGTGATAAATAACAATTTGAACAACAACAGTAGCAATGATAACAACAATAAACAGTAATAACAGTGAACAAAACAAAAGATATACAGAGAAATGCCGCAATGGACACAGCCAGCCTGCGCCTGCTTTCCCGCAACCAAAGCCACAAAGGAAAAACTTCCCGCGCTGCCGTGCTGGACCTGACTTCAGCATGGTATGAATAAGCCAGCTGGAGGTCCCTTCCCCCTCTCTGCTGGAGAAACTTAACCCTATCCTAGCTGAGCCAGGACAGGCTGATACTGACCATCAATCAGATTTGACTTGAATATAAGTGGAGTCCCCTGGGGGAGCCATTTTGAGCTGGTCCCTGCTGGCGCACTGTGCTGCGGTTGAGGACTCTCCCCTTGGGTCAAGAGAGGAAAGAAAGCTCCTTGAGATTCCTATGGGTCAGGGTGCTGGCCTAAGAAGTTCCTCAAGGTTGAGAGCCCTCATTTTTTTAGGTGAGTGACTGAGCATTTTGGGTTATTGTTAAACCCTAGGAGTTTGTGTGGTGATAGTTTTGTTCTCCTCTCACGGACATTAGAACCTGCTGCTTGTATGTTTCCGGAGTGCCGGTTCATTGTGTTGAAAATAACACATAGCTTCTGCAATAGCACGTATATGTGTGTGTATATATATATATAATGTATGCATACAGAAATGCTCTTTTCTCTCGATCCTTAATTTTATATTGGACATTTCATTTTAAGAGGTTAGGCAGCTTAGTATTTAGTCCAATAGTTTTGTTGTTGCACTTGGGTGATAAAATTAGTTGTCAGTGAAAGGGTGATGATTTGCTTACACTTCAGATATTGCAGATGATGTGGTTAGGAGCACACCAGTTGGTTACATCCCACTGTCAGTGTCAGAGCAGTTGGTTTAAACACTTATGTGACCTGACTGGATAATTATCAAAATTAAAGATAACCTGATAGCTTGCTCCTATCCCTTTGAGAGTGCTGGGAACCTTCCGTGTCTTTTGAAATAAATAGGAATGTCTGTCAAGGATCAGAGGCAAAAAACTCACTCCACATTCCACTCAACTTGGGCAGTAAATTTTACAATAGCCTGGCTTATAACCTCTGGAGTTCAGGATAGGTTTATTTATTGCAGTGTGCTTACAGTTGTGTTTAAACTCTGAATATGCAGCCTTTTAGGTTAACAGCTTTTCAGGAGGTAAAACTGGGTAATGTGTTTTGTTTCCTTGTGGTAAGAGAACTAGACTCTGTGAGTTAAAAAGTACATCTTTTTTGCACCTCCCCAACCCCCTCCACCCCCTTTTTTCTACCATCAGGCAGCAGTTACTAACAGAAACTCAAAGAATAGTACCTGGAACCCGTTGTCACATTGGTCTGCTTCTTAAGGAGTTATCTTACAACATCTTGATTTAGCTAGACAAGTTAGCACCCCTGAGTGTTTATCAGGAACCCCATACTCACACAAGGATTAATACATAGTGAGATTTCTTTCTTTCAGTATGAACTTGTGCATCAGGGATGTTTCATGTTTGCTTTTCAAAACCAAAACTTTTCAACATGTCTTTTCATAAGCAAAACTAGAACTGCTAGTGCCAAATCCAAAATGTTTATCTGAGAAGTCATGATTGAGTAGGACAAACAAATGTCTGGGGAAATAATTTTATCTGATTCAGTAGCTCTGCTAGTCTAGATCTCTCTGGATATTCTGGTCAGAAGTGCAATTAAGACAGTTGTTAGCATTCTCTCTCTTTGTGCAGGTTCTTAGTATTTAACAACCAAGTTCCTTCTCAAATGGCTAGAAAAAAATCCATCTGCCTTAAGAGGAAACTCCCTGTTAGTTCCAAATTATGAAGAAAGCTGATACAGTTGCAGCCATAAAGTCAACTTCGTGTGTAATGCACCCCACAATTCCCCCAGCTGTCGGCTAGTATGATAGCTATCAACATAATCACTAGACATACTCTGTGGCTCTGACCCTTTTCTGCCCTTTATATAGGAAAGTGTCTGTTCCGTGAGCTAATGATCAGACACAGATAATAAGGCTTTCCTTTCCTTGCCCCGGAAATCTATTTCAAGGTTGTCATTCTCTTCTAAGTAAGGGTGCTGTTTAGTCCTGATACAGTCCCTGCTTGCCTCAAAAGAGAGCTCATTGTTGCTGCTTTGGAAACTGCAAGTCAAGCTTTGGGTTTGACCAGTTAACTTCAGAAGTGATATGATGCTATTACATCTTCAAAATGGCTAGGTGGCTCTCATGTATTTATAATTATGTTCGAAGTCTTCTTCCATCCCATTATCCATTTTTATTCCTTCCAACACTCAAAATGGCTATGCATCACAATCGTTGGATAACAATGCCAGTCAGTTATTTGTGTAGTACAGTAAGAAATCAGGAAGTTTTCTGCTCATTTTCCATTTAATTTTTTACAGGTCACAGACATTCTAATAACTCCTTAGGGAAAAAAGTAAACAAATATAAGCTATCATCATAAAATACAGATTCTTTTTCTATGGGGATTGAATTGCACCTAATAAGTTGTGGTACTACATGTCATTGTGCAGATCTCATTAGAATTTTTCAAGTCTCTGTTTTAAACTTTGACTTCTGTATTCTTGTCTAGAGAACTAAGTTATTTTTATTCAAAGTGTCTGGGAGCTCTGCAAACACATCTTGTTGATATCAAAATGTTTTGTGAAATTGTTCCACATTTGTATCAACTACTATATTGCTTTGTGGAATGTGTCTGCATATTTCCCAGTGTAATGGGACTTCAGTGGTATTTGGGGTTTTGAGTCCTGAGATGAAATGAGTATTTGCAAATAACTGTGATTCTAAGTAGTCTTATTTCCAGTTACTTTCCTGTTTCCCTCTGCTCTGTGATTTTGTGAGAATAAATACAAGAAAAATCTGTGAATAATTAAATGAATGGTTGGGAGATGTTTATGAATAGTGCTGGATGAGCTGCAGGGAGAGGATGGAGGAGTTTGCAAGGTGGAGAGACAAGAGAGCTGCCTTTGGGAAATGCAGAGTGAGGGAGAAATAGGTTTACCTTCATTGAAGGATAATGGGAATGGCTGTTTCTGTCCTGAAATGCAGAAGACACAATGCAGAAGAACAGACACAAGCAGGCTTCCCCTCAGTTTTTCAAAATTATATGCAAATGCCATACCCTTTGTACCTTAAATGATACAGGTTTTAGGATATTTTGATTTTTAAGGCAATCCTATGATTGTTATTGAGATCTTTTGCCACATAGGCTGATGCTATGTAGAGCCAATTAAGCATGGTATCATTTTAGAAGATAACCTTGTTATGTAATTTACATGTCCAAGTGGCACAGCTATAATAGTGTTTTGGAGTCCTGTTGGTATGATTACCTCCAGTTTTTGTTTTTTTTTTTTTTTTTTTTTTTCGCTAAGTTATTAAGTAGTTGTCATTGAATCTTGAACACAAAAGAGGCTTTGTATTTTTTTCATTGGTTTATGGCATTGCAGTACATTGCAACTTGTGTTAAACTAGTGGGTTTTCAAACTTCTGAGTGGTATGAAGACTGCATCTTAGAGGGCCTGTTTTCACACAGGTGCACCCCCCCAACCCTTCTACCCCAAAATGTTGAAAACTGTTGTGCTAATGAAGTTAGAAGGCTGCTTGGGGGACTGTAATGGTAATTTTTGGTGAAGGGATCAGAGTAATGATCACTGTATGTTTGGCATACTTTCTTGAATTTGTTTTTTATTGGGGGATCTTTTGTGAAACATTGCAAACATTTATGCTTCCATAGCTCATATTCCTGGTCTGTCTCTTCTAATAAATTGTAGAGTTTGTTGCTGTGTTCCTACAGCCTTTCATCCAAAATAAATTACTTCTTCCCTGTAAATTAACAGTATGTTCAGGAAGCCATTGAATTGGTGGTGATTTAATAATCTAGTTTTGTGGAAAGGTTGTGGACGAACAATTTTTTTTTTTCAGAGGTACATGTGATGGTTTTTTGCAGCTTGTTTGGGAAAGGATACCTGAGTGGTACAGGATGAAGACTGAAAGAACATTCATGAGTCTGACAGGGATGTTGTTTCAGGCCAGCTTTGATTCAAGGGAGAAGCTGCTGATCTGAATGTCCAGGCAGAGGTTATCCCACCGGGATTCCAGCTACTCCATGGAGGGAGAAGGCAGCTTACCTGATAGAAAAATTTACATTGAGATAAAGTTCTTCTAAACCAGGAAGTGTTACTCTGGTGACAATCCCTAATAGCTGTTTCAGCACCTTGTTTCTTCAGACACTATGGACAAACGAGTTCCTCCCCATCTGCTGCCTCTCTTAAGACAGTGCTGCATTGTAGATATTGCTTTAGATTTGGTAAGTACAATTGCAAAAATAATGGTAGATTATTCGTAGGGATGATTAAATACACCGAGAAATAGATGTAGCCTCTGGATGATGAAAAGAGCTATTACTCTGTGATAGCCCTTTAAACAGAGTTCTGAGGAGCAGT
The DNA here is from genome assembly GCF_965140245.1 of Athene noctua. Taxonomy (NCBI): domain Eukaryota; kingdom Metazoa; phylum Chordata; class Aves; order Strigiformes; family Strigidae; genus Athene; species Athene noctua. Next base: position 24,584,478 of record NC_134038.1, on the reverse strand, counting down.
AGCCTTCAAAATTTATTTTTCTTTTTTAGTACTGTATTGAGAACCTTGTGTTTAAGAAATTGTCTGTGGACAAATTAATTAAGGTGACAGCTTTAGGGTGTTTTATTTTCTTTAACATTACTGCCCCCCTATGGATATAGTCAGAACGTACAGTGGATGTAGGGAAGGCATTTTGTATATAAAACAGTTTTAAAAATACTTTTTTTGTGAGCTCTGAGCTTTTAGATTTCAACTTACTTATATTTGCTTGATATTCAAACAAAACAAGGTGTGGCAAAGTAGGTCAAATAGATGGCTGGAAAAGAAATGCACTTCTGAAGTAATTATAACTGGTAATTTTGCAAATGCACCTGTAGCCCACAAGTTTTCTAGAAAATCATTTTACTGCTAAATAGAGATTCAAGCACTCAAACTTTTGTAAATTAATTTTATGTAAATGTAGCTGCGAACTTTTAAAATCCATTTCAAGATTTTGAAAATAAAATTTGACAGGTCGTCTTAACAACTTTTGAACAAAGTCATGTAGCTGGTACATGTAACTGAGTTAAAGGTGATTTTTATTAAAGCTAAGCATGGTAGCAAGTTGGAAGAAATTAATCTTCTTAGTTAGATTATGTAACTATCAGTTAAGCTGATTTAACTGCCAAAATTAACTGATTTCTGTAAATAAAAAAATAAAAAAAGTAACATCTTTTTTTCAGTAGTTTTGTGGGTTCACTATATAGTACTAAATTTTCAGTCCTGAACTGGTTGGATTGAAAGATTATTTTTAACAAGCCCCATGCAGGAAAATCAAAAAATGAGGAATTAATAAAGATTTACTATTGCCACAGCAGCATTTTTTTTTTTTTTAAATGACCATTTCCAGGCAACTAGGGGAACAGTTAAAACTTTTTTTTAATCAGTTAAAGTGTTACAGGCCAAGTCGAGTGTTCTTTATTTATTCCAAGTAGCTCATTCAGTAAATTCTTTGACTATCCCAAAGGGCTCTGTGTGGAAAGGATGTTTACAAGTACAAAGTCAATGTTATACTATATGCTTGCTTAACTCCAGTTTGTTTTAAACAGGCTAATATACATTACAATTTGAAACATTAAATTTGTTCTGAACAGAGTGACAACAATTTGTAATCTCTTAATTGTAATCAATAATAACCATTTTTTTCCCTGAAAATACCTTTATTTGTTTTTTTTTTTCTGCATTTTGAGACCTTTAAAATGGTACTGAACAACAATTTTAGCTGCGTTCAGCAGTCTCTTTTCCCCTGTTTGATATCTAGGAAATCTTTCATTCTCTTCAGCTGTATGGAATCCCTTATTTTATGTAATATGGTAAAACTCATTTTTCAAATGAAAAGGCCTTGTTCTTGCCTCTGAAGTGCAGATTTCTTTTGGAAAATAAGCAATAGTGTTTGTTCATTATAGGAGAAGGAATGGGGGATATGTAGACATTTCCAACAACTTTTATACCTAGAGTAAACCTTTGTAAATACCAGTAAGTTATTTTTTCAGTAACTCATATGCTTTTCAGATTCATCATAAGATTGAGGCTTTTATTTGCAGTATTGGAGTTAAACTAACACAAAGTAACATAAAGACAAAACGAAAAAAGAATTTACAAATGTTCTCTTGTTACAAGGAGAGCAAGCTCTTCATGATTATCTGTTAGCAACAAAAGTGCTTGTAGTTTTTAGCAATTTGCCTTCCAAACAGGCGGTCAGTAAATCATGTGCCTGACAGTGTATGCTGCTTTTTATTGTGATGAACAGAAAAGGAATGGAAACATTTTTTGAACTATGGAAAATGAAACAGTAGCTCAGCAACATACTATTCGTGTTTCTAATAACCTGTTGATAATTAAGATATAATATTGATTAGCAAGGGTGATAGCATTTTAGGAAATAAATTAGTTTACAAGTACTTCCAAACCCACTGCGTAGCCAAATAAGAATTGAAATCATGTTCAGTGCTAATGAATCTGCTGCTCTTTTGTGCCATTTTAGGGCAGATGCAAAACCTGGCTGCACAGGAGATAGCAGTAAAGTGACTACAGAGAAAAATTAGCTGACATAGTGGAAGAACAGCTGTTGAAGTGTAGTTGAGTGACACACTCCTTGTCTTGTGCCTTATTTTCTTTAAGAGGAAAAACTTGAGATCCACATGGTCTGAATTAAATGATTCTTCTGCAACACCATTCCAGTGAATCTCTGTGAAGTGAGAATCCAAAATATGTAGAAGTTTCTTGTCCTATTACCATAACTTTTATTGAAAAAAGAATAGAATACTGTCTTAAAGTTTTGCTCACTTTCCCTGTTTATGAATTTGTGTCCTTTTAATTTATGTTCCAGTTAAATCTATTCAGCCGGAGAATACATTTGAAAGGTTATTTTCAGGTTTGGCTTACAGCATCAAACTGTATGCAAGGCAGCAGATCAGCTTTCTTGATTATTTTTGTTTAAATTTCAAATATAAATAATACAGACCTTTATAAAGTTTATAAACTTTATAGATTATAATTATTTGCTATGTGAGACCTATATATAATGATTGTCAGACAACTTCAGTTACTGAATATGGATCTCAAATTAGATTACAGTAAATTATTCGTCACATTGTAAAAGTAAATGGTACACAAAAAATATATTACAGGTTCAGAAAGCTCAACATAGTTAAGAAACCAAACCAAAAGTGTGGGTGTAAGACATGTCTGTAGAGTATGGGTTATGCTGATGGGTCAAAAGTGAAAACATTGAATGTACTTGAGGAGCTACGTTTGAATAAATAAGGAAAAATACTGATGACAATAAAGATATTCAGTGTGTTTGGAATATAATAACATGAGAATTGCAAAAGAAGATGAGGAAGATGGAAGCAGGTTGTCAGATAACAGGATAGGTAGAAGAAAGATTAGAAAGAGTAGAATTAGCAAGAGTAACTGTAGTTGGAGATAAAAGAATATAAAATAGGAGTAATGATACCAGTATATTCAGAACCTAAACTAATTATGCCTTAAGAGTATATTTTTAAGCTTTTTTTTTTTTGTGGGGGGGGGGTGTGGGGGTGGGAATCCAACCTGGTAGATCTTGCCATACAGTTAAATACTTTGGGTCACTTTTGAGTACTGGATTTCCACTCAGACCATCAACATTGCTAGAACTTCTCATGCTAGCATTTTCTGTTGGTTCTCCGAAACTTATCAAAGGACCAAAAGATAATGTCAGTCTGCTGCACTTAGTTGATTTAAATGGTATTAGCTGACCATGTTCTTACATAACTTTTAAAAAAACGTATCATGCAAGCAAACGAGAAAACATACACCTCTTTTGTCCCATCCTCTAAAACTGCTCTTCCTACCACTGTCATCTTCAGTGTTGACAAAGGACTGACAGTTTGCAACAAGTGTATTGGACACAGGGTGTATTGGTGCCCCTTTTGCCCCAAATGCAGATACAATTTTTACTCATTCCAACAAAGTAAATTTTGTAGTTGAAATTTCACAGAACAGTGTGTGTGTGTGTGTATATATATGTAAATTGGATATGCTCCTTTGTAATTCCCCAGCAGAGGTGACAGAATCCTCCTCCTTTATCTGGAGCTTCTGTAGGGTCACTGGTCCATTTTTCTGCCCATGTAACCCAGCTGAATTTGACCTGGATCACCAGAGGGCACTACTTGGTCTCTTTAAGGGGCAATAGTGTTTGTCTATGTCTGGGAGGTAGTTGATGACTACAGAGGAAGCTGGAGATTTTAATAATGTATTGTCTGATAATACCTTTTTTCCTTCTTGATCCAATAAGCAATCTGGAAGGAAGATGGTGGAAGATACATTTCCTGGCTTTTGGTGTGTTTTGTTGTTGTTCTTTGGTTTTGGTTTGGTCATGTTCACACCCCCACACCCCCCCCTCAACTGTCCTTCCCCTCTTACCATGGAAGCCTGATTCATGTATTTCTACTGCAGGCACCTAAGATATGATTCATTGGCTGACAACTAGGATCCACAGTTTCCTGGTAATCAATAAAAGCATGCATTTCTTGTGGCAACTCAGTGCTTCAGTTGGACAATATGAAAATTGTATTGCCTGTGAATAAATAATATTATATAATACATATTAATAAATAATAGATAAAGGGAGATTATAGTTTCAGTATTTTTAACCTGTTTTATTATTTTACATTATATGCTCACTTTGTAATGCAAGAATAATGGGGAAAAGTTTCTTCACAAAAGACTATCTGTTTGAGTCTTTAGCTTAGAGACATTTATAAATATTTTGCACTAATGGAAAGAAGATATTCAGAACTGTAGGTTGCTGTGGAATGAGGGAATAGCAACAGTAAACTTCCATGTAATAATGATCTACATTACCTTTGAGCTTTATTGTTTGATTTATGATATACTGAAGCTTGAGTACCATGAAGTTTGTGGCTAGAATACATGACTTTGTCTTCTTCCCAGTGAAGTATCTAATGTGATAGAATCCTCGCATTTACTGTTAGAGTTACTTGTGTAGCTTTACTTCAAGCAGCTATCTGGAAGTAGTGCTGGTTTTGCTGTTATCTGCTATAGGCACTTCACATGCAATGTACCTGTTACGTATTTGTTAAGTACTGGCAGCAACCTCATGCTGAGAGTGAAAGAATGTGCAGAATTAATATATGCCAGCCAGAGTGCCCTGATAGGGCTGGGGTTCTGTGAGTTGGGGGCATAGCTAGACCATCTGGAAGGTCTGTGTGTATTTGTTCTTCAAGTAGCATCTGTGGAGGATTCTCATCCCTTTACGGAATGTGGTGGTCTCTCGTGATGGGCATCTTTGCTAGTGCTGGAGGAGTCAGCATATCCTGTGAGAGTGGGAATAAATAGGGTGTATAATTTGAGGAGTGTTTTAAATAGAATTTTTTTCTTTTCAGTTTAAAAAATTTCTACATCTCAACATTTCTTAGTATTACAGTAAGAGTAGTATCTCTTACATTAAAACTTTGTAGAATATATTAGAAGAATTAATGCCAAGTGGTTTTGTGATATCAGGAAGAAACTGTTAATGGTTGTTCTGTAAAATAATACAAGACTGAACTGTGAATTTTTATCAGTAAATAGTTAATTGTGAGTATTTTATGGATTACACCCATAATGTTCTCATTATAATGTTTCAGAGTATAAAATGTGCTGCACATCAAATATGTGGTGTTCAAAACCTCATCTATAAAGTACTATCTTTATTCAGTGTCTGTAACTGCTTCACTAGCCACTACAGCTGGAGAGTATAAGATATGGGCACAACTACAAAAATTCAGATTAGATCCACAGATGATCTATTCATTAATTTGCTTTATTCCGCTTAAGTGAAAAAGTCATGTCTAATAAAGAAGTGTACATTAGGTTCTTTGATGTTAAAAAGACTAATTTTCATGTTCAAGAACGCTTTTTTGGCCTTGATTTTTAAGCACAATTAGTATTTGTTAAGTTGTGGTCTGACACAAAATAGATGTTTAAGACAGATCGGTTTTTAGCTGGTGTTTTACCTTTATACCCTACTTCTGTGGCAGGAGACTTACAACTTTCATACATGTATTATATTTAAAGAATATTTGATCTGGTTGTAGCCTATGAATACACAACCCGGGACAGAGGTGTAAAAGTCAGGGTTTATATAAAGTTAATCTTGCCGTCCATGCTTACCTTAAATTTTGAGCTCTGGCATCTTTTGACATTGGATACATTTGCTTATTGTGTTTCTCACAACTGAGTTTCATTTACATTTAAATACTACTTCTGTGATTTCTTTCACTATTACTATGCTACTGTGATTAGATTATGAGTATCGTAGTATATATTTTTCATCATTATTAGAATTATTTCAAATATGGAACATTTTTTAGGGGTTGGGAATTTTAATAAAATTCCGTTTTAGCCTGTTTTAATCAAAACCATGCATTAAACATCCATTGAAATCTGTTATCCTGCTCTTTTGTAGCTAAACATATTGACAAATAAGGAGAACCAGACAGTCATATATTAAAAAATACAAATGATTTAGGCTGTTAAATAACATTTCTTGTAAATTTGTAAACATGCTGCAAATTGTTAAAACAGAAAATTATAATAATGCAACTTGTGATAAAGATGCTCTGAGTTGTATGGTCATGTGAAAAGGATACGTAGAATTTGGTGTATAATCATGAGTTACAAAGAATATGTAAGGTTACTAGGGATAGTTGCATTTAATGAAATAACTTAAGGTGCTGTCAGTTCTTCTGTGATTTGTCAGATGCAGACACTAATGTAAGCATGCTCTTGTAACCAGAAAGTACTACAAGGAGCACAATAATGTGCTTGGTTACTCTGTGTACCTTGCTATTTTTATAGCAATGCATGCAGGAGCTTTCTGGCTGATGGTACAAGAATTTAGAGCAGATTCTATTAAATAATATGCTTCCAATACATCTGTAACTCCAGAAGACTGCTGTTGTGAGCCTCCCTGTTTCTTTCTCCAAGGCACACAACAAACGCAACTGGATTGATCTGAATAGAAGTTAAATTCCTTAAATTAAGGAGGTTCTTAAGTTAGTTACTGTGTAAAAACAACTTGGATGTTCCTAGCAATGACATGAAATAATTTTCTGGCAAATTTTCTGAACTTTAAGTAAAAATAAAGATTCTTTTCTTTATGTATATGTGTAAAATAAGAATGTGAAATTGAGAAGTTCAAGTCAGTCATATTAACTATTCATCTGCTTTTACCTTGGACTGAAGACAGCTAAGTAAACAGAATTATTTTGAATTGGACACTGTTTAGCATCTAGCTTGTCACTCTAGAGATAGCTGAGCATAGATTAATATTTATAGAAAATTTATGTGATTTTAATAATCTTTGAACTTGGTATAAACTTACATAAAAGGAGAAACCAGCTACGCAGCAACAGCAATAGTAACAAAGCAGATAAAGCTTATTCCACATAAAACTAATGATGTGGTAAAGAGCAGGAAGCAACTGAAACACAGCATGTATGGTACTGCCCCTTTTGTTAACAGTATGTATCAACTGGTTTTCTGTTAAACCCATGATTTAATGTAACTTTAAAATTACTCAGTCCATGTTCCAACACGGAGTTCTGTTAGAATGACAACTGCATGCTTGAAATACTTATACATCAGTCACTTTTTAAACAGCTTTTAAATGTTCTCACCAGTTCAAAAACAAACAACCCCACCCTACCCTCCCCCCTCCTGAAAAGCCAGACCCCAAAGATTCACTTAGTATCACAAAACATAAAGCTGTAAACAGGCATAAGATTTTATAAACATCTGCATTTTATTCCAGAAGTCTGGTTTCTACATGCAGTGTTATAATCGTAATAAAGAACTATGGGGTTAATGAGCTGGGTAAGAAGCAGCTGGTCACAATTATTTCCCTTAATATCAAGAAAATGAAGATGAGGTAAAATCTTCTAGTTTTTTTCCTGTTACAGGTACAGAAATTACATAGTATGCTTGTTGTTATGTTCACCTCTTGGTTTTAGAAGTAGCACCTCTTCAGCCCCAGCATAGAAATAGAGCTCTGAGATATCTGAATTAGCAAACAATTTGTTTAGCTAGTGCTATGGTTACATGGTAGGGACCATATAGGGCCCTCAACATGGGGTGTCAGGCGGAAATTTTAAAATTGCATGGAGTATCTAAAGTAATGTTATAAGTAAACACTCCTTTTAACTTTTGATTACTTAGAATGCTCTTTGATTATTTTCTTATTGTTTTTACCTGATTGGATTTCTGTTTTATTTTAATAGTCTGATGTGTGCACTAACAAATGGAGGAAAACTTGATCTAAGTAGTTTGTAGCAGATATGGTTTTGCTGATCTGTAAAATATGATGCAAGAGCACATACCACTTTTTAGGAGCACATCCCCAGAAGATCTGCTCAGAAAATCAGTATTCTGAAGACATCATGATATATTGTTAGCCATCAGCAGGAATATTTGCTTTGTAAATAAACTCAGTGTTCTTATGATGCTTGTGCAGATGTTTTATACCATTTACTTAACGCTTTTTTTGCTGTGAATCTTAAATGAGGTTTGTAAAATCATAAAGCTGCAGTGTTCATCTTACTACCAAAATAATACTAAAGGTTAGATGTTTCTGTTTATTTGTAACATTCCTCTCAGAAGACACTATAAAAATGTAAAAGCTGGTTTCACTTAAAAATCAATTTTTTAAGGCAACATATTTAAAAACTCCCACTGTGGCCTTAATGTATGACAGCAGCTTTCTGCACTTCTGCTAGTGAAGAGATGCAGTTTTGTAATTTACCTTACCTGTGATTTTCCCAGTGCCCATACCGGGGAAGTTTATGTGCTTTTTAAAAATAATAATAAAAAATTAATAAACATTTTTTTTAGTACATAATAGCCAGCTAGACGGTGTTGTTGATATTTTTAATGAGGAGAACCATTCACTCAAGCCCAAAAGTGAAAGTAAAATTCCTGCTCTCATTTTAGCAAGGAATTGTGTTAAAACACTGACTGAACTAAAAAACATTTCAGATTTATTAATCAAAATGCATGCAATCAATTAAATTTTATCTTGTTTCAAGTCTTTTAAAAAGTTTAGAAGTGATGGAAAGAGGTTTAAAAGCAGATTTGAAAATAGGTATGCTTACATAAAACCAATGCTTTAATATATATTAAACATAGTTAATCTAATACAGATTTTCTAAAATTCAGAAATATTAGGTATGAGATTTAGCAAGCCTATCCCTAATAACTTCTTGATTTCCCCATGAGTGAGAAGATACTGATCATAAGTCTTGATGCCATTTAAGAATGTGTATTTTAGCCTAAAAGAAAATGTGTTTACTTTATTAGGTGTTTCAGTTTTTGGACGCATCATGTCTAGCTCTTTGGAATTTTTAGAATAATTTATCTTAACAGCTGACCTGAATTGTATGTTCGAAGTTTACAAGCATACTGTTATTGAGAAGAGTAACTTAGTTCTGCATTAAGTGAATGATGCAGTAATTTTGAAACCACTAGTAAACATTAAATAACCATCTCCCTGTTCAGGGGAGGTAGAAATGAACTGCAGAAACTGGTTTTAATTGTAGGTTTTTTGCATTAATTTCTAAAGCGAAAAGGCTGACAGTTGCTTTTTCTGCTCGCTGCATTGGAGGCTCACAGCTTTTTCAGGCAGAAGTATAAAGTAACTTTTATAATAAACTACTTTAGCAGTATGGATATCTTTAAGGATACTCTGAATGCTACATTTAATTGATTTTTTTAAAATAATACTTTATGAAATATATACTTTACTGTGCCATGATGATCACTTTTAACTTAATCCTTTGATTTTATGCCTTCTATATGACCTGTAAAGACATGTTTTTATTATTTGTCTATTGGTGGTCTTGATAACATTCACTATATTATAGGGAGTTCCTATATTCCAATAATTCAGAGTTTTAATCTACCTGGAAACCTTTATCTCTATGAATTGTAAGATTATTTTGGTTTTTAAATATACTTTAAAAATATTCAAAATTGCCTGAAGTAATAAAGGCAGAATGATCAACAGTCTCCCCCAGTATTACTCATGCTGGTGCTTCATGTTGGATCTTTTATTTTCTGGCATTTTTAACATTAACTGCTTCATCTCTGCAAAAAAATCTGTGATGGGCTTTCCCTTGCCCAGCTAAAATGACTCTTTAATCTGTACCTGTAACATTCATAGTGATAGTCACCATTGTCTATAAAGTCTGAGTTACTGTACATTTCTAGTAGCATAAATGTTTAGGAAATGTCCTGGTTTCAGCTGGGATAGAGTTAATTTTCTTCCTAGTAGCTGGTACAGTGCTGTTTTGGATTTAGTATGAGAATAATGTTGATAACACGCTGATGTTTTAGTTGTTGCTAAGTAGCGCTTATCCTGAGTCAAGGACTTTTCAGTTTTCCATGCTCCCACAGCAGCAGGTGCACCAGAAGCTGGGAGGGAGCATGGCCAGGACAGCTGATCTGAACTAGCCAAAGGGATATTCCATACCATAGGACGTCATGCTCAGTATATAAACTGGGGGGAGTTGGCTGAGAGGGGAGGATTGTTGCCTGGGGACTGACTGGGCACTGGTCAGCAGGTGGTGAGTGATTGCATTGTGCATCACATGTCTTTCATGGGTTTTATTTATCTTTTTATCTCCCTCCTCCTCATTATTATTATTATTATTGTAATATTTTATTTCAGTTATTAAACTGTTCTTATCTCAACCTATGAGTTTTACTTTTTTTTTCCTGATTCCCTTTCCCATCCCCCTGGAAGTGGGGAGGAGTAAGAGCGGCTGTGTGGTGCTTAGTTGCCAGCTGGGGTTAAACCGCAACAGGAAGTTACCAAGTAATTAGAAGTACATGTCATACTGATTCCTCTTTCTAGCCAGTATATATGAAACTCTTCTAGAAGGGAATAAAATCAATACCAGAAAGGTGCAATTTTACATTTCGTATAGAGACAACTGAATCTGTGTTTAATGGAGTAATTGTTTATTTCTAGGTTTTGTATTTATTTACAAGAAGATTATACAAATGAAAGCTCTTTATTCTGCTGAGTTTGCTAGCATCCCAGATGAAAGTTAGAGAAATAACAGACAAAACTTCAAGCAAAGAATTTAGATTGCACTATATGCATTAAATATGCTGATATGTAAATTCAGTCAGAATTTTAGGCAATTTCACAATATGCAGCAACAGAGCATTTCTCCTTGGTATTTGTGCTGTGTGGGAATTCTTCAGTTAGTATATCTGTATATCTTGAAAAAGTCTTCCCATATGTAATGTAGTTAATTTGAAATCTTCTTTCTAGAATCTCTTGAAACTATAGCACATTCCCAGGACTTTCTGAAGCCAGCTCCCCTCCACTGAGTGTGAATAGTTATTTCCACATTTGAGATGTCAGTTAGGCCATGCCTGTGTGTCTTCTACAACCATTTCAGTATATGTGGAGATGCTTATCTGTTCTCCCTCCTTTCTTACATGTAGGCTTCATAACTAAAAAGCCTTCCTCAAATTTTATGACAGTGTAAGTCTATCAAAATGATACTGTAAAGATCAGAATCAAATTAATGGGCTTGTGGAATTTCATTCAAATTTGGAGTTAATATGATGCTACTAATTTTACCTCTAAAATATAATTGTCCTTGTTTGTGTAAATTGAGCACAGAGTCAATTAAATGTTTTTTTAATGTGTGTGTACTGTCATTCACAAATACAAGTCCCTTTTGAAATTATTGCCTATGCAGACATCAGCTCCAAAAAGGACCAAGATTGACAGTCCCTTAGAAAGCCTGCCCATTTTATGTTCGTAGTGTCTAAAACTTGTATTTCTTTCCCACTAAGGAACCAAACACTACAAATTTCATATTTTTCAAAGTTGGTTGGAGTTTTGTTTTGTTTTGTTTTTAAAGAAATTATTTGCTTTCAACTTGAGCCCTATGTATCAAGTTTCTGTTAGTGTGCACATATTATAAAAAAGAAAAAAAAAAAAAGAAAAAAGAAAAGTTTATGGTAGAACTGCCCGTGTAACTTTAAGTATCTTGTAGCAGCACAGTTGACAGTGTAACATACTGTGGCTATTTTTATTCTGGCTCATTGTTTGGCAACTCATTCATATGCTAATTTATTGAAATCTTGAACCACTGGTGTAGAGCATGAGGTCTTCCCAAGCAATGTAAAAGAATATATGAATTAATTAGGATTTTTCTGTTTAGAAGACACATAGTTTCCCATTCTTTCTCTACTTAACATTTCTGCTATTGAAAAGCACAAACTTATGTCAAATTTCTACTGTAAAGCTTGGTTTTCTTAAATTATTTTCTTATTCCTCAACCTCTGTGTCTATCAGTCTATTCTTTTAATTGAGCACCTAAGAAATTATGTGAAATCTTTTGTGTTTCCAGTTGGTTCTGAGAAGCTGTAATGTTTGAGAAAAAAGGAAACAGAAACCATAGTTGTATATTATTCAAATTTCTTGTAAGAGAAGGCACCTGAGGCATCTACTGCTGAAGATTCCAATTTTATAACATAAAAGTGCAAGACCAATTGGTATCCATAGTCACAACACTACAAATGTTCAACTGCTGAAGAAAGAATGAAAATACTCCCTTGGTGTGGCCCTGTTGCCATAGGGGAAGAATCCTGTTGCAATTCCCAGAGGCATACTGCTGTAAGAAACTGCAAAATAGTGTTTTGGCAGATGATAGTGAGTTGTTTATAAATACAGAAGCTGAACTGTATTAAGAAACTTGGCAGTTTTCAGAGCATTTGTTGGTTTTAGTTTAAATACCATATTTAAAAAGTAACAAACTGAAGACTGTATTGAAAATCACTTAGAAGGCAATAGATAGAGGCATTGCTTGTTTCAACTATATCATTAGTTCACGATCTTCCTGTAATAATGTGTCACAACAGAAGAAAAGGTGTGCTGGCACCCTACCAATCCGGCCATAGAGAAAGAGAGAATGCAGTCCTGCTATCAGTGTGCTTATGTATCTTGCGATGCACGGTTAACTACCTACAGATCATAGAAATTGTGAATTGTAAACTGAATATAGTAAAGCTTCACATGGCTGTTTTTCATAGTAGAAAAGTTGAGAGAGCTTATGATGTATTCTTATAGCTTAGCTAAGGGTAATACATTTGGATCATGACTGATGCTACTCTACATTAAAAGAGATGATGGCATGTGGTCCTTTTTCCTGCTGGGACATGGATAAAGTCAAGTATTCCAGCAAAGATCTATTTCCCATGATTTCAGAGCCTTGGAGCAGACCTCAGCTATTTTAAGATGAATGAGATATTGATAATTCTAATGTCATCTTTCTGGCTGTTTTTCTGGGTTGAGAATTGCCCAGTATAGATGTCTTTGTTATAAAGTGAAGAGTAAGTCTGAACTTTAAAAAAAAGGTAAATCTGTGCTTCTTTTCTGATGTCCTCCTGCTATATCTCTGACTTTACAGGTCTAGGAGTGGTTCTATACGACTAATCATTTCAAACCTAGCCTATTTAAGATGGCTTTGAGACTTTTGCTCTCAGTTTCTCCAGTGTTTTCTTGCTCCACATGAGCTATTCATCTAGAACCCTGTAAGTTTGCCCACGGATCAGCCTTAGACTAAACTATCTCATAATAGGTCATATAGCTTTTCAGCCTTGTCTGTCCCTTATTGAAAATGCCCTAATTCACAGCACAAAAGATCACATTATATATGTCTTATCCAAGTCAGCTATGGTCTTCAACCAGCTGTTATGTAAGCTTTCAGCTGGAGCATTCAGAATGTCTTTTAGATCTTGAAGAGTAGTCATTTGTCCATCAGAATGCTTTAGTTTCAAATTCAGTTCATTCCGGATGATGCAGAGTTGTTTGATTCTTACTGTCCTTGCAGTTCTGCAAGCAATAAAAAATTCGAGGCTTTCCCTTTACAAGAAAGCAGTCTTCCTGATATTCTGCATTCCCTCAAAGAGGGTTGAGACTATGCATGAGCAGGTAGGAATTTTTGGACAAAGTTCCTCCATAAGCTACTGCAAGATTTTACTCAACAATGATTCTGTCAAACATTATTTCCCTCACTCACTTGTAAGAGGTCTTTGTCTATCGACTTGTGTTTTCTCAGTGACTTGTCTCTCCATGGCCCTTTGGCCTTCAGCTGAAGTTCTCTCTGTAGAAGTTTCTGTACGGAATTTGGAGGTTTTTTAATCAAACTGTGCTGCAGGATTGTCTACAATGATTAGAACTCACTTGTTGCCACCTGGAGACTCCAGTATCTTCATCAATTAATGTCTGTGTAAACAGTGTGTAAAGTGCTGCTACTGGTGGTACTTACACATCTGTATACATACTTACCAAAACAACGCAATCAGAAAAACCTAGAAATAATATGGCATTTTGAAATGAGGTTCTGTCATGTTCTAAGGCTCCGAGGTCCACATCCAGGTGGTTTGGACCTGGAGTTGTTCAAAACCCATTTGCTTTGGAGTTGACTATAGTAAATATACAATAATTTAAAAATTAAGAAAATTACTTAACCAGTAAGTGAAATTCAAGATACACATGTGTATACATTTTTATTTCTGAGCTCTCTGCTCTGGGATTTGGAGAATGTATAATGCTTTTGGCACAGAGCATAGAGTGAATCAGGGAGCATAAATACTGAATGAATGTTATTGTGAAACAGAAGATTCCAGGTTTGAATACTTAAAACTAACCCTTTTGACCAGAGCTGCATGCAGTGTTCTCAGTATCTGTGTACACAATGGATTTATGCAGTGGTACAGATTATATTTTCTGTTTTATTGCCTGTTCCTTCTTTTCCACTGAACATTGAGGTAACAGTTTTCTGGAATAAACAGAAAACTTGTTTTCTGAGTCAGAGCAGTCAGGTCAGTTATTTTACATGTAAAGTTAAGATATGAGGCAGCGATACTAGTAGAAAAAGTGTTTATCTGTATTGAATTGGGTGGGATACTTTGGGAGTTCTTTGGCCAGCCCTGTTCTTGGTTACTCTGGATAGCTCAGCAGAGCTGATCATCACATTTATCTCCTGGAATGTCTTAGGGAGTGCAGGTCCCTGCAGGGCTCTGCCTTCTTCCATACTGAAGATTACCATGTTTTCCTATCACTGTTTTGTTTCTCCTAAATAATTTATCCAATCTTAAATTATTTATCTATTTAACTTCCTCTTTTATCCTTTATAGGTACCATAGTTTCTTTAAAAGTCTTTGATGGAACACCTTGTGCAATTCCAGTAGTAACTGAATCTGCTTCGTTCTTATGTTTGTTGATTCCTTAGGAGAACACTAGGTTTGAGCCGTAGTATTGCTTATTTTCTAATTAAATTAATTCATATTTTTGTTGCTGAATACAATACAATCCAAAAGTGATACTAGGCTCCTGAGACCAAGTAAAAGAAGTGATTTTCTGCCCTACTCCTCTCATTTCTATTCTCAGTGCACTAAATATAGGAATTAGAAAAACTCTTGTTTAACAAAAAATACCAATATAAATGTGTTATATCTAGTCTGCTTTAGAAGATGTCAGTTTTCATAGTTCAACGGAAATTAATTCCATGGAATTACTGCTTTTTACAAGTGAGACTAAAGGTCCTTATAAACTGAAAAATAGCCACTACAGTCTTTAAAATAGGATTGAGAAAGGTCTTAGCCAAGAAGAGTAAACAAAAATTTAGGAAAAATGCCTCAGTTTCTTCAGAGCACCAAACAACTTTTTACTTTAATGAAATGTACCATCTCTTGATCTGTGAGTAACTGCAAGTTGTACTGGTTCTGTATGGAAAATGAAAAGGAACAACCTTGACATTACAATACGTATTTGAGTTCTTTTGTTGCAGACGTAAACAAGCTAAAATTCTCAAACCTTTGTTAGCATTTGGAAAACCTGGTCAGGTATGATCCAGTTCATGTAGTTTATGGCATTAATTAAAAGTCTAAGTAATCTTTGTCATACATGTAATTGTGGTGGTATCAGATACAGAGGCAGAACTGTTGGTAGCCTGAGAGCTAACTCTTTTATAAGTAAAAGTATCATAATGCTAGCAGAGCAGATCTTATCCATGAAGCTTCGTAATAAACAAAGTCTAAGGAGTCAGCTTGATGATTAGATTTATAACATCAAATGTTTGGTAACATTCTATTTGGACTTAGGGGATGGAAAAAAAAAAAAAAAAAAAAAAAAAAGACAAAGGCACCAGACTTTGGTAGTTACCTTTGTAAATGGAAGTGGTTAGTTGTAAGCACTACTGGGTTTCTGAATACCAACTTGCAAAGTGCTGTTTCCAGTAACAGCCTCTGCTTGGAGTCAGTTTGGGCCACTGTGCATTTCCTGAGTGCAAACATAACTCTCTGGGCAACTTGAATGTTGTATTTCTCCCCATTTTTATTTTTATTAATGAATAAAACAAACCAAGTGTTCTAAACACTTCATGTTTTCTAAAATATTCATATCATTTTATTCACTCACTGACAATATGATTTTGAAGTTGTTATATCTTTGTTTTCTGTTCTTTCTGTTAGTTTAATTTAGAACTCTCTGTTCTACTTATATTTAGAGAATAGTGAGTGTGATGGTTAAATATATCAACAAGACCTAAAAGTGAACATAGGAAATGAATCTTGAATGAGACATTCTTGAATTGAAAATCCTAGAAGTTAAGGAAGAGATGCCATGCAGCTAAGCATAAGACTATTACTGTTATGTTTATTCATAGAGATGATTCAGTAATCACACAAATAAAGCTGTCATTTCTGTATACTACAGCTGCCTACATGTTTCCTCTTTTTCTTGGTTGTTACTGACTATTAAACTGTTTCTCTGAACCTATGTCACCATATTTTCTAAAGGAAATTAAAGATTTGCACAAATGAATTTTGGAAACAAAGCAGCCTTTCAATGTTCTTCCCCCCCCCCCCCCCCAAAAAAAAAAAAAATAAAAATCATGTATCAAACAAGTTAAATATGAGTATTCTAGCATTTTTTTTGAAAACTTGCATCTCATATGTCATAACATTTTTCCTCAGTAAGAAAGACAAAATACTAAATAGACTCAATTTCATTCTTAAAATCAAAGGTCAGAGATGATATAAAATGACTGAGGGTTCTTCTCCACACCTTAATTTGATATACCTTGCAGATTGATTTGCAGAAATGTGGCTCCTTGTTCTTCAGAAAAATGATGCCTGACATACAGCCCATTGTGTTAACCAATGTATTCAGCAGTTTTGTGTTTTGCTTCATTATGTTATGTCTTTGACTATAATTCTATACTATAATTCTATAATTCAGCACTTGTGAGTATTTAGGTATGTATATTGATGGAGATAGCATGTTTATTTTCTTTATCCCTAACAATGGCTTATCAGAACATTCAGTTGAAATTAGACCTGTGTGATTTACTTATGATTAACACAAGTCACACCCCTACATTTATTTTTGCTACTAGTTCCAGTGTGTACTTTGCTGTGGCACATAACTTTACCATCTGAATTCGATCCCAGAGTCCTGCTGTGTGATTTAATAACTTCACTTCTCTGCCTCACTTTCTCTAGTTTTGAAATAAAACTAATGATCCTGACCTCTTTTGTTTCAGCACCTTAATGCTTTTCTTCTATAATCCTCAGTAGGAGAGTTACAAGACCATGATAGCAGTAGAAGTACATTCCTACTGTCTGTTTCCAAAGATTAAAAGCTTTTTTTTAAAAAAAATTTAAAAAAAGGGAGTTGTGTTAAGATATTGGGATGTATCTATGCTTGAGCAAAGAATAACTACTGTAAGTAGGAACTGTTTGATATTACAGACCAAAGCACCTTAGTTCATGGGAAAATGTTACCCCACTCCTGTTTTACTGAAATATTCTAACATTGGTCTAAGTAATTAAACTAATTGATCTTAGAGTTATTTTAAGGACTTGGTGAATGTAAAACTCTGTGAAAGTACAGTAGATTTGGAGAACTTTATCTGAGATAAAATTGGGATGTTTACATAAAAGACCATTTGTAATCATTCAAGTCAATCTTGAATAGGGAGACATGCAGACATGTATTTCAGTAATTAGACAAAATTTATTAATTTATTGTAGCTGGTATAATCTAAAAATAAATTTTCACAATCACATAAACTTTGATGTAATAGCTTGAAATGCCATTTTCCCTTGTCTGACTCAGCAATTCAGGATGAGATGAGCAGATTATTTTGCAAGACAGTCATATTGGGTTGTCATTGATATTCCAAAGTGGACAGAAAGGTTGAATATTTAATTTTTATGCTGTGTAACTGCAGTCTCTATTCTACTTCATCTCTCATTCTTTAGCTTGGGATGTGACTGAAAATGGTTTTGGTGCCATAGGATAGTAATTGGTAAAGCCTGTTTGGAATGTAGGTAAGCAACCATTTTGGCAGTAAGCAGAGTACTAAAAAGCACTCTTACCCTTAGTTGACTCCCAGGCTAAAATTAAAGAGTTAGATATTTCCACATTCAGTGATTTACAGTGCATCTGTTCTGAGTCAACTAACAGAAAGAACTAGTTACCTATATACTTTTATAAAAAAGAACTTTTCATTTGGGTATAACATGCAGATCTGCATTTTTATAGTATGCCTTAGTAGGAATGCCCTTCAAAACAGTAAGATAATAAGTAAAGAGAGTATTTCTTCTTTCTGTTACTCTTTAAAGTAATTGGATGCTAAATTAATGATGCTAACTCCACCTGTATCAGCATGTGCTTATCATTCATGTGAACTGAGACATCTAGGAGTCATGAGCTTGATCGATGCTAAAATAATTTATGATGCGGTTTATATAGGGAGATAGTGTAATGTTTTCTATAGTTACTTAAATTTTTCTTTATTTTTCTTTAGTTACTAAAAATAAACGAAACTTGTGAGAATTAGTTTTTATTGTAGATCATTCTCTTTGTTCATATTTGTGATGCCTTCCCAATAGAAAGTGGGCATTGACTATAACTTCAGTTTCCTGGAGAGGTTTTTCAGTTCAGATTATAGAAGAATATCTAAAATGTGTTACTGACAGTTTTTACTGGAAATGGCTATATAGATGTGTTTGGTTACTGCATAACTCAAAGCAGAATTTATAAAGAATTCTGCTGGGGTGATCCTTTATTGTTGCAGAGATAAAATACATTTTTCTGCACATAAATAGCAAAGCTGCTTCCCAGTGTCTAGTGCATCACAGTATGTTATTGTTGTGTTAAATGTTGAGTTTCAATCAGTAAATATTATTGTCCTTGTAACTTTTTTTCATTAGAATGTTGGGAGTGACTCAGTAATGCAATTTACTCTTTCACAGGGTTCTTACATCTCCAGAAAGACAGCCATTTTGTGTTGGCACCTCCCTTCTCCTTCCTAAATTGCTCATTCACCTTTGCATTCCTCTTGCACCATCCTGCTCCCTTCATCTCTTTTCTTCTGTCTCTGTGATACCTGAAGCCCTTTCCTTTCCTTTCATCCCCACTGAACATCCCTCAGCACCACTACTCTGCTGCTCGACTCTTCCGTTTCACCAATCCCGCCTTTACCTCTGGTCTCTTCTGTCTGCAGCTGCATCCCCCAGGTGTCCTCTTCTGCCTCACCAGAAGTGTACCATATTGCCTTTTTGTCCCACTTATTATATGCTTGCATTTCCTTTTGAAGGAGAGGGTAGGGCTAGAGCCCTGGGCTAGTGATCCCTCTCCTCCCTGCTCCTCCAGCAGCCTTTGCTCAGCACTCAGGATGGGAGGAGGTGGCGGCAGAGCCAACCCAAGCACAGGAGGCCCCAGGTTATCCTCTGCAGGCCCCTCTGGTCCCTTGAGAAGATGAGTGCTGTTGCTGCAGCTGTCATTGTCCAAGGAAGTTTGTCAAGAAGCTTATCTGCAGGATGAGAGTTGCAAGTGCAGTTGTACTCTTCTGCTTCCTCTTCGTCCTCCTCTGCTGCCCACCTGCAGCCTCCCCTTGGTTCATTCCTTCAGGGGAAAGCTGAAAGATGGGGTAGGAAAGAAATTATTTGCCAAAAGTGCACCTGGTATACGACACCATGACTTGGAGGAGATTCTCAAACAATCAAAGATTACATGGTGTTGGGTTCAGCTTTAATTTTTCAAATAATTTACTAGTTAACTGGCAAGAACTGCAATCTGGAAAGGAAATCTGGTATAGTATGGGACTAAGTGTTTTTTCTGAAATGTAAATGCAATTAAAAGGAGAAAAGGGGAGGGGTGAAAAGAAAGTTCACCACAGTCTTAATGAAATCCAGGAAACTTGAGCATTGCATTTTGACAGAGACAAAATAGTAATTAATTTTTTTGCATAGACATGTAAGGAGTCTGCAGCCAGCTTACAGCTGAGACCTCACATCAGTGAGATCTTGAAAATGGGGGGATTCTTATTTTTTGGCATGAAAACACAAGTTTAAGAGGCTTTTTTTTTGGGTGGGGGGAGGAGGCAAATCTGAGAAACTTTTCTTTGACTGCACAGTTAGTTATTTTGAAGAAAGCTGTTACACGGAAAACAACTTTTTAGTTAAATTACATAGGTAAATTAACTGCACTTTGAATGTAGTGGCTGAGTAGCAAATACAGCAGTAAATTTCAGTAATTCACTGTGACAGAAGTGGCTTGGTAGGAGGCCAAAGTTACCTAACAGTCAAATTGAAAAGCAAATAATGTAATTGCTTATCTGACAACTTGTACTGCTTGGGGGGGGGTGGGTGTGTGTGTGTGTTTCGTGGGGTTTTGGTTTTTTTTTGGGAAGGGGTTGTGTGTGTTGTTGTTGGTTTTTTTGTTTTGTTTTGTTTTGTTTTTTTGTCCTAGACATGAGCTATCCATGACAAAAGACAACTGAAAAAATAAACTATTTTGCTCCCTGTTCTACCTTCCTTTAAAGTTTTATGGGATTGCGCTAGTGTGACTTCACTAAAGTGAAAGACACAGTTTTAGTTCAAAGCATGACTTATTTGTATTGAACTTCTTAGCTTTAACTAATTTTTTGCAGTAAACAAGAAAATTAGTGTTACTGTAGCACATGATGCTAGTTACTCTTTTTTTTTTTTTTTTTTTTTTTTTTTTTTTCCCTATTCAGGAGTCTGTTATAAATGTGGGATTTTTTTGTTGACTTCGCCTGTAGGCTGACTTTATTCTTCACTCTTTGGGAGGTCTCTGACTCCCACTTGTCATATCACATATACATTAAACCTTTCATTAAGTTGCTGACAACAGGCGGTATCTCTTAAAAGATGCAGGATTATTTTATTTTGGTCTCCAAGTATCTTTTAAAAGCTAATGATTGTAGCATGTACTTTATCAATCCTCTATTACCTTCTCCTTTTCCTGATTCCTTTTTCTAGTCTCCAGATTCTTCTACAAGACATATTCACTGTTCTTCTTACTTGCATGTTACCCCTTTACTTTATGCTTGACTTTGGCTTTGCCTTAAATTGCAGATTTATTTCTAAGGTTTATTACTGACATTTAAAACCATCAGATCAGATAGACTAGTCTGTGTATAAGAGTTCCTCACAGTGTGTGTTCCAACTCCAAGCCTGTGCTAGGCAGATGATTTATCTTTGTGTATTTCTTGACTGCCATTTTCCCATTGTACTCATTAGGCTTTGCTTGTGTCGCCCCAGGTTGGTGGGTCGTCTGCCATTTGGAATTCAGCTGGTTATATACAATAAACTCATAACTTTTTTTTCTTTCTCCATTTACAATTTTGGTGATGTATTATGTGTTTTGAGGCACATGTTTTTGCTGTTTTTTTGTAAAGTACATTGAATTGCGTGACAAGCTTTCTGAATGTATTTGAATTTATAATTGAATCATAATGATATTGTATGCTACAGAGGAAATATATATTACTTTAAGAACTACAGTTCTTTGAATTATAGAACTACTGTAATTCTCTGAAACTTGGTGCAGGGACCTTCCAGGAACCAGGATTTGTTTTAATTAAAAAATTATATATTTATTTCATGATTTCATTTATTTATTTGTTGTAAAATTGTAAAATTTATGTGAAAACTGCTTGTTACTACTTGCCACACATTTTCAATATAATCTATACCTTTGTATTACATTAATCCATTTGCTTCTGGATTTTGCAAGTCTGTAATTATGTTCTGCTGCAATAGATACTTTATCTGTATTATTAAAACAAAAGCCTCACTAATACATCATCAGATTTTTAATGCAGGTTTAATGGAAATAGTGCTTCATAAATTGGGTTTTAGTGTGCTTGGCTTGAAGTATATGCTAAGATTTCTGGATACTGAGAATAGTTTTTCTCCTGTTTTGAGTCTTAAAGTTTCCCATGTATGTTTTTCTTCACAAGTATAAGAAAATTAGAAGTTTTAAGAAATGAAGATATAGTAGCCCTATCTTGTAATCCTAGGACTTCAAAAGTGAGATATAATGAAAATGAGATATATTATAAAAATGTAGGATAAAATCCTAGAAGCTCACATTACCAAGGCTGCCAATGTTAGCAGAATTCAAAAATTTTCATTATTTTGCTTAAGTAGTCCATTAAAGAATATTCGTGACCACATTTACATGAAAAATGTTTATCCTGAGCAGCTTTGGGCAGAACACTAACCTAAAGTAGACCTGTCTTTATTAAAAGAACCCACTGCCCTAGAACAAGTTATTCTTTATTGAAGTTGTGGGGTGTCATGCATTATATTTTTATCTTTCTGTCAAGGGTCTCATTGACTTATTTCTTGCATATGTTATTGTTGGCTCCAAATCTGAGGAAAGGTGTTGTGTGTATTCGGTTACACAGACAATTTTGTGAAAACAAGCATTTTTCTTGGCAAAAAATTGTAATAAGCAATATCAAAATGCAATTATCTGCATTTTTTGTGTGCTTGTCCATAACACTGGCAGTGCTGGCAAGTTTCTCACTTTCAAGAAGTTATTGAAATTTATGTTTTAATTATTACTCTTGATTGGAATTTAAAATAAATATATATGTAAGTCCAATCCAAACAAAAGTCTGCATCAAAGATGATTTGTGTGCAAAAGAAATGACTACGTGTATGGAGATTTTTTAGCAGATAGTTTATATTTTATTTTCTTTTCTATGGTGTATAGGTGCAGTACTCTTGTCCAGTGTGCAAGGATTAGCAATTAATGTTGATCCAGTCCTGTATACCTGGCTTATCTACCAACCTCAGAAACGAGCTAGTAGGCACATTCAGCAGGTATGTATTTCTGGGGAAAAACGAGTGGGGAGAGGGGAAACTTTCTCTTCCATGTATGCCAGTAGTGCATTCTTGTTCCACATATTTGTCTTCTGTCACCCTGTTGTTTGTAGTTTGCTGCACATACTGTTACTTTGAATTATTTAAAATGTTTTGCAAAATAAAATTTTAATTTCACAGTGTTTTAATTTATAATGTTTATTGAAAAGAACAGAATGTTTTTTGATGGTTACTGTTTAGGATCAGTATTTTTGCAACTAGTTTTAACTACTGAGACCTCATAAGACTTCTGAGTCTAAATAGTAAATTACGTTCTAACCATTTGCGATGGTCTATCAAATAATTGCATAACTTGTTATAAAATCACTACTGTTATTAAAGCCCATCTTAATAGGGGATGAACCATACAGTTAATAACTTGATATAAGTCTCAGATTCTGTATATAATGTCAAAACACATGCGTGCAAGGTGCTCAGAAAAGATACAAGAAGTTAAGGCTGTGGGTCTGTGTGTCACAGTGTTTTCTTTGACATATTCTTGACCATAATTTTCATGCCCCATACTCCTGACCTGGAAAGAACACAGATTTTCTCCTGATTTTAAGCTTATTTATAACTATTGTTTGGCAGACCAGGAGAATGTTCTAAAGCTTAAATTTGTTGTAATCGACCAAACTAGTGGTCTGTGCAGCCTGATCTTCTATTTCAGTTATAAGTGGTCAATTAGTAAGTGGCCAACTTAAGAATCTTTCGATATTTGACTCCTAATTATAGAGCACTATGCACATCAGGGAAGTTTCATACTAGGACCTTGAAGTGGGAGGATTATAATATGATCTGTAAACATTTCTGTTTCTTGTGTGTAAGTGACTTTGTTAGGTAGTAATTGTCAGACATTAAGTTGAGTTCTGTTAAGCTCACTCTGCACCATCTGAAAAACTTAAATGTGTGAATTGCTGCTTTATTGTTTTAATAACTTTACGCTGTTTTTAAATGTCTTGAGTGATTCTTCATTCCTGCATCATAACTGGAGTAGCACAACATTTCCTGGGTTACCTCTTTTTTAAAATAGACCATTTATTTACTTTTGCAACACTGTCATGTATCCTTCCAAAATGTTTTTGAGGCTGGTTATATCAAATGTTCATATAAAAGTCTTTCCCTAACATTAATGTTTGCGCTGTTACTCAGTGCTTTATCTTTTGATTGCCCTTTTATACTGAGTCATTAGAGAGGTATAGTGACTACATTAGGAAACTTATTTGTCCATTGTTTTGATCACCAGTGGCAAAATTTTTAACTGAATTTTGATTAAGTAGTTATTTTATAATTTGTGTCATTACCTTATTTAGCTTTCTAAATGTTGTTGTGATCTATTTCTGATTAAAATTACCATATCACATTTCTAATGTTATTAGATTTAGAGTTGCTTAGTCATTTGAAATTATTTAAAATGTGAATTTATAAACCTAACTGTCAACACTATACTAGTTTCACTGTTAATGCAACTGTGGTAATAGACTGCACATAATAATAAAAATTACAATGTCTGTAATAGTCGTTAAAAAACTTTATTTGAAAACTACACCTGTATTAAACTATCCTTAAACATAGACTTTTTTTTAATGTAATACTGTAGTTATCATAGGATAAGGATTCTAGGCAAAGTTATGGCCTTGTATATTACTTACTAGAAAAGTTTTAGCTTGTTACCATGGTCTAATTTGTGTTACAGAACAAAAATGTTCTGTACAACCTTCATAATTTTTGAATATTTAATAGAACAATGGTAAGACATGATGCTTTCAAGCAATGTTATGGTCAGAATGTTATTGGTTGATAAAGCTCTCTTCTATTTCTATTGCAACAGTAGAAAATACATAACTTCAGAAGTTCCTTGTGTGATTCAGAGATCTTAGATGTTAAGATGTTTTACGTTTTAATGTCTACTTAATACAATTTTTTGCTTTGTCACTTCAAGTAAGTCGAAACTGAGTTCTATCTCAGAACACAGAGTCAGAAAATCAGCATGTTTGACTCTGTATACACATTCTATCAAGTAATAGCATTATGAGTTCAAGAAGTTAAATCAAATTAATGTATTTGGGACTACAACTGTAGCCATGTAAACTTCTGATCGCATACAACATAAGGCTGGGATTGTCTGGCTCCCCACAGACAGGTATACTTTCACATACTGGAACTTCTTCAGATTTGTTTGCCTTTTAACTATTATTCTGGGATTCTTAGGTTTATAATGTTAATTTGGCAGTACATATATTTTATATCTTTATTGAAATACTATGTGTAATGTAATTGTGTTGGTGTGCGTTTGTCTGAAAGCATGAAAAGTTAGAAATAACAGAACATACTTCTTAAGCTGAAATGGTATAAGTAAAAGTAAATGTATTTTTACAAAATATATGAATTTTCAATTATTTTTTCTATAAAGCTGTACTGTGTCTTCTTTAAGATTAATGTGATGAAGCCAGCAAGAAATGTGGCCTTACTGAGATTTATTCAACTGGAACAGAACAATGGATGACTGCTGTGTTGGGGTGTAGGGGTACATGCAGTTCAGTGAGGACTACCCCTTTTCATTTATTACTGTTAGATTGCTTCCCAGAAGCTAATAATTATAGAACTAGTGTGATAGCTGAGGCCATTATGTTCCTTGGTTTGTACAGTGTTACTTCTTTACACTTTCTCTTTTCCTTTGCCCAGTGCATCAATTTTGTACAGTTAGGTTATAAACTCCTTAACCGTGTTTATGTGGTATCTAGTACACTGTCAGATGTCCTGATATGTTCTTAGATGGTGTCTGAAAAATGTGATGAATGAGAAATGAGAATTTTAAAAGTCTGGCAAAAGGTAAACACCCAAAGGAGAGAGAGACTATTTAAATGAAAAAGCTAAGTTTGGCACAATAATCAGTGAATATAAACAGGTTCTTAGTATATTTAGTCTAGGAGTAAAAGATTTTGAAATCTTGAGTATTACAACTACAATAAAGTTTTTTGCTGCTTTTTATTATTAGAAGGAAAATTTCTAACTTGTTCCTATATTGAATTTTATGTTTTTAGGAATAATACATTTGACAACTGTTTGCAACAGAAGAGGATTTCACTTAGTACTAACTAAATAATATGTTAGAATTTGGAAAAGCACTTAATGTGCAACTCTTCTTCAGAAGTTATGGTTCCGTGCAGTGTGCAAGTTACATCAGTCTTCCTCACATTTATTTTAAAAGAATAGAATTAACATCTCTCTCTGAACTGAACTCGAAGCAAACTCTTTTTCTTATATGTGAGGTCTGAAAAATCATGTTAGTTATTACAGTAAGTTGTATGAGGTCTTGCTTAATAAAGAGTCTGTTCTAGTGCTCAGTTACCCTCACAGTAAAAACATGTTTCTTTATGTTCAGGAGGGAACCTTCTGTGTTTCAGTCTGTGCCCATTGCCTCTGATTCTGTCACTGGGCACCACCGAGATGAACCTGGCTTCATCATCGTCACACCCTCCCTTCAGATATTTTTTCACATTGATGAGGCCCCCTCTGAGCATTCTCTTCTCCAAGCTGAACAATCTCATCTCTCTCAGACTTTCCTCTTATGGAAGATGCTCTGGTCTCTTAATGGGCCCCTTCATGGCCCTTTGTTGGACTCTCTCCATGTCTCTCTTATACTGGGGAGTCCAGAACTAGACCCAGCACTGAATAGAGGGGAAGGATCACCTTCGTTGACTTGCTGGCAATACTTTGTCTAGTTCAGCCCAGGATATCATTCACCTTGTTTGCAGCAAGGGCATTTTGCTGGTTCTTGTTCAACCTGGACTCACCAGGACCTTTTCTGCTGCTTTCCAGCTGGGTAGCCCCCAGCATATACTGGTGCATTAGGTTGTTTCTGCCCAGGTACAGGACTTTGTACTTTTAATTGTTGCACTTCATGAGGTTCCTGTCAGCACATTTCTCCAGCCTGTCACAGTCCCTTTGGATGGCAGCACAACCCTTTGGCATATCAACCACTCCTCCCACTAATGAAGATCTTGAACAGGATTGGACTCATTATTGACCCCTGGGTACATTGCTTCTTATTGGAGTCCAACTAGACTTTGTGCCACTGATCACCACCCTCTGGGCCCAGCCATTCACCTAGTTTTCAGTCTACTTCACTGTCTACTAATCCAGCCCATACTTCATGAGCTTTTCCTGGAAGATCTTATGGGGGACAGTGTCAAAGGCCTTACTGAAGTCAAGGTAGACAATATCCACTGCTCTCCCTTCACCTACCAAGGCAGTCATTTAATCATAAGTAACACTGAGAACATTGAGGGTATGTGTTCCTTGCTCCATCCTTTCCCCCTGTCTCTGGGGGCTGGGATTCAAGGCTGGTCTTGCTTAGCAAAGCCTGAGGTGAAGAAGGCATTCAGTGCCTCAGGCTTTTCCAATAGGAAAAGCAGCTCATGAGTTTCTTGACTTGATACCGATATGTATTCCCATAGACAATGAAATAGTCTAACTGGCTCTTTTTTAGCTCTTTTGCCCTTTTGCTCCTTTCCTTTTGTAAACTCAAGTGAACACAAGAAGTTAGTTAAAATTACATAATACTTACACAATTAATACACATTTTTCAAAAATGTTTTACGTTGATTTCATACCTAACAGCTCTGAATAATGTACAAAGAAAAGAAAATACAATTGTTTAGTGTCAGAAAAGGAAAAAGCACATGGATTGGTAACGGGGACAGGAAGAGGTAAGGAAAAGGTATTTATTAACATGAGAGTATTTTCACCTCATTGTCAGCTGATGGTCTTTCCAGGTTATCATTGTAGCAAGTATTACATGTTATTTTGTATTTGTCTAGAAAAAGATACTATTGGTAGATCATCTTTCCTCTTTGGATCACTCTGCTATGTGTACAGTGTGCATTAATCAACATCAGAAAGCTTTGCCAGCTAATGGGTTAAAAAACCCAGAACAACCCAGACACAATATATATTAAGGTGGCAGCAATTGTTGGAATTTCTTTTGTTAAGTTATATTACTTTATTCTTCAATAATACTGAGCTGAAATAACTTGAGTCTTGGTGTAGAGCAAGGAATAAACTTTATAAATCAAAGTACTGTAACAAAGTTCAAAACTTGTTTTCAGAATCCTGGTTTTGGCTTGCAAGCTAGAGACATCTTAGAGTTGTTTTAATTTAGCACCTTCTGAACATCGTGCCTCTTAAGATACACCAAATAGTTAGTTTAAAAGAAATCACAGAAACACAACCAGAACCTTGCTAAAATCACAAAATCACAGAATCATAGAATGGTTTGCGTTGGAAGGGACCTTAAAGATCATCTATTATAGTTCCTAACCCCCATCCATGGGCAGGAACACCTTCCACTAGACCAGGTTCTCAAAGCCCCATCCAACCTGAAAATGTCTGTGTTAAAATAGAGTGAATTTGTCATGCCATCATTTTACTAGCCTATTATGTGGTAGTTCTAATGGTTAATGGTTTGATTCTCAACTTTCTAGTACTTTATGTGGCAGGAATAAAATGAAGAATATACTCTTGTTTTTCTTAGTTCAAAGCCTGAAGAATAGATGAAAAGCATTCTGGAGAAAGTTATTCAATAGTAAATTTTTTTGTACTAACATTTGGTGTGTTATGAAATGGAAATACTACAAAAGATTTAAAGTTACCAATATTTGTAAAGAATATTATGTTAGACACATGGGTAGATGCTTTGAATGTAAATGTTTTGCTCTTCAGCTCTACATTTTAAGAATTAACGCATTAAGAAGACATAGGATTAAAAGGTAATCATTCTGCTTTATATACACACAGTCTGTGTGACTGCTCAGAGTTAGTATGAGCCAGATATGTTGCACTCCATCCATATGTTCCACATCAAAATCGCATATTTTACATTATCTGGGTGTTAAAAATAATCACATTTTTGGTTCCCTAAATTTGTTAGACTTTCATGAAATATGTTTTTGTTACCACCATTTTTTTCAGTAACTGGGAGTAATCCATGAAGTTGGAGCAGCAAATGCAAAAGACATCTTACATACCCTGCTTGATGATTGATGAACCTATGCTAGATTTTAAGCAGGGTTTAAACTGGCACAGAAGTTTGATTTGGCTTTTTAAAAAAATGTTCTTGTATGTGTCAGCCAAAATTGGTGTGGGTTTGTTGGTTTTTTTTTTACATACTTTACTCTGTATGGATCGTTTTTGTCAAGTGAGCTATATGTGTGGCAGCATTAGATGTGTTAGTGTAGTATATGTGGACCAGTCGCTTGCTTACTGCTTATTAATAGTTCTTTAACTCAGCATATCTATAATATATGCTTAAATCCCTTGTGTGTGTTTGGTCTGAAAGTCCTGTTGAAAAGGTATGTTCTTTAATGCTTTATGAAAAGTTAATTCGAACAGAATTAGGGAAAGATACCAGTACAGAGAGTGACTTACTGTATGTATGCTGTTTACTGCTTGTTAATGCATCCCCATTAAAAAGCAAAACAAAGCTACATTTAGAGGCCTTGTTTTCAGTGATTTAATATTTTAGTTTGACTGTTTTTTAAGATATTTTCAGATGTGGCTTGTTGCAGTGAGGCCTCATTTCTGGTAATTTAAAAATATTTAAAAAAAAAATTTTTTACTGTTTTTTCAGTTTTTTTCAGAAGTGGTGCATTTTGTTTTTGTAAACTGGTGGCATTTTTCATATATTTACTCTCCTATAAAAGCCTATACTTAGCTTTGCACAGGTAAATATTGGAAGAGATTTTTTTTCCTTGGTAAAAAGGCTTTAGCTGTAATTTGATATGAGACAGTCAAGTATGTGATACTTTTTGCAGTTAATAAGTGCATGTAATCTTTCTCAAATGCAGGTTACTATAAAGCCTTTGTGGCTTGCCAATACTTTTCTTACATTACTCATTTCTATGAGATAAAATGACTAATTTTAGTGAAGACTAAACTGTCAAAAATGTGTACCTACACCTATATGTAGATGTATAAAATCAATGTGTATGCCTGCATATTTCTTCTATTTTCTTTGGCCATTCTGCATGTGTGTGTGTGTTACTACCTAATTTAATGAGTATTTCAGTAACAGAGTAGATCTAAAACCATCGGTGCAGGGAGAACATCCTTAGTTATACAGGAACAACTAAGGAAAAGGCATTGCGTCTGTTCCAGATTCCTCATGCTTTAAAGCACTGGAATCTAATACACCTACATGATTCCATAATCCAAATTTCTCCCGTTTTTCATGAACATCTACACCATGGAAGATTGCGTATCCCAGTTAAAAAACAAGAATTTTTTATCAGCTGGGTAGGTAGATTACAGAATTGGTCATTAGCAATTCAATCATTTTTTTTTTCCTTCAACTTTTTTCTCTGCTCTATTTCTCTGTTCTCTTCCATTATCTTAGGAATTTTGCTGTGTTATAATATCCTTTCACTGCTCTATGCAAAGTTCATTGTTAGCCAAGTATATTATCAACTCTTGATGGTATGTTTTGGGCAATTCTTCATTCAGAGGTCTACATCAGAGGTCTCTCTGGAATGTTTGCGTAAGATGAAATAATTTTATCATCGTGACTTGGTCAGTAGACTCATGTAGGACAATTCCTCTCATTTGATCTGTTTTAGGATGACTTTTGGAATACTGCAGATCTTTGTTTCTTTAAGAGCCAAACACTTCTGATAATGAATGACACAACGTAAGGGTAAATTTCAGTACCAAAACTTAAGATTTTTCCATGTTGTAGCCACGTTGCCTGTTGAAGGTAGAGCTGTATTGCCCTTCTGTAGTTTTAGTTTTTCTCTTCTACCCCGATAAATAGCAGGAAAGGCTTTGATGAAACAAGCATGTTTCTATGGTAGATATAATTATCTTCTTGTTGTGCAAAGATTTCTCAAATTATAATAGGCTTTGATTTCTCATATTGCTTGCAGGCCAAAATCACTGTGTTTATCCCTATTGGGATCTGTCACCTCTTACCCCAAGGAACACAATTAAGTTTCTGAAGGATGCAGGAATGAAGTTGCGGTTTACTTAAGGAACCAAAGGTACTTGGGTCTTGAACCTTGTATTTTCTACCTTCATAGGCCCCTTGAAACTGCTAATAGAATGCTTTCAACAGTTGGTTAAAATGTGGGGGTTCTTGGCTGACATCGGTTCATGACATCAATTTGGAAAGATTACAGCTAATCGGTGATTGGTCTTCTATCCCAGCAGAGCACTTTTCTGAGCATACCTGAAAATGAAGCAGTCACAGAATTTCATTTGAATTAGCAAGTTCATCTGCCAGGAAAGAAGGTGCTTTTGTGAACCCCAGGGGTTAGTTGTGTCTAAACTTTTTAGTTAGGAATTAATATAATTTTAATTCATGTAATTTTATTAATTAATTTAATTTTAATTGGGAACTAGGCCTAATGCCTAGTTTTGTTTGAGCTCTCTAAAGCAATTTAGGTGCATGCTTATATTGTTAATCTCAGAAATCACTGTAGTCAAGCAGTGATTGTGACTTCATGATATTAGAACTTGTTGTAAGGTTGACAAGGTAGATCCTCCTTGCTGTTGGAACTCATACTGGCACAGCTTGGACGGTCTTGCAGCATTGGTAAATACTCTTCTCAGAGGCATATAGTGATTGCATGACAGTGCTCTTAGATGTTCAGAGAACACCAGGTCTCCATCCCAAAGACTTCATTAATTTTTCTTCCTGCTTGCTGGTTGCAAGCTACTGCACATGTACACATCAGTCTGTGTGCACGCAGCATCCGCCATATGGGATAGCTGGGTTTGGTACCACTTCAAAGATGGCAACCCGTGAGTGGGCTGAGGCTTTTGAATTCAACATTTCATAAGCCAGTGCTTCATTTTTTCCTTTAGTAATAATATTAAAGTTCCTATCTTGGAATATTCTTTTGATTTTGGTTTGTTATCAGGGAGGTGATTGTATAGGCATCACTCAAATGGAAGTTACTCATCTGCTCAGTTGGCCAAGTTTACTTTAGAATGCATTTCTTATGTTCCCAGGTCTGCCTGCATCCTCTTCAGCCTCACACTCATGGGAAGTTATAAATCAGAAATAAAATATTTAATTACCAAAAATTCCAAGTAAAGTAAAACATTAATTTATTTCACCTGGAGCAAATTTCCACTAGCCCTCTTTACAGGATGTTTTAGCTTCAGTTAGCTGGCATATTTCCACATAAGTCAGAAAATACTTGGGGCTTGGTTTTTTTGGCAGGTTGGTTTTTAGCTATCATTATTCTGTTCCTTTCTCTGATTTTAGATCTTTACAATTTCCAAAGTCATGTTGACCACACAGTATGAAGTAAAATAAAAAATATGATCTGTATCTGTTGATCTATTTACATGAATAAATAGCATAGATGTATATGTGTGTTGTGTACACATACTTAATGTGGTGTGTAATGTGTTAGATTATTTGTGTCAATAAAATTTAAATTTGGAAAGGATAGCTTTCTTGTTGTTTTTTAGCCACCACTTAAAAAGTTAATTGTAATAATTATACTGGAAAAGTAGTAAATTTTCTTGAGTACCATGAATTATTATTAATCTAGTATTCAGTGTATAATAGCCACAAAACATTACTGCATTAATAAAACTGTGGTCAGTATTCTAGAACAGAATCTGATTTTGACTTTGTGTCAACAAAACAACCTCATATAAATGTTGCTGTCATTCCACAACTTTATTAAATGTTTTTTATTAATCTTCTTTAAAACACTACCAATTAGTAACCATAAAGCTTACAACCCAAGTAGATGTGTTAAACTTTGCTACGTATTACCTTATAGCTAACTTTTTGGATTCTTGTGATGAAATGCTTATGATAACACTTGCCTTCAATGTCTCCTTTCCCATCAGATTCATCTTCTCAAACAGCTGTGGGGCTCTTGTCATCTGCTATTTCCCAAGCCACAATTTCCTCATCAGTTTGTGGCTAAAACCCAAATCTTGATGATCCTTTTCCATCTAGTTCAACGTTGATCTTTCATCTTCTGCATTCTTTTAACCAGAAATCTTTTGCCAAAAATCTGACAAGATTGTACTGGGCGTCATCAACAGCAACATCAGGCTTGATTTCAGTGAGCAAAGATGAAACAGCTGTTTCATTGTCCAGATCAGCACTCAAGCACTCAATATTTGGTCATAATTTTTTCCAGCTTTGGCTGGCTGTGATAGCCTTGATGTTTTTCACTATTTGACTAGTGGTGTAACTTACTATATTTTGCTGATCCATTTCTTCAGTGGTTCAGAAAAAGATACTGCTTCTTCAGACAGTATTTCCATCCTTTTGGTTTGTACTGTCGTGTATTGTCTGTGTTCATTCTTCAGAAACTCTTGCTTCATTTTGGCAAGTCAGTGTTCTTGCAGTGTTATGTCCAGAGTTGCCAAATCATGGCTCAACAGTTGCTGTCATGGGAAAGCTGCAGATGGCTTTGCCTTATGAAAGATTGTATCAGATAAACTGCTAAATTTTGAAAATAAGTCATGTAAAGTGTGTGACAAAAATATGCATGTGGGAAATATTTTACTGGTGTAAAACTTGTCTTTTAAAAGCTGATGGTTTTTTTGCTGCTGTTATGGCAAGAGGACATCAAAGTGGCATGTTTCTATATTCCAGGAAGATTTTTTAGTGCTTTTGGAGACAAAGCTGATGACTGTACATTCAGAGGGAGGAGGAGAAATGAGAGTTCTGTTTGTCATTGACATTAGTATTTTCCTATTAACTTTGCATACCACTGTATATATAAGTTGTTTGTATTCACTGGAGTAGGATTAAATGGTTGATTGTCTTTCTTATTTTAATTTACTTTTATAGTGGAAAATGGTGAAGGCGTTTGGAAGGCGTTCTCCTTCAATTAAATGATTTTTCTGTTTGTTTTGGGGTTTTGTATGTGTGCACATGTTGCACACTGCTTGATTCAGTGATCTGTTTTCTATTGGAGAAAATTTACAAGCACATTGCCCGCCTCACACGAATTTGTTTCCCACAGAGATTCCTAATGCAACGTGTGAGGTTTCTCATTACCCAGCTATATGGATTACATTTTCACTTTTGTCAACTGGTATACATCTACAATTTACGTAGCAGCTAATGCTACAGCAAAATGTTAACAGCCAACTGTACAGCAAATTTAGGATCCATTTTTTAAAATGATTTTGTCTCTTCTAGCTCATGTTAATAAAAAAGTAACAACAAAGCCAATAGACTGTATACATCTGTGGACCTCCAGTTCCAGAACCCATGTGGATTAATGCACATCACTTTTTTCTGATCTTAAAATAAGGTTGCAATCCTTCAAACTAGATTTTAATGCCTTCAATTTTGTTTAACAGTGTTGTATTTTGAGCAGTTTGTCATTTATTGATATGCTTGAAAGACAAAACAATTAGAAGTCAGTAGTGGTCAGAATTAAATTTTATATTTAAAATGTGAGAAACAAATATAAAAATGTATAAAAGTACATTTTTTTCTTGTGGAGTTTAATGAAGGTTGATATCTTTCTTTGCAAAACTTCACAATCTTCATATCTGGCTAAAATTCCTCGGTTTCCTTTAAACATTTAGAGAATTATTTTAATTTGATCATCATCCAGGTTTATTGACGTCCATTTTGATTGGCTAACAAGCATGGTGTTTTAAGTTAATACATTATATTTCACTTTTTCTGTTACTGTAGAGCTTTTCTTCAGATTAACATGACTAAATTAATTATAAGTCTGAATGTAGTGTTTCATAATTTATTTTCAAAATATATGTACTGCAATCATTGTTTCAAGTTGTCTTCTGTACATTTCAAAATATGTTGTTTAAGACACGCTTCTCATGATGTCGTAATTCAATATTAATGTGTTTTGGATTTGAGTGGTTCACAACACACTTCTTTTTTTAGCAGTCTGTAGGAACTGTTCCGCTTGGTGTGTCCGTAACTCGAAAAAAAGAGGATGAAGTATCAGTTGGAAGTGCACCTTTGGCAAGGCAGCAATCAAACCAAGCCTCTGAGTATGCCAGCAGTCCTGTCAAAACAAAAACAGTAACAGGTATGATCACTTAATTGAAACTAGCCATTCTGCCTTTGCAACCTCCCTCAGTAACATGGGTCCACAATTGAACAGCATCAGCTGTACAAATACTGTGGAACAACTCTCAGTTTTAAAGAAATATTCTCCTAGAAAATGACAACTTTTAAAATTAAAAATATGCAATCTTGCGATTTTGAAATATGTGTGGGTTTTTTTTTGTCATTTTCATTTAGGTACTATCCTTGGGGCCCTGATAATTTAATATAACATATTTTCTAAAATGAGATAAAGGAGATGTACTTTCAAGTTAATATCTGCTATTTGCCTTGATATTTAATATTTTAGTCCATAATTTTATCAGACTTTGTGATTAATTTCTTTGATTTCAGTCACTGTTCACATTGCATAAAGTCTGGCATGTATGGAAGTCAAGATTTGTGCATAAATAGTTAAAATTCACTATTTTCAAAATCAGTCTCCCATAGAAAATGCATTTGTTGGCACTTCTGATTCTGGAGTTCAAGAAGTTACTAAATTTAGGAATATTTTCTGGCCACTTCAGAGTGCTAAAGCTAAACTTTGTTATCACTAATCAAGATGATATGGCTTTCTGGGATTTTCAGGGCTATTTATTCATATAATACTGTCTTCAAGTAGTAAAGTAGGAGATCATCCAAAAAAAGTGACTATCCAGCTGAGACTTTTAGTAATCCTACTGAAATACACTGAACAAATTCTCTTCTCCTTTGCATTGATGTTTATTTCCAGATAATCATGAAGTACTTCAAGATGTTGTCTGCTTGAAACTGAGATTCCAGTCTTGTTCATTAGTGGTAGGGTTAATTGTTATTTTGAGATTAGAAAGGACTAAAACCAGAAAATCTGTTTGCTAACTATTATGTGGGTTGCCGTCTTATCATTGGTAGTAAAATATTAGATTCATTTCAAAGACTTCTTTCTATTTCATTTATGAATACACTTTATTTCTACCATTTATCCTTTTACCATTCATTTATGAATTACCTGTATTTTTGCCTGTAACAAAATTACTGTACTAAGTATATTTTTGTTTTAACTATATTTATCATCTGTTCTGCTATATCAACATCATAAATAATATGTTTTTTTTCTTCTGGAGGTGAATCCTACATGTACTTGTGAACAAAGCATGAAGGTGTAATTCACTAGAGAAACTTCTGTAATTTTGAATATTTCACATTCAAAACCAACTATATATGTTAACAGATGCTAGAATAGTTTGTATTAATTACCAATTTATGAAAGTATGCATGTAGTTTTCAGAAGTAACTTTGTACTTGAGTTTTCAAAATTAGTCTCCCAGTCTGGTACCTGCTCATCTGTGTAGCCAGTTTTGATCTTCAGCCTTTGTTATTCTTCACCTTGAGTATTATCTTTCCTGCAGTAGTGATCACACCAGGAGAGTCTTCTAAAAGAAAAGAGGGAGAAATGCCATTAATGTCAGTTTTGGTTTTGGTTTTCTGTGTGTGGGTGCAGAAATGATAAAACAAAATGATAAATTATAAATAATGTTTTAAAACCAGAAGGATTTCTGTGCATCTCAACTTCTTCCAATTTTAATTTGAAGTCAATATCAAGATGTGTTTTAAAATACTTAGTATAACACACATTGCAAAAATTGAAATTTCATTTTTAGGTTTCATTCATGTTAGCTACTGCTTTATTCATTCAGTTTATCAAATAAGTTTAGCCTAAATGCTGGGGTTTTTTTGTTATTAAGCTGTTATTTGGCTTCTCTATAAAACAGTGTTGTGGTATGGAGTTTGATGCCAATAAATGAAGGGTGATAGTACTAATTCTGTCAAGAGTTAACATTGGCTAAGCATTTTCTTTTTTGAATTAGAAACAGTCGTTTAAAGAAGAGATTACTAAATTTGGTTTTATTAATTCTCAGCTGTTAAAAATTTGTTGAAAAACTTTACTGTTTTTTTAAGTGAAGCTACATACATGTGTATGTATACAGTGTTTTAAAATGTCTACCTGTTTGTTATGCTCTAGAGATAAAATGCCAGGTATAATATACTTGAAGCATTTGAGATATATATGCAGAAATGTGGAATAAAAATATAAAATGAATGCCGAAGATCAAAAGCGTTGCATACTGATGATATTCTTTAAAAGAATGCTACCTGTCTGCTTCAGTAGACCAAACAGATTTCCCTTAATTAAAGAAGAGCCATGTCACACTGCAGTGCCTTGCAGGCTTGTTCTCTGTCTAGCTTCCAGAAATTTCATGCAATGTTAGGAACTTTTCCTGTAAAGTTCATCTGTTCATCAGAATTGGCTTTGCACTGGAAGATTCAGGGGAGAGGAAAAAACATATATGTATGCCATGTCACCAAAAAAAGTCTCTGCTTTGATTACAAAGCGGCCAGTTACAGTGGTTAGAAAAGGTTGCATGGGTGCAAGTGTGAAAGATAAGATCTCATTCTTAGGTTTTAGGGGATCCTTTCTTTCACAGTTGGTTTATTTACAGGTACATAATGTGCTGGGATATAGTGAATGATTGACTAGTTCATTAATCTGAAAATATAGTGTCTGTGATTCTTCTCCTTTCTAGTTTTTCTGGGTCCCTTGCTCCCACAATTTTTCACTTTGTTTCCTTTCTGTTAATTTCACCTTGAGTCTGAGTTTCTTTCATTGTTTGTCTCACCTTTTTAAACCAGGAATACCACTCTGACTACAGGTCTAGGACATATGATGCTACCTATGCTACAGAAGCATTCTAGGTAAAAGGGAGAACAATCCTTGTAACCTGGTGTTTCTTAATCATCAAGGCTCTAGCTGCAGATGCCTTAAGTTGTCAGAAAACTGAGATTCCTACGTTGATAAAACTGAGACTCCTACACTAATATCAAGCACATATGCAGTCTTTGCAGATCAAAAGAGAATTGTATCTTAAAATCATTCTATTCAGGTGGTGATTTTGATTTTATTTTTTTCAAGTCTAGCATGATCTTAGCAGTCCCTCCCTTGAGATCTGCCAGAAACCAACCCTATGTATTAAATGAAAGCAGTTTGTAATCACAGCTGTAAAATGATTTAGAACACTGATCTTGAGTTCAGTTTATTAGTTAATGGCTGCTGAGACCTTGCCAAAAATGAAGCATGGGAAAAGAGCAAAACTACTATTTATATGGTATCTGTCTGTGAAAATCCAAGGTTTCTGTTCTTAAGTCTCAAATTGTAGTTAGTTATAAATCTCTTTAACCACAGAGGCTTCAAAAGTAGAATGAGGTAATAGAATATATGGTTTAAATTTTGTATAATGTGGCTGTGAACAAGCAAGGTGATAAAGAAATATTAGAAAAAGTAGTAAGTATTTACCTCAGTTCCTCCATCTACCCACTTTTCCTCCCATTTCCAGCAATTCAGCAGTTCCCTGTTCAATGAATAATGATTTGCAGACTCATATGCATAGAAGTATAGCTCTTATGTCTGAGTAGTGGCAAAATGATTAGTATATGTGTGTATAAATATGTAATATATATATATAACATAGCTATACAAGAAGATATTGTGGGCAGTACTAGATGGATAGGGTACTCTTTGAAAGCTGTCCTGTGCACACTATTGAATAATGATTAAAGGCAAAGTGTCAGATTTTATTTATATTGACCAGCAAATGCAAAAGGATTAAAGGACAAACAAATGAGTTTCATGCATATGCATAGAGTATAGGATTGCATAAGCCTTATTTCCATAGGAAACCCAGCAAAGAAAGATCTCCACCTTTTCTTTCAATCACTTCCTAACATTTGATAATGTAGATATAATAATGCGCTTATAAGTTGGTTGTTAGATACTTACTGCAACTGGAACTTCTTGGTTGTTATGGGAAGTGTTAGTAATTTGATTTTGAAAGCTTTACTCAAGCAATTGTTAAAATTCCTTCAAAGTATACACAAGATATTTTTGAATCACTATTAATACTTTGCCATGAAAGTGAAGGAAAGAGGAAGCTTTAAGTGTAGACATATCTCTTTTTATTTAGACTAACTGATGCTGTGTTAGTATTTTTATTTGAAGTTTCATTTTAAGTTAATAAACTTTCTATTCAGTACATTGTGGCAGAATATGATCTGTACTTAGCAAAACTAGATGCAGTTGCTGATTTTTTTTTTTCTCCCCTAAAGTACAACTAGAATGCTAAATGATTATCTTTATCATTTTAGATGCTAAATTATTAGCATTATCTTCCTTCTAAAATGAGCTGTTGGAATGCAAAATACTGTCAAATGTGAGAGAAGTCTGGCTGGTGAGCAATCAATGGATTATCTGAAGTATTTGAATTAGTAGGTCACTATTTCTGCTCAATGAACTGAATGATTATCGTTTATTCATGCCTGCTATGAAATGTATGACTGATGATTTATTTGGGAAGATGAATGAAATTAAAGAGATGCTAAATAGGCAAAGTTAACTATGGGAATTTAACTCCAATGCACATTTACTCAGGGTGCCCAAAACCACTAGAATTCTTTTGTTTTTATAAATGGAGTTTAGTTCTTGGAAGGATTATTTAAAAGGTAAGTCACCATTCACAGATGATTTATAGAAACTTCAAAATGGCTGGAGAATCATATACCTATATTGAGAATTAATTATTGTGAGTTTTCATAGCCAGTAAAATGTTTGAATATTGTGTTAAGATGCCATGATTTCTTGAGTTTCGTGTGAAGATTTCAAAAACATTAGTAACACAGAGAGAATGTAGTATATCAAACATGCTTTCTGTATGGAGAAATTCAAAGTTGAGAGAGAAAGAATGGGTGTTTATTTTTAGATTATATTTAAAAGACTAAGAACTTTCAATGTATATTTAAAAAGGCAGAAACTGGGCAGAATTGCTCCAGCCTTTATCAGAAAATTTCTTTATCAGAAAATCCAAAGGCTGAAATTCTTGCTTCATACTATAACACTTATTTGGAATTTTTTTGAATGGTAAGCGATATTAAGATAAATTCAGGCACGGACTTTAGATGATATATATACACATATATAACACATTTTTGTAATTACTAATATAGTAGCACAGCTTTGCCTGTTAACGGCTGTTACTGATTTGTATGAAAGTGTCAGTCCTTTTTTATTTTTGTTCCCAGAACTAAATAGGTATTTTTTGCTAGAAATAATGCACCAATAGTTAAGAATTTGGTGGAAGAAAATGCAGACCATTCCCTAGTCAGCCCCCACTTTCACACAGAAAGATCCTTTCTACTTACACAACCATGTTAACATCACATTTGTCACTGTTTACTGACATATGTTTACTCTAGAAGAAGGCATGTTGGGTAAAAAGTCAAAAGCCTCTGTATTTTAACACTTATTGTGCTGCTCACTTAGTAACAGTTCTAATTTAGTCACTACGCCATGCCACACTTCTGTGCTGCCATTTCCCTGGGTATAAAGGACTTGCTCTGGCTCGTTGTCAGGGACTGTGTGGCTCAACTATCTTGATTGATAAAAGCAATGTATAATCTGCACCATTAGTAAAGTAGAATGCAAAACGCTCAAAGCCCAATAACAAAATTATTTATGCAAAGACTGTTCCATAAGTGGGCAAGCATATTGCAGATTTTTATAAGCTTAGAAGGACTTCCTGCTGTTATTTTAGTTAAGTACTACTTTTATTCTCAAGCATCCTGGTGAAGAGTACAAACTTTCTCACATATAGGTCATCATAGTCTATCCTTAGAAAATAAAATCTCAGTTACGTAATTAAAATATCCATCATCCAGATATGGGAGTATCGGGAGTAATTTCTCTGAGGATACCGCAAAAATAAAATTTGACTATTTCTGAAACACTTCTGATGGATACGGGTGGTTCAGAAAATATTGGTAAATCTAGCTTTGAGCTTCATCTAATGGTTTCAGTGAGTCTACTGTTTAGATTAACATTTTATTTTTAAATTGGATTGTGGGAAAAAGTAGTACATTAAGATAGGGAATTTTGCAGTTTCTTGTGCTTTAGTATTATATCATGGAACAAAATTATATGGAAATGCATTCTATTGAGAGCAGAATTTATTTCTTTGTCTGTCATACATGTACACACAAGAGTGAATAATTTGTAATGTCTTGATATATCTCTCTATATAGACATGCATATTTAGTTCTGTAGTGCTGCAAATATAAAAATATGTAAAAAATAATAAAAAATAGACTTATGAAGAAAATTAGAATGTAAACCTAAGGACAAACAAGCTTTTATATAACAAGTTTCACTGAATTTTTACTTTTGCACAATATTATTCATAGAAACCCAAACCTGCTGATTTACAGAAAAGACCAAGTAAGTTTTAAGTAGGTGGTGGGCTAGTATTTGTTTTGTTTTGCATATGAAGAAACCAATTAATCTTCCACAAAAAAAATCTGTAGGCCATTTAGATTTTTTTCAGAGTTGTTTGAAGTTTGAGTTTTCTCCTCCACTGCATTTAAATCTCATTTCTAATCCCTTAGACCCCTTGATCAATTCCTTAATGACTTGCATTTGTTGCAGACACCTTGGTATTTTTGTTTTTATTTCTGATAAAAAGCCATGTCTAATGCATGAAAATGTGAGTAGATATTAAGAAATCCCAGTGAGTTGACATTATGGAGACTACTTCTAATTTTATCAGAGGAAAAATCTTTCCAGAAAGAGCCACATAATAACAGAATGCTTTCCTCTGATTTCTTTCTTCGTTTAAATACTATTAATGTTCATGTGTTTTGCTGTCATGGCCTCCTAGTAACTGTGATTAGTTTGCAGTAGGATTTTTCTCAGCTTAACTCAGTTCTGATGTGTGAGAAGCTACATGACTAATGATGTGATGTGGGAAGGAAAGCTTGCCCAGCTTGTTGAGGTCATATGACAGATGCATTTTGAGTACGGTCATGCAATGGGATGGTGAAGAGACTATCTGTCCTGCAGGCTGCTGCATGGCTGGCTGGCTGTGAACCTTGTCTTTCAGCAGGAGCTCTCTGAGCTTTTGGAGATCACTGATGCTGCAGGTTTGCCTGCAGCAGGATGACCTTTTCCAAGAAGAAGCTGTTGCCCTCTTTATGCCTGAGGTATCTGAGGCTTACAGTAGGCCAGGAGAAATGAGTCATCTTGTGTCAGAGGGATGAGACATGATAGATCTGTACCACATACAAATTAGGAACAAGGTATTAGCATTGTAGTTTACTTTCCTTTAGTTCAATTGTTAGCTCTAAGGAGAGAGGAGGAACGGAAAGCATGAGGCCAGTTTATCAGTAGCCCTCGACCCAGTAGTGGAAAATCTCTGATCTGTGGTCATTTCTGCTTTGTCTCATTTGAGGAAATGTCCATTTGCCCCAAATCTTTGTACTTCAAAAGTTTTATTTTCCTTTCATGTTCCTTTGATCACTGAATATTAATAGCACAGAATAGCACCATTTCCCCCAAAGATCTTTTTTTTCTTAAAACTTTAAAGTATTTTCTGGAGTAGACTTCCAAAGCAACCAGTTCCCAGTAGGCTGAAAAGCACAGAGGCATACGTCTATAAGACATATGCCTGTATCTAGGATTTATACCTGTAAGTCTTGATTAGTGGCACCTCCTAAAAAGAGTACATTTAGGATTAATTTTGCAGGATTGCCAGTTGGAGCTCCCTCTGTGCTTTAGCTGTAAATTGTGAAATTAATTATGAAAACTGCTGCTTTTGGTAGCTCAATCCTGATTGAGCTGATTGGTCCTTGGTAAAAACTCTGTTCATTGCCAGTGTGTGTTCTGAAATTGATGGTGAGTGTTGTGGCTTCTAAGTGATTGATAGTTGATTGAAATCGTTGTGGTACAAAAATACCAATTGCACAATATGGGACTGGAAGATGAGAATAGGAACATTTTATGTTCCTGTACACTGGTTTTCTTCAAAATTCACATTGTACAACCTGAAGCAGCCCCCCCTCTGTTTGTTTCTTTTTTTTCTTCATCAGCTTGTAAGTGTTCCATACAAATTATATTTTCTGTCTAGCTATTGCTTACTGGCTCCTGGCTTCAACACAAGGCTGATTACAGTGCCAGGAAATGTTCCTAGGTTTTCAGTTCAGTAGTAGCTGAGCAGCATAATTATTTTAGGAGATTAACTTTCATACCAAGAGAGATGGAGCTGATCCAGTCTACGTGTCTACCATAGAGGACTAAGCCAAGCACACGATAGCCGCATCAGACTGCTGCAGTCTCTTAGTAACTGTCATCTACAGATGGCCTCGCCTGACGGGGAATTAAGACGCCGTTCTGTCCCAGCATCCCTTCAGACAAAACTCTGGGACTTACCAGTGCAGGAAAAAAATGAACAGAGGACTTCATTCTTATTTTCTTTTCAGGAGTTTCTTCTGTGCTTGTTTCTTCTTTCCACTCTGAAACACTTCTTATTACTGCCCTATTTTCCACGATTTCTGGTTGAATCGTTCCTTAGCTGTTTGTTGGGTTTCAAGGCGCTGCTTTTTTTTTTTTTTAATTTTGGTTGAGTATGGGGTGTTACAGTGAAGCTATTGTCTATCATGCATAGTCCTGAAATTTAAATCAGCTTTGCAGGTTTGAATTGCACATATATATAGAGAAACAAGTGGTGCTTTGGTCAGCTAATTTTATTTTTAATTCACAGATAGTTGTTTCTAGCATTAAAAAGTTGATTCCTCTAATTGAGAGAGAATTAGCAGGGTATGTATCTTCCAGTGAACAAAACATGGCAGACTGGAACAAAGCCTAGTTTTAGATCCCACTCATGAGGAATGCACTTGTTCAGTGGCATAGGATGTTGATATTCCCTGCTGATTGTGTTCTGGAATATATCTGTTCATCCTGACCTGAAGCATTCCTGCCAGTGGGATTTCCGGAGTCTTACAGTGACTTTGTATACTGTTCTCACCCTTACTGACACTTGTATTTTGGAGTTCTATGCTCCAGTAATACTGCTATTTAAATATTTCTTGATACTCAAGCTGTTCCTAATTCTTATCTTGTAATATGTGTAGTGTAGGGCCTGGCTACACAGGGAAGATGGTGTGAACTGAGATAGAGTAAGAAGTTAAAGCAGAAAAGCTATTCCTCACTGAATGTGTTTGTTTTAATCTATTCATAGTATGGATGTAATACTCACTGCATGGCATAAAAGTGTCCACATGTGAAAATATTATGAAATAGCTACTCCACGCTGCTTCTCCATATGAACAGTTCACTTGTTTGTCTCTCCAGCACAGCTGACAACAAATAATCCTGAAATGTCATGCTTTTCACGTTCTCATGATCCAATTTTCATTCTTTATCATTCTAATGGATCCATAATTGGAGCCAGGAATATCAGAGAGGACTAATTATATTGAAGCCATAAAAATTCTCTTTCAGTGTTT
The DNA here is from genome assembly GCF_965140245.1 of Athene noctua. Classification (NCBI taxonomy): domain Eukaryota; kingdom Metazoa; phylum Chordata; class Aves; order Strigiformes; family Strigidae; genus Athene; species Athene noctua. The sequence continues at coordinate 24,540,278 of NC_134038.1, read as the reverse complement.
TTTGACCACTTCTCTTTTTCAATCTTTTGATTCCACATCAGTTTAATAAAGTTAATGCTTCTCTTTCTTTTAAATACTTTCTTAAAAATACTATTTGTTGAAGGATTTTGTCTAGAATATTAATTAACTCTGGTCTTTTCTAGCCTTGATGGGAAAAACATCACAAATTTAATTCCTCAAGTGGCACTAACATTGGACACTCTTGGCAGAAATTTACTTCTCAGATGTTTCATTTTTAAATCTGTGCATGTTTCCTTGCATGACCAAAACTGACTGAAGACCCACATACACTTTTGCTCACCTGAGTTCAGTTGATAGCATAATTTTGTTTTAAGAATTTTTCTGTAGTTTGTATCCCACAGATTTCTTCTAGCTGTATAATTGGGAGACATAAATTGTCACACTTGTGTTGATGTCAATTTAGTTGAAAATGAAGTCATGAAGACTTCATAATTTATTCCTGCAGTTTTGTCAGCTCAACAACATTTAGGTCAAAACTAGAAATGTTAAGGAAGCTGCCAGTAATTTGGGGAGTATCCCAAAACATAAGAAAGAAGTTATCTGTAAGAGATGACAGGAAGAACTATTTACCACTCATACAGCCTTTAATGAATTTGAAGTTGTTACTTGATCTCACTAGACCTCTTTTGAAGTTCTACTATGCTCATACTCAATTAAATGCTTCTGTTATCTAAAATATTTTCATATTCATGTCACTAAATATCAATGTAAGAAAAAAATTCATTTTATTAGAAAACATTATGCTGAAATACTTCATACTTTTACCTTTAAACTTGACAAAGTAAAAAAATGGTTTAATTTTCATGCCTTTTTTTGGAAGCATACTCAAGTTTTTTTAAGTGCATTTTAAAAAGAGAACAAATGAAAGGCTGTAATTTAATATAGGCTGTCTTTCATTTCTTACAATGAGTTTAGAAAACTAAAATATTTTTTAGATTACACTGGCAGCAGTGTATGTGAAAACCTCTTAGATTGCTATTCCATCACCAAATAGGTTATCACACTTTGAAAACTGTCTTAATTTGCTGAGGTCAAACATTCTTCATAATATTTTCTTAACAGTTTACATTTTTAAAAGTTTAAACATTTCATTTCATTGCATTTCTCACTAGGCTTAACAGATACAGTTGTATTGCCAAGTTTAAAACTAATAATAGACACATTATTATTACGTACATAGTGAGAGAAAATCTCTTTTAGAATTTAAAAATAGTAATCTTTTTATTTGCTACCAGTAAGTATATTGTTTGGTTATATATTCTTTGTCAAACTGAGCTTTGTTGTTTGCATTAGAATCTCGTCCCTTGTCACTTCCTGTGAAAACCATGCTGAACTCATCTGAAAGCTGCAGAAGTCCTGAAGAAAGAATGAAGGAATTTATTGGAATAGTGTGGAATGCAGTTAAGCGCCTTACACTTCAGGTAAGATGAAAAGGAAGTGAAAAAGCCTATGTCTTTCCAAACTTTATAATACTTTTTATGCATCCGAGTGCTTTTTATTAGAGGGTTTTTTAAAGGAGCTCCCAAGTTTTATTGTCTTATTCCAGTAGTTTCAAAGTCTTAGAGAATGAAAAATAAAATATAGAGTTTTGGTAAATTAAGCGAAGAATGCTTTGGTTTTAGAATATTAGTTTTTGAAGCACTTTTTTATATCTAAGGGGAAGATCCTTAAAAAAATTATATGAAGAAAAAAAGCTTGTCACACTTTTCTCTATTATAAACATAGCTATACACTTTTTTAATGCATATTTAGATTTGCAGAATACCTTCCTTTTTTAAAATATTAGAGGAAAGTGTGTATGATAAATACTTTCTTGGGGTGTGTGATACAGTATGATATTATACAGTGATGGCTCAACTGCTTGCTTGTCTACTTTTTCATAAAGGACAAGTAGATGACCACTTGGATTAAACAATTTCATCCTATACTGCTCTGGATTGTGATCGCTCACGAGTAAAAGCATTTTCATGTAGCAGTATATATGCATGCTATTCACAAAAAAGGCTATGTTGGAAGTCCAGTGTTAAGATTGATCAAACACTAGATGGCTTAGAAATGCTAGAATTAGGACTCCCTTCTTTCAAGTATCTATCAAGTGACTGCTTAGAAATTACCCTAACTTAAAAGTATAGTCTGTGTCTTTTGAACAGTACATTCTATGAGATTGGTATTTTATGGTACACCAGCATACAGTAACAAAACTGGTTTTGTGTTAAAATATAATTAAAAAAAATACACACACCCACCCAATTTCTGATGAAAAGTATTCATTGAATGCCTGTTCTTCTTCATATCAAGAATTTATAACAGGCTCATCCTGGATCCTGTGTCTGTTTTACTCCTCTTTCATGCAGAAAGTAGTGTCGGTTCAAAATATTAGAAAGGCTGAAAGTTTAAGTTTTACCTGAGCAAGAACTTCAGGCTTGTGACTTGATTGCAGAACATACTCAAGTTGAAGAGATGCTTTTTATTAACTCTGTTTAGTTTTCAGCTCTTTCGTCATAGTTTCATGGGTATTTTGCTTTTTTTTCTTTCTTTCTTAATGGTGTCACCACTAGAGATTAAAATGGCTAGATAAGGGAACTCAGGAGAGATAATTTATAAGGTCTCTGAAGGAAGCAGTGTATTTTTGTTATGTGTCTGGGTGGTACCTAGCACGATGACACTCCCTATATGAATGATGCTTATAGTTTAAGTCATAATAAAAATAATAATATAATACTGAGGATGGTGAAGAACTGGATCCTTTATGAATGGGGAAAATGGAATTGGGATGAATATATTCTGCTCTTACATTTTCCAAGATACGCTTTGTTACATGAACAACCAGCAAAGTGAATTTGTTTCAAAGAATGGGTAAGATACTGACCAGCTAAAAATCAAAATGTTATCAAATAGAAAAAAAAAGTTGTGTTCAAACTAGGGTTTTATTTTTGTGGAGATAAAATCTGATGGTAGTGATAGGCACATGTTTTCTCAGAGAGTAATTTCTAAGTATATCTCTGCTCTAACGTAATACACTCATGGATTAGAGCTAATACTGGCAGGGATTTTTTTTGTATTAGATGCTCTTTCTAGATTTATTTACTAATTACAGGGGGTTTTGGTAAGGTACTCATAGTTTGAATTTTCATCCTTTTGAATATGAATTTATATTTTTAGTTTTTATCTATGTTGAAATTAAATGGCCCTATGAATTCATACAACAGCTTACACAGTTTTGATATGTTTTATCCTTATGGTTTGATCATACTTGGTAAAGTATATGCTAATATCTTGCCAGAAGTACATTACATGATACCAGTGAAAAGTTTCAACAGACTCCAAGGAAACACCACAGAAGTCCCAAGAATATGCTTCCAAACAAATATACAGTAGTCCTTAGTTAAATATGAAGTATTTATAGATATACTCACTGTTCATTTCATTATTGCTAGTAGTCCCTATGTGTATTTTATTTAAATATATTTTCCAAGACACAAATGTGTATATATATGTATCTTTTTTGCTTCAATACCAGCCTAAATGGGAAAGCTGAAATTTGTGCATGGCAATGTATAGAGGATAATATGATAAAGGTTATGACTCTGTTTTTCAATCCAAGTACAGTATGATACATTTATTTTATTAAACATAATATACTATGCATTTTATTAAACACATAAATATATTTATATGTTAAATTCGTACAGATCTTCTGTATTTTATTATCATTTGGCATGAACAAGGCAAATTTCTAGAATATTTTGGTGAAGTGCTGGAGCACTTAGACTAAGGTTTTTTTTCTGTTCTCATGTTCCTGGATCTTTTATTAACATGATTGTAGAACAGAAAAGTCTGTAGTTGTCATCAGATAAAACAGTACTTCATAACTTAAAATCATCAAAGGATTATTCTTTTAGTGGAAGTTTGAGTAAGTAAATGTGTTTGGAACCAAAGTAACTGGAAAGTTTATTTTGGATCCAAAGCTGGTACTTGCTTAGCCCTAGCCCTGGCTTGCTCATGATAGAATATTGCATGAAGATTTTGTGCATTGGAGTTGGGGTAAGCTATTAGTATTTAAGTGAAAAGACTTTCATACTTAACTATAAAAAGTTGTTTTTATTATTTAGTTGTTGTAAGATTTTATATGCAGCCTTGAAGTCTTTTTGGCAGTTACGCTATGTAGGAGGGTAATACTCACTTTTCATGTGTTCTTCATAGTAATATAAACACAATTATTTTTAATTGGTTGTTAATGCTGAATTCCAGTGAGAACAATGAAGGATCTGTATTAAAAGCAAATGAATTAATGAGTAATGTTGCAGTGAATGCCAACTAAATAAGAGTGTAATTATTACATATAAAACTTAGCCAGATATTCCACATACCTTTAAATATCCGAGATTATTTGAAAAAATGAGTCCGTTTCCTGAAATTATTGAAAATAATATTTTCTTTAAAGCATATAATTTTTACAAAATGTTAGTCAAAGTGAAACATTGATTGAAAGAACAGAAACGTAAGGATGAGATTGACTAGAGTTCCTGTTCTTTGAACAGTGGTCTTTATTCACGGATCAGGAAGAGATTCTGTGACTTGTAACTTAGCAGTTACAGCTATCAGCAGTTATTTGGCAGTTATGAGATAGGATGATTTCTTAAGTCGGTTACTTACCACAAACTAACAAAAAATGAAATTTTCCATAACTAAATAAAAACTTTTGAAAATCAAGCTTTCTTAGAAAAGAATAGGAATATCATGTAGTGCTAAAACATTGTGTTTCAAATGGTCACAGAAAATGCAGCTGGTCCCTGTTATACTCATTTTTATGTACAGGTAGCCTGTGCTCTTAGTTCTCTTACTCATGTACTCTGCTTTCCATTTATATTATTTTTACTTTTTTGTCTAACTTCAAGACATGAATTTCTGACCTGCCTTCTAAAATTCTAACAGTTTGTGTCTGACTCAGCTCCAGATGGTCTAATTAAGTCAAGCTAATGTGGATGTCAGAGGCTGAGGTATGGTCTTACATTAATGACCACACCAGAACCCCTACATGAGATATGCAACGGTGGTTCTTTGCAGTTTTGGAAGTCATTGTGAGATGGCTCTGCCAAGAGTATATGATGGGTGTCGATTAGTGTGAAGAGCTGCCACTGCCAGGAGACACCCTTATGTGAGTGTCACCTTGTGGGTCATCTTCAATGCCTCTAAATGATTTATATAGCTATAAGTTGTGAGATAGGGAAGGGAATCTCCTCACGGTATCACTATCATGAAAGGCTGTAAAGACTTTTGTACAGCCTGTCCCTCTTTGTTGCACTTGTGCAGGACAGTTATGGCATGTCACCTGTTTTGTTTCACTCCCACCCACCCTCCTCAGTTAGAAAGACGTAAGATATTTTGCAGTGTATATTTGACTGTTGTCTCTATTGAGCAACATTCTCTTTTTATAAAACATGAATTTAAAATACTTCATTTAGTCCAGTAACTTAATATTTTCCTTTTTAGACAACAGAGTCTTTAAGTCATTGCACTTTTTTTAGTCTTATATATTAGTAAAAGCTTAGATAAATATGCTTTGTGTAGATTTTTAGCAGTGGAAGGGAGAATACTGCTTACTTCATTGGTTTATCATTAGTGTGCATTACTTAGCACGTATAGGCCTTGACATAATAGAATGAAAATAAGGGGTGATTCTGTTTCAAGAATTTGTAATAATTCCTTCTCTTTAACACATGAATGTGTTCAGTATTGGCAAAGAACACGTTGCTACCAAAACTGAAATAAGATCCTTGAAACAGAAAGGATGTTGCCATGGAAAAATGAAGTAACACTCAGTGCAGCTGCGACGCATTAATGAATAGGATATTTTTTTAAAAGATCATTTGTGTTTGGTGTGGCTTGGAGGGTCCCAACCAGATGGTTTCCATGAACAGTATCTGACCCCCAGCTTGAGGACTTCTTACTGGCAGATTACTTCATTTTCTTTCCCTTGGATTGTCAGATCCTTACATTAATGCACGATTTACTGCTGCAGATTTATATTCAGTTACATAAATCAGTCACATTTTACATTAAATTCACAATTTTAGACACACAGTTTAACAGTTATTTAAAAAGTGTAAAAAGATTTATATGATAGCTTTAATATATGCTATTGATGTAGTTTAATTTTAAGAATTTGGATTACATATATTTTAAAGCACTTTCCAATTGGTGAAGCAATATGTAGTGCACATTCTCACTTTTGTCCAGCATATAATTCCATCATTTTGGGTGCACTCTTCCATTCCTTCACTGGAACTTGTTGTTAGACAGATCTCCAGATTCTGTGAGATAAATATACCAAATTCCATTGAAGTTGGTTGTGTGTAAGCTGACTCTGCCTCTGAGAAGTTAAACAGGTGAAATTCAATTTTACACTTACTGAGCCTTTGTGCATCCAAGTTGGCAGTTTCTTATGTAATTACAATAATTGCATGATTTGCCATAAAATGTGGAATTTTGCCATATATTCATTGTGCTGTCCTTTGAAATCCTGCAGTAATGTTTTTTCAAAATTCATTTATTCATATAAAACTTTAAATGAAACACAAATAAACCATATCTGTAAGCAGATCTGTAGTATTACATGTGGAGTGCCTGATGCTATCATGTAAACCCCACCAAAATTCATGCTCCAACTCCCATTCAGTTTGGAAATGAATGGCAAAGTAGCTGTCTATGTAAACAGGCATTTCCCTCAGGCATTTGGAGGAATAAAACTGTTGTGATTCCACTTCAGTATTCTTGATACAGCAAAGTAAAATAAACCAAAAATAATCTGAATAATTTGTCTTTAGTACAAAGCTGTACTGCACTGTATTAAGTGTAAAATTAAGTGTAAAAACTCTACTGAGTATTGAGCTCTCTTTGCAGGAGTACTTTGTAAAACATCTCCTGTAGATCCTGCTGCTGGTAATGTGATGAAGTATAGTATCTCTCCAAGTTGGTGGAATTTTTTTATTATTATTACCACATGGTTTGTATATCCAGGCAGCATTTGATGTTAATCATCATGGATATATAATATATGAAGAATGGATGATTTGTTATAAACTGTTTACTCAGCAAATGCACTGATAAAACAAAAGTTATACTGATCATAAGTTCTTTTGTCATCTATTTATCATTATCCCACAATGGCTTGACCTGCAACCTATTACTAATAGACCATAAAACGATCTAATGTGTCACTGTAAAAATCTTTGCAAATTGACACAATGACTAATTTACCAGTTAAAAAAAAATCCAAATCTATTACATCTGTAACAATACACCATTGCTTTTCATCCAGTATAAATAAAGTACACTCTGCAACCTTGGATCAATAAACTACTTATCAAAGATGTAATTAACTTCGTTTTACAAATCAAACAGTACTAAAACTAGAAACAAACACAGACTTCATGTAACAATGTATTTATTTTTGCAAAAATCTACTTATATTTTTCTGCAGTGAATTTTTGTCAGTTTGTCTAAGCAAAAGGGCACAAAAATACTGAAATGAAGATGAATATCTGTGTTCTCACTAGGCTGGCAAAGTATTTACAGTGCTGGGGAATTCCATCTCTATTGCAAATCACTACTGCGGTCTTAAGGGACTGTTAGACTTCAGGGGAGGGTACGGAGTACAAACCTGGGTTATCAGTTTTAAACTGTGATCTCTTTAATGATGTCAAATTGAAAGACTGTTACGTAAGTTTACAGCAAACAAATGTTCTTTTATCACAGCTACAAATAACATACTGTGTCCAACATTTTGTACACTAGGCTTTTCCAAACAGTGTGAAGAAATTAACTGAATCATAGCTTGCACTTACTTAACAAAGTGTTCAATTGTGCAGGCTGTTAAGTCTATTTCATATCCAGGTGCAGAATATTGCTTGTAAGAGCCAAGGAAGACTAACAGTCTACAGCTTACACCATCTCTGAGTTAACAAGCCATGATGGGTTTGGGTTCACTCAGCGTTGCTAGAAGATCATAAGGAGATAGGCCAGAAATGTTTGAGTAACAGCACTGCTTCAAAATAAAGAACAGAAGAGTGCTGTTTCGTATGAAACCATATGCACTACTTTTGGTTTGATTAAAACAGGACAAAAACTGTATAAACTTTGAAATTTATTAATTTCTCTGTTTTTGTGTATGTGTCCACCTATCCATTTGTTTTAAAGTCAGTTTTTCACTGAAGTTTATGTTTTCCCTAGTTTATCCAATGGTTATCCTTTTTGTACATGCTCATGATTGTAACATGAAAGCTAATGAACTGGAAAAAGAGGAAGTCTTTCTCAGCTTTTTTTGTGAAAACATTTTCTGACTCAATTAGGCTTCTTGTGAAAGGCTGTTGAAATATAGATAAATGTATGTACAGTTTACATGGCATCACCTTTCTGATCAGATTTACAGACCAAAATCACACTTCTTTCCTACCCGCCCATAATCATAAATTATTTTACATCCCATTACAAGAATATATTGTTTTCCAACATTTTGTGTCATCTTTCCTCTTAATTCAGCTAAAACTATCAACTATGATAGATGAGTAACTTGAGATTTTGTACCAAGATGAATACTCCACATTGGGGGGAAAAATGTTAATCTGTTTCTGAGAAATCTTTCTTGGCTTTGTTTTTTCAGCTTGAAGTCCAATCTTGTTGTGTATTCCTTCCGAATGATAGCCTGCATTCCCCAAGTACTATTGTATCAGGTGACATTCCTGGGACTGTGCGAAGTTGGTACCACGGGCAGACCAGTATGCCTGGCACACTTGTTGTCTGCTTGCCCCAGATAAAGATTATGAGTGCTGGACACAAACACATGGAACCATTGCAGGAAATCCCATTTGTTGTGCTGAGACCCATCCTGGAAGAAGGTAGTGTGACAAACTCAAAAAAGCTTACTCTTAAATTTCCATTTTTTACTGCTATGAAAATTATCGTTATTTTATTTTGAAAACTTCTGATGTTATGCTGCTTTTTCAGTGGTATGTTTTGTATGTTGAAGCCAAAAGAATTCAGAAATGCAATTTTTACTTTCATTGATTTTGTCATTCGAGTTACTGTGTAGCCACAAACAGTACGCTTGATGTAACAGGATGAGGCAGTGAATTCCAAGACAGAATTGAGGCAGGTTAAGAAGGACTTCTCATGTCACCTTTGCTGGCGCGAAAAAAAAAAAAAAAGGTCTTGGCTCTAACATTCAGACTGGACGTTAGGAAAAGGTTCTTCACTGAGGGGGTTGTCAGTCACTGGAACAGGCTCCCCAGGGAAGTAGTCATGGCACCAAGCCTGTCAGAGTTCAGAGAGCATATGAATGATGCTTTGTCATATGATTTAGTTTTAGGTAGACCTGTGAGGAGCAGGGAGTTGCACTCAATGATTCTTATGGGTCCCTTCCAACTTGACATATTCTATGATTCAGTGTAAGATGAGAAAATAAATTCATAAGTATAACGACTATCAAAATAAAAGAATAAGACTTTATTGATCATCATGGTAGGCAACAATTGTGTTCTGTTTTGTGTCTAGAGATTGTCCAGAAAAATGACAAGGTTTGTACAAGTGTTTACAGGGGGATGCTCTTGTGCGTAGGCTAAGGATGAGAAAAAGTGAAGTAGTTCTTATTTGAAAAGCTAATATTTGATAGAGGTGTGAGTTGTAGATCAGTTTGAGGAAAAAATCAGCTTTTAACATGCTGCAACTGATAGAGAAATGAAAGGAGGGGATAAGCTGTAAAGGACCTAGCAAATGAAAACAAGCTGCTTATATCCAGTATAATTTTTTTAAAATAGAGTCCTTAGAAATTACTAAAGTAAATGGTAAATAGATTTGCATCAATATTCTGAAGGAATACTGATGTAAAAATCTTGTTCTACAGTTATTCATATGAAAAATAATTTATTAGTATCTTTAACAGTCTTGAGTCTTGGGGTTTGGGTTTATTTTAATGGCATTCATGCGATCTAGTCTGATAACCAAGTTTAAAATTTCACAGAAATGCCAATTGTTGTGGTTTAACCCTAGCAGGCACCCCACGCAACTACTTGTCACTCCCCCTTAACGGGATGAGGAGAGAATCAGAAGGGTAAAAGTGAAAAAAATTAATGCATTGAGGTAAGGCAGTTTAATAGCTAAAGCAAAATAAGGAATTAATTCACTACTTCCCATCAGCAGGCAGGTGCTCAGCCATTTCTGGGAAAGCAGAGCACCGTCATACATAACAGTTACTTGGGAAGACAAATGCTGTTACTCCAAATATCCTTCCCCTTCCTCCTTCCACCAGCTTTTATTGCTGAGCATGATGTCATATGGTATGGAATATCCCGTTGGTCTCTTGGGGACAGCTGTCCTGGCTGTGTCCCCTCCCAAATTCCTGTGCATACCCAGCCTACTTGCTTGTGTGGTGTGAGAAGCAGAAAACACCTTAACACTGTGCAAGCACTGTTCAGCAGTAACTAAAAGATCCCCATGTTGACAACAGTTTTCATGACAAATCCAAAACTTAGCACCATACCAGCTACTATGAAAAAAATTATCCCAGCCAAAGCCAGTACACTAGTGTATGGTTAGTTCATTATTGTATTCTTGAACTATATTATTTGGAAAGAATTGTTGCTGCTTTGTGTATTTGTTCTAAGATGAGGACAGTGAGATGCAGCAATTGTTCCATTGCTTTTGTGACGGCATGTTCTGGGAAAAATTAATCTGTTTTCTGCATACTTATTGCTGAAACATAAACAATTACAAAGGTATGCTATGAAAAATTAAGTCAAAAGCATATTCAGGAGCTACTTCTGCTCCTGCCATCTGAAATTCGTTTGGATTTATAACAGTGTTTTTCCCTCTCCCTTTGTTCTGCCACTTATATTGGACCCTTCTCCTCCTTCCTCTATTTTACCTTAACTCACAGCAACAAGAAATAAAATCGTAGTTTTTTAATACTGAAAGTCGTATTAGAGATGCTGCCAACTGAAAAGGGAAAAAAAAAAAAAGAGTAAGAATGTTATATGTGTTTTTCATAGTACCTTTCAGTAAGAATGATCTAATTTGCTAATCATAGTGACAGATAAAAGATAAATAAATTTAACCAAAGTCTTTTGTTTGTTTTAAACTGATGGTGTAATTTAAACCATTTATGAAAGTAAGAAGTCATTTGAATTTTGTCAAACCCAGATTTGCAGGAAAGATCCTAGTGAGAGAAAAGAATCCCCCTGGTTGGGATAAAGCTTATGGTAAGGAATTTATTTGTGTGTGGCTTTGTGCTCTGGGAGTAATGCCAAACAGAAGTTCTCACAATCTTGATATTTTTTGATTCTCTAATGGAGCTGTTGCCTTCTCCTATGCCAAAACTTCCCCTTAAACAGACTGTTAAAAAGTTTTTTCAAAGCTTTTAAGTCGCCTTTTTTGTTTCTTCCCATGTAGAGGTAAATAATTTTTATGGACTTTTATTGGGAGAGTCTTTTAATTTGCATTCTGTCTTTGAACAAGACCTAAGGGACATACCATCATTTTACCATCTCTCTGAAATTATACTTATTCAACCTTGCTTTTCCTGGAAACTATTTTTTGAATCATTCCTTTTATAAAGAAAATATAAGTAAAAGGATTATTTACAAACATGCACTGTTACTTTTAAGAAAGCTGTGTGCTCACTCATGTATTTTTCTTGTTACATGAGAAACTAAAAGAGGAGGAAAAGGGAGCATACTGTCATTTGGGGGTATTGCAGCCTACTCACAGACACTTACTGGCCTCAAGATGTCAACATACTATAAAAATATTTTATACAATATCCCACAAGCAGGTCTTTCCATTTTCTTTGAGTTCTGATACATTTATTTTCTGAGGTTATTGTAGTTTGAAGGAATAATTTAAAAAACATTTTAAGTACAATACTTGAATATGAGGAGCAGCTGAGGAACTGTAGTTGTTTAGTCTAAAGAGGAAGGGAGACCTCATCGCCCTCTACAACTACCTGAAAGGAGGTTGCAGAGAGCTGGGGATGAGTCTCTTTAACCAAGTAACAAGCGATAGGACAAGAGGGAATGGCCTCAAGTTGCACCACGGAATGCTTTATTAGGAAGTGTTTCTTTCCAGAATGGGTTGTTAGGGGTTGGAATGGGCTGCCCAGGGAGGTGGTGGAGTCCCCATCCCTGGAGGTGTTGACATAGCACTGAGGGATATGGTGTAGCTGGGAACTGTCAGTGTTAGGCTAATGGTTGGACTGGATGATCTTCAAGGTCTTTTCCAACCTTGATGATTCTGTGATTCAGAAACATAGCTTAGCTCAGTCATACTACATTTATCTATGTAAAGAATGAGATACTCTGTTGAACTTCTGTTGAATAACAAATACAACTAAGTAAGTATTAAATTACAAGTAGTATCTTTCTAGTTCAAATCAACCAGATGATGGATCCATGAGGTTGTATTCACTGGGGATATTAAAACAGAATCACAGAATTGTAGAGCAGCCCAGGCTGGGAGGGACCTTTAATGATCATCTGGTCCAAACTTTCATGGCAGAGGGAGCCTAGATGAGGTTATCTAGTACCCTGTCTGGTCACCTTGAAAACCTCCACATCCCTGGGGAGGTTGTTCCATTGAATGATTGTTCTTGCTGTAAAAAATTCCTTTCTTATATCGAGATGAAACCTTTTCTGGTACAACTTGTACTTGTCTTCTCCATTTTGGCTTCTTGTGAAGGGGGAGATCTTGTCCTATTTGTAGCTGCCTTTTAAGTAAAACAGTTACTAAGAAGTAATCAAATAGAAACTCAGTTTGAGCAGAACTCAAATATTAAGAGAACTGCTTAGGGTGAGTTGTGACTTTCTGTGCAAACTTGTGTACCTCCAACTTCAAATACTTGACAATTCATCTATATACTTTCTAAATCCCAACCTGTAGTGTTAGGGTAAAATGTGGTAACTTTACAGTTGGACAAAATATACTGTAGATAGACTTCTGGACTGCTAAGTGGTCTTCCAAAAAATTAAAATCTTAAAATAGGAAAATAACTTGAAGACATGAAGGGAACTAAAGTTTTGCTTTGGATATATCACTTACTTTAGAGTGATAACAAGAGCACTTTTGGCACCTGTGAAATCTCCCTGTGCTTAGAAGCTTAAATTTTAAATTATTTTAATTTAGAATTGTTTCCTGGCACAGAAAAATAGATATATTTAGATGACACAGTAAAATACATTTTAGAAACTAGTGTTCAAAATTATCTTAAAATTGTTGTTATTGCTAGATATCATATTCATGTTCTTATATGGATAGCAGTACACAGTCATGTAAATCACTATTCCAAACGTTTAAATCTGAGAGATGGGTATTGTCTGTGAAATGTGACAAATTATATAACCTCAAAGATTTTTGTAGCATGTTTAAACTCAGTAAGTTTTCAAGTGACTTGTAGGGAAATAGAAAATTAGGACTTCTAATACTAGCGTGTGAATTAATTATAATGAAATATATTGGTCCTAAACCACTACAATATAATAGAAACATATAGAGTACAACCTGCAAAAAAGGCAGTTAAGTGTTTGAAGTAGAGCAGCAGTATGTTGGCTCTCTTAGAAGTTATCATCTTGTATTAGATTTTAAAAAAATGCTCAGCTCCAGTATAACTGAAAAATAATTTCTGTAAATTTTAAGATGAATTCTTGATATTCAAATAGTGTGCTACTTGAGTTGATATTAGTGTCACCATCTGTAAAACCTGTAGTTATTGTATTTAATTTACCTGTTATGGTTAATGACCTTATAAAATTAGTTCTCACATTCTTTAGTATCTGAAAAGCAATGACTTCTGCATGAACAACTTGTTAATGTTGCGTTCAGCTGTTAAAGCTCTCTAGTAGCTGGGTTTAAGTTAGAAAAGCTTGTATGTTTATGCTTACATTTGAAGTCTGTGGAACTAAATCTTATCTGCTGAAAGTGAACTCTAGATTTGAACAGAGCCCTTAGGGCTTTCAACTGGGTGCACCCAGATTTCTGCAGCCATACAACTGCTTCCCTGTTGCATGACTGGGAGGAAGTACAACAGTGATCTAACATAATGATTGCAATATCTTTTTTTAAACCTTGCATGTTGTGCAAGAATATGAACACATGTAAAGACCCTGCAATGTGGGTGCGGAAAGGGAAATGAAGACAGAGCGGTCAAGATGCTTTCTGAAGATTGCAGAAGACACTTTTAGCAAGCTTTCATGATCTCTCTCCTACCATTACTAATTTTAAGCAAACAAACTTTCTCTTTTGTACAACTGTTAACATTGTATACATGTTGTGTACAACTACCACTTCTGGAATCTGTTTTTTAAAATAAATAGAAGTTCCATATGAAAGCGAGAGCAAACATATAACAATTATTAGTAGTTCAGTACATTTATCAATACTGTATATTATGCATGTGGAAAGGCTTACAGTGAGCATTAACACTAGCTAGGAAACAAAGTGCATCATATAACTGCCAGAGAAAGTGCTTGCACCTAGCAAAAATTTGTAATTTTATATATATATATATATATATATAAGAAAAATAACTCAATCACTCTGTAGGAAAGGAGTCTTGCTAAAGTATTGAAGGTAGCAGATAAATGATGAATGTCAATTCTTTAAAAACTGTTTGATGGATGGGTCAGTCAACTGCCAAAGATCTGAAAGTGATATTTATAAATTTAGGAAGTTATCAAAGCAGTTCAAGTATCTTAATGATTACATTTTCAAGTTTTTTAAATTGGTAGTGATGTTTGAAGAAAGCAAAAGCAAGGATTTATAAGATCAGTAGATCAGGAATTTAACCAGAATCTTCAACCATATTAGAGGTCTTTCATGTCTGTCTTTTATAATCCTGCCCATAAGAGATATGGGGTGAGCTCTAGTTCCACTGAAGGCACAGTCAGGTTTACTTAAAATATTTCAACATAAAAGAATCTCAGCAACTAGGTGACAAAACAGTAATGTACATGGATGGGAAGGTTAGATATAGAGAAAATATCTGCCACGTGTGGCATTGACTTTTCCATCCTTCATATTAATAAATAATTTTTTTAAATAAGTCCTATAAATGATGTTACTTTTGATGTTTAGACACTTTGAATTAATTATTTAAATAGCTTCATAAAACCAATCTGCAAATGAATGCAGGTACAGGGTTTTTTAAAAAACAAATAAAACAAACATAGGTACAGCAAGACACGGATTTATCAGGTGGACAGTTCTAGTATAATGTTAGAATACTCACATAGTGTGTATGTATGTAGCTGAAGAGGTAATTGATGACATTAGGGGGAGTTTTACAGTTGTACATTTGTCATATCTTTACTACAGTGTTCAGCATACTGTGATTTCTGTACATTAATAAAATTTCATCGGTGTTTTCCTTTTAAGGTAGATAATGATGCAGCATATTGGAGTTAACATTCAGTATTTTCTTTGGAAATTTTTTCTTTCTAATCCGTGAAATATAAATGAAGTTAATTTACTGTGGTGGTAACAGAGAAAAACAAAATTCATGCAAAGTAATTAGAAACATGTCATTAGAGTTGACTTTGCATTTGAAATTTTTCCATCTATTACAATTAATGTTTTGTATTTCTTGGCTGACTGAACTTGGAAAAAAACCACATTGCTAACTACTTTAAAATTTCTAATCTGAAACCTTTCTAAAATATTTTCAAGTTGCTTTGGTTGAACTGAATTCTTCAGTATGCAATAGCTTCAAAATAAACTAGTGAAGTTTTCAGTTCATTCTTAGGATGAGACACATAGACTTTCCTGTTACATATACTCCTGTCCATATAAATTTATTGCTGGTGCCACTTATGGAAGAAGCAATAGAACTAAAATACTATGTATAAAGATGTTTGGTTGTAGCTTTATTTTAATTTCAAAACTTTTCTAAAGTTTCATTTAAATAATCACAGTTAATTTGCGCTAATTTGTGTTAATCTGTGTTAATTGTGATATTAATTTAATTGTCGGGCACAGGCTCTATGTCATTTAAGTGGGGTCAAAGAGGCCCAACTTCTTCAGCAGAAAATCTGATAAATGGAATGATGAAGACTTTCTTTAGATAGAAAAAAACCCCAAACCAAACTGAAATAATTGTTGTGCTCTTGTACTTTTAAACAGCAAAAAAGGTGTCTGTTTCAGGTAAAATTAGAATTACCCATGTATCTTTCATGATGTCTTTTTCCTCATATCTGTTGAACATTCTTTGGGTTTTGGATCAGTGTCTCTTGCAGAGCCCAAATTCTTTCACTGGGACTCAGTTATTATATATGGAATTGTACTGTGTTTATGTGGCAGAATTTTGGTAGCAGGGAGGACTGCAGGTGTGGCTTCTGTGAGAAGATGCCAGAAACTTCCCCCATGTCTGACAGACCCACTCACAGCTGGCTCCAAGACAGATCCACTTCTAGCCAATGCTGAGCCAATCAGTGATGTTTGGTAGCGCCTCTGTGATAACATGTTTAAGATGTGGAAAAAAACCTGTTGCGCAACAGTAGCTGGGAGAGAGGAGGGAGAATATGTGAAACAACAGTGCCCACACCAAGGTCAGTGAAGAAGTAGGGGGAGGAGGTGCTCCAGGTGCCAGAGCTGAGATACCCCTGCAGCCTGTGGTGCAGACCTCGGTGAGGCAGCTGTGCCCCTGCAGCCTATGGACATTCATGTGGAGAAGATACCCACCCTGCAGCTCATGGAGGACCCCACCACACTGGAGTCCTTAAGGAGGCTGTGACCCCTTGGAGACCTCATGCTGGAGCAGACTTCTAGCAGAACCTGTGGCCCTGTGGAGAGGAACCCAAGCTGGCACAGGTTTTCTGGCAGGACCTGTGACCCTGCAGGGGACCCACATCTGTTCCTGAAGGACTGGACCTCATGGAAGGGACCCACAGTAGAGCAGCTCATGAAGAGCTCCAAGTGCATGAGAAGGGCCCATGTTGGAGAAGTTTGTGAAGGACTGTCTCCCAAGGGTGGGACGCCACACCGGAGGAGGGGAAGAGTGTGAGGAGGAAAAAGCAGCAGAGACAATGCATGATGAACTGACCACAACCTCCATTCCCTGTCCCCCTGTGCTGCTCAAGGAGAGGAGGTAGAGAATTTGGCAGTGAAGTTGAGCCCAGGAAGAAGGGAGTAGTGTGGTGAAGATGGTTTTAAGTTTGTTCTTATTTCTCATTACTCCACTCTGGTGTTAATTGGCAAGAAATTAAATCAGTTTTCCCAAGCTGAGTCTGTTTTGCTCATGACAGTAATTGCTGAGTGATCTTCTTGTCATTATCTCAACCCACAAGCCTTTCATCTTATTTTCTCTCCCCTGTCCTGTTGAGGAGGGAGAGTGATAGAGTGGCTTCTGTGGGCACATGGCATCCAGCCAAAGTTAAACCTACCACAGGGATTCTACTTCAATTTCTGTAGTCTGTGTTCTCAGTTCCTTTCAAGTCTAGCTGGTAGAGCTGTTGAATGTTTTCTCACTAAAAAAGTTCCTGTTGGCCTTCTAAAGGCCTACACAAATAATTATCTCTGTGGTTCTGCTTTTGAAATTTTTTATTTCCTATTTATTAACAACCTAAAGAAGACTGATTGTACCAAAGTTGCAGCCATTTTATTGTTTAGCTGGACACTACCAGTTCCCTCACTGATTATTCTTGATAATGATTCATGGTAGGCTCCTTTCTAAATATAAGAAATGAAGTGCGCAGTGTATGTCTACAGTAATTTGATTTTACAAAATCCATCACCGTTCTGTTCCTAGGAAGTTAAGTGGAGGGAGTGGAAAGAGTTGCACTGGGATCAAGGTCTCACTTACCTGAGCAGTACACTGAGATAGGCTTTACTCTGTGTCACCCCCCTGTTGATATGCAAGCTGTAAATTTTTGGAAGAAAGATAATTATTCTTTCTAGTATTAAAACCTGTAAACACACCTGTATGCAACTGCCTCTACCATCCATATGCTGAAATAAGTTGGGATTGGTTTCAGGATACTCCTTAGTTTGAGGAAAATCATATAAAAGGAGTTCTTTAAAGACTATGTTGTACACATTAGTTCACGGTTTGGGGTTAAAATTCCCAATGAATTTCAGTTTAAAGAAAGTTGTAAAAAATATATTCCTTCTGTTTAGATTTTGAGTTATACAATGAAATTGATGTTTAAATTATATTTGTGAGAGTTTGGGATCAATTTAATTGTTGTTGATTGCTCTTGCTGACTTCTAAAGGGGTTTAGGATAAGGCATTTACTGAGTTTTAAGATAAAAATGGTCTAGTTTTTATTATACAATTATTTAACTGTTTTCCCTTCTTTTTAATCATTAGGTGATGCTTTTCCATGGACTATTAGTCTGCATCATTTCAGTATATACACTCTTCTTGGACAACAGATGACACTTAATTTAGTGGAACCAATGGGCTGTACTTCTACTTTAGCTGTTACTTCACAGAAACTGCTTGCTTCGGGGCCAGAATCCAGACACTCATTTGTTGTCTGCCTCCATGTCGACCTTGAGTCCCTTGAAATAAAATGCTCCAACCCCCAGGTTGGTACATTTAATTGATTTATGAAAGGAAATTAAAAATAACTCAATTTATGTACAGTCGTTCTGCATTTTGTTGAAGAGGCTCTCTTCTATCTTAATTTTTTTTTAACTGGGCCATCAAGATCAAGGTGCTTAGATTAAGATTTGCTTTGAAGCTCTCTCAAGTTTTGTAATTTAAACTCTTTTCAAAATGTAATAGCTACAGTATAAATGCATCTTTTGGCCGAGGGAGTAAAATGAATTGCAGATGTACCATTAAATGCTATAGTGCTGTTCTGCTGTCACTGTGAATTCATATACTGAAGTGGTTTAATGTAATTTTTTACCATATTTTCATAGAACTAACATTTCTTCGAACATCAAATGTTTTTTAGGCCAACAATGGTATCATATAGTAAAAGGAAAAAAAAACAGATGAATGTGTGTAAACAAAAGTTACCACCTCATTTATGTTTCTTAAAATGCAAAGGAGTTACTACATTTTCAGAAAGTGCACCCTGTATTTTACTGATCTGGATCAAGTTTGCTGTAGTTCCAAATAGAGTAGGTTTTCTCTGAAAAATTTGGAGTAATTTTTACTACAACTTGGGTAACTCTTTCCTGACAATTGCAACATTTCCAGTGATGCTGGAGAGAACTTGGGACTTGCAGATCTGCTGAGGTCTGAGTAAGGCTCTTCATTCATATGCTGTCTGCTCCAAAGTTTTAGCCATGTGTAGGATTTTTCAAAGGACATCATGGACAAAATGGACTGTTTATTGCTTCATTTAATAGAAAGAAAGGGAAAGAACACAAAGTACTATAATTTTGACCTGATAGACAGCACATCACGTTTGTAAAGATTTATGGGCTTATGACCTAAGTCTGGGAATATTAAAGCTAAGGTGGCTGTTGTAATTTTAATGTTAACCCTTGTGTGTACTCATTACAATATGTTTCTCAGTCACATGCAATTTTTCCCTTGCCTCATTCCATGCTCTTATGAATGCAACAAGTGTTTTAAAGTCCATATTTATTTTATCCTCAGTGTGTGATCTGCCCCTTTCACCACATTCTATCCAAGTTATTTCGGACTCATTTGCTATATGCCATTGTCTTCTGTACTGGATGGGCTCACATTCACTAGGAAGAGGGTTGGTAGAGTGAGATTGCGCTGGACAGGGCAAATTAAAATTTAAAGTTGAGTAGCCTCAACAAGGTCTACTCAGACTTGTAAAGCTGTATGACAGGTGTGTGTGCACATGTAAACGGTTGTCATTGTATTATAAATGTAAATAGGAAAAGACAGAACTGATCTTGTCTACAATTTTACATTTTATATTTAAAGGCTTCTGAAAGCTTTACTGCAACTTTGTGATATTTCCATAATGTTTAATGAATTCATATATGATAATTTCACAGCCTATGGCAACCTGCCTTATTTTGTATTAATTTTCATAGAACTGTACAAAATTCATCTTGATATTGCAGCTATTTAGGAATTGGTAAATATTTCAAGATGTTCATGTAGCAAAATAGTCTGCTAAATTTCATTGGTACCCTCTCAGTGAAATTATAGCAAATTGTCTGATCAGTTCTGGTTTCTTTTAATTCTCCAACTGCATTATTCATGATTAATATATGTAATACATTAATAATATTAATTTATAAGCAGAATCGCATTGTTATGAGTGGAAGCCTTATCTAAATTTGAGTAGCAAATTAAAAAGAAAAATTGATTAAGTAAAGCACTGTTTCAAGCTTTCCTACCAAATTGTGGTCAGATAATTTGTTTTGCAAATGGTAAGATAAAATTTGCACTCAGAAATTAAAATTGTAAGCTACATGTAAATCATATTACAGGTATAGTGGAATGTTAAAATGAAGTTGTACAGTGAAATATCAGACCAAGTATTCTTGTCTTAAAGGATGTCCTTGTACACTGTGATGTTATTAATTCACTGGAGTATTATAGTGACCGAAAGGATGTGGACAAATTATTTGCGTTTAATGAAGGTTCTTGAGCGGTCCTTTCTCGCTTACTTCTGTCTTACTTGTCCTTTCTGCTTTACTGATGCAAAAGGACAACCACCCCATCAGTCTTCTTTAACCAGATGTTCACGAACATAAGATGGAAAACACAGTTACGTATCAGCTTTTGGTAGTTATAAATTCACAGTAGAGTGACTGTGAAATTTGATTCTTTAGAATGATGGGCCATATTTTGTCTATAGATGACAGCCTTAAAGCAGGTGATACTTAGTCAATTTGTTAAAGGTAACAAGTATTTTACTATTTGATCATCATAATTTAATATGAAACCATGTTCTGATGCTTGTATCCCTTTAAAGTCAATAGATACTTCCAGTGTGCAGAATTGCCAGGGTATTGCCTTTTGTTATAGTTTTCAATTTTGTATTAATGTGTTATTTTTTAAGTATAAAATGCTGTAACATATTGAACTTTACAGATTTTGCCAAGTAGTCAGTGGGGTCTTACTGAGTTATGTGTGGTTTTGCTGGGGAGGGTGGAAGCAGTGAGAGAGGGAAACTTTTTGTAACAAATACTGGCAGAGTTATTCCTCTTTTTGTCATACTATTTTTCTTCTCTTGAATAGAGTGTACTAAAAATCTTTAAGCTACTCACTTGAAAAAGTACAACCAACAAGAGAAGTAGAAATCCTTCCATTTTAATGAGTAACAACCAATAGAATAAAATTAAGTGTATTAAAAATAATCATGACATAACTTTAGCTTTTTATCTGAAGTTTTAAAATCTTATTTACATGTAGACACATGCCTCTTATTTCCATTTTAATGAGGTTTTGGTGTGAGGCCTTTTTTTTCCTACTTTTTAATATATGTCCATGAAAATCATCTCCCTGTAATCAAACTGTGCCCTTTTTTCTTGGTGAACTTGTTTTTTCTGGTTTTAGAGCAGGATAGAGTATTAGAATCATACTGCTTGGCTGTCTGGTTGCTGGTGATATTCAGAGAGATGGCTACTGTTGTCTGAAATAACCACTGTTTCCGAGTGGCTGCAAAGATTCTAGCCTGAGCAATTTAAAAAAATCTCCCAGATAACATATGTAACTATTAGCTTTAATGATTATGACTGTTGCAACCCCAATAAGATTTAAACGCTTCAGTGTTGGATTAGCTGATGACAAACCTCTTGACCTTGTGTTTGAGCATGTATGTAAACACAGAAGTTGCATCATTCCTTCTTTTGTGTCATTTTGGGCCTTTATGAAGAGTAGCATAATTAAATTTTGGGAATCCCTGCTTCATTAAGGCAAGTATAGCTTAAATTATCCTCTGCTTTCTTGACCAAAAAATATTTTGAGGAAGGGGAGGTTGCAAGCATGTATGATTTGGATATGTCCCTGTATCTTATTAATTTTGTAGACTCTTTTGCCAGCGAAGTATCAACACCAGTTAAAGTATCAACACTCAGTGAATCAGATGGACATTATTAGTTTATCTTTCTGCACTGCATGGATAAGACTTAGGAAAACTTCAAAATTTGGAATTAGTAATTTAAAGGTTACCAGTGCATATCAGAGTGCTACAGACACAAAATATTTTAAAGCATAACTAAAAGAACTTTTTACCACAGCCAGAGTTATTGTTTGTCTGTAGATTGCTCTGTATATGAAGACAAAAAAAGTACTGAGAAGTTGATCTCATTTAAGGAAGAATTTTGTCAAATGGAGTATATGACCTGCTCAGTGTAAGCCTTGAAACTTCAAAAGAAAATCCAGGATCAATTAAGAAGTTTTTTATAAAATTCAAGCACTTCACCTCTTAAGAAAGGACTGTAGTATGTACTTTGTGACTTTATCGCGCACACTCATGCACAAAATCAAGTACTGTTTTATATCAAATGTAGATTGACAACAATGTTTTTCTGCATCTGTTCTGCCCACATAAGAAGCCAGCTTCATAGAGTAGATGTGTCCCGAGGCTTAAAGTTCTTATAAATATGAGAATTTCCATTTTTTATAATGGCAAGTTGGGTATGGTATCCAGCTGTGGATCTGCTTATATATTGTTTGCAGTTTTCTCTGAGCTTGTTTTATACAGTATATTACAGTATGCTGTCATACAAATTCTGTGATTAATGCTTATTTACAAAAACTTGTGTAAATATCTTAGAACCGAGTCAAACAATGTGCAAGTTAGCGTGTTTCTGAATATAGGAATGACATATGCCAGGAGACTATTGAGTTTGATAGTGGATATTCTCCCTAAAACAGAACAGTTTCATATTCTGCATGGGATCATTATTTTATTATGATTTAAATGAATAATTTTTGCATTGTTAATACTTCATAAAGTTTATATGTTTACCTTTTTCTAGAGGCAATATCTATAGATATGAATATATGTTAAATTACCTTTGTTTAATAAAATTTACATTAGTAAGAGTTCTACAAGAGCATGTTATTGCTTATGTTTTTATGAGCTACATACCATATGTTTAGACAAAGCACAGATTATTTTTATCAAAATCAATATACTATAATTGATGTTAATTATTTTAATTGCAATGTAGTTGCTTAT
This sequence comes from Athene noctua, assembly GCF_965140245.1. NCBI lineage: Eukaryota > Metazoa > Chordata > Aves > Strigiformes > Strigidae > Athene > Athene noctua. The sequence continues at coordinate 24,517,143 of NC_134038.1, read as the reverse complement.
CAGAACATTATAAAGGGTGAGAAGTTCAGTTCTGCTACATTCTAAGTCTCAGTGGAGGATTTTGATTTTCCTTCACCTCATTAAGGAAAGCTTCATCTTAAAAAAGTTTTTATTTTTATTTTAGGTGCAGCTTCTGTATGAGCTGGCTGAGATCACAGGTAAAGTTTGGAATAAAATTCAGAGGAAAGGAGTTCTGTATCAATCTTCTGTCTATACTGAAACCATGACAGGACCTGCTCCTCCTAGCTCTCCAGTTAAAAGTAGTGTTGGTACTGCCCCACCAGATACCAGCACATACAGCCCATCTGCTGACATTGGGACTACTACAGAGGTAGGCTTTCTTAAAAAAAATGTGTCATGTGAGTTCTGACTTAGAAGGTATGGTGTGCAGTCAAGTAAGAATCAGAAGGATCAGAAGGAGCAGTAGTGTTCCTATAGAAAGTAGTTTTGCCCTGATGAATGAAGAATACTTCATTACACAGTTTGGTGGAACAAGAGGAAGGAGAAAAAAAAAAATTGATGTATTGATCATATGTTTATTATTTTTTCTGAATAATTTTTCTTTGAAGTGAATGAATATTAACATGTCAGAAAATTATGGTTAGTGTTTTCAGGTCAGGAAGCATAAGGCATTTTTCAAGTCCAGAATTATTAGAACAGTAACTGGTGTTTTGGAAGTACTCGGGACATCTTTGATGCTTTTAAGTCATTCCAAGTGGCTTCAGCAGTCACCCTGTCACGTTGAAGCCAGTCATTGTGATGCCTGAATCAACGGAGAGCTGCTGTGTGTAGAGTGTATTGACAACTAGGAGAGATACAGGGGCAGTGAAGGCACCCAAGTCTGGCACTGCAAGTCACCCAGCTGTACACTCACTCCAGGTCCATCCAGCCATTGCTACCCTCTAGCTATGAATTACTTCTGGAGCTCAGTTCCTTCCCCTCTCCCAGATGTCTCATGTGTCAGGAGTGCTTTTGTAACTGAGTCACATGAGGATTTGGATATGCACCTTCAAATATAAGAGAGATTGGTCACTTGCTTTTATGTATTTCTGCTTCCTTAGTTCATAGCACTGTCTGGAGCAATCTGGTACCTGATCTTAATTTCTGTGTGTGCCTAAGGCTGTAAAATACTATTTTGAGGCATGCAAAGAAGTTGTGCTTCTCTGGCATACTGAGGAAAGAAGGCTAATTCTTTTCATACCAAGGAAAGAAGGCTAATTCTTTTATCAGCACAAATACAATGTTAAACTTCATCCATGAGTATCGTTGGCTGTGAGTCATCAGGTCGCTGATATATCATAGAATGGGTGGTCACAGGAGGCTGTGCAACTGAATAAGCCTTGTATTTGTGATTTTCTTAGTGCCTATGTCAGGCTTACTGGTTAGAATAATGAGTTAGCCTTTTTTGTGCTCCAGGAGGGAGCCAAAAATGCGTAAGGTGAGTTGAAGGTATACCAATGGTATATCATGCATATGCAATGCTTCATTCTTAACATAAAGCTATTGCAATGCAGGGAGACTGTTCTGAGAGACTGGATTTCATTCTCAGGGTAAACACAGCAATTTGGGGGGCACCTCATAGAATAGATCTGGAACACAGATAAATACACAGCAGTTTGAATGCTGAGTGCAATTACATATTCAACATTTGACCAGGATTGCTCTAACCCTGTGTATGGTTTATATTAATTTCTGGGTCTGGAGAAAATGAAATGGTGATTGCTAGTGCTTACTTTTTATATGCATCACGCACAGAGAGAGGTAACTGTCACTAAAAGGTGTTTGAACTAGAGAACTTAAGAACTTTCAGTTCTGAAGTTGTTTCACTAAAATGTCTCTATATTATTTGAATAGCCTTGGTTTTGGTGTATTTCTATGTGTATGTGATCTCAATTGTAAAAAATTTTGCCATGGATACAGAATTGAAGGTAGGCAATATTAGTAAGAGAACAATATGGTCACAAAACCAGTATTTTTCCACCTACTCACAGCAAATCCCTTTCTCATTAAAATCAGAAACCACCAGCTTTATAAATAACGATTTGGTTTTGACCCTCTATATAGACAGCAGTATTTGGAGTACATGCTGTACTTGGAGCATTACTTGAAACTGATTCAGTAATTGTTTTAATCTGTCATGTTACCAAGATTATTTTGGTAATACGGGTCCAAGTTCAATGTTCATATCCTACCCCTTTGCAAAATGTTGTTCATCATTTGTTTAATTTTCTTCCTATTCTCAACAAATGTTATGCACCAGCTAAATAATTTTTCTCCTGATCTAAAGGAAATTTGGTGAATTAGCCAACAAAGGACAATGTTAGAATTTGTGTTCAGTCTTTTCCACTCTGAATCTTGTTGAAATAGAAAGTTATATTAAAACACATGGTATTAATATTGGATTTTTTTCACAATAAGGGACTTAGAATTGACATAACACTTTACAACTGATATTTGAAAACTTCTTTGAAAGGAATGTGTCATTGTACTTAGACAGGATAAATAAATTTAAAAATTGACGATGCTCTGAGGATATTAATAAAGATATGGAAAAGGAAAGAATAGTACTAACAGGAGAAAATGTTTGCATGAAGCCATGGTTCGTATGACTGAAAAAATGAGGAATAGAGATCCTGTCCCTCGTCTCCATTCAGAACTCTCAGCCCAAGGCATTCTGTCTGTGGCTGGGGTAGGAAGGCAGTCCAGAAGAAAGAACCAGCACAAGGGGTATGTAAGTGCACAGATAGAAGAGCATACTGAGGCAGGTATAATTTGTTTGAATGGAGACAGTGAGGTGGGAGAATGTATATATGGCCAAATATTTGAGAATGTAAGAAGTTCTTCGTCAGAAGTTAAAAATGAGAAATAGAAGACCAATTTTTATATTGTCAGGAAGATATACAGAGTTGTTTGAGTAGCAGGGTAATATTTTTGGCTTGGCAGCTGAGAAAAATCTTTGTCCATTTCTGATTAACTGAGTGGGAATATTAGGTGTATTGAGGTGATTAAAATCAAAACAGTATGTAGGGTGTACAAGGGTTTTAATTAATAAAAAAAGAGAAAGGCAAAGGTTTTGCATTACTGTAGTTGAAAAAAAGACTTGGAAATAATCTTTGTCATGGGAAGTCAAGCCAGAGTTTTAGATTCCTATAAGACTAGTAGCTACAAAAATGCTGTGTTTGAGTTTGTGGGCACTATCATTTTTATGAATTTGGGAGTCAGTGTTTATACTTGAAGACCACCTTTGATATCGGTCTTGACCTAGTGCTTTCTTATATTTAAAGACTGAGGTTTAAAACAAAGCAAAACTCAAAAAAAACCAATTATCCCTTCACTCTTAGACTTAATTTTATCTCAGGCTACCAGTTGGAGTAAGGTGAATAACCTAGTAGGATGACCAAATTGTTGCATTCTGGATGATGTAAACAAAGTAACATTTTCCAAACATATTTTTATTAAGCCTTAGGTAAAATTATTTTAAGCACTCTACCACCCTTTTAAGTCAATCTGGTCATCACTTTATCTGAATTATTTTTCTTTTTAATCTTTTGGTGACCATCAGTAAAAATAGAAGTGTTTTGAAGCTACAGTGAATTTTTGCAGATCATCATGTGTAAAGTAGCTAAGAACATTGTTCCTGAGACCATGCACAGTCCTGTTGTCTATGAGTTTGTAGTACTGTTGGGGGTGAAAAAGTGGAAGAGGTAGGAGAATCACACTTGGCCAACCAGTGAGAATAAACCATATTTAATTCTCACATTTCTAATAGACTATTTTAGACAATATGAATTAAATAATTTGTAACATAAAGGTTGGAGTATCTCCATAACTCATTGTTGTGGTTTGAGCCCGGAGGGAAACTGAGTTCCATGCAGCTGCACACTCGCCCCTTCCCACTCAGGAATGGGAAGGAAACAGTGAAGAAAAAGGCTCAGGAATGGAGATAAGGACAGAGAGGCATGACTTACCCATTATGGTCATGGTCAAAAGACAGTTTCATTACAGGAAGAAAGAAAGCATCAATTTAATTCAAACACTAACACCACCACCACCACTTAACAGACAGAGTGCGACAGTGAGAAGCATTACCACGTCTTAAAAATACCTTCCCCCACTCCCTTCTTCATGGGCATAGTCTTGCTTCCAGTTTCTCTACCTCCTTCCCTGCAGTGGTGCAGGGCGCCAGGGATGGTGTTACAGTCAGTCTGCCACTCCTTCCTCCTCAATGGGAGGACTCCTCACACTCTTACCCTGTTCCAGTGTGGTGCCCCTCTCACGAGAGACAGTCCTCCACAAACTTTCTCTGACATGAGTCATTCCCATGGGATGTATTCCTCCCGAGATGCTCCAGAGTGGGACTTCTTCCCCAAGAGTCTCGGCCTTCTTCACATGCAGCCACCTTCTCTGGTGTGGGGTCCTCCATGAGCTGCAGGTTGGCATCTGCTCCACTGGTGACCTCCATGGGTGGCAAAGAGGGTGGCCCTGCTGTCTCATCATTGTCTGAGGGGAGTTTCTGCACCAGCACACCTCCCCCTCTTCCTCTTCCTTTCTTCCACTGACCTTGGTGTTCACATGGGTGTCCTCCCTGCAACTCCTCACAACTCCCACTCCTCCTCCCAGGTTCCCCTTCTTAAATATGTTATTGCACATGCGCAGCCACCATTGCTAATTGGCTTGGTCTTGGCACAGAGGTGGGTCCGACTTGGAAGCCAGCGGACCATTGAGAAGCTTCTCACAGTGGGTCACCACTGTAGCCCCCTCCTCTGCTACCAAAAACCCTGCTACACGCACAAACCCAGCACGCTCATTCTCTTCTGCAGTTGGTGGCTGTCTCTAAACTTATTCAACATATTTCCTAGTGTCAAAGCACAAGATAGGTTTTCATTATAATGACATGGTTGCTGTCCTGTTCTTTGAGGTAAGGATTGTTGAGAATTTAAAAATATATGTGGTGAAAAATTAGCTGTTCTCCCACATTCTTTTTCATCAGTGTCCTTTCAGAGTAGTTGATTACTTAGTTTCCCTGTTCCTTTTACTAACTTAATTACTATCACCTCACCTAGCTGTAGGTAGTGTGATCATGTAATTCTGCTTCTCCTTTATTTGAAGAGAGTAGGATGTGAAGATGAGAGAGACAGTCTGGTCACTTCTGCTGTCTCCAGCAGCTTCAGTCTGCTGAGTGCCTCAGTTATAGCCCATATAATAGACTTTATCTGAAAAAATTAACCTTAGTATGTTCAAATATGCACAGAACCCCATTATAGATGCAGGTATGCATCTGAGTGGTATCTGTACAGAGAGCTATACAGCTATTCCTCTGCCCCAAAAGCAAAGTAAGTCAACAGGCCTTGTAAAGAAATGTAGACAGATTTTTTTTTTTTTAATTGTTTTGTCTCCTGTGAAGTGCAGCAGCTAGTTTTACCTGTCAAATTGCCTAATGGGCTCCAGGTGTCTGTCTGTTATACCACACTATTTTCAGTGAGGCCAAGTTTTTTCTTCTGGCTGAAGACACAGTCCTCCACAGTCTGTCCAAGTATGGATTGTTATATATAACATCTATCTTGAACATAAGACTTCTTATCTGAAGACCCTGTTTGTTCACAAGAGCCTAACCAGTGAATTCCGAACAAGTGTTTTAAAATCCAGTCGCATTGTCTCACACCAAAGAACAGCTGGGGTCTGAATATTTTTCTAGGTACCTTCTGAAGTAGTAATTTTAATTTCAAGAAGTGTAGAAGCAGGGCAGGGGATGTCAGAGTAATGTAATGCTTGTCAGTTTCATATGACATGGTATTCTTCAAGTACTCTTCAGAAACTGGTATAGAAAATCTGAGCCATGGGGAGGGGTTGGTGGTGTTTGGAGACAGGAAGGCAAAAGTTAATGTTTAATACCTCACAGAAATAACTGAGATGGAAACTTAACCAACCTGAGAATAAGTGGTACTGCATGGAAGTGGAGGATGACTTAAAAAAGCATGCTTTCAGTGAATGGTAGAGGGGAAAGAGAAGGTGGATGCAGCTGAGAAGATTGGAGCAGCATTCCACTATTTTCCTGAGTCTGATTTATCCCTGTCTGTGGTTTTGCTTCTGGTTCGAACTGGACCACTCCTTTCCCTTCCCACAGAGTCTGAATTCCATCAAGGGAGCAGTAAAAGCAGATGAGGCAGTTATAGTGCAGGCACTCACTGGTCAGGAGACCTAACACCAACAAAACCTTGCTTGATTGCTGGCTTGGTACAGACAGGTCTGAAAACAACTTGCAAATACTCAGAGAAATAGAAAAATACTTTTATTTTAATCTCTTTAAATGCTGAGTACTTTATGTCTTTATATTCTCTAAAGTGCTATTATTGATTATTTATATATGCACATTTTGGTCTCTAGAAATTTGAAGCTACTTAATATTGGCCTTATGTTACTTACAAAGAAGTCAGTGGGAGCAAATCTATGTCCATGTTGTTTGATTTAGAAAATACCACCTGTATTTGTAAATTATAGCTTGTTTTCAGACTATTATAACAATAATGTTTTTAATGAAATAAATAGAGGAGGTAATATATAAAAATCAAGTGCATCAGCCACAATTTCACTTTTCAGCTATGTATTTTATAGTCATATTGCTGATAAGCAGCAATGGCATATATAGAGAGTAATTAAACAATAATATGTATTTCTACAGGTTTGACTTAAGGACATTTTCCAGAAGTTTGTGTTTTATCAGAGTCTGCATTTTGTTTATATGTTCCTATATTTTTAAATCTTGAAATTTTGAAGTCTGTCAAACAGAAATACTTTTCTGCAATAGGTACTTTTTTTAAGTTTAGACATTCTACAGTTAATGTGTTAGTTTGTTCTGTGGGAGACAAATGATTATTTTCAAAGCTTCTTTCAGCTGCGACAGACTTGCTATAAATGAATCGGAAGAAAGCAAACTCTCACAACTGTTTATATTAAACAGCAAAAGAAGTAATTTGTTTATGTGATCTGTGGATTATTTATATTTTAAGCTCCATGTAATTCTTTTCATGCTGACAAGTTGATGGTGATCACCACAGTCCTATGTGGATAAAGCTACCTAGCTTACTGAATTTTAGTCTGTGTTGTGGTAAGACAGGGAAACGTGAGTGAGAGTCTTAAGTACTGAAAGGCTGGAAACAGTTAAATCATTTTTACCATCCCTCCTTTGGAACAGCAAAAACAAAGGTAGTACAGACTACAACAGGCCACTTGTTACTGTTTACTTAAGTACAAACAGTGGTAGAAGTGTTTAGTCCTTGGGGAAACTCAGTGATTGAGCAAGAACGCAGAAGTTATTTTGATAAGGCATAGCATTAGTGTGGCCAAACTGTGATCATCCCTGAGCTTTAGGCAGGCCAAGGATGAAGGCCTCATATGTTTGGATCTTCCTGATGAACAAAGATAAATTCTGCTAAGAAAATAAACTCAGTATATTGGTCAATTTGCAACAATTGGTGAAAGAATTAAATTGTATATTTTAGGACTTGGCATGAGAAGTTGTGGGAAAATAGTTCAGGGTTTCTGAGTCTGGCTTGATTTTTCTGTAGATCTGGAAACAGAGCAGAAAATTAATGCATAAACATATTTAACAATACCACGCTGGGTGCTGAAAATCCAAAATGAAAATTAAAACTGCGTGAGAAACAAGACCACAGTCTCTCTTCTCACTTCGGTTTCTTAGTTTTTCACTGCAAAAAGTTTCTAAGAATTTGAGCTAATTTAAAAAAAAAAACAAAAGCAGTCAGCTACTGCAGACCATCAGTTTTTCAGCCCTTGTGACTCTGCCCAGTGGTTCTGGTTACAGTACCATTAACAGAAGGCTAAGAAGAAATGCAGTCTCTTCATTTTTCATCTCCCAAAGGACAGCCATATAGCAACGTCTGCCTTCAGAGGAGCATCTGCAGTGCTTCTGACACTGAGAAAGAGAATGGGGCAATTCAACTGTTTACGCATGTTTAAATGGCAGAAAAAATTTAGTTAGTATGTTCACATTGCACTGTTGAAGTAGGGGTCGGGTGGAGCCAGTAACCCAGTAACCTCTGAGAGGAACATGGTTTTGAGCAGCTGAGGATGTCTGTTGATGTGATCTGCAGCTGGCATAGCTGCAAACAGAAGAGGTTATTGCTGAAAGTCTCAGCCTTAATACAGTTTTAGCTATATCATCAAGCTATAGTCCAAGGAGTAGTATGTGCAAGTGACCTGGAATACTGGATGGGAACGCAGTAACCCAAGTGCAGAATTGCAGTCGAAAGCTAAATGCAAGTGAGTTGAGGCCCTGCTTAGGACTTGCAGGCCCTGTGGTAGAACAAGTTCCAAAACCCTGGCAATTGCAGGCCCGAGTGTCTAACCCTCCAATTTACTCTGCTTCTGGCTGTGTCCGGAGGTTCATGAGTCTTTTATTTCTGATAACATTGTTTTACATCAACATCCTCCGTTTGGTTTCTAGAAATTCAAGGACTGGTTTTGTTTTTCAAGTTCACTTCCAGACATACATGCGTGTGTAGGCCTTACTTGTGCTATTAACTAAATGAAGTTCTGTTCTGTATCTATGCAGATGTGTGCTTCACAATTTGAATAGGATTTAATAAAGCCACCTCACATGTTACAGAAATTAAAGTGTGAGAAACATCTGCAAATCAGACAAACATATGCACAGACAACATTGGAATGATACCAGTGAAAGCTTGGCTCCAGCAATAGTAACAGAAACTGTGAGCACCTTGGCCTCTTCCTCACATGTGTATTTTTTGCTTATAGCATATCAGATATATGGCCTATTCCATTATGTATTTATTAAAGGAGGAAGCACTGTCTAATGATACATCTGGGCCTGTACCTGTGACTCTCTTTTTTTGTACACTTCATTGATATAATAGGCTTGGAAGTTGGTAGGGGTCACATTCCCTAAAATGCAGGGTTTCCTGCTTTTAAATTTGATTGCACATTCCTGGGTTAATTTGGTTTTCATATATGTGCTGGTTTTGGCTGGGGTAGAGTTAATTTTCTTCATAGTAGCTAGTATGGGGCTATGTTTTGGATTTGTGCTGGAAATAACACAGGGATGTTTTAGTTATTGCTGAGCAGTGCTCACACAGTGCAAGGCCTTTTCTCTCCTCACACCACCCTGCCAGTGAGGAGTCTGGGGGTGCACAAGAAGTTGTGAGGGGACACAGCTGGGACAGCTGACCCCAACTGACCAAAGGGATATCCCAGACCATACGACATCATGCCCATCAATAAACTAGAGGGAAGGTTGGCCAGGGGGCTGATGCTTGGGGACTGGCTTGGCATCAGTCAGTTGGTGGTGAGCAATTGTTTTCATTTGCATCACTTGTTTTTCTTGGTTTTTATCTCTCTCTGTTATTTCCCTTTTCATCGCAATCTATTATTATTGTTGTTATTATAATATTTTATTTGAATTCTTAAACTGTTCTAATCTCAACCCATGGGTTTTCTCACTTTTACCCTTCCAGTTCTCTTCCCCCTCCATCCTGCTGCGGAGGGGAGTGAGCAAGCAGCTTTGTGGTGCTTGCTTACTAGCTGTGGTTAAACCACGACAGTATATGTCTGGGGTAATGCTAGATAAATGCAGTTCTTCAAGAACCTCACAGATACTGTTATAAGTAACCTTCTTCCAAAATTATCAACTGGTTGATTCTATGATGAGCATAGTACATCATTTAATATCCAGAAAAATAAGCTTAAAGAAAAGCGTAGGAAAATGATAACCTCAGTTTTCTACAGAACAAAGTTATCTGTATACTCAAACCACTAAACAAAAGAAGTTTTCAGTGGGGAAAAAAAAGTTAACAAAATGTATGAAACATCTGAACAAATTAAATTATGAAAATAAAAGAATCCAATTACAAAATTCAAAACTTGTCATGGTGGCAGTATGTATTTGCTATTAACTGTAGCCCTTTAATTTAATTTGCTTTTTTTGTAATCTCTCAGAAATATAGAGACCTTACAGCATTTGAGAACAAAGTTGATTTTCATACAAAAAGCATTTTAGAACATGTCTAATAGGAGAGTGAGGTGTATATGGAGGGTAGGGAGGACACTCTCATTCCCACTCCCTCCATCGCAGTTTGTAAGTTACAGTTTGGCAAATTAAGTGTGCCTACAGTACAAAAAGAATTTTAAAAATGCTCCAGTTCTTTAAAAAAAAGAAAAATCCTTTTTATAGAATGAGAAGAATAGAGATCAGCAAATCGATCCACAGAACATCAACATTGGCTTGAACTTTGTCTTGAACTGTAAATAAATATATTATCTGGTTTAAATAAGTATTGTTTCTCTCTTTCCTTAACCTTTAATTGCCTTCCATTTCTTGACACCCTGTGCAATCCATCCAAAGATCTCAGCAAAGGGAAATTGTCCTTGGCTGGCTCCTTCCTTCAGAGATGCCCTGCGGAAGGGATTCCCCTGTTCCAAAGTAACATCTCTAGAGCATGTGAGGTGTGAGTCATCCCAGACACAGTGAAACTACAGAGCAGAAACATAATCTTTTAGGGGTATCACTCAAAGGCAAATTATGAAGAGGTGGGAAGTTATTGGAAGACAGAGTGTCAAAGAACCATTTGGATTAGTTATATGAAGGAAACAAGAAGAAAGGAATTTATTGACAGAAATTAAAAGGCTCAAAACTGATGCCATGCTGATGGCATGAAATCACAAATCATGAAATAGGATGAGGCTTTTCTGATGTCAGAATGAGGACTTTGCAAATACAGACTCATTAAGGAGACAGGATTCTCAAAATTCTGTGTTCTTTCCAGCTCTGGAAGGATATTGGTTTTGCTCCTGCTTTTTATAGCCTTGCAAGTAGGTAGTGTAGATAGTTGGAGGCAGGCTGGTGTTTGAAGAGAGTGGACAGGAATAGTCAGAGTATGGCAAAATGTCTGGCTTGTTGTTGATTCCTGGCTTATGCCACTGTCCTATCAATGGAGGCTGGAGCCTGCCATTTCAGGAGAAGCAATAAGACATTGGTTAGTACTGGAGAAGTGGCTGGCTTCTCTACCTACATTCTTTCAGATACTGGGGGACTTCCAGGCCTGATACTCTCCAAGGCCATTTCCCAATCAGTTTTCATTCCTTCCGCATACTGGGGGAGGATGCACTGGCATCCTTGAAGAAACAAAACTGAGTTTTGCTTACAGTGCTGAAAAGATATCTACTTCCATGTGGCTGTCAGTGCTGCCTTGTAGGACAATTAAGTGGCACTGGAGAGAGTTTTTTATGGACCGAAGGAAGTGTCATGGTTAGTAAACAGCACTCGGAGATAGGAGTGTCTGGACAAAAAGGTTTAGCAAGAGGCAGGAAAGATTTTGCTGGGAAGCAAATAGGAAATATGAATCACCGTTTGGTGGAAAGGGGTTAACCTCTTCCCTGAACATGTTATTTAGCATGTTCTACCACTCTTTTTTTTTTTTTTTTTCCACCTTGTTGGGTGCTCTATGTCCACTGTGAAATAAACTATCTGAGGTTTCCCCAATTAGATGTCCTACTGTGGTAGGCATTAAATATTATTAGATACACAGCAGGAGACAATCACTGCTACATTTAATAATTAAATTTGAAGACAATGTAAGGGAAAAATGGAAGAAGGAAGTTGTAAGTAAAAGTGAGTAAGATAGTCATGTGAAGTCCATGGCTTGGAGAGGAATTTCAGGTGGTTTTATGTGAGGATTTTGCTCAGTGAGAACAGAATGGAGAAGAAATGTTCAAAAGATAAAGGTCAGGAAGGGAGAGAAGGCATACTGTGTGGCTGAAGTTTGTTTGTTTGTTTGTTTGTTTTTTTAAAGTAGCCTTGAGTAGGTCCTTCCTCCCATTTAGTTTATAAGCAAGTTGTTACTGATTTAAAAACACTGACAAGTTGGTGACAATTAAGAACCTTTCAGGGAAGAAAGGATTCTCAAAGGTGTTATAAAAACTGGTGGGTAAAGTGGTATAGGGAAGTTTCCCTCTGGGAGGTCTGTTTGAAGGGAACCAGATGAAGCTCCTTCTCCCTTAACTCTGGTTGTCTGCTTGTTCTCTTCTATGCTCTGTTACCAGCTCTCCCAGCAATGGACGCATCCATTCATCCCTTGTTTCTGTAACTTGTCTTCTGTAAGTACTTTCACAATCTTCTTTCCAAAATTACTTAACTCCCACTATTACAGCTCCCTGCTCCTTCTACCACATATGAAAGTAAACATATACATACACAGACAAGTGTTCTTTCTCTCTTTCTGATTAATCTTGCTCATACCCTTCTGGTCCTTGTCCACTTAGTGAGACCAGTGTGTTCATGTCTGTCTCATACAGGGAGAGCAGTGTTTCTCTTGTCTTAGTTTCTGGGCTAATTGCACTTCTTCTGCCTTTATGAACTTCATGAGGACCATGCATTTAATTGATAGACCTTTAAGTACTGCTGTTTCTTACAGAGTAGTAACTTCATTCAGACCAAGGCATAGGTGTTAATTTTCTTCTATTTGTTTCTGTGAGTCTTTGGTACCTCCAGCTCTGTGTTTGTTCATTCATTCATTCATTCATTCATTTATATTCTTTCTGTCAGTCTGACAATTAATAAGTGATCAAGTATTTATAGGTGACATCTGGAAGATGTAGATTAAAGACATCACAGACAAAACCCATCATAGGACAATGAACATATAATATGCATTCTAATGTATTAACTTATTTGCTTTTTCGTATTTAAGATACTAGCTTGTATTTCACCTTTTCAGAGGTTAGTACTGTCAACGTTGCATGATTTTCTTACTGTTTTGTTAGTTCTGTTGAAGATGAGCTACTTGTTTGTCCTGTGCATTGGAACTCTTCATTTTCTGTCCTTCATGGTCTCTGATCTCATTCCTACATGTTATTCATAAATCCAAGGAGTAGTATCTTTTTTTTTTTTTGTCTGACTCATACATTGTCACCTAATGCTATATCCATGGTTTCTTGACCCATTGTGATTAATGTTTAAGGAAATCTTCCAAATTATAATAGTACTTGCTTTCTGTACACTAGTGAAACACTTCTCGTAGAGAATGGTTTCTTCTTCATGGACCCTTTTGCAAAAAACAGGCATTTTTTAATTTGCCGTTCACCAGCCACTGATGATTAGAATGATAACACTAATCTCTAATCCTAGGGATTTACAAAACTGAACTACTTAATACTTAGAAACAGCAGCTTTACTTCAAGTAACTGCCAGGGTATCTGTTTTCTGTGATGCTTTTTTTTTTTAAAAAAAAAAACTTCTTTAATACAGTCAACACAGATTTGTACATAAACAGTGTTCCACACCTGAATTATATACTAGTTACATTCATAATAAAAAGACACCGTTAGGTGGATTAATAGTCTTGGACCATGGTAAAGTTAGAATTGGACTCATATATCTTTGTTTTCATCTTCACAAATGATATCTGAAGAGCAGAAGCCCACTGTCATTTGAATGACAGTTCCTAAAGCAAAATATAATTTCTCAGTCCATAAAACACATGTTACAGTTTGTTAAACTAAACTAAATCTAGCAATGATGATATTTTTTAAAATTACACAAGTTTGTAGTTATATATAATGTTATAGATATACCACTGATTTTTCTTAAAACTGGTTTAGTGAGGGTAGGATATTTCTTTTCTGAATTGTGTAATTTCACCATGGAATGAACATTACAGTGCTATATACCATCTTCTTCCATCAGTACTTAACGTGAAGGTTTGTCTCTATTGAATTATGGCCTGATTTTTTTTTCCTTTCATTTGTTTTCAAAAGTGAGATAAGTAGATTGTAATGTATATATACTCCATTAAGAAACCTCATATTAATAGTGGCTAACTTTTTGCACCTCTAGAGTTTAACAGCTTTTCAAAAGAAGGTCACCTATGGCTCTACAGGTAATCAGTTCAGAGCCATACGCAATAATGCCTTATATAATAAATATAAACGTAAACAGAAATATACATGTTTTTTCATACATTTTGATTAATGCAAAGCCACCATCACCATAGATAATTGAAAGTGGATTAAATTTTAACTTTCATTTTAACACTTAATATTACATCTGTTGAACTAGTCCAGATACTATAGTCACATGTTTAGATGTTATTTTCCAGTAACATATGTTAGTTGGTTGCACAAACTCTCCCTTCCCCACATGAATGAATATTTGGAGTGGTAAGTTCTGTATGTCAGCTACTGACAGTGTAGATGGTTTCTTAACAATTGTAGTAGATATCACTGAGTTTTTCAAGGATAAATGTTACTGCATGCAGATAAAATACCTTTGGTGTTTCTCTGTGTCCTCTAAGAGTTTTGCTGGGACAAAAATAAATAAACCAGTAAATGTTAATTTGAGTGACATAGAGCTGAAAGTGGGAAGCAGAGGCTGTGTTTCATTGTTTCTCTGAAAAAGTAAGTAGTAAAGGTAATCATATTCTTCATTATGTGGTATATGGGTGTTGACTGACAGCCGGCTGAACAGGAGCCAGCAGTGTGCCCAGGGGGCCAAGAAGGCCAATGGCATCCTGGCTTGTGTCAGCAATAGCGTGGCCAGCAGGGACAGGGAAGGGATCTGACCCCTGTACTCGGCACTGGTGAGGCCGCCCCTCGATTCCTGTGTTCAGTTTTGGGCCCCTCACTACAAAAAGGACATTGAATGACTCGAGCGTGTCCAGAGAAGGGCAACGAAGCTGGTGCAGGGTCTGGAGCACAGGTCGTACGGGGAGTGGCTGAGGGAACTGGGGGTGTTTAGTCTGGAGAAGAGGAGGCTGAGGGGAGACCTCATCGCCCTCTACAGCTACCTGAAAGGAGGTTGCAGAGAGCTGGGGATGAGTCTCTTTAATGAAGTAACAAGCGATAGGACAAGAGGTAATGGCCTCAAGTTGCGCCATGGAAGGTTTAGCCTGGATATTAGAAAGCATTTCTTTCCAGAACGGGTTGTTAGGTGTTGGAATGGGCTGCCCAGGGAGGTGGTGGAGTCCCCATCCCTGGAGGTGTTTAAGAGTAGAGTTGACATAGCACTGAGGGATCTGGTGTAGTTGGGAACTGTCAATGTTAGCTTAATGGTTGGACTGGATGATCTACAAGGTCTTTTCCAACTTAGATGATTCTGTGATTCGCTGATATTCTAAAAGCACAATGTCAGCTGCTCTATTTGGTGTATATCAGATAGTCCACAGTCATAATGGATTGTGTGCAAAACTTTTGTAAGATTATGACCTACCTTCAAGTCTTCTCTTTATAATTAGGTTGGTGAATAAGAGAACACATATATGTGATAGAAATCTTATAATTAAACTGCAGGCTCTGAGTTGGCTGAAAATGTGATTTATCAGCATAAATGCTTCCATATGAGCTATGTGATTTGGTTTAGGATAAGTTCTACTCATCCGGAAAATAGATTGCTAACAGAATATTCATTCTTGCATTATCTAGTCTTGGACTGTCAGATTTTAAATATTGCTAGTGAAAGTAAGTTTTACTGGGACATCTGAAGCTGAAGTGAGTGCCTTGTAACTTCTTGCCTGACAGGTTAAAATGGATTCAGTCAAACTGCAGTGCCTTCTGTGTGGGTCTGATTTCAGGGTGTCTTCCATGTAATTCATCTTGGTTAGTCAAAGATAAATCTCAAAATTCCCAGACATGTTGTTCATCATCCTTTACAATTGCTTATCCCCAAAACCTTCATTGAAAGTTAAGACTTTGGGTATTTATTGGTCTGTAAATCTTAGAAACAACTTGGTCTTAATGGATCAAATACAATACACTGTCTCTTTCCTTTTGTGTTTGAATAATGAAGAAAACTTGCAACACTTGGTGGAGTTGCAAGTGTAGATGCTGATGTATTTTTAGTGGCTTCTGGTTGATGTTAGTGACTTATGTGTCTATTGCATTTGGTTTAATAGGCTGTAAACACTAGGAGCTGATGACCAATTGTATGTTTGCATCTTCCCTTTCCTATTAAAAGACAGTAAGTTCCAGCAAAGGAGCAGGATGAAGTCCTATGCCTGGTAAATATTTTAGTTGTGCCATCAGGAATTATCAGAACATGCCTGCAGAACTCTGATAAGACCTCGTAACAGGATTTTCAGTATAGCTTTCATTTGACATGTTCTCCTAAAAACATTTACCTTTTTGTCTTCTTTTTTGAGACTTAAATATTTTAGGGAATGAACGGAGATGATGGCACAGAAGCTTCTAGAAGCTCATATGTCAACAGACTGTATATTTAGGAACATTGCGAATGACAATCACCTTTTTTCAATAACAGACATATTTTAAAAGTGGTAACTAATGCTTCTAATTCTTACAAAAAGTTACTGTTTTGTGAAATCACTTTCCCAAGCAGTTGCAGAGAAGCACATAGAAAAAGGGAAACAACCCATCCCCCAAACTATTGTGTATGTAGCTTGGAAGTGTTATGGCCATACTAGGTGCCTCATTCATTTTGGCACCTCCAGCAAGTCTTTCTTCCTCTGCCTTTCAGATATGCATAAGCTTTATTCTCTTTCCCACTGCATGTCAGAATATTCCAGTGGTTTTTCCATTGATGATAGTACTTCCTCAGTGTAGACTTAATGAGGAAAGCTCACTATGCCAAGTGGAACTAAGTCATGCAACCTTACAGTTTTACTAAATAATCTTTGCCAAAGTCTATTATCTCTAGAGAAAAGGGTTTATTTTTTTCCTGATGTTAAAAAATGGCTTACTTCAAATATGCTGTCAGTGAGTCTGTATTTATATGTATGTTTGGGCATCTACATTGCTCTACACAGAAGAAAAAGGAGGAGTAGTGAAAAGCAATAGGGTCGATTTAGCACTTAAGGATATACTGTAGTTGGGAACTGTCAGTGTTAGGTGAATGGTTGGACTAGCAAGGTCCTTTCCAACCTAGATGATTCTGTGATTCTGTGCAATACTTGTTTTCCTCAGCTATTACATCTGTTTCATAGGGTGATTCTCTTCAGGGTGGTGATGATTCTCCATTCTCAGACTCCATTACACTGGAACAAACAACAAGTAATATTGGAGTGTCAAGTGGACGTGTCAGCTTATGGATGCAGTGGATGTTGCCAAAAATTACTATAAAATTGTTTGCT
Organism: Athene noctua; assembly: GCF_965140245.1. Taxonomy (NCBI): domain Eukaryota; kingdom Metazoa; phylum Chordata; class Aves; order Strigiformes; family Strigidae; genus Athene; species Athene noctua. The sequence goes on along the minus strand of NC_134038.1, from coordinate 24,500,029 downwards.
CCTGATCCTAGAAATAATGGCACAGGTATTCAGCATTTTTCCCCCAATATACTATTTTAAATTCCATACATTATTTTACAGCACAGTGTTAGCTGTTCAGGACATTTACTGACAATATTAAACACTGTAATGCAGAAATGATGGGTTAGATCTACATTTTAAACTAGAATGACAAGCTGTAGTTAGGTTAGTGCATGTAATCAGAATTCAGTGTTGTTCTTTGGCATAACCTTCCCCCTTCACGTGGGAAGATGATTATATTAAGTTGGAAAGAAGTTGATTATTTTACTTAATAGAGTGCTGCATTTATTGCCTTAGAAGCAACCATTTTTCATTTTGATTATAATTTAGTAGTGTGTTTTGCGTATGTCCATGTATAGACATGTAGTTTTGTATTGATAATTTCAAATTTAAATTTAATATAATCATCATAGTGTAATCCTTAAAGTCATAGAAAGTTTAATATGGAGTTCAACATAGAAGTTTCAGCTTCTGTGTTAAAAAGAGAAATATGTGTGGTACACAGCTTCCCTTTTTTTACGTTGAGGTTAAAGTTGGATTATCATCTGGACAGTAATTGAAAAGAACTCGGATTCTATTGATGTACTGCAGGACTTCAAATATTTTTTTGTTAGGAAACACTGCCGCTTATCAATTAACATTGTTACTCATAGAAATTTGAACAAGCAAGGGGACTAATGATTAAAGCTTGTTTTCAAGGACATGTGCTTGAATCTTTGGTTTTAAAAAACTAACTACACAAGAGAAAGAAATCTCAAGTATTGTAAGGGTAAATATCTTGGCACAAACTTTTTATATTTTTTACTGGAATTATACTACGAACACCTGAACTAAACCCCCCATATATGTGTCTACACATTTGTATTAAAAAGTTTGGATTCCAAAATTTTTTTCTGGTTCTTATCTGTGTGACATTTGAATCAAAAAGTACTTCATGAAAATACTCTTGAGTACAAGTAGCATCATCCTATTTACAAAGTGTAGTGTCTCAGATATATTTCTTGCTTTAAAACTTGCAAGTTTCGGATTAGTAACTAATAATTTTTATTTTCTTTGACTATTGCAGAAGTTTGTGTTGTCAGTGAATTAGAAGATCTCAGTGCCTCAGTGGATATGCAGGATGTCTATACCAAAATCAAATGTAAAATAGAAAGCTTCAATATTGACCATTACAGAAACAGGTAATTCATGGGAGTTCTGCTTTAATTTCAGGATGAAAGGCAGCAGGTTTTTTTTTTTTTTCTTAATTCTTAACTTGATTTTAAGGCAATTATTCAATTTCAGTGAAATGTTTTAAATCTTTTTAGTAATAAAAATCAGAATTATGTTTTCTCAGAATTACATCTGATTCCAAAGAAATACATAGAAATCATTATAAATCAGGAGAGCACATTTTCATACTGCTCTGTTGGTCCATTAGACAAAAATAACTAGTTTTAACTGAAATTTTGAATAGAAAACTTCTTAAATATTGCTTCATGATCTGTTAGCAAGTGCCAATATTTAATGATTTATGGTACCATACTATCTATCAAAAAGAAGTTTCTAAAACCTGAGCTTTTTCTTTTCCTGTGTCTTAGAGACACCATAATGGAGCGAACTAAGCTGATCATCTGTGTTTGTGACACAGTACAGTTTTATGCAGACACACTTGAGCAAAATTTCAGTAATTAATGACAACTAGTCTATCGTCAATATTATCTACATTTAGAGTAGGTAGTTAGGCCTACTATATATCTTACAACTTTAGCAAGTCTTGTTAATTGAGTTAATTGCTGCACCAATGTGATTGGGTTCATTTGGCATCGAAACACATGGTTTTGTAGGAGAGACTGCATGTGCCACCTTCTAGCTCATGGCCGTGAAAACTCTAGGCTTGACAAAATAAAGGAGAGCCTATGTAGTCCTTGATCAGCTGGGTTAGTGTTTGCTATTACAGATTAACAGATTTCATTATGGCAGACAAAAATGAAAAGAGTTGTGTTACTCCCTGAGAGGAAGAAAAAAACTAAGTTAAAAGCTTCAGAACATTTTTTTGTCATGGAAAATGACTAAAAATATTTAGGATCCAATGTCTGCAAAGTCTTATTGGACACTTACTGTTTCCCATGTACAAGAAGAAGGAGATTTAGTATCAACTTGGCATAGTTACCACCATTTCTGAGACTTTTCTTCTGATTAGCTGTCTAAAAAAAAGTTGAATTCCTGATCCTTTGCCTGTTGCAAATGCAGTTATTGTTTGTACATGTTGTAATGTTTGATAATCCCAATTTATACTTTATTTTCAAAGTCTTTTAAAATCAAGTCATGATGCTTTAAAATGCTTTGGAATCCCAGTAGCTAGGTGCTATTAACAAGCTTCTTCGTCCACAGATTCTATGAGAAGCTTGAGAGAAGGTACTTCATTCCCAGGAACCTATTGTTCCTTTAGAAATGTTTTCAACTTTATGGTGTTCTTTTTGTTAAAGTTATATAGGGGCTTTTTAAAAAAAAAAAATTCTACTTGACAAGGTAATTACTGATCTCACTTCTATTTCACAATCTTTCAAAGTGCCTTTCTCTGTCTTGAAATCTCTGTGGACTAAAATCAAAAGCAGAGAACAGATAAGGTGAACATTCTGTCTTCCAGGCCAGAAGCAGTCAGGCCATTTTGAAGGAATATTTCTACAATGCAGAGAAAATCTTTTGGTGAGATTTCTTTAATAGTCTGAAGTGCTTACCTAAGTAACTCTTGTTAAGCCATGTATTTTTCTTTATTCTTACATATGTTAAAAAGAATTATTACAGGAACTGTAGTACAAAGCACATTTCAATACTTAATAGCTCATTTTTTCTGAATAATACTATGACTTTGTAACGTATGTGAATGCAGCTTTTTGTTCACAGTTTCTAGGTTCTTGTAATCATTCTCCTCATTCTAATAAAGCTATCTGCTGAAAATCCAGGGGTAAGTCCCTATTCTCTGTGCAGGATTTTATTATACTTTTAGTCTCATGTGTTTTGACCATTTGCTCTAGGTTGCCCGTTGACATAAAATTGTACAAAGTTGCTTTTTTAATCATTTTTTTGGTTGATCTGATTGAATTTCAGCTTTTTAGGAAGAAGTATGGCATAAGCTTTATCCTGCAGTTACATTTAATGTAAAATTTTTTTGCTTTTTTGTTTTTTGTCTTCCTCTCTTCCATGCCTCGTTCATTACCTCAAGCCTTGGGGAAGATTCTTGGTCTCTGGGGCAATATGGAGGTGTGTTCCTTTCCTGTACTGACAAGCTGAACAGACGTACCTTGTTGGTTCGACCCATCAGCAAGCAGGACCCTTTCAGTAATTTCTCTGGCTTCTTTCCCTCTGTAAGAATCTTTTAAAAAATTTTTACTACAGATATTCTACTAATAAATGCTAGTTGGAGTGAAAAAAAATAATTTCAGATGGTTTTAGTTCCTTGTCATCTGAATTTTTTTAACTGAATATATGTATTGCTTATAGTATTTTCTTCATCCTTTATTAATAGCCCCAGTCATTTTTTAGTAGATATGGGAAGGAGGGTTGGTGGTTCGCAACCTGATACATAACAGCAGTCTGCTGCAGTCAATGGGATTCATTTATGTGAAAATTGAGCACATACATTAATATTTGGAGACCAAGTGTGTAAAATCCAGTACTGAAGGCTGCACTTTGTTCATGTAATTCTGGTATCTACTTAGGGTTTTAAGTACTTTGTATTACTGCAGTATACCTTTATGCAACCTTTTAAAATTACTTCTTCTGATAATGCAACAATTAATAATTTCATATTTGAGTCTTTCTTTTGAACGCTTGGAATATTACTTGCTGATTCAGTATATTTCAGTGTGAGGTATTTAACGCCCTTTTTTGTTGCCTATCCTTGAAAGACTTTATGTATTAGGACACTGGGCTCTTGATCTTCACAAATGTATGACTGTATAGAATCTTTTTATGTTAGTGGAATTTTTGTGTGGTCTTATTTATTTTCATCATGACTATTGTTTGGTAATATTTCTCTTAATCTCTTTGTTCCAGTTCTTATAGGAAATCAACTTACTAATTTTTTAATTTCAGTTAATGATAAAAGCTTCCAGTTTTTCAGCATTTGAACTATGTATCCTGTTTATTTAAGAGATGATGTTGTTCCGTTAACATTTAAATTGCATTAAATTGTTTTTAATCAAATTTAAGATGCTGAAAGAAGCAACTACTTGCAAAATGTGGTTGCTTTAATTTGTGCTTACGTGATTAAAGCTAATATTTAAGCAATCTTACAGAATTCTATCAAAATGTTTACCGCACTGTTAAAATAATGTTTTTCCTGGTTATTTTTACATTTTTCACTTGTTAACAATGTATGAATGATAGACTTTCACAGATAATATGAAAACTGTACTGTACATCTTCTGGGAGCTAGGCATCTAATTGTCATGTTTATCTAGGAAATCTCTCCTTCTAATTGAAAAAATCTATTTCTAAAGTACAGTGCAATGTATCTTTATTGAAATTAAGTGCTTTAGCAAGGGATACAGCTATTATCTTTAAATATTCAGAGGTGAGGCAAAACCAGCTCAATTCTTAGAGTATTTAATTGACTATGGGTGGTTTATATACCCATATTCAAACAGAGTGAAGCTATCTCAGTCCCAAGCATTTTTTAGCACCTATTGTATTTTCACATACTCCCTTGCATTTTTCCTTCTGTAAGAGCTATTTCTAAAATGTCTGAAGTGAAGAAGAAACCAAAATATGTAACTGTGTGGAAAATAATCAGAAAAAGTTTGGTAAATTTAGACTCTTGACTATATGGGGTATTTTTTGGCTAATTGGAATTGAATTTCATATGACAAACAATCGGAAAATAAATAAAAATGATGGGCAATTCATAGTTTTAGCTGACACAGTAGATGAAGTATGGACACACTGTGAAGAAATTGTCCATTCAAAAATAAGAAATTTTCTCTACTAATCAGAGACAGTGAAAAATACAGAACCCTAAACATCCTAACTAACAGAGAATATAGCAATTGATGGATGTTATATGTGTACGTTTTTGCAGCAATTTGTTGTTTTGTTTTTTTTCCTTGAAACAGACAACTGCAAAACTTTTAGATGGCTCACACCAACAGCATGGATTTCTTTCTCTCACTTACACCAAAGCTGTGACCAAAAATGTCCGGCACAAACTGATATCAAGAAATGAACGAAGAACTTTCCATAAGCTATCAGAAGGTCACACTGATGGTTCTCCTCACTTTCTTCATGAGATCCTTCTCTCTGCTCAGGCCTTTGATGTGGTCCTCTGTTTTCCATTGCTTAATGCGATTGCAAGCATTTTTCAAGCCAGGTTGCCAAGGAGTCAAAAGGAGAAGAGAAAATCACCAGGCCAACCTATGAGGACTCATGCTCTAACTTCCCGCAACTTGCCTCTGATTTATATCAGCACTGGTGTAATAAGAGTCTTCTTTCCCCAGAATGAGGAAGATCGTCATACAGCAGAAGGTACAATATTTTGGTAGAGGGTTTTTTCTGTTCAGCAGTGTAGACAAATACTCTAACTTAGTTCAGTCGCTGACCATTGGTAGGGCCTTCATTTTCAAGGGTCAGAGTTAGGAAACATCTAACATTCATGCTACTTCTCTTCAGATTTGCTGAAAAGTTGGGGTTTTTTTAGGTATTTATTTGATCTTTGCTTTCCAAGTACCTATAGAGTTTGCATTTAAAATGTGATTGTTAGCAAAAAAAAATGGTTAAGAATCGTGGAAGGAGAATTTAACCCAGTTCTGCAGTAGTGATTCTTGTGTCAGCTCTCATTATGCTAATACCAGTTCAGTCTTCTGTAGATGCCTGTTCCAGCAATGGGGTGTAATCATGGACCCTTAGCTCTCATGAAAATTGGCACTAGAAAACCATGCAGTAGTGAAGCAGGTAGATATTCTAGTACCTATTGGAGAAAGTTATTAAAATGTACCTTGTGATTGATGCCCAACAGATTATAGAATTCATAACTTATTTAGTAAGTCTTAGTTGAAGCTATTCAGACTCCCTTATGTAAGATGTATTCTGTTATGTATAGAGGTGTGGATAGCTTAAGCTGTTCTTTCAAACAAAAGTAAGTAGCCATTTGATCTATAGAGAATAATTTTCTGTAAGAAATTGGTTTTCCTTCATACATAAAATATATTTACATCCCTGTTACAATCTTTATATATAACTAAAGAGATGCTGAGGTTAAAATTACACTTTCTAAGGCTAGCAGGAATGTGGTGGTTTCCATTACCAACAAATCTTCTAGAGATTTAAAAAAAAAAAAAAAAAAAAGAAAAAGGTGTTTTACTGGTATCATGATATGCTTTCATAATCTTATAGGTATGGGGAGGAGGTTTACCATTATACATAATAGCATACAATATAACCCTAAGAGTATTTAGATTTTTCTCATAACCTAATTGCAAGAAGTGCAGACAGTAAGAATTCACATGGATCATTTTTTTGCCAACATTCTCTACAATTTTCCAATTGGGAATGCTGAAAACACAGAAAGATAAAATTAGACTGGCTGTGTTGGCAAGAAGGAGTTATGATTCTGGCTGGAAGGAAGTTCTAGGGCATGCTGTCAAGGAAATCTTTTTTTAAATAGTGTTTTTGTAGCTCTGTAGCTGTATACTTTATTAAAAAGAAACAGTAAAAAACTTTGTCTTGTTGCTATCCCTTGCTTGAAAATGCATGCGAAGAGCAGAATTGCCATGGTTAAGCATGTATGTAGGAAAGAAAACTATATATACTTTTAAAGAATAATGCTAAAGATTAGCTCTAGTAAATTAATAAGAAAGTGAGCTAACCTCTTCCACTGGAAAATTCTGACATATCATCACTGTGAAAATCAGAACCATTCTCGGTTCATTTCTTCTTTCACCCCAGATTTTCACAAACTTTTGTCTGTTTCTAAATGTGAAATAAATCACTTCTCTCTTCTTCTGCTTATTGTCTTCAAGAACAATAGAAACAATAATAAGGAGTAAGAGTTGAATATGACCTATGTAACTGGTGTGCTAGGTCAGAAAAGTGTTATATGTTGTGGAGGTATGCCTCCATAAGACCTCATTCATCATTTATTGATTGAGAAAGAATTTTAATCTGATAAGATTTATGTGATCACTTCAGTAACAGTAGGAAAACAATTACCTCAGTTTCTCTTTTAGTCAATTGTCTGCTGTTCATTCCTTGTACCTAGTGATAGCTCAATAAAACAAAATTTAATTGTGTCTTCACATATACAGTTAAAAAAAGGCAAATTTGTTCTTTATTTGTATTTGTGCAGTCCAAACCCAAACTTGCACCATGAACTGTGGTACGCAAACACTATGAAATAATGAAAATCATTATTGTTCTCACGAGGCATTTACGTACACACATGTATGAATACACCCACAAATTTTATAACGTTTTAGTTTCATGGTTTTTGCATCAGCACCAGATTAACATTTGTTTTTGTGGTGTACTTGAGAGCAGCATTTTATCCTAGGCAATTAGCAATGCTGCTTTTCCTCAGAGTTTGATTTGTTAATACATCAAGTGGTGTTTCAAGCTCTGGCCATCATTTATGTAGTGATGAAGTAAAGACAACTAAATATATAAAAGCAATATCTAAAAAATAGAAACAAATACTGCATAGCAGAACGCTAAAAATTTTTTTAAAATTGTAAGACACTTATAAGAAGTGGTAAAGACTAGGAAAATCCACATCTGGCTGGTTTGAGGACAATAAGAGATTTTTAATATGTGCTGGGAGCAAAATATCAGGCATCACTAGAAAGGACATGATAAATTTGTTGATAGTGAAAAAGAAACGGCGGCATACTGAATAAGCGTATGTCCTGCATTTGTAGAAGTGATATATTCTTGTCACATGAGCATGACTCCCACCTTTGAAGTCTGTCGTAACATATGGTCTGTAACATCCTCCTTGCTTACTATTAAAGAGTTTCAAATCAGTCAGACTGAATAACTGGTGCTAAGGGATCTTGGTCTTCTGAGGCTAATTTTTAACACACCTTGGAAGAACAGGTTTTAGACAGCTGAAGGTATATCTAGTAAAATGAAAAGTGTGATGTTCAAATAAAATTAAGACAGGTAGTTTTATTGCTCTCCCTCAGGGAACATAAAGGGGGGAAAAAAATCTATTACAGGGTTCAGTTAATAAAGAATTTTGTATTTGTTACACGATAATAAATGTACTTTTATGTAAAATTAGTCTTGTTAAACACATCTGATTTCCAGTTTTCATTATGGTTACAATTCTTAGTTGATAAAACATTTGTAAAGGTTTGATATGCTTAGACTTTTGTAAGGAGTTTGACATTGCGTCTCATGGTATTCTAATTAAAATATATCCCCATACGGTATCTGTGGAAATGTTAAATGAATTTAAAATGGCTGACTAGAAGTCTAAAAAAATTAATTGTCAGTTGGGAATAATAAGTGAAATCGGTATTCAATACTCTGAAAGTAAATATAAAACCATTGCTGCTAGCATCAATGTATGTTGGAAAGAATTTCCTGAGGAAAATGTTAAGGACTCTGTAGGCCATGCATCTGGGTCACTGTGCTTCCATCACTGCTCATAGAAAATGTACTAAATCCTCTAAAGCTCAAGTTATATATCAAGGAAAAAAATTATGCAGAGTATATCTTCATGATTGGATGGACTATCCTGGGAGACAGGGGCTGAAAACAGTTTAAGGGTCACAGTGGACTTACTGAAAAGAAATAAGGTCAGTAGCTGTACTTCTGCATGTGGCAGATGATGGAATATCATGTCCAATTTGATTTCTATTCAAAAAATGGGAATTGACAAAACTGGAGAAGGTGCTGAAAAGCACTGCAAATGCTAATCAAGTGCTGAAGAAGAAGCAGTACAAGGAAGGATTAAAAGACTGGAATGTGTTTATCTCAGCAAAAAGAAGAGATGAGTGGGAAAACCAAGTGAGATGGTGAAAAACGTTATTACATTTGGGTCTGTAAGTTTTTCCTGGATTGTATTTATGTTGTGTAGTTTAGACCTTTTCTTTCCCTCAAATTTTTAAATATTTATAATGACTATGATTGCTCACTACATTATTCCCATATTTTGAAAAGCTAATGGGAGAATTCCTGGGTTAATGAATTCATCATCTTAAATTCTGACTCAGATTACCACTCTTTAGAAACCAGCTGAAAATATTAATGCCTGTAATTCTTTCTAAGAGGGCCTTAATTTCTTGACCTACAGGAAGCTGTATACAAAAGAACCACTCCCAGCCTTGAAAAAAAATTCTACAATGCTTATGTAATAGAGACAGTGATGAGTATTTGCATAGACATTTGCCACCTAATTCAGTTGCAGTTGCAATCTGAAGTATATTTAATACTTTCACTCCTTTTTCTTATGTATCAGAAAAAAAGAAATCCAACAGGGTAAGCCTGTAGTGGCAGGAACTCTAATGTTTACTCATTTTTTTGATCTAAAAGTCGAAAATATAGTTTCTGATTTAGTCACAGACAGGATTTTCTTGTCAGCTTAACTTTTCTACCTTAGTTCTGGCAACCAAACCATCTTGTATATGGTTTTGATCTGCTTTGGGGACTAAAGGATTTGACTTTGCTTTTTAAGTAGATGAGGTCCTTTTAAGTAAACCCCTTGTGTTCTGATTTAGTTGTGTCAGAACTTGTGTTACCATGCTGTTGCATGTTTACTGTGGTATTCCCTATAATTGTTTCAAAATATCATATTAGAATTTCTGTGAATTCTGTGATTTCTCCTATCTGTTTAAAAATATACATATGTATATATAGCTGCAGATCATGGTGTCTTAGTCACCAGGATATTAATGGGTCTGGAGAAGCCAGTTTTTAAACTCATAGATTTCACTGGTTCTTTCCAAAACAAGCATTTAATTTTTCAGAAAAATATTTAAACTCTGTTCTGCTGCTATCATTTTGTTTTCAGAACTCACATGTGAGAGTCTTGTAGAATTTCCTTGGACGTGGGAACAAGTGTGATGTCGTTCTGTCCTTGTTATGTATCATACTGGTGGTGAAGTGAACCACTTCAGATGATGAACTCTTTGAGCTTGCATCACATGTTCTCAGGAGCTTCCTAGTTACTATCAAGTCTTCTGAGCAGAACCTTATCCAAATGCTTTGTGTATGTCTGTGTCTGCTGAGAAGGTGATGCACTAAACTTAGTCTTTTACTGTAAGGAGACTTCACAGAGTTTGTTTACTAAAAGAAATGTGTTTCTGTTTTTTTCTGGGCAGAACTTTGGTTTTCTATCTAATATGACCACTGCTTTTAAAACTTAAGAATTTGAACATATGGCTGAAATTTGAATATGATGGAGATGCAGTGGAAAGCAGAGGTTTTTCTTCTTGGAGTAATTTTGTTATTGATGTGGAATTTACTGTCCATTACTACATCTTGTTCTTTGTATATGTGTCAGATTTCCGATGCTCTTGTTTCAGTCCTTGTGTTTAAACTTTTCATGTGTGTTGCAACCCATACCAAATGCTACTAGGATGGTTACATTGTAATATTCTGCAATGTTTTGCATCTAAAGGAGGTAGACCCATACTAAAAAGTGTGCACGATTCAGAGTGCTTTACATGCTGATATTTCAGCAGATAATTATTGGAGAAACAGACAGATTACAAAGTTCATGAGATCAACATAATTTTGGAAAAAAAAAAAAAGTCATCAGAGAAAATGAGAAGTCACAGAGCAGGTTTTAGTTGTGTGATAAAACTTTCTGAGGAAATTACAATAGTTTTGTCTTTTATGTGTCACAATGGTGCTATTGATATTTTGGCACTTTTTTGTGTGTGTAATTGCTGCTCCTGAGCAGAACTGTATACTTAGCAGACATTCTTGGATTTTTTTTTTTTGCAAGAAATAGTTTTTCAGTGTTTCTGCTATGTGCATTTGACTTTTAATCAAACACATATTTCTCTTCTCCTAACTACAGCTAATCCAACAATTAAAGAAGACACTTTGGTTCTCAAGATTGGATCTGTCTCTATGGCTCCTCAGGCTGACAACCCTCTTGGTAGAGCTGTGCTCAGAAAAGACATTTATCAGTAAGTGTTTGGGGAGGGGGTTGGGTTTTCATGTATAGTCTCAGAAAAATTCATTTTGGAAGAAGTTAATTGATCAATAAAACGGGTACGTGCAGCCTGTAAAAATACTTTTCACATACAATCTTTTGATATTCAAAACCAGGTTTTTCTGATTTTCTTCACTTGTGGGCTTTCAAATCCATTTAGACAAATCAAGTTCTTCTGTGAAGTGCTGATGAATAACAGAATTTAAATGTCAAGTCATTATGAAGCTTAAGCTCACAGATGAGAACATTTTAAGAGGCTTTCTTTTATTCAGCTACTACTAAGTACACCTAAGAGAAAAGGAAATTTTTTGTGACTACCAAAGTGCTCAGTAGCCATATAGTGTGAAGGAGATGGATCTTAATAATATAAATGGTAAACATGTATTCAAACTTTAGGATTCTTGATGTCACGTAGATCAAAGCTGAAAGAAATGCCAACTTCTAAGGAGCTCTTTCCCAGTAAACACATTTTCTGTGAAAATGTCATGCTCTGGATTGTGTCACTAAGTATGTGCAAACCACACTAATCATATATAGGCAGCAAAACTGGTGAACATATGTAATCAACATGATAAAAGTAATATATGATCCTTAGTAGAGTTGGCACTGTTGCCAGACATGAAAGTATGGTTGCAAATAATACCAAGTGAGAAAAGTCACAGAAATACAGATGAACAAGTGTCTTAGACTTCCCGTTGGTCTGTTTTTCAGATGTGGCAATATTTTTAACTACTTCATAGTGCTCTTCAATAGAAATTACAAACATCAAAATCTTTTCCCAGCAGTAAAACATTTACTGCCTAGAAAATGACAGCAAGTTTTACTTTTTGTCAAGACTAGGATTTTTAGGAGACCATGAAATATCTCCAGTTTCTCTTGTGATCATTTAGAAGTTGTAAGAGAGTCTTTTTCTTATATTTCCATGTGGAAATATTTAAATTAGTGGGTTTGCTTGTATGTTTAGTTATAGTAGGGGGTGGTGGTGGTGTTTTTTGGGGTTGGTTTTGGTTTTTTTTGGGGGGGGTGGGGGTGGGGGGGGTGTTTGGGTTTTTTTTTTTTAATGAGCATTGTATCTATTGTATTATGGACCTTTCCATGGAAGAAATCTTACAACCTGGCACCAGCAGTGGCTTTGGGTGTCAGGGCCTGATCCAACTCTCATTGTGCCCGGAGATAGATCTTTCCAACATTTGTCCAGGCTCTTCTTGCTTCTGCCCTCTCTGTCAAAGGAGGTTCCCAATATTATCCCTGCTTTGAGAGTTACAGAACCAAATGTAGGTTCCACTCTTCTCAGAGCAACCAGAAATTTAACAGAAAAATCCCCTATCATGAAGTGGGATCTGCAAGTTCCAGCTTCCATAAGATCATTTCTGTCACCTAAGGGAACTGTGCAATGTTCCTTCTATGCACATTACAAATCAGTGAGTAAGCAGCAGGAGGGATGAGATTTACATGTAAAATCAGTGAAGCTATGGCAGTTTACATTTTTGAGTCTGATATCTTTGCATCTGTGGCTTTACCTGAAATGCAGAAATTCCATGCTTTTCAAACCAGAAGTCACTTAATTGCTTAAAGGTTCTGAATGCCCCTTTGCATTATGGGTCTCTGGGTCTCACATACAGAAATGTTCTGGACTAGATTTGTGCAGCGTATATTTGATTTTAATATAATATTTTTATACAGTTATGATATGCTCCAGTCCTCCTTTAGAAATCAAGGCACCAATTGGGTAAAGTAGAAATAAGCACTGGGTCACAGACGTCTCTCATCTGACTGTTAACTGGTTTCTTTGTGACCAGTCTCACAATGTCATGCTTCCCGTGTCTTTTTCTGAGAAATGTCTGCCATTTTCAGTAATTTCCTCCAACTGCTTCAGTGACCATTCGTCTAATTTCTCAACAGCTGTCAAATGACTCTGTCTTATCTTTGTTTCTTTAATCATCTAATTATACTAGCTTTAGTGTTTTTAAAATACATCGGGTCATAGTGTCAAGTTACTCTGCAGAGTTTTATGAGACAATATTGAAGTCAGTAGTGGGTGGTCTTCGGTTTGGGAAGAGGGTTACTATTTTGATCTGTTTAAGCCAGCTTCAACAGTTTTGAGCAATATATGTATATATTTTGAAGTAAAAATATTAAGATTCCAGTTTGGAGTTGCAGAAGATGCATTTTCTAATTACATATTCTTGATCTAGAACATACTGTAGTTACAGAAGCATGGTTGAAGGTAGCTGTTCATTTTCTCACATGGCAATCACTGCTGCCAGACCAGTGGAGTTGTGAGTGCAGTTAATGTCACCATTTGTCAGTTTTTCTTTGGAAAATAAGTTAATACAAAGGTTTTTCTATTGTTAGAGCAGGACACACAGTTCCTATTCAAGAAAAAACAACAAACAGTGGGATATTTTTAACCCATAGGCTTGATGTTAGTATTTGTTTGTCCAAATATTAGATTTCTTAACTTATTTGCCCTTTTCAACCTGCCAACAGTAGATGGTATTAGATAGCAAAAATGTGTAGCTGTAGGTAATACAGAATACTTAAAAATCAAGTAGTTAAAATGAGCAAACCCACACAATGTGTAACTCATATTTTTGGTGAAAAATTTCTTAGTAAATATTAACAAAGCTAGTACAGTATCCAGCTTACAAGACTGTAAAAAAAAAAAAAAATAAAATAAAATTACAGCAGCCTGTTGATTAATGAATAATTAACTGAATAATTAGCTGCTACAGCATTATAATAATCCCAACATATCTTCTGTCTTTTTCCAACCTCTCTTCTCTAATTTGCTGCTGCTGCTTTTAGTAGAATAAAAGAAAATAAATCATTGTCTGACGCACTGTCTTTACACTGTTTCTTCTGTGGGGATACAAACTTAATTTGCAGTGTCACTTTGGTTTAAACAGTCTTCTGTTTAGGTCTGAACTATAACCACATGCAATTAATGTCACTTCTGTAGTATTTCATGAGAAGGAGGAATTTTTTCTTCTCATTTAGAAACTGTTGCTTCAGGAAAGGCTGAGAAAAATTTTCATGGCTAAAGAGACTGAATAGGATTTCCAAATACCCTTTGAATTTGTCCCATAAATTCATACATGAAAAACTGAATGTGCTCATACATCATTAACAGAATGCCAGTCCATGAAAGGTAAATCTCATGGCTGCAGGTCATACTAAATAAACTGGGCCACTTCTGGCCTGTAAGTTGAAGTGACTCCATCTGTGTCTTGGGAAAAATATCTTGCTTGCTTAACTTGGAGAGAGAACTAAAGGTTGGGCACAAATATTTTTTCAGGTGATTATTGGAAAGTGGAAAGAAATGTATTGACATGGTAACTCTAGTTTTCTTATACCATATAAAAATGAGTATAAAAATACCTATTTCCTCCAGTAGAAAATGGATCGATTTAGTTTAGACTATTAATACATGTATTAAACAAAGATGTATGTACTCTAACAGTAAATATAGGGCTCCTGAAAGAAGTACAGTAACACATTTTTAGCTGGTCACAATAAGAAACAATTTCTCCTTTTCTATTAATTTTTTTTTTCTACTAAATCCTAGAAGTTGGTTTGTTTGTTCTAATGATTTCTCATAAATGTCTGATCCTTGAACTCCAGCTAAGGTGTGTTTTTCTTCAACAAATACGCCCAATGTCATATATTCCCATCAAGAAACTGCCAGTTCTGTGCAGCAAAATTCATGTAGATACCAGAAGGCCTTGGGGTGGGTCCAGGGAGCAGAATAAAGGAGATTTTGCATAGAGATGCAAGTGAGACAGTTGCCTACCCTGGCTAAAGAGAGTGAAGAGCAGTTAATTAAAACTGTGGGAGTCAGTCAGAGTAAATGAACTTTCTGCTAAGCAGTGAAGAACCACATTTTTGTGGGTTTTAACTACCTGGTCATATTAAATTTGGGACTGGGTGCACTGCTGCTTGGAGATGACTCAGCAGGCTGCAGAAAAACAAGATTATATGGTCATTTCTTGGCTTGTGTGATCATCCTGTGTCTGTTAGAACTTTTGAAGTGGACAAATGAGAGGTCAAATACACTTGACAAAACAGAGAAAGGTCTAAAAGTTTTGGGGAGGAAGAGTGCTGAGATAAGGAAAGCATGTTAATGCTCCGATGGAGTGAAAGTCAGCCAGTTATTTCGTATCACATTGGAAGGAAGTTTTATAAATCCTGTAACTACGAGGGAAAACAAGCATCTTTTTGGAGGAATACAATTGCATTTCTCAGTCCAGGGCTCGCTCTTGATTGGTTCTCTGGTGTCTAGTAAGGCAAAAATTCCAACTGATTTTTTTTTTTCCTCAAGTTCTTCATAAAACTCTCTCATCTATGGATTCCTTGGTATCTAACAACAAAGGTGTGCTTCCACTATGGTGTTAGTGTAATGAAATTAATAACTGTATGCGAACTATATAGAAGCTTTTAGCAGTTGTGGTGTTTATAGCAATGCCTTGTTCACTTTGGAGGACATCAGTTCACATTTCTTAACAGTGAGCACTTCTCTCAAAACTTAAATGCATGTTTTTATGTGGAGAGTGCTAAAAACAGTTATGTGGCTAAATCTGTTACAAAAATCCAATTGAAGCATAGAATCATGGAATAATTTCAGTTGGAAGGTGCTCCTCTAGTTTGTCTAGTCCAGCCTCCTACTCAAAGCAATTTACATCAAGTTGCTGAAGCCTTTCTCCAGATGACAAACCTAGCAGATTACTTGGATCTGTTTGATAATCACTTGTCAAAAGAATAGACTTTTCTTGGATATAAAGCAACTCTGAGGGCACCAGGCCAGAAGATCCTTTTCTGTGTATGGAGACGGCTGCAGCATACAGAGTAGCATCTCCTGGGGTAGCTTGAAAAGCCACATTTCCTTCTTTGTGCATCTTCATATGTTTTCCCTTTGTAATTTCCTTAGTTGTTTCTCTTTTACTAAAAGTGGCTAATGTAGAATATCAGCATGAATAAATTAATATAATGCTTTAAAGAAGTGGAACTAATCAAATGTGTCTGTAGTCATCGTAACCAGTTTTCTGCCCAATTATCTCACAAACTGTGATAATTTTGTGATAATTCTGTGATAATTTTGTCACTTTTTAAAATTAAAATAATGTTTTCCTGTATATACAAACAGTGCTTAGTGCGATTAGGCTGAACATAGTTGGAATTTTAGAACACTTTTAGTCAGTGGAAACATGACATATAAAAGGACTGAATTGGGAAAAAAAAAGAGAGGGTGGTGGTGTTTGGGGTTTTATAACAATGAATAGCACTAGTTGTGCTAAGCTACCGGCAGAAGTGGACAATATCAATTGGAAAATGGATGAGAAAACTTCATCATATGATGCAGCAGTTCTGTTTCTCTGACAGAAAAATAAGAGGAAGTAGACACATGGCTCTGCTTAATAATATGAAGCAACACAGAGTTGAAATTAAGATGACATTTAGTTCTACTTCTGTACTGGGATAAGGGCCCTATTGTAACAAATAATGTGTAAATTGCCTCCTTGATTATACAGATAATTGCCAGTCATCTCCAACATGGTTGTTTTTAGCAAACTGACACGAAACATTAATTAATAGAATTTTAGGGAGTATCCATGAACAGATAGAGTAAAATAATTTTGACATAAAATATTGTTAAGACAACAATGAAGTGACTGAAAAAGAGCACAGATAATACAGGCCAGTTGGAGGCTATTGTGAAAAGGCCTTGCTTATAAAGTCCAGAATAAATACTACTAAACTCTGGAAGTTTAAGTGAACAGAATCACAAGCTTTCCTCAGCTTGGCCAATAAAGAATCTAATTGTTGTCCACGCTCTGGATTCATCATTTTTGAGATCCAAGGATTTCATTCATGTCATACATCAAAGCTTAATAGTCCAGGTCTGAATGTTCATGGTCATTTTCATGTGTAGATCTTTCATAGATCAAAGCATAAAGCTGTCCTTAGACTGTTTTCAATTTATGAATGTAAATGGAAATTCTTTAAACACCACCCACCCTCCCCCACCCCCCCAAAAAAATTACATGGGAAGTGTTTAATCATGAAAAGGTAGCTGTAAATTATTTTGTATTTTTTTATAAAACTTTTCAACTATACAGATCTTTTTTTTATTATAAATTTATCTAATCAACTTTTTTTATATTTGTAGTTTACTGTTTTCCACTGGTTTTTAACTCTGGAACATTTACAAATAGAAAAACAATGTTTCTTTTCTTAAAAAATATCTGCTATTTATCTTTATTTCAAGGAGCTTTATCTAGAATGGGCTTGTAATAATCATGTAATGCCCATAATTGGTTAACAAAAATCCTTCAGTTTAAAACAAGGAGTAATAAACAATTTTGTGTCTGTGCTGATAGTGCTGGAGTGAAGGGAAGGAAAGAATGATGGAAGGAGTTTATGCAAAAAGCACATACATAGCCAGCAGTCTGTGTGGAAATCTGTTTTTTTTCTTTAAAATGTGGTTTGGAAAATCACAATCAAAACTTTTCAACAGCACCCACATCTATAAGCATCTTCTCTACAGAAATACTTTTTGTTCAGTATGCAATTGCTGTGGGATGTGTTTATATTCAAAACCCATTAAATTATTGTTACAAAAAGCCTGGATTTTCTTTAACTGTTGAAGAGACAAAAGGATTTTCCTTTTCAAACAAATTAAGAGTTTAAAACAAAAAAATCTTTTTTTGCATAGAAGTGTAGTATTCAGATAACTGTTTCCCAGAATACTCACTTAATATGAATAATTTCCTTTTAAGAGCTGATTATTTTATAAAGATTCTAATAAAACTTATTCTCTGTTTTACTTTATTTTTTTGAGTACTTCATTGAAATTTATTTGGTAGGCAAACAAGGAATTGGCTAATGCTGACCTGAGTTTTTTTATGTTTTTTTGAATAAAGGCAACAAAGATAATCAGTGAAATAATGTATGCATATATACTTTTCATGGAAGTGTGAGCAGCTTATTAAAATGTGTGTAAGTACCATAGGGAATTAGAAAAAGTAAATGTTACAGTGCATCATAAAATCTCTATTGCAGTTTTTCTTTAATTGCAAAAGGTTTAAAACTGCAGAGGTAATGTTATGTAGGAAAAACACTTTTTAGGAAAAAAAGTCATGGAATTTCAAGGAGAGGTATTTATTTTAAGGCATAGAGTTTTGAAACAGCATTACACAACCAGCATTTTCAGTTCTTTTCTTCCTGTGCTAAGGCAAAAAAATTGTAACAGTGAATGTTTTAAACTTCTCCCTGTAATTTATTTTCTAGTCTTTCAGATTTCAATCCAGAATGTTTTTATTCCTCAGGATATGTCCTTTTTTATTTAACAAGATTCTCTCAACATTTAATTTGAATATGCAGTCTTTTTTATATATATTTAATAATCTTTACCATTATTAATTATTGAATTGGGTTAAATCAAAATTAAATTAAATAGCAAGTTCTTAATATTGTCCTTTGCTATTTTACTTGAACCTGTCCTTTTTTTAGGACTTAGGAAGGTTGTCTTTGTCTTCCATAAGAATCCCATACCTCTCTCTGGAACAGGACTTGGAAGGAAAGTCTTCTCCTGCTTTATATTTCTTTCCTATCTTTAGTAGAGAGGCAAAAAAAAAAGTCTACTTAGACCTTTAGCCCAGTAAAATATTCATATGTATGGATAGCATTACATGGAAACACCACTCCTAATTAACATTGGCATGTTTGAGGCTATTGCAGCAGTTATTAATTTAAAACCCTCAGTGGAAACTAATTGTAAAATAACAGCTGGAACTGCCCATTTAGTTTCAGATATGTAGCTTCTTAATTATCTAATACCAAAAGCTATTCAAAGCTAAATTTATATTTGGCATTCAATTTTTAAAATGTTTGGCTTTAGCTATCAATCTTATTATATGGAAATTTCTTTAATTGTGAGTTTTACTCGAATTTGCAATAATACATAATTAATTTGCCTAAACACATACATTTAAAATGTTTCCTTATAGTGTTATAGTGAAAATAAATTTCATAAGAAAAGCATTTCTGAAACTTTATTTTTGTATTTAATTTATCAGTTTAATCACTGTGTGCTCAGAAAGCATACCCACTTTATATTTTCTCTTTCATTTAGTAGCACTGAATTTTTTTTAATCTGATTCTTCGAATAATTTTAAATTTATTTGTGTGGTTCCTCATAGAAAGCAAATCGAAATATGCTTTACAGAAACATTCCTATCAAAGAACACTGCCGTTATTGTGTCATTTAAGCATCCATTTGTTGTTAATCAGGACAGCTCTTTTGGAAACCTTATTAAATATGTCAGGGAAAAAAATGTCAAGTACAAGTAAATGTCAGTGCACAAGTAAATTTCACTAAAGAACGAACTCAAAGGAATAACAAATTCATTGAAACAGAGCAAAGGTGAAATCTGTAAAACTCTTTTATTTTTTGAAGTATCCTAGTGACTCTCAAACAATGCATGTATTAAAAGATTTGAATATTAAAAATAACATATCTTCTCAATGATTTATTGTTACTTTCAATTTTGTTTTGAGACCTTAATATACATTCTATCTGCAAAATTTTTTCTTCCTTTCAGTTGGATGCACTGCTTCTGATTTGGCTGAGGTATTTGCACAAATCTATTCTTCATCCTAGTAGCATCCCAGCCCTCAGTGAGGAGGATGGGGGAGGAGGAGTGAAATTAATTTTATGGAGATTCATCGAGATGTGTTCACATGTGCCCAGTAGTCCTGCTCTAGAGGCAGGCAGAGATTTCAAAGAGCACCTTCATAGATTGCTCAAATTTCTTCCAAATTTGATCTGGAAAATCATGGGAACTTGCTCGCGTGTTTGGGAGGGACTCCAGTGGCGAGGCATGGTGAGGGCAACCACTCCAAGCTTGGTCACCTTGTGGAGGTGACTGTTCTTTAGCTGTGCAGGGCAACACAGTGGTCTTCCCTGGCCTCGTGTACCAGTTCCACATCAGTGCCTGGCTAGCTATGACTGGCTTGCACACACACTCAGTGGGCAGATATGATGATGATAACCGTGTGCTCCATGTTCAAGCCTTGTTTTAGCTGTTTGCCTCACTCTGTTTGCTTAGCAGTGAAGGAGTTGCAGTAAAGATCTCAGTCTTAGTGCTTACAGCAAATGCATTTAGTTTTTTTGGTAAAACTTTTGAGTTTACAGTGTGGTTATGATTGTTTCATTGCTCAGGTATAGTTCATTCTCACTGACACCTGTGTGTGATTTAGAACTGAATTGGGAATCTGTTTTCAGACTCCCTTTAAACTGCCCTGTGGGTTCAGGTCAGACAGTTTAGCTGTGAACTTGGGAGACAGGCATGCAAGAAACATCTCTTCAAAAAAGAAGTCTACAAAGTGTTCAATACCGTATTTTATATAATTTATTGTAGCATGTACTCTATTTCTTTAACTATTTAATCATGCCTTCATTTAACAGTTTAAGGTCAGAAGTAAATAGCAGTTGTAAAGTAAAACTTTCACAAGGGCATTGCTTTTTCTCTTGTGCCAGTGCTATACACTTTGTTCTATAAAAAGGTTTCTCAGCTGTGGGTGATCCTAACCTCCGTATATCTGCAAAGTCAAGGCTAGTTGTTAAAGTCAAAGATACACGACAGCCTGAACTCAGAGTTTCCTTGGTCTTCTGATATTTCTTGGTATCTCAAATACTGTTTTAACACAGTTAATTAGTATTTGTTCGGTGGTATATGATATGTGAAGTTCATACCACTTCAGTTTTGAAATCTGTCATGTGTTTATGGTGACTGAGTGGAGAAGAGATTAGGATTTCTTTTGTTTGTACTGGTTTGAGGTGCTGTTTAAAATAGGGGTTTTTTCCTTTTTTTTTTTTTAAATCAGTTCTGCTGTGATGAAGCCTATTAGAGTGAAATAAAATCAAACAAATCAAAAATTGTTTGAATTTTGGTTAGTTTAAATCCTTTTAAACTTATTATTATATTCCATTATCTTTTTATATACTGAAATGCTCAATATTTTGAACTACTTGCCTTGACATTTCCTAATCTTTAGATGATAAATACTTATGCATAGTGTATTCTTTATTTATACCTTAAGGTTATTATAGTTTGTGTCATCATCTTCCTAGGAAGAGTCATTTCTCCTTCTTTTTGTTTCATAACCATTTGCATATTTTACATGAACCCCTCAGAAATATCATGTCTCTGGTTCTTCTCAACCAGCACTGAAACAGACCTACACAGAGTTTGTGTAACTATTTGTTTCCCTTAACTCCAATAATGACCCTTCCTCCCATTTGAAAATTCTTCCCCAAATTAATTATTGATTTACTATGGTGGAGGAAAAATGTGTCAGATGTTTGAAGAGCTCTTTGAGTAGAGAAGTCTCTTACCCTCCCACTGAAGGGAGTGAAGTGCACACTAGCCATGCCCAGTGAGGGTGCTAAAGGAGTAAAGTGTGGCCCTGGGCTTCCTTGGGGCAGCCCAGAGTGGGATGGGTTTAATGTGGATTTTTAACATTACTTTAGCCATGGTCTTCTTTGAGCAATGAGTTTTGTGCCCACATAGGTTGCAAATCTAAACTTGAGCTGTTCTAAGATCTTCTTCTCTTTGCAGCTCCATGATGTTGCTGGTTGTACTTGTATAGTGAGCTGGCTGAGGGAGATGAAGGAGCTCAAAAAATTTTGGGGGCATCAGGCAATTTTTTTCAGTCAGGTCATTGCCCTGAACCTATTTACTGTATAGGCACATAGGGATTAGCCCTAGCAAAAAGAGATAGTATTGCAGCAGCCTGGGTTTGGACCAGCTTAATCTGCCATCATGCTTTGGGCTTTTGAAACACAGCACAGAATCTGACACTATGAACTAAGAATTTTAATAAAATTCTCAGATTCAGCATTAACATTATTAAACATACTGTAACGGTTTAAAAAGGTAAACAAAATCTGGCACAGAGACAAAGAAAAAAAGACATTAAATACCATTTTAAAATCCCAGGATACCTTTCACAGTTTACATACTCAGCAACTTGAATGCAATGAAAAATTTTTCAGATAAGCTGTAAAACTGGAAAATGAAAGGAAATCTGAAAGGTAAAGTTATGTTTTATATGAGTTGCGTTGTATGTTTTATGTTATAAAGCAACGTTATTGAAGTTTTTATTTTTTATATTTCTTTTCTTCTTTCAAGTTTACCTCCCTTTAATCTTTCCTTTTCTCTCAAGTAGCTTTATATTTTCCCTGTTATTGTACAATACTGGAGGGAACGAGAGGAGGTGTTTGGGTTTCTGTTAATGTGGGAGAAAATAATTAGTCCTTAGGAATTAATGCCATTTAAGAGTTGGAGTGGCCCCCCTATACATGTTACTTAAGTAACTTAAGTTCAGTTACTTTACACAAACTCATTATAGTTTCTTCCCAGGGTTTCCTTTGCCGATTCTTAAAATATACAATTGAATCCACATATCAAAGTTACTTTTCTGTCTTATATAATGAAAATTAACATCCAAAAAAAGTCTTGGCTGCGATAAATAATTTATTCTAAAATAATTCAGGAGAGGTTTTCAAAACCTTGTATTCTATAGAGTTTTCTTCTAAACTGTGAGTAAATATAATTTCCATCAGATTTGGTTTCAACAAATGTTTTGTTTGTTGCAAAGTATTTTCCAGTAATATATAAAGCAGACTTTTTTTCTTTGTAGTTTTTTTAATTATAACAGGATCTCAAGTTAAATATAATGCAAGTTGTGTGCTTCTGTTACTGGGAAAACCATATCCCATTTGTAATGAGACATTTGTTAACTTCTGTATACAGATTGCGGTTCATTCCATAAATATTTGTGGGTTCTCTGATGTCCCTCACAGGGTTTTATCTATGACAAATTCATACCACAGTTCTTAAACTACTTTTTGGATAGATTTCTTTCTTTTGCAAAACTGTTTGCCAGTCTTTTTTCCATTTAATGTTTTTAAGTATTCCTACTTTAGTTTTCAATTATTTAACAAAAAGGATTATCAGAAATATACAGAATGGTTACATGTTATTTGAGCATATTTCTCTATGGGATACTACTCAAAACTCCCACAACAAATTTAAATCCTTATTACTATTATCATGAGAAACTCAAATTGTACTGTTTGAGTATGGTTCCTCACGCTTACTGTTTTTCCAAGATAGTTTAGTGTTCAACCACCTTAAGTACAGTCAACTGTCATGCTTAATGTTTCTTACATTTAAGCTCGTACTATGCACACTGCTTTACCTCCCATTATTACTATTAAATTTGATTATGCTGCTGTAAAAAACAGATTAAAAACTATGTACAGTGGTTTTGTTGCATTTCAGAAGCTATTATTTTAAATTTTTTTTTTTGTCCTTAAAGGTACAGATCGATCGCTTTTTTTGTGTGTGTTTAGGACTGGTTCATATTCTTATGGGCTTTATTAGTTATAGGACACAAAGATAAATGTAGCATTCTTCAGCCTCTCAAAATATTTTTCATACCCTCTGAAGCTTTTCGTTGTTAGGGTTGGTTTTTTTTTCTGTGAGAAGGCAATGGCTAACACTGGTATGTTAATGACTAACACAAGTACATGTTGAGAGTAATAAAATACAGAGATAATATCAGGCATCTCCATTGAGTTCTGTGTCAATGATTGGCATAAATCACAGATGATCCATTTTTCTGGCATGATAGTGTGTGTTCTCCAGCAATAAAAAATAAACAGGTGTGGAGGTGGTACAAATAGAATGTGGGAGTATCTGTACATAGATATATCCTGTACTTGCAGGATAGGAAGAGAACAGATTTGAACTCTTCCTGATAATGATAACCAAAGTTATCTTTGTATGTGATAGTATTTCAAGAAACAGGAAGAATCTTGTTGGTTAGCAAATCCAGCTGCAAAGCAAATCTGAAATTTTTCTGTTTCTGAGTTTAAGGTTGTATGTGTATTTATGTGTGTATGTATTCAAGAAAAATTCAGAGGAATGCAATTCTCTGGTATGTGTTGGTTCAGACTCTTTTTTGATATACTGTTCTCCAGATAGCTTTCAGTGGTTGATTTTCCATGTTCTTGGCATAATAAAAAAATGCCTGATATATTATGTGCAAGTGTTGTAGAAGTTGTTTTCTAAAAATAATTTTTTAAATCTACATATTGTATTCTTCACACACTGCAGCTTATAAAAAAAATAAAAGTAACTGCATTTACTAAATTGGGCTCAAGTTAACTACAGATGATAGAATTTGCTGTTTCCCAAATGGGCAGTGTAGCGAACTGGGTGTGTGTTTGTATCTGTGCTTGCACTTGTGTAGTGTCCTTGCATATTCTTTTTAGCTCCAGGCAGAAAGTAAAACTTTCTGGTGGTTTTCTTCCTAACCACCACTATTTATATATTTTGGTTGCCTCATGGATTGATTGACCTACCTATCATTGGAATCTGTAGTCCTCATAGTGTTGTGAATACACACGGATATTTTGACCAGATGAGGATGACTTTTGCCTGATATTGCCCTGTAAGTGGAGCTTACTTAAAACCTGTGTTTAAAAGAAACCATCTCAACAAGCTTTGTGTACATACTGAATAGTAGGCTTTAACCGATTTAATGTGAAGGCTTTATATTTAATATTTACAAAAGCAATGGTATATTCTCTGGCTTCCTATGGAAGGATGTAGGTTTCTGAGAATATGTTGTCTCCTGCTGCCAGAAGTTACCTCGGCAACACTTTATAATGAATGAGAATCTGCCTGAGTTTGTGCTCTGCTTGATTTTGTTACATTCTTTACCTGTTCTTTCCAGTTCTCTTAAGATTTTTATGTATTTTGCACTTTTGTTCTAAAGATGAATTTTGAGGTCAACTCCTAATAGGTTTTGTCTGGCTTAGTTTTCATCTTTTAAAGCATATTCTAAACATGTTAAAAAACCTTTACATAAGTAAACCTTTAAAGTGGTGTGTCTGTACTCATGTAAAAATTTGCTTTCAAAAAGTTCAATATATTGGTATCACAGTTTAAGATTTAGAGGTAGTATGCTTTTAAAACAAAAGCTACCAATTTATTTTTTCATCATAGAAGAAACAGAAAGCTACAGTCACTTCAATCTGAAATAATTATTTGTAAATTTAAGTTGCAGTAATTGTATTTAATAACATGAAGGAATTAGTGGGTTTACAATTAACTGTAAGAATGGGACTCAAAATGTGTGGTTTATAGTTGTAGTTTTGTTACAGATTTTAAGGCAAGAATCTATGTATCAATTTCATTTGTAAACTGACCTTTCATGCAGATCTTTACCACATCATCTGATGTTTCGCTAAATTAATTAAAGATGCTTGGAAAAAAATTAGTCCTTTCAGTGATGTGCAAAATACTTCTCAATAGCTTTAGTCTCTTGTTTCTTTTAGAAAACCTTTGTAGATTTCTCTGTGGAAGTTTGCACCCTTTGTCAAAGTTTTTAGCTCTTGAAAACTTTCTCTAATGATTGTAAGTCAAGGAGAATGTGCTTGATGTCTAGGTGTGATTCCGTGAGTCATACTTTGTGAAAGAATAGAAACAATATAGTGAAGAGGAGATGAGGTCTCTAGTAATAACATACCTAAAAGCTTTACGTTAAATCTCTAAAAAAAATGGTGAAATATTGTCAACGGCTGTATCATAATCTCCACAATCAAAATAAGCTGTAGTGGAGCACTTCCTCTGCTTCAGTCCTCCTGCAAAGGCAGAACTAACTGGAAAATGCTGCCGGGGAAGTGGTTTGTGCAGAAGGATAGTTTACTTTCATAATGGAAGAGATGGATGTTCAAAAGCTTTTTCTGAGAGGGGAAAAAACCCTATAACATCTTAGGAAATCTGGAAGGTTTGGGGACTATGCTTTATCTGTTTCTCAAGCAGTTGTCGAGAAACCTATAAAAATCCAATAAGGAATAATGAAGACAAGACAGGTTGAGGGCACTCTGTACTTCATGATGCTCAGGAAGAATTCTCTAAGCAAAGAAAGAAGAAAACTTACCAGATAAATTGCATTTTGTCCTGTCTTTTGATAATGCCACCTTGATTGTTCAAGTCCTAATATTTTCTAAAAAGAAGACAGGAGAAACATCAGTTTGAACAATTGCCTTTCAGCTCTTCATTCCTTCAAGAGTTAAAATGAGTATGCTTGCCTTTACACTAATCATTTTCTGTATAACTGAGGTCTGGCCTGTTGGTTAGCTTCTGTTTGTGTAGCAAGAGTTAATACCCACAGGCCTGTGAACTCAAAGCTGTCATTCTCTCAGGAAACTAAGAGTGGTAGAACCTTGATATTTTGTGAGCACTGATGATGTTACACTGATCTCTCTGAACTTAGGGCTTACTCATTATATAGGACATAGGTGAAGAAAAGTAAAATTGAATTTAAATCACAAAGAAAAAAGTCCAGATTCACAGGTACAAATATTCAAGATGCATTTTCATGAAAATTAATTTTAGGGAGGTATAATATCTTTTAAAAACTGGGAGGAGTGGGAGTACCCTAAATTCCTTGCCTGAAAATATAATACAGCAGATGCAATTATGCAGATGTGTGTCACGTCTGAAGAGGAGACTGTGGCAATTATCAAAGGAAATTGACATTCACATATGCATCAATATCTTGAGAAACCAGTTGATATGCAATGTAAATTAGGAGGAAAGTGGGAAAAGAATGAATATCTAAAAATACTCTTTTCATCATGAAAAAAAATCAACATTAGGGCAAATCTGGATTTCTCAGGTAGGCCAATTGTGTTTTCAACAGGAAATTTAAAAGCTTCTCAACTGGGTAATTGAACTCACTTGTTTTTTGCAATGTTTAGGTGATTTTTACTTCCTTTTCTAAAGTTGTCTTGACATCTCTTAATTTTCCATCTTCACTGCAAAAGTATCAGTTCAACAGTCTGAGTTTGACCCTATGTTCAGGATTAAAGGGCCATCTTTCCATAAAGATTGTCTTGGTACTTTCCTGAGGCAACTTGAATATTACTTTTGATACTGGTAAATCGAAATAAATCTAAATATTAGGATCATACAATATGTATTTGTGGTGGTTTAGGCCCTGCCGGGACCAGAGACCGCATTGCCGTTGCCCCTCCCCCACCCCCAGCCAGTCAGGCTGGCAGTGAGGCACAAACCCCAGGTTAAAATAAGAGGAAATTTAATACAACAGTGTGATAAACAATCTGAACAACAACAGTAGCAATGATAGCAACAATAAACAGCAATAACAGTAAACAAGACAAAAGATATACAGAGGAATACCGCAATGGTTACAGACAGCTCGCTCACGTGCTCCCTTCCACCAGAGCCACAAAGGAAAAGTTCCTGTGCTCCCGCACCCGGACCTGACATCAACATGGTATGAATAACCCGGCTGGAGATCCCTTCCCCCTCTCTGCTGGGGGAAAACTTAACCTTATCCTAGCTGAATCAGGACAGTATTTCACTTCAGAAATGGAGAAGCCAGAACCTATCAACAGACTAGCAGTGGCTAACTGGCTACAGTTCCGTAACAAATGTATTTAGAAGTAAACTCCTCTTCAATATATCTTGTTAGGCATACTGAATTTGGAAGTGCCGTTAACAGTAGTTTAATGAACTTTTAAGGAAAACAAAATACTGGTTTTAACATGAAAGGTAATACATTTCATAATGAAAACTGAGTGAACTTTCTACCAGGACAGTTTCTTAGTGATATTTAATGGAAAAAGCAGTGTAAGGTCTTCTCAGAAGAACAACTAAAGGAGTTGATTTTTAAGACTTTGTTATTGACATATTTTACACTATCATATATAGTATTTTAAAAATAGTTCCAGCTTGCCATTATGAATACTATTCTGCAAAAAGAAAAAGAAAATGCAAGTGGTGTCTTGAGAAATTAATTGAATCAGTCCCAAAGATAAATGTGATTTGACTTGCAAATTTAAATATTAATGGTTTAGAGTAGTTTCTTGTATTATCTGTGCTATAGAAATCATCTGTTACAATATACATGTGCTGCGAATATGAATTCATACACATTTTAATATAAAGGAAAAGCTGATATTTATTTCTAACATTCTATACTACTTCGTGTAGAATCTGATTGATGTCCAGGTATGAGTTCGATATACTGACTCAACAGTGAGAAGAAATCCTGTCCCATGTCAGCTTATCAAACACACTGTGGACAGTATGTCCTCTAGCTTGTACCATCATACCAGGTTGTACTGCACCATTTAAAGAAATTCTATGCATCAGATATGAAGACTCTGTTCAGTGAAACTCAACCTCAGTATTTCCAGGTGAGTTTACAGAACATCTGAAAAGACTGAGGTATTGTGCCACTAAACTAGGTGAATCAATGAAAACAGAGTAAAATACAGGTGAAAGCAGTGGGAAAATCACAAGATTATTTACTTTAGCTATGTGGTAAATCAAATACACATGAAATTATTGAAAAATCAAAAATAAAAATCCTATTACTGCCAAACAGCATTATGTTTTGAGATAAAATTATTTCTACCATGAAACAAAAACATAAAAGTCTTTGGGTTATACTGTATTTTGGCTTTTTTGCTAACCCTCATCCCAGACTTCCACTCCACCCACTTAGTGTTCAAGCTCTGTCCTCACTTGACTATTTAGAGAAACTCTATTCCACTTGTTTTTTCTAGAAACATTTGGCATCCAAAAATATCATACAGACCTTCCCTTAGAATTGTGCATACTTATCATTTATACAGTCTGTCAACTGTATATTTATACTATGCTCCCTGAATTTTCGTGAATTCTTCAAAACTACAACGAGATTCCTCAAACTGTCTAAACATTAAACAGTATAAAAATGAAAAACTGATCTTTAAAAGTTCAGGCTTGTTCATGCTGTTATTTTTACTGAGGAATTTAAACAATAAAATTACAAAATAATTAAACAGATGACATCTAAATGCACAGCTGCAAACTGCAGCTTTGTTTCATTTTACGCCTTTTTTTTTGAGAGACTGAAATTACTTTATAGTTTACCATACCATACCTTATTGCCATGGGATCATTCATACTGTGTTCCAGATACAACTCTAGAAGACAACTGCACTGCAGAAGTTCTTCAGCTTCTTTGCACGCAATTACTGTACCAGAGTCCTTGCAACAAGGGGCTACTTTTAAATGTCTGGTCACCTCACAGGATATGTAGAGCATTTCCTGCCCGTAGGACTAGAGGAAGGAAACATAGGGCCAAAATGTTTGATGTGTGATCCACTGTAATTCCTTTCATGTAGCTTTTATATGATCAATGCACTGCTACCAATCCTGACCTTGGTGTGGTCCACTTCACTAAAATCTGACCTTCCTAAATGGTTAGCAAATGGAATTATAGTAGCACCCACCTGGCACCACCACTGTAATTAGTGAACATGAGGGGGTGTTGTTATTTTTTCCTCTGAATTTGTACCTCCTGGGTTTCAAAACAAAACTATTTCAGTCGTTACATAAATAGTATCTTGGTAAAAAAATGCAGTAGTTAATTTTTATGCATGCTTTTATGTATTCGCGTTCTTATAGCATTGTATATCAGATGATCTCAAAAATGTTTTCTTTGTAATTAATTATATTCACAACATCATTTTGGCATTATGCCCACATGTATGACTAAACTGTTGAAGAGGTTAATGTTGTTGCTTAGAGTCATATAGTAAGTGAGTTTAGAGAGAATAGAAATGAAATCTGCCTCTCCTGTTTTCTTTTTGATTATTGCTATTATTATTTTCCATAGAAGAGTTATTGCTGCATAACTGGGAAAGTCTAGAAGCAGAGAGAAGGGATAAGTCTGTGTTTCTATCTGTCCCATCTACATTTGTTTCAAATGTGACTCTTTAATACCTGGCTTGGACATATTTAAGAGAAACAGTTATAGGTAGTGTGATGGCTTTGCTGAAGATACTGAATACCTTCTCTTAGCGTCATTCTGTTTGCCAGGAATTGAGATCATCGTAGTAGTAGATTCTGTGCTGAACTTAAAGTGTCTAGAAGCTCAGAGTGTATTGAAATAGTGGTACATCAAGCTCTGTTTCAAGGCTAATTTTCTAAACATGTATCTAACATGTATTCCAGACTGTGACACCGAGGAGAATTGAAGACATGTAATGGCACTCAACTAAATCTTAGTACTCTTTTAATTGATGATCTGTTCTGGATGATCAGAACGTAGATGATTCGTTCTGTACATCCAATTGTCTTGTAGGTTTTTTCCACCAGCCACTTTAACATTCATGTTTTGAATGTGTCTTAGCACACACTAATCCATAGCTGAATCATCTTTTTTTTAATGACTTGCAAGTACCAAGTTCCATAATTTCTCCAATATGCTTATCCTTGTGTTACTTAAAGATCTTCGTAGCTACTTGGTTACTCATACTCTTTAGCTTTACTTACACTTATACCAGTACTTTTCTTTGCCATGATAGTCGTCTGTAGGTATGCATAACAAAAAAGGGAACCAGTGCCCAAGAGACACAAGTCAGACATTTATCCAACATTAGTTTAAAATAGAGGAAAATTTCCTGTTATACTTGTACTTTTGTTTCACTCTATCAATTGTTTGAAGCAGTCCAGCACAATCAGAAGAAATTTTTCTATATGTTTCAGTCACTGCTTATCTTTTTTTTCAACCTACTAATTACATAAATAATCTACCTCTAAGTTGATTCATGTCTATTCACAAAAGCTATAAATCATTATATGCTTGCAAATCATTATGAAGTT
The DNA here is from genome assembly GCF_965140245.1 of Athene noctua. Classification (NCBI taxonomy): domain Eukaryota; kingdom Metazoa; phylum Chordata; class Aves; order Strigiformes; family Strigidae; genus Athene; species Athene noctua. Next base: position 24,469,105 of record NC_134038.1, on the reverse strand, counting down.
AGCAGTATGACAGTTGATGACTACAGACCATATTCAGTTAAAATTCAGTGAATAACTTCTTCCTTTACATTAGTGATGTAATGTATTTTTCCACTATGTAAATGTTTAGAAGTGGTCAATCATTTTTATTTTGATCATGGAGCTAGCACTGATGTTTCTTTTTATAAGGGTCTTCCACATCTGAAGATGAACCCAGGTACCGTAACCACTTTGACTTACAGGACACCCACTGTGTAGTGTCTTCTGTAGATAATGCTGATGTGTCTGGCTGTACAGAACACAACACAAGAGCTAATCAGGGGCAGTGTAGTTTTCATTGCTAAACAGATTCCTGTGAAGATTAAATAAATGTTAAATTGAAAAGTGATGTGAGTATTAGACATGTAAACAAAATAGTATCGCTTGCTAATCAGTAAAGCATTAAACAAAGGAGCCTTACTGTACTCAGTTTATGTTTGTATTTAATAAAAATTTGCTGGTATCCAGTCCAGAGTATGCTGTCACCAAGTCTGGAGGTGAGGCGTAGTTGAGTTGTTCTGAGGCTGAGCTGGAGAGGGGAGAAAGATCAGCTGCCAGCAAAGCCAGTCATATGTGACAAAGTTCCTGGGGAAAAGAGGCAGAAACAGTGGGAATTGGAGTTTACTGCTGACAGCATTTGAGAGCCTGCTCTACTGACACAGACTAAAACAAACCATTTCCAATATCCTGGCAGTCATAAAACGCTGTGTTTGTTAAACCACAAATAAATCTCCCTAAGGACAGGTGGCAGGGCCTTCCTTTCTCACCTAAGGATGTCTCCTCCTTGCTTGTTGCAATAATAGAATTTTACCAGATGCTTTTCTTTAATTTCAGCATTAGTGCCCTGATACCATCTTTCTTCTCCCTCCTGTCCATTCCTGTGCTCTACTTCTTTTTCTCTTTACCTTCTTGTTATTCTTTCTGTCTTCCTCACAAATACATGTTTTTAATCTCTAAATTTAGGCAGATCGAAGTCTTTCATCATGAACTGTCATGCTACAGGATTTCTTTTATTGCTGTTCTAAGATCATGTCTATGTATGTTCTGTGATGTTGGGGAAGTTCTGTTTCTCTCTCGATCATGTCTATGTATGTTCTGTGATGTTGGGGAAGTTCTGTTTCTCCCAGTGGCTCAAGTGATTGATAGATAGATAGATAGATAGATAGATAGATAGATAGATAGATAGAGTCTGTAACTTAAGAAAAAAAAGTTTCCTCTCTTTGGAAAGCCAATTCCTGTCTTGTGTTTTACTGATAGAAGCTTAGCATTTTCAAAGGCCAGTATTCATATCATTGATGTTCTAGGTTTACCATATTTTCATTCTGTGCCCTTTTTAACATCTGTAGCATCTCACTCTAAATGGAGCTGTTGTCCATTGCTTCCCTCAGAAACAGTTGTTTCAGTTTCCCCTGTTTGGTATAACACATTTGATAGCTTTGTCGACGAGAATAAGTTAGGAAACTTTATTGGATGGAATTGGGAAAAAAGCAGTTAGGATCATTAGGTCAGTGATAAATATTGCTGTGATTTCTACACTAGATCAGTCACATCTCATTCATAGGTGATGAGCTTTCAGACAACATTTGGGCTGGGGATTCCACAAGCTTAAGCAGAAGATGAAGTGGTCCTCTTATATAGCATCTATCTTTGCATCCAACAAGGTGCCCCTGGGTTTACTCCTATAAAGTAGAGGGTATATATTGTTCCAAGCTTACTGTCTCTTTCCTTTTAAAATTAGAATAGGGAGAATCTTTTATCACCAGACATGACAGTTTAATAATTTAAATTTGGATAGATAAGTTTGTTATCTCTGTACCTGGAAGTGGCAATCAGTACACACTGAGATCTAGTAAATGCTAACAAAAATTAGCTGCTGTGTGTAAATTCTGTGAATATTTCTTAATCATTACATAATGTATAGTCTTTAAAAGCCGTTTTCCTAGCTTGTTTAACTTTTTTGTAGATCTCAGATGAGCTATAAGGGAATAGATTTAACTTCTTTACAGTAGGTCTCAGAATTATGCCTATTCAGCAGCATGTAGTAACTGGTTCAACATGAGCTGTTTCTTATATAAACATACAAAAAGCCTGACCCAGACTAAATCGATTTTAAAAAGAAAAACATTAAAGCTGTGTTTCCTGTTACATGCTCATGGTTGTCTTTCGTTACTTACGATCTTACTGTATTATTGACCAACTGTTGTATTCTACACCACCTGCTGAAAGGTTCAGATGCGATAGTGAAGTTGTTTTCAGAAGGGGAAAGCAATTAAAATCATAACCCCTACAGTGCATTTCAGTTGGTAAAACAGTGTTTAGAGAAGTCATGAATTTGGCTTACTCTGTGTCCCTGATTTTATTTGCTGCAAGGATTTCAAAAGCTGCTGAATCAAAAAGGCGGTAGCGTTCATACATAGCATGTATGCTTAAGATTAGGCCAATTCTGCTGCAGTTTACTTCTCATCCTTCTAGGAAGTACACAACTAATAAATTGGGCACACAGTCAGGAAAATAGTTGATATGGAAAACAGAAATAAGTGCTTATGTAAATGTCTGTATATAATTTATTTGGGAAAAGGCTATATTTTGATCCTTGTATATAACTGGCAGGATGTATTTTCTGAAAGCAATAATTAGCTTACTTGAAACATCAAGGAAGAAATAAATAACTAATCCTTGTATTTTACATGTATGTGTAAAATATGTGTTTCTTGAAATGGGTAATCTATAGAAACGCAATTTGTTTGCTTGAATTTCAGAGGTGTGTCTAAAGGATCAGAAGAAGAGTTTTGTATCTAAGAGATTGTTAATAGTAGGAACAGAGTGAAAATGCAATTTTTTTTATATCAGCATGAAAGTATTAGGCTGTGATATCCCAAAACAGTACAAACATTATCCAGTCCTTGAGATTTTACAGAATTAATTGGACCAAATAAAAAAAGATCCAGTGGACAAATCTTATACCATCAATGCAATATACATATATAATACACTGGTATTATATATGTAATATAGCTATGTACATATAAAATACACTAGCACCTTATGTCTGAGTAGTATCTCTGTGTATTTTGCAGCACCTAGAAATGTATGCCAAAGAGTGATTTCATAGAGTCTTACATTTAAATAAGTAAATATACGAGGGGAAGAAAGCCATTGTCACAATGAAGAGTTTCAGCTGGGTGCATACAGCCACATCTTGCTCCAGGAATTTGGTTCACAAGGCCATGGTTGTGCTGAATGAGCCTAAGGAATATAGCACTAGGTGCAGCTTAATGCAAGTTGTAAAGCTGCTCAAAAAAGAATGAATGAAAAGTACTCTTTACTGTGAACTACAGGAGAGAAGAATTCATTATGCAGGTAAAATTAGTATCATATTCTGTATTTTATATACCTAAGTGGATTTCATAAAATATGTAATTCGGTGCTTTAAGTACTATTTCACAAAACATAATCCAATATTTACTTGAATTAGACAAAAGTATCTAAATAGACACTGGGTCATACAGTAATCTACCATGGGTTTAAAAAAAAACCCAAAAAAACAACAAACCGAAAACCCAGAAATGCGTTCATATTGATGAAATAACGCCTAGAAGGAATAATAAAAGACACAGTTGTTGTGGTTAGATTTCTCTATGTGGAAAGTTGACAAACACATTCTTGAGTTCTAAGAAACCACATTTAATTTTGAAATACCACTACTGACATAACAGATTTTCAGTGTATTCCTGCTAAGCGTTTATGAAAGTTATAGGGCTACTGAACAATGCTGCCACACTGTCTCACCAGGAACGACTTGATCAAAACAGCTTTCCTGCCATTTACATGCCTCTGTGGGTAGATGTGATTAATTACTTAGTTTTCTTAATTGCTAACATACTCCATTGGTGACAATGGCAATGGTATTAGCAGTTTCAACTGTGTTTGGATTTGGGCAGCATTGGGATTGCACTTTGAAATAGGTTGCATACCTACAGGTTGCATACCTATACTTACAGATTAGATGTAGTGCTTGCATCAGAGGTTGAGATGTGCTGCTTTAATCCTTATTTATATCTAGATTGTTAGCATAAATGATTAAACAAATTGCAGTATTAAGTTCTCTGTGGAGACAGCTGTTATATACTAATGACTGGCATAAACCAACAATGTAGACTAGAACAGTAAATTGGATGGCATATGCAGTTTAGAAACTTAAACAACTCATATCAAATCAATAAAAATAGACTAGAATTTTATGTGATCATAGATTCAAAGCAAAAAAAAAAGGTTAAGCTCCCCTTTTTCTGTATACTGGCTTGTTTTGAAAAACATTAATAAGTTCAGTTGTGCATTTTTATTATAACATCAAATGAGTAGCGCACACAAAGCTGTATTGTTCCCAGTGTAGAAAGGGCAAGATAATTTTTTTGGAAGATTTACTAATGCTCATTGGCAGAAGACAAATGGTAGTAGGAGACTCATCTGATACTGGTCACTGGATAATCTGCATGGTCTCAGTAGCTTCCACTCATCCAATAGCTCTTGAATGTTTTGTTGAAGTTGGATGTGACTGTTTCACAAGCTCCGCCAAAGATTGAAATACTTCATAAAATCTAATGCAGCAGAATTTAGCAGAATCCACAAATAATGTGGTTCACTCAAAAATGCTTTTTCTCACTTGTCAAAATTAGTAACAAAGCATTATACTGAAATTTTATGTTAAAAATATTGAATTGTTTTTCCATCATCTTTTGTTTTTCCATCATAATTTTTGTTATAAAATTTTGTTAAAATTTTTGTTATTTGATATATTTGAACCATGGAACAATTGTCTCACAATAAAGTTGTTCGTAATATTGATGCGTAGATGTTCTTTTGGAGGACTTCCATGTGACATCCTTTATCTATTGAGTAGCTATGAATTAGTCCTGCATCCCCATAAGGCTGCTCATATGGACCTGATAGAAAGTGCACTGAAGTCAATGGATCGATCTCACATCACCTTTGGTGGATCTGGCTAAATTTTGGAATATATTTATTTGCTTATCTCCCATTGAATTCCATAGGAAAGAGGCAGCTGGATACTTCTGAAGGTCTGAACTTAACATAATGCTTAGCTGTAATCAAGAATGGCAAAATTGATACCTTAATTTTCTTAGTTTTGTATCTTAATGAATACTGAATTGGTCTGATTTTGACCTTTGTTGCTGATTTTTTTGTTTTATTTCCTTTGGCATTACAGGAGAGCACTGAATCTAGGAATACTTCGAGACCCTGGATCAGAGGTTGAAGACAGACAATATCAAATAGATCTTCAATCTATAAACATTGGTACTGCTCATTGGAATCAGTTGAAACCCGAGAAGGAAAATGGAAAAGGAGGGGTTTTGACAGAGAATGAAAGAAATTCTCAAAATCCAGCACTTGAATGGAACATGGCCAGTAGGTAGGAAATTTTTTTAACTTATTCTCTTGTAGAATTACATAGCACAAACACTGCAGATATCATTCACAGTATATCTGAATCAAATAATTTTGTATTGTTTTTGCTTTACATTACAACCACATTTCCATGGAGTTTTGGATGATGGATTTGAAATGCATATTACTATTAATTGTTGTATTATTGTTACACTGTAGTTACTGTCTAGTTTCCATTATAAGCTCTTCTGAGTGGCTTACGGTATGCTCATAAAATAACTCCTGAGGGCTTCAGCTTCTCAGTCTTCAAGCAATGGGAGGTTTTGGTTTTGTTTTTTCTGTGTTTTGTTTTGATTTTTTTAAACTTCTTTTGTTTGTATTTTTACAAAGCTTGAGTAAAACCAGCTTAGACGTTTCTAAAGTAGAGGAGGATAAAGTAGAACATTTCCTATTGGTACTGAACTGGTTTCTGCACTTCTGTAACTAAAACCAGATTAATTTTGAGAATGAGATAGTTCAACTTAGTCTCCCTTATTGTGTATTGCATGATAGCACACGCAAAGCCCTGTCCTCTAGTTAAACATGGTTGAAAGATAAAGCATGCATGCACTTGTCGGCTACTTTAAATTTTAAAATTTTCAAATATAAAATAGGGTTTTAAAATCTGTAATGTGTAAAAATTTGAAATTCTAATTTTAGTATTAATATACTTTATACATAAAAAATCATGCAGGTGATTTAAAACTAAATTTTTATAGACTGTGTAGAAGTCAGAGTTCTCTTTTCAAACTGACAAGAATAAGGTCTGATGGCCAAGAACAAGCTTTCAAAAGTCATTTTGTGGATTTAGAAGCATTTCTGCTAAAAAATGCCTGGTTGCCCACACATTTATTTATTTTCATTTTAAATCCTTAATATCTAATTCATGCAAAAACAATCCCAATTTTTATGAAATGCACGCATAGTTTTATGGTTCCTAAGATAAGATTCCTATCTGATTGAGAGATGAGTTCCTAAAAGTGGTATAGAATAACAGACAAAAATTGAACTGTTGCTGGCTTAATTTTCAAACAAAGGGCAGATGAGATTTTTTTCAGAGATTTCTCTTAAAGTGAGACAAGCTATAGCAAAAGAAGCTATGTGAGGATGGCACGCAGACTCAAGCTTTGTAAATGATGTATTGATGAAAGACCGAGAGAGCAAGTAAGCTCACTCTGGAGGAGTGCGTGCAGGGAAAAGATGTGATTAAGAATAAATTCCAGTTTATCATTGAAAAATAGAGGGCAGGAAAAGCAGTTCTAACCAAATTAATGACAAAACCACAAGGAGTGACAGGAGTACAGATAAAAATTTAAGCACAGTATCTGTCCTTCATTTATAAGATCACCTAGTTCTTTCCTGACTTTTAACAACTTTTTTTTTTTTTAAAGTAATATAATTACAAAGACAATTTTTCTTTTGCATTCTTAGCCTTGGAAAAAATGTGTATAACCTTCTGGTTGGGCCTTGATGTTGGACAAGTTGCCCATGAAGTTCTTTCTCACAAAACAATGTAGGGCCACTGACTTTCTTGAAAGACAAAATGGCATTAATCACCAAAGGACTTCTGGTCAATCGCAAGTTAAGCTAACACAGCAAAAACGGCCACGGAAGAATTGGCTTTCCTTTTCCCTCCCATTGGTGACTGAAATCATATTGCCATCACCCTTTGATAATTTGAATAGCAAAATCGGATACATATATATATTTGGATAGGAAATTTGGTGGGATTCCTGAAAAGCTGTTAAGATAAGAATAAGGGATGCAGCTATTACAGATCATCTGAGTTAACTGGGTTTTTTTATAACTGCTTAGACATTCTTCTTTTTCTCAGCAGACTTTCAAAACAAAATTTTATTAGAATATATTTGACAAATAAGTATATCTGGTTTGAAGTTGCTTTAGAATGAAACTTCTACTTGGGTTTTAATTTAAATCAGTTGTAATTAAATACATTAGCTTTTCCTGTCAGGCATGCAATATAGTATTTTAATTCCAGCTTGAATTTATTTAAAGAGGAAGTTGGTATGAATGTTTTCTTGTCCTTTTGGCTTCAAATTTTACACATTTACTACAGCTCTTTTTCAGGACGTTCACATTTTTGCTTTTTAGTTGGCAGTCAGTTTTTCTGCATCTGGGTTTATTTTATGATCTGTGGAAGTGGTGTGCTGAGAATTGGAAGAACCTGCACTGAACTCTACCATCCACTGAGATATTTCCAGCATGCACCAAGAGGGTGTCTGTATGGTGTTTTACATGGTACTTAGTGTTTTCAGGGTGAAGTTTATCTTAAGATTTCCTGCAACTACCACAGAAGCTTTATTCTTTGACGTGTTTGTGATACCGTTTTTTCTTTAATTCTTTAAGTTTCTTAGACATGTTTAACCTGGAAAATAATGAATGGGTTTTACTGAGTTATTTTAGGGTTAATTTCTTTGTTTGGTTTTAATATACTTCTATTTGTTTTTACTTATGGTTTAGACCCAGTGTTAGGGTTTATTAGGTTCACTGGGTTTTAAGATTATTTTTTGAGATGTTTCCTTCATTTTTTTAATTCTTAGGTGCTATGTGGTGTAGTATAGAATCCAGCCTACAGCCAAGTATTTCCTACAGTTACTTTACAGAAAATTTCAGCATAGATACCAGCCACTTTTTTTCCATTCCCATTTCTAAAAACATCATTGTATTTTTTAAAATAAATTAAAGGTGCAAAAATTCTGAATAGTTTATATTGTAACTTAGTCTAGTTGGTTGAAATTTGGCCTTGTTTTCAAAATCTGCATGAAAACCAAATAATTTTAAATGTAAGATCTATGGATATCATGCAAACAAATATTTGAAAGATTTTGACATAATTTATCATTTAAATACTTTAACAATCTCTACACAGAAAGTCAATCCTTCAGATTTTCCCTCCACTTTTTCTGGAGTTCAGTATTTCTAATATTTAATATCTCATTGGTTTGATTTTTTAAAAAACTTTTACATTGTAATTAGGAAAGCAAGCAGTCTTGCTTTGATATGTGTTGACTATTTCAAGGTTTTTAGTGTAAAATTCTTCAAGAAGGCCTATTGTGAAGTGCTGGTGTGATGCTTCCTGTGCCTCCACAGGTCACTTCAAGAAGGATGGGAGAACTGGAGCACTCTGGTAGTGTGGATTCTGTCTCAGAAAAAAACATCCAAATGCTGTGCTGTATTGAGGATCAGGGATCATAACTCCTTCCATTATGAAATGTTTATACTTCACTGTAGATGTTATTAAAAGCTCCCTAATGGTGTAATATATAAAGAGAATACTGGAAACAGTCAGACAGTTCTAATAAGGTTATGTACAAATGAAACCTGTCCACATTTATTCCCTTTACCAAACAGCATGTGGGGAACTGGGAGTACTTAACCAAAAGAAGTTTTCTTGATTGAAAACTGCTTTTTCAGCTTGCAGTTCTCCTCCCTCTCCCTCCGCTCAATGGAAAAAAAAATAGCCCTGAAGGAAATAAAGAAATATATCCTCTCTTGAGGCCTCGCCCCCGTCCCTATGCAATCCTTCTACAGCTCCCAGCAGCAACTTCTACTTCCTGCAGCCTGAATAAACTCTGTTTAGAAAAAAAAAATTAATTGAGCTTAAAAGCATTACTTCTCTGTGTGGTAATGAATTGAGTGTGGCAATATACTGCATTACAGTTTTGTCCTTGGCATATCACCATCTGGAACAGCTCTCTGCAACTCGCATTGAATATATCAGGGAGCCAATTATCTGTTGTACAAATCCGAACAAAATACCACTATTTCTTTGCAAGGATCCCAAGAAAGGGTTCCTGCAGATTTTTCTTCAAATAGTTTTCATTGTCAGGCTTTTTTGGAAACCTGAAGTGCAGTTTGAGAAGTTCAAATAAGGAATACCAGAAAAAAGTGATCTGTAGATCCATGTGTAGGGAATTAGAGGCATTCCCTGTGAATCTTTTGAAATAAAATGCAGTACATTTATACTCAGTCCTGTATTTCAGTTGCTGTGTTTATTGTACCTGAAGTCGTACTTGTCATACTGTACAAAGCCTTACTCAATAAGATGGAGTGTTTTCTTTATTAATCCACCGCAAAGTAGTCTTGCACGGCATTCTTATTAAGATTAAAATTGGCTTTAGTGAGCCATAATTATATAATAATAGTAATGCTGTACAGCCAGATGGTGTATGTTTCTTCATTGTCTAATTTGGGTCATTAGGTAGTCCTCAAAATGTTGCTATGCTATTTCACTGTCTCACAATGTGTCAATGCAACACCTCAGAGAGCTGAAAGGATGTGAACTGTTCTGTCCACTGGGAGATGGTGGTCAGAGGCATGATGATGTCAGTAGATATCCTAACACATTTGTGGATCAGGGATTAACTGGTTTATACAACTACATGGGAAACCTGCAAGAGAAAAATCTGTCATAAGTCTTAAACTATCATGCTAACCAATGTGACATCTTTGGTTTTGTGTGCCTCACACTACTAGAGAACACTATTTGAGTGGCCTATTTCATTTTAGTACTTGGCTTTTTTGGTTTTTCAAGACAGAATTCTTTGTGAGGATTCATCTCTCTGTAGATAGTAAATTTACATGGCATAAATGAGCTCTTGATTGTCATTCGTGTACTGAATGTATATGAATTTCTTCCTGACCTATATATTTAACTATATAAGGGCTCAAAGTCTAGATTCAGTAAGGTATTATTAAGAAAAAACGTATAATTAAGAATAAGGCAAACATTTCCAAGTTTCACATCTAGGTTACGTTTCCCTTTTACTGGCCAGTATTTTCTGTTTGTTTCAATTAGTTTTTTCCACATAAGAAGGCCAAGTTACAGTCCTTCTTGTGCGTTTTCACAGCTTATCCAGTCTCACATCATCACACCTCCTTAATGAGTGCAACATCATCTCTTTGGCAGTCTTTCCTCCTTGTATAAATTCAGTGTACTTCTGAGTGGATGTAATCGAATACTGATGATTTGATTTGATGTAATCAAATGTTGCTTTGATTACAAAACTCTGTTCTTCAATTTTTTTTTTCCTCCTTCCCACATTTTTTGTCATATTAATCACTGGAGATGTCTTTGCTTTCAAGGTACTTCCAGATTCCTCTGTCTATCTGTTTTCCCTTACATGTCTTCTTTCATTTACCTTGACGCATCTACACTAATTGCTCATCAGAGCTCATCATATCAGCTACCAGGGCTGCCGCATTTAGTTTTCAAAGAAGCACTTTCTTGCTCACTCCTAGGCTAACTTACATGTTATAAAGGCATTTCCTGTGAACATTCACAAAGTTATTACAATGTCTTCTTCCAAGTCCTTCCAAAAGAATTCATTTCTATTATACTGTAATATCAAAACGCATAAGCCAGCTTCCAGGTTGCCACTGTATGGATATCATTACCTATAGTGCTGTTAGTTGTTTCCTTTTACTTCCCTATCTGCAGGTGTGTTTCTTCTTGCACTTAAATTGTAAGCCTCTGAGGACAGAGACCATTTTCATCTTGTGATTTTACAGTTTGGATCTTTAGTCCATAACCAAAGTTCATGTTATCATGCAGATACAGCCCAAATTAAGCACTGAGTAAAAGGCACCTTCAGGCCTTATCACAACTGCTTTGCTGCCTTGTTGCTTTGCGTTAGCATATGGTCTTTCAAATGTGCTGTACTTTTAAGTGTAGATGATCAACTGCTTTAACATCTCTAAAAGCTTTTCTGTTTTTTTTTCCAAGACAAATATATAACAGATGCATAAATGAACCATGGAATGAATGTGCTGCAGACATAGAGCCATCATTACGCTCTTCACAATCAAGTTTTTTCATAAGCTCATGTGGCGTACACCTGTGTTAAGTTAACGGTGCACTTAGGTGCAGTGTGGAAGACTTAATAATTCAAAGTGGAATTTGTTTCTTTGTTCCTATTGTGCTCTTTCTCATATCCTCTCCCTCCATTATTTACTGTGCTCTGTTTGCCTTCTGTTTGTACTTACAATTATTTTGCTAATACTTGATTTGGCTGAGCTTCAAATTCACCAACTAGAAATGTGGAAAGTAGTAAATAGAGGAGGACAGGGATACCATGTAAGGATGATTTCAAATAAAATAAATTAGCAGTCAATCTATATTACCAAAAAAGTCCTTTAAGAAGCAGTGTACTGGGTATCTAATAGAATAACATTTGAACATTAAGAAATGGGAAAATAATTTGAACAATGATTGAAGAGAGCCAGTTGTGGGTTTGGGGTTCAACAAATAACTTGCTTTTATGGCTGTTTCATATATTAATATCATACTTACTAGCATTTTTATGCCCCTTCAAGTGGAAGTTTTCTGATGTATAGCTGTATGTTCTTTCATAGAGTTGTTCTATTACTTAGCTCTTTCATTTTCTCCAAAAACAAAGGCATTTCTTTCTCATTCTGTTGAGAAGGGGAAATAGGAATTGGGCAGAATGTCATCTGTTTTAAGTTTAAAATGAAGGTGATGGCAGGGGGAGAAGCATTTGTAGAACTGGCAAAATCTAAGACCATTTTCTCAGTTGAAGATGTACACTAACTGTGAATGGGTCTGCTTTTGAATTTGGGGATCTAATTAGACTAATCTTGTTTTAAAAACCATCATTAGTGATCAGCAGAGCTACAGCTGACCAAAATGTTAAAGGTTTGAATTAAGATGGTAGTTTTCTCACACTCACTAATTGGGTTGCTCTTAAGTATACTGCATATGTATGGTAGTGTGCAGCCTGCTCAGTAGTGTTTGTAAAGGTCATTTGAAGCAAAAATTTATTAGACTTGTACTCAGTAAATACTACCTCTATGTTCTGTGGCATCTTCTGTTAACTTCTGGATAGTGTTGCCCTAGATAAATTTAAAAGCTCTAAGGACTACTCACATCTGACAGTCTATATTCCCTTACAGGTCACCATGCTTTCTACATGTTTTGAGGACACTTAAGCAAATATTTAGTAGAATTTGAAGCACCGAAATCAAAACAGTCTAAGCAGTAAATTGTCATCTATGGATTTTGAATCGTTTGAAGTTGACTGAGTTACAGTAACATTATGATATCTACTTAATTTCTTTTTGGCCTAAGCCTTGGCCTACAAAACATCAGCATTTCAGATTGTTTGCTTTCCAACAGAATCCATTTCAGAACCACCACCTTTACTAGAGTGTGTATATCAAGACCTCTTCTTAATCAAGAGATTTAATTACATATTCCATATTCAATCCAGAGGTTTCTTCATAGATAGGCGTACAACCATATTGTTTAATGGCATTAACATGGGTAACTCTAGATGATGGTAAGGACTAAATGTCTAATTGCATAGTTTGTGTGTCTGGATCACCTGTGCAGTCTATACTGATGTCCAAACTGCCTCATCTCCATTACTGGAGATGGCAAGATTAAAGGTAATACAGGGATACCTAACTGACATGGAGATATACCTTAAGAGTTCTGCATAGATCTATTTTCTTATTCTGTATGGCAGTGTAGTTTGGTCTTTGCTTTCATATCATGCTAGATAGTTGCATAATTCATTATATACTTTTAACTTGCATTATTTCACATTTGATAATTTTCCGTTGAGTAAGTATAGGAGAACTTGGCTTGGACCAATAACTTTTTGATGATTTTTAGTGTTCTCCTTGGTGATATGCAGGTATTGAGCATTGCTGTAAATTATGATAGATAAAAAGAACCATCAAAAAAACCTATCTTGATGGGCAGGGTTTTCCAAGCAATTTGAACTGTATTCTCTTTTAGGGGCTGAACACCATCTTGATGTCATTACATTTTTTTTTTTTCCCTGATCAGAGGCTCTCAGATGGCATTTTGTGGCATTAGTTTATTTGACCTGACCCAGAAGATTCTGGCTATTTGGAATATGTTGTCATAAACTATTAGTGATCCATCTATATCAGAGTTGTGCCTTTAGGCTTAGTTTATGGTTAAAGAAAAAAAACAAAAAACAAACCAACAAAAAACAACCAACTAATCATCCAGCTGGAAAACAAATGTAATTATCAAGTTTAATGGCACAAATATCCTTGGCAAGCAAACATTGATATTTAGAGGAAAAGGTACCAACTAAGAAAAACCAGTGACAGAAGCAATGAAGAAAGACTGACATCCCTCCATTTTCAAGGCATCTTAAACATCTTGGGTAATAGTTGCTATAAATTTAATGTACGAGCCATAGAGTTTCATGAAATATTCTCATTTAATTTATGTTTTTGATTTTTGTGTCAGTTGTTTTGTGCAGAATTTTTTCACCACAGAGTTTTAATGCATTAATTCAAATATTATGCAGGCTTCAGGATAGCTATTCATAAAGTAAAGGGCATCCACAGTCAAGTTTGAAAAATACTGATAATGAAATTTGTATCTTTCTTCAAATGATTTTGTATAGTTTGTTAAACAATAGAAGAAGCAATGTCAAACTTGTCTACCTGCAGATGGGTTGAAGAATCAAATACTTACACATACATTTTCTGTTAAATGAAGGTAGAATTCTGCCTTCAGGATTGGAATTAACATGATATGTAATGATGATATTTAATGCTTCTTGAGGTAGCAATCAAATGCTAAACTGATATTGAAGCAGTTTTGTGCAACATACTGAATGTAAAGAAGACTATGAGAAGTTTTGGCCCTCAAATGTAATTTCATCTTTTTTCTCTCTTCTTTTGTTTCTTTTTTCTTTTTTTTTTTTTTTTTTAGCATAAGGCGGCATCAGGAAAGGAGAGCAATTTTAACTCCAATTTTAACAGATTTCACAGTTCGAATAACTGCAGCTCCTGCTATTATTTTTACAAAAATTGATGCTACAGAGAATTTGCACCCAGAGGTTAGTATAAAATGTTAACAGAAATAGCATAATAGGTCAATAATCTTGATATTTTACTCTTCCACCATTTGAAGTGTCCAGGTGTGTTTTCAAATACAGAGATCACCAGCTGAAAAAAACCCAAAGTTTTAGTCACTAGCCAAAATATTATTTCTCTGCTGGAGAAAGGATTTGTGTATAGCATTCGATATTAAAGGCAGCCTGTCTAGAGGTAAATAAGCCTGTTTGCAATTCACTAAATGGGAATTCTTTAACGACTTTCAGCAATATTTTAAAAAGATCTGTGATGGAAAAGTGTTGAGAAGAGGTGCTATAGTACAACATTACAAAACATTGTATTCACAAGCTTCTCATAAAGAAGCCTGAAAATGCAATCTATATATTATCTGTAAGAAGAAAGCTGAGCTGAGTTCTTTTAGCCAGATTTTCAAGCCCACAGATTGGCACAAAGTGTCCGTTCCCCAGCCATTACTGTGGGTTCTTCAAGGTACTCCAGATTTCGCAAACACATTTACCAGTCTCTGGGTCAGCTTGTTAATGATTAGTCTGTGAAGTATGTTACACACAAAAGTTATTGGCTCACTTTTTGGTATTAGTTTGTAGCTCAAGAATTTAAAACATTTTAAGAATGAGAAATACCAGAAAGTTTTTGTCAGCTCACAAGGGATATTTCTCATAACAGCTACCTTCTGGGAAAAGCAAAACTGGTACAGGACCATAAACGGTATTAGGTGTGTATTGCAACATGCAGTAGGTGTACATTTTTGGAAGATAATAGCCAATGGGTATAGAAAGAAAAAATTGAGAGCTTAATATTTTGCATAAAGGGTCATCAAAAGGGCAGATATAAAATTATTTAATGTAAAAAAAGAAATAGAGAGCTTAGGGTTGGCTAAGATGTGTAGAAGTTCCTAAAAAAAATCTGAGCTTTACTAATACTTATGTTCAAGAATTTCAGTGTTTTCTGTACATAAATTATTCTTGTTATCTATTGCCTAGATTGATGATCCCTGATGAAGGGAGAGATCTAGTTTAGATTATGAAGAACTTGAACACTGTGCAGCCTTTTCATGAGAAGGGGCAGTACTTCTACTTTTTAAGCAACACTTCTGCATTGATTCTGTTTTTCATCTCTTCATCATTTGCCAACAGTGGTGAAAAGCTTTTTTTTGTGCTAGGTAACACCAGTAGAACAGTGGCCATCCAGCTAACTTTGCCAAGGCATTAACAATGGTTTAGAGGCAAAGAGAAACCAATTAGGGTGGTTATCAGTGAGTTCCAACACATGATTTCATTATAAATCAAGCAGAGTTTGTTTATGAAAAAAAACCCCCAAACAATTACATCCTTTTCTTGGAAAGAAAGGAGAATTGGAGTCATTGCCAAGGAAATAAAAAACATAATCTGACAGTCCACTGTTTGATACTACCAAGAGATGGTAACAAGACCTCACATGAGATGCTTTTCTTGAAAAATTTGTCTTAATAGTTATGCTGTTGAAAGCAAAGCAAAGAATAAGCCACATCCTTGTTTAGAAGTCTGAGACACCACTTTCTCCTAAAAAGACTGTATTAATACTATATACAATGTTGAAGCATTGACTAGAATCACAATACAGTTATATAGAAGCTGAAATTTATTTCCCCAGTGGCTGTTATCTAGTATTTTCTTTAACTTCTCCACAGGAAATTTTGGTGTGTGGTCATTCTTTGGAGGTGAATGTGACAACAAACCTGGATTTCTTCCTCAATGTGGCTCAAGTACAACTTCTTCAGCAGCTGGTACAAGCCAATATGGTTGGACTGGAACCTTCCAGTAGCACCACTGAGGTAGGTTTTTCCCTGTTTTGCAGCTGTTTAGCTGTTTTTTTTGAGAGTACTGTAGCTCTGATCAGGTATTTGCATCATCTAGACAAAATTAAGTAAGTAAATTAAATACATGGGGTTTTATTGTTTGGTCAGCTTTAAAATGCTTTCTAATTTTGTTCTAACAATAGGATGAGTGTTATTTCAACAAGAATATTATTCAGTAAATTAGACTACGGTGGTTCTGCAACATCTTATGTATGAGGAGAAATTATCTTATGTAAATGTCCTGGTTCAGCTAGGATAGAGTCAAGTTTTTCCCCAGCAGAGAGAGAGGGGGAAGGGATCTCCAGCCGGGTTATTCATACCATGCTGACGTCAGGTCCAGGGGCGGAGCCTTTTTACTTTCGCTTCTGGTTTTGGGGGTTGCCATACACGCGGCAGGCTTGCTTCTTTATCATCTAGCGGTTTTTCTCTGTATATCTTTTGTCTTGTTCACTGTTATTGCTGTTTATTGTTATTATCATTGCTACTGTTGTTGTTCAGATTGTTCTATCACTCTGCTGTATTAAATTCCTTGTTACTTTAGCCCGGGTCTGTGCCTAACTTCCAGCCCGACCGGCCGCGGGTGTGGGAGGGGCAACAGCAACATGCTCTCCGATCCCGGCAGGGGTTAAACCTGTACAGTAAATTATGAAGGAAATCAATTTTGAAGTAGGTTTTCAAGGTTATTTGGCATTTAACATAAACTTTTATTGAGACTTTGGCATCTTATGATGAGTTCACATGCTACACTGTGCTTCACTAAAGCCAGAAACTACACTCTCTGTGCCTGTTATCCACTACTCACATTAACTGTCTTCACTCAGGTCCCTAAGATTCAATCCACCTCTGAATATTTTCATACTTCTTCAGTAAGAATAGTGATAGGTACGTCTTGAAGGGTCTTTCACCTTCTGAACAATTAATCTCCCTTTTTTTCTGGAATCTTATAGTATTCAACCATCTCAATTTTGTCATTCTTCTTTATTTCTGGAAGTTAATACCTCAGTTTACAGTGATGACCAGTCACTAACTGTGACAGACTTGCAAGTTTAAATTATTAATCTTCTGGGTTAATACAAAAATATAGAAATGAAAGTGACACCTTTGCCCTAATTAAAAAATATATATCTCTTATCTTCAAAACCAGGAATCTAGTCAGGCTGACAGCATCTTTAAGACAGTAGAAGTTAATATGTGACAGGGCACTAATTTCACTGGAATGGCTGTTGGAACCGTTGAGAAATCTTCACAAAGAAGAAGAGTTAAGGAGAGAGTTAAAGAGCAAGACACAATCAACTATTCCTTTCCAAGAATCTGGCTAATGGGAAACCTGAAGAAGCTTTTCTCCTTCCTTTCCTGAATCTCACAGATTCATCTGAGTCTGGGTGGAAGCAAGGAATGCTGTAGAGCAGGCAAACTACTTATATTCCTCTATTCTCATCCTGTCAGAACCCCAGAAGTTGTTTGTATCTGCTCATCTAGGCATCACAGAATCATTAAGGGTTGGAAAAGAACCTTGGGATCATCGAGTCCAACCATCAGCCCTACTCTGCAAGTTCTCCCCTACACCATATCCGCCAGCATCTCATCCAAATGAGTGACACATCCAGGGATGGTGACTCCACCACCTCCCTGGGCAGCCTATTCCACTCTCTGACCATTCTTTCTGTGAAATATTTTTTCCTAATGTCCAGTCTAAACCTCCCCTGTTGCAATTTAAAGCCATTCCCTCTTGTTCTCTCACTAATCACCTGTGAGAAGAGATCAGCACCAACCTCTCTACAACGTCCTTCCCAGAAGCTGTAGAGAGTGATGAGGTCTCCCCTTGGCCTTCTCCTCCTCGTCTAAACAGTCCCAGCTCCTTCAATCACTTCTCACAGGATCTGTTCTCCAGGCTGTTCCCCAGCTTCGTTGCCCTCCTCTGCACTCGCTCCAGCACCTCGATATCTCTCTCATACTGAAATGCCCAAAACTGGACACAATACTCCAGGTGTGGCCTCACCAGTGCAGAGTACAGGGGGACCATCACCTCCCTACTTCTGCTGGTCACACTATTTCTAATACAAGCCAGGATGCCATTGGCTTTCTTGACCACCTGGGCACGCTGCTGGCTCCTGTGCAGCTGCTTGTCAGTTAGAACCCCCAGATCCTTTTCTTCCACACATCTCTCCAGCCACACCTCCCCAGGCCTGTAGCGATGCATGGGGTTGTTGTGGCCCAAGTGCAGGACCTGGCACTTGGCCTTGTTGAGGCTTATCCCATTAATGTTGGCCCACCAAACTAATCTATCCAAGTCTCTCTGTAGAGCCTCCCTATCATCATGCAGATCGACACTCCCGCTTAACTTGGTGTCATCTGCAAACTGACTGATGATACACTCTATGTTCTTATCAAGATCATCAATAAAGATGTTAAACAGAAATGGTCCCAACACCAAGCCCTGCGGAACACCACTTGTGACCAGCTGCCAGCTGGATTTAGCTCCATTGACCACCACTCTCTGGGACCGTCCATCCAGCCAGTGCTTGATCCAGACCCAACATATTGTGGGCTCATCCAGGTCATGAGCAGCCAGTTTTTTAATGAGAATTCTATGGGGAACTGTGTCAAATGCTTTTCAAAAATCCAGGCAGATAATATCCTCGTCCAATAGTCAGATCCATAGAAGGAGATCAGGTTTGTCAGGCAGGACAAGCCTTTCATAAGCCCATGCTGACTGAGCCTGATCCCCTAATTGTCCATTATATGACTTGTAATGGCACTCAAGATGATCTGCTTCATGACTTTCCCTGGCACTGAGGTCAGACTGACAGGTCTATAGTTTCCTGGATTGTCCTTTCTGCCTCTCTTGTAGATGGGTGTCACATTTGCCACCTTCCAGTCCAATGGGATTTCAGGTAAATCATGGAAAGCAGCTTGGCGAGCACATCTGCCAACTCTTTCAGCACCCTTGGGTGTAACCCATCTGGTCCCACAGACTTGTGTGCATCCAAGCGGTATAGCAAGTCCCTGACCACTTCCTCTTTAATTGTGCTGACCTCATTCTGCTTCCTCTCCACATCTCCCAGCCCATGAGGCTGGGTGTCCAGGGAACAGCCGGTTCCACTGCTAAAGACTGCTGCAAAGTAGGCATTGAGCACCTCAGCCTTTTCCTCATCCTTTGTTACTATGTTTCTGTCTGCATCCAATAAAGGAGGGAGATTTTCCCTAATCCTCCTTTTGTTCTTAATGAATTTATAGAAACATTTTGTATTAACAGCTGCGGCCAAGTTGAGCTCTAGCTGTGCTTTGGCTCTCCTAATGTTCTCCCTGCATAACTTCACTACGTCTTTACAGTCTTCATGAGAGACCTGGCCCCTCTTCCAAAGGTCATAGATTCTCCTTTTGTTCTTGAGATCCAGCCAAAGGTCCCTGTTTAGCCAGGCCAGTCTCCTTCCCTGCCAGCTTGTTTTTCAGCAGTCATAAGCAGCCTGCTCCTGTGCCTTTAAGACTTCTCTCTTGAAGTATGTCCAGCCTTCCTGGACTTGCGTATCCTTCAAAGCAGCCTCCCAAGGGCTTTTGTCAATCAGTCTTTTGAACAGGTCAAAGTT
The DNA here is from genome assembly GCF_965140245.1 of Athene noctua. Lineage (NCBI taxonomy): Eukaryota > Metazoa > Chordata > Aves > Strigiformes > Strigidae > Athene > Athene noctua. Next base: position 24,449,335 of record NC_134038.1, on the reverse strand, counting down.
TGCCCTCTGGAAGTCTAAGGTGGCAGTATTACTAACCCCTCTTTTTGTTTCTCCAAGGATTGAAAACTCAATCATCTCATGATCACTGCACCCTAGATAGCTTCCAACCTTTACTTCCCCCACAAGCTCTTCCCTGTTCACAAGAAGCTGGTCCAGGAGGGCACCTTCCCTGGTTGGCTCACTCACCAGCTGTGTGAGGAAGTTACCCTCCACACATTCCCGGAACCTCCTGGATTGTTCCCTTTCTGCTGTGTTGTGATCCCAGCAGATACCCGGGAGGTTAAAGTCCCCCACAAGAACAGCAGTGAGTGACCGCAAGATTTCTCCCAACTGTTTACAGAATGCTTCATCCACCTCACTGGTTTGGTTGGGAAGTCTATATCACATCACACCTCCTCCTTTATTCCTTCCCAAGGATAGAGAGGAAATAAGCATGAAAAATGTAGAAAGAAATGCGCTGTATCTTTCTTTTCCTTGGATACTTTTCAGATCCTCTTTTGGAGATGAAGATATTCCCATATAGACTTATTTATAATGTTCAATAAATAGTTTGTGGAGCACTGCTTTCCCATTGTCAATGGAATGGTTAGAATCAGAAGATTTGAATGGGTACCAGGAATTTTAATACTGAGTTGGTGCTGTGCAGAAGTGCTGCATGACTGATGGACTGTGCAAACTTAAAAGCAATTTACCACATAATTTCAGAAAGCTTTTTGTTGACAGCATCCCAAGATCCTTGTTTGTTCGTCATTGATTATCTCCCTTTGCATTATTGAGATCTCCCGTAAAGAGTAATGGGAATATTTCTGTTTCAAGTGGTGTTTGCCTCTTTAATAAGTTGTACAGCTATATCTTGATTTACTATACTCAAAATGAAAGCTGTAATAGTTGGTTACTTTTTGTCCAGTTCTTTCTTCAGTGTTCTGTAGTATCATATGCCTGTATTAAGCCACCCCACTCTCTAATATATGCACATTTATTGTTATCCTCATGTTTCTCCTTTAGTCAGCAGAGAGAAACATAATACTCTGATTGTATGCTGCTGTTTTCATCTCAGTGAATGAAGCTTGGAGCCTGCACATGTCTATTCATACTTCACACCAGCTAATTATTTCACTGCAAGAATCAAAACGTAATTTAGGTTGGAAAATGCCTCTGGAGACCATCCTTTTGCTTAAATGAACACCAATGTCAAAGCTAGATCAGGGTTTTCAGCACGTTGTTCAATCAAATCTTTCTTTATCTCCAAGGAGGGAGGTTGCACTGCCCCTCTGGGTAATTGATAATTGTCCTGTGTTTTAACTACTTTCGCTCTGGCAAATTTTTTGTCTTTATATCCATTCAGAATTTTTCTTGATACAACTTTTAACCATTGCCTCTCAACATTTCAGTATACATCTCTAAGAACAGTTTGACTTCATCTTCTTAATAACTCTGCTTTAGGTAACTGGAAACAGCAGTTTGATACTCACCATCATCCTTAGCCTTGTCTTTTTCCATCTGAACAAACCTAGCGCTCACTCTCCCCTCATAAATCCTGTGTTTTAACCTGTTAACCCTCTTGATGATCCTCTGCCCATACAGGTTTGTCCATCTTTTTCTTCTACTATTGAGCTTAAAGCTAGAGACAGTACTCTAGATGTGGTCTCACAAGGATCTCACCTCTGACCTACTGGCTATGCTGTTGTTAATGCTGCCCAATAAGTGCTTAGCCTTCACTACAGGGACATGCTACTATCACATGCTCAATTCGTTGTCCACCAGGACCCTTGGGTTCTTTTCTGCAAAGCTACTCTGTAGTGTTTGGCCTCCAGCCTGTATTTGGTTTGGGATTTTTCCATCTCAGGTGGAAACTTGGCATTTACCTTTGACCTTCATGAGTTTTCTGTTAAACCTTTCCTCCATTTTGTCAATGTCCCTCTGAATAGCAGGCATACCCCTCACTGTAACAACATCTTGCCCAGTTTTCTGTCATCCGTGAACTTTCTTTGGGTATGTTTTGTATCATGGCCAAGGTCTTTAATAAATACATTAAACATGATCAAAGCTTGAGGAATGTCACTCTGTAACTAGAGTTACCTACACTTTGGAACAGTGGCCATTACTCTGATTTTAGTGTTCTAGTGTGGTTTTTACCCACCTTGTAGTCCACCCATTCAGTTCACACTTAACAGTTTGGATACAAGTCTGCTGTGGAAGACTGTCTAAACTTTACCAAGGTCAAAGCAAACTGCATCCAGTACTCTATCCCCAGAATCAATCATAGGAGGCACTCAGATTGTGGTAAGGCATGATTTTCCTTTCCGTAAATATGTGTGGTTTGTTACCCAAAATTTTTTTATCCTTCAAGTGCCTGGAATTGGCTACTGTGAAAATATGTTCTGTCACTTTCCCAAGGACTATGGGATTCCCATGGATGTAGATCCTCCTCCTTGCATTTTTGAAGATGGGCATGACATTTACTGTTTTCCAGATATCAAAGACTCTCCCAGACAACATGTCCTTTCACATATGATAAGGAGAATCCCAGAGTGGCACTAACAAGTTCCTCAAACACCTTTGGATGTGTTCTGTGTGCTGTTTTAAGAGAAAAGTTGAGATGAAGTTATCCATCCTCCAAAGGTTTTCCTAAAGTATTGCAAATTACCTAGGCTGTTACGCAGGTCATAGTGATACACAGAACCTGTGCTCTGTTTCTCCTGCTGCAGTATTCCTCTTGCATTTGCATTCAACAGAGTCTTATTCAGCTAGACAATTCATAGAAAAGATGTTTTTATCCCACAGTGCCTATTTGCTTTGCAGATTTAGAGCTTCTGGTTCATAGCATTTGAGGATTTTTCACTAACATTTCTATTAGATGCTTAAGTATGATTAACAGAAGGGTAGGAAAAAGTATAGTGTAGAAGAAACTATATTCCCCATGGGAAAGTACAAAATGAAATAAAGAAACCAAGAAAGTTTGCATTTCTAAATTGGAATGTATGTAACCTGTCCTCCAGACCTTCCCCAAGATAGCATGGCAGTGATTTTTTTTTTTTTGGTGATGTTGAAAGGAATAGACCATTTTTTAATAACTATTTTTTTTTTATTTGTACATAAGTTTACCCCACTGTTTGCATTAAATACTTGTTCAGTTATTTTCAAGGGTCTTGAGAACCTATGCACATGCAATGCTTCTCTTTAGGGACTCATGAATGAATAAGTAACCACACAATAAACGAAAGTATTTTAAAATAGTGTACACAGGCATTCTCTGACTAGGAAAGGCGTTAAAGGAATGTCTTGAATTTCTTGAGATAACCAACCATAAGTGAAACTGGTTTTCTTGATTGTCCTTTTTTTTCTGCTAGAATAATGAAAAGATTGAGATACCTTCTTGTCTAAGATTTTGCTGAGTATCTGTCAAAAAGTATCCTTCAGTACTGAAAAATGAACTGTAAGAGAAGCTGTAGGATTCTGGAGTTGCCTAAACATAGGAAGAGAACAAGAATAGTAAATTCTTCACCTTTTTTTACGCATTGGTGACACTTTAAAGGCACTACAGATGAAATATTGAAAGAACTTCTAAAAATACATTTAAATTTTTACAGATCTGACCATGGACTACTGAAAGTTACAAAAAATTCTTGCTTCTGAAGGTGTCCAGCTGATTGAAAATTCTGCATTTGCTAGCAGGAATTTAGACTTTTTAAAGAGAAAAAAAGAATCGAGATATAGAATACACAGAATCATTGTTCAGACTTAGTGAAAAGGTTTAGGGAAATTTAGTCTGAAGGGACTTTTGAGCACCAAGGTTGGGAGACAAAAGGAAAGTTATGTTGGAACTCAGATTTTGAATGGGATTTTGTATGACAGTGACTTAAGGCAATGAGTGTATTCACTTGGCTTTCCTTTAGACACTCCCATTATTACTAATTAAGATAATAATCGAGATTGTGTATCTTTTCTGCAGGCAAGCTGTTCAACCACATTAAAAGATGTGGTGTTTAACCTGTTTTCAGGAAGCCATTTTCACAGTATGAGGTCTTATTTAAAGGAAAAGCCGGCAGTGATGAATTATATATTCATCTCACTGTATTTGTTTCCTGTTAGTGCCTGTTCAGACGCAGTCATGGATCTGTATATAGTTATAGTTGATTTGCTTTTTAGCATACAAAGCTTAAGGTAGGATAGAATTCTGGAATAATTTAGGTGGGAAGGGACTTACAGAGTTCATATAGTCCAGGCCTCTGCCTGCAGCAGGCCTAATTGGATCAGACCGCTCTAGGGCTTAAATCAAGTCTTGAATACCTCCAAAGACAGAAATTACACAACCTCTCAGGCATCCTAGTTGACCATCCAAATGGTTTAAAAAAAAAAAAAAAGTAATATCTAATTGGAGTTTCTTGTATTCCCACTTATGTCCACTGCTTCTCATCCTATCACTGTGCATCTCTGAGAAGAGTCTGGCACCATCTTCTTTATAGACTGTAATCAGGTGGTTGTATATATGCCCATGATGCCATCTGATTAAACTTTTTGACATCTGCTGATATTGCTGTCCTGATTTTGCAACCAACTTGGTTGCCCTCTGTTGAACTCTGTTGATATTTTTCTTGTAGTGTGAGGACCAAAACTGGATGCAGTATTCCAGATGTGATCTCACAAATGCTGAATAAATGGCAATAATCACTTCACTCAATCTACTGACCATGCTTCTGCCAATACATTCCAAGATGCTGCTGGCCACCTTTGCTGGCCAGACACATCACTGACTCACGTCTACCAGGACTTCTCTGCAACCAGCTTGTACGATTGCTGAGGTTCTTGCTTTCCAGGTACAGGACTTCACGTTTCTCATTTAACATCTTATAGTTCCTGTTTGGCTCATTCATCTATCCTGTCTAGGTCCCAGTGGACAGCAACCCTGCCTTTGCACATATTCACTACTTCCCATTAATCGATACTCTCTGAGCTCAATCATTCAACTGGTTTTATATCCATCTGGTAGTTCAGCCATACAGTCTGAAATGTCCAAATTTAGACACAGGAATATTGTGGACATGTTGAAAGCCTTGCCAAAGTTGAGGTAAATGGTATCTGCTGCTCTACCCTTGTCCACAGATCTATCCATTTTATCATAGAAAGTAATCAGGTTGTCTGATAGTTATCTGCTTTGTGGATTCTGAGGAAGGGCAAAGCATGTCAGTCAGAAGCTTTGCTTTGTTCATCTTAGCTTTGTCACTCAGCTGTGTTCATCTTTTTTGATATTTAGCAGTGCTTTGCATTTTTTCAGAGCCAGTAGTTTCTACTGTTTGCAGTAAATGTCCAAGTAAAACTTACGACTGTGTAAAGCTTGTCTCTCTGCTTCTCTCTAGCACTCTTTCTGTAGGCCTCCCTGCTGTTTCTTTCTCCAGCAAGGTGAGCACTCAAGGGTCCCAGCTATGTGGGCTGATGACAGCTCTTCCAGCAAGCAGCCCTTTGAAGCTAACCAGTATTCCAAAGAAAGACAACAAAATATTTGGGGATTCTGGGTATGATTTATGGGGCAGAGGGTGGATCATAAGAGTTAAATGCCTACACCTTGACTGAAAGATTACTATTTTGGAGCTGTGAAGCCACAAATATTTGAGAAGTGCAAACATCAAGGATGAAGTAGAATCATCTAGAGTTGTATAAGTACAGAGATATACAATGAGTTATATAATTAAAAATGAAAGGAAAGGAAACATTATTCAAGTCTGGATGTTAGGAAAAAATCTTCTTTTGTATAGAACACTGCGAAGGGATTTGACAAAAATATGTTGAGCTGGGATCGTTTCACCGATTTTCCTGTCAGATGAATACCTGCTGTGATTTTATGATTGGAAATGGTTCTAATGTTATAATCTCTAACTAATCATAACAGCCCGCTATCAATTTCTAATTTATGTGATTTTGAGTTCAGTAAATTCTAGTTATCTGCCTTGGATTTCAAAAAAATAAGCCACACTGAGTTAAAATGGCAAAAAATAATGAATTGCATTTTCCGAAGTCTAAAAATCACTAAACAGGTAAATGTCTTTTTATTAGATAAAGAGGAGCTTCATTGTGTTAAGACTGCCTGGGGCAGTGGATTTAGCAACAGCAATTAGTTTTGTTATTCATTAATGTCAAGTGATCATCATATTAAGTCTACTTTAGAAACAACCATATATAAAGAATAACACATGACTATTTTTCAAACCAATGTTTTCAAGCAAGTTAAATATTTATGCTTTTTAACAAAATAAAAAACATATTTTAAGGGGGTGGGGATGAACCACATGATTAAGAAGGCCAGAGGTGGGGATGCTCTTTGATCTGTGTATGTATTCTGCCCAGTATCCCACAGAAAAAAAAAAAACAGCCTTAACTCATAAAGCTATTGTATCATTCTTTCCTTCTCCCAGTCTCCGGACTCCACTCTTTGTTCTTGGTCTCCACACAGTCTTCTTTGTTTCAGAAATCCACACATAAATGTCTTAACTTCCAGTAGTCTTGACCTGACTCACTCATGATATTCATATTCAGTTCTCCAGTGTGTTTGTTGTACAGAGTTGCTCTGTTTTAGAAAATAAGTAATAAGAGCAGGAAAGCAAAGATAAATGTGGGTTTGTGCCTTCTCAAATTATTTGAAGACTTGTCCTGTTTCTCACGCAGGAAGAAAAATTCTTCAGAATATCATGATACCTTCTGCAGGATTTTTTCCTTAACTTAAAAGGCTGTAGTAAAGAAACAGATCTGAAGATTTTCTTTGGTGCTTGATATTTTAACTGCCAGATTTGCTTTTGTTCAAAATCTGTTGGGTTCTTCCTGGATCATCTTTTGGAAGGGATGTCATACTTGTTCCTTTTGCGCCATATTATCCTGAGTTTTTTTGTTTTGCTAAGTCTAGAAAACACCATTATATTTTTCTAGCTTGGTTGTCCTGGTTTTGTAAGTACCCTAAATTTTCAGAAGTTACTTCCTGTGACAGATTCATTGATATTTTTGAACTTACTGCACAGAATGTAGAAAGGAATTAACACAAAGGTTTCAGACCCATCACTAGATAAATATAATTGACATGAATAGATAAATATAGTCGATATTTGAGGCACATGATGGCAGCCACAGTGGATTAAACTCAGACTCATTTATTTAGCCCTACAGTAGCATATGACTTGGAAACAGATACATTAATTAGGCATCTCTACAGTATTTTCCCAGCTATAATGTATTATAGATCTGCAGCTCAGGCACTTGCAAAGACAGTGGTGATGTCTATGTACTTGATAGTCTTCAGTGGTTTTGTTCTCATGGATTTGTCCAGTTGCCTTTGAAACTCATCTAAATTTTCATCTGCAATAAACTGTGGGAAGGACTTCCACAGCTAACTATATGCAGTGGGAAAACCAGCACCCCTTTTTTCTTTTTGATTTTTTTTTTAAATTTCTTTTTACTTATCTTGCATCAAATTCTCCCCTTAAGGAAAAAAAAAAAAAATATTCTTAGTCACTACCTCTGAGCCATTACATGCTTGGATCATACCCTGTTTCCAGTGTCTCTTTTCCTCCAGGTTGAAGAATTCTAGGGGTTTTTTTTAACTAGGATTGTCCCTTGCAAACTGTTCCATTTCATTAGTTATTTTGTTAGCCTCTTCTGTCTCTTTTACAGTTTTATGTTGTCCGCTTTTGAGGAGTAAGTGGGGCATAGTACAGACTAGAATTGGACCCCCAGACTAGAATTGCACCCATCATTTCAAGATACAGACAGGCACACATGTTGGCACAGTGATGTTCTCCCTTTTGTTCCATATCCTTTCCTGTGATTTTTGATAAGAAAATTGGCGTTTTATGTCTGCTACTGATTCTTTTCCTGCTATCTGACCCTTTGACAGAACGGTGTGTAATAAGGTTAAGAACTTGGTTTTAGGTGACAGTAGTCGACTTGGACCCCATCTTTTTATATTCCTTGTAGGTTGTTTTTTTCCTGCTCACATAATGTTATATTTACCTATATTGTATTTAATCTTGCTATTTTATTGTCCTGTCATTCAGCATTCTAGGGTATTCTGTTCTTCACAGTTGGCCCTTGTCATGATTACTCTGAATAAGTTAATATACTTAGAAAAATTTCCCACATTACTCTTCATTCCTTTTTCCATTCATGAATATATTGAATGTGATCAGCCAAATATCAGCAGAAATCACTATGAGATTACACTGATAACCACAAATCATTAAATTGGCCTTGTACTCTTACTTGTAGTTGATTTGTCAAGACTAATTGATCAATTATTTATGTGAGGGCCTTCTTCCTTATCCCACAGAAACTTAGTTGACTAGGCACACACATTGAATTGAGCTTTTGTTCCCAGCTAGCACATTGCTTATCAACAGTGGGAATCTTTTATCTGCAGGACAGACTTTTCTCTCAATTACCTAAAGCCACAATCTTACAGCGTACTCTCTGTATACAGTATTCCAAACTGAGAAATAGGGAGCAGGTTAGAAATCAGAGATACGCTTATCTGTCGTGAGCTTGTTGCCTGATACAGTACTGATTTTTCATTTGTCTTGCTCTTCAGTCTCTGTCCAAAACAGCCAGAACTCAAAATAAACAACCCCAACAGGTTAAAATTTCATTTGAAGTTCAGCTCAGTCAGCTGACAATATGGTTATTCCTCCTCTTTTCCTCTCCCATCTAAAATTAATCTTCTCAGCAATGGTACAGCCATTTTTGTTTCCATGATGAATTTTCAGGGTGGGTTTTTTTTTTTAAGATTTGCTATTTTTTATTATTTGTTAGTTACAAACTTCATAGTTTTGAGTTATATTTAAAATATTTTCACTAATTTAGAAACACAGATTTGCATTCTATGCTTTATCTAGTTTATTTTACCCTGGATAAATAGTGAAAGATTATCAGTAGTTAATGAATTATCTTGTAATAATATTTCTCACAGTTACAATTATCTTGTAATTACTTCTCACGAGTAATATAATTACTTGTCAGTAATATAATTACTTGTGAGAAGAGAGCCTAATGCTGATATAGTTATTCATTGGTGCCTGAGGCCTCAGCTGTGAACAAACTTCAAAGAACCAGCAGATTTCTCAGCACCTTCTCTCTCTGTTGCACCTGACTGGGGATCATGCCTAGAGAGCTTTTTCTTAAGTATTTAACCTGCTTTGTTGGAAAGAAAGCAATCTTTTATTGGCTAAGTTGAACAGCCATTTATGGCTCTTCAGCAGCAGGAGCTTGTTTATTATTTTTAAAGGAAAAAAATGAAGTATCCTTTATGCAAGCAAGCTGGAGAGATGTGTGGAAGAAAGGATCTGGGGGTTCTAACTGACAAGCAGCTGCACAGGAGCCAGCAGCGTGCCCAGGTGGCCAAGAAAGCCAATGGCATCCTGGCATGTATTAGAAATAGGGAGGTGATGGTCCCCCTGTGCTCTGCACTGGTGAGGCCACACCTGGAGTATTGTGTCCAGTTTTGGGCATTTCAGTATGAGAGAGATATCGAGGTGCTGGAGCGAGTGCAGAGGAGGGCAACGAAGCTGGGGAACGGCCTGGAGAACAGATCCTGTGAGAAGTGATTGAAGGAGCTGGGACTGTTTAGTAGAGGAAGAGGAAGAGAAGGCCGAGGGGAGACCTCATCACTCTCTACAACTTCCTGGAAGGACGTTGTAGAGAGGTTGGTGCTGGTCTCTTCTCACAGGTGATTAGTGAGAGAACAAGAGGGAATGGCTTTAAATTGCAACAGGGGAGGTTTAGACTGGACATTAGGAAAAAAATTTTCACAGAAAGAGTAGTCAGAGAGTGGAATAGGCTGCCCAGGGAGGTGGTGAAGTCACCATCCCTGGATGTGTTTAAGGGTCATTTGGATGAGATGCTGGCGGATATGGTGTAGGGGAGAACTTGCAGAGTAGGGCTGATGGTTGGACTCAATGATCCCAAGGCCAGCCCTTAATGATTCTGTGATAAAATCAAAAATGTGGTTGTAAGTTCTAGTTGCTCTATTAGTAAAATAGAAGAGTTGAAGTTTTGGCATTGCTGAATTTCTGGAATATTTTTTAATGCCTATATAAGCAGAATAGTAATTGTTAGAGTTCTCTTTAACTTACTGATTAGTCTACTATAATCTTTGAAGTGCCAAGAGCTGTTCTTAACTTCCTTCTTTCAACAGTTTATCATTGTAGGTTAGAATGATACTAGATCATCACAGGTGTCTATTCAATAAATATCCAATAATTCTTTCAGTAACTTAAGCTGATCCACTTGCTCTTAATTTTTTCCAAGCATGGTTACATTGAATGACACCATTTCATCAGTCACAATGAGTCTGACTTCATTAAAGTATTATCTAATCATCAGTGCACATGCCTTTTTTGGGGAGCATCAAGTGGGCTTTGAAGGATTGGTATTGGTACTGGATTTGTTTGATTTTAGTCACTATTTAAGGTATTGCTAACAACTGGAATTTTTACTGAATTATGAACTTAAGCTTGTTAAATCTCCTGATTTACTTTAATGGAAACAGATAAATTGCCAAAATTAGAAGTATTAATTGGAAAATAGATAGGGGTGTAATTTCAGACAGATAAGTCATATGAGTAGCCTGAGTGAGAAAAGTAGTGTTAAGGCTGAAAGAAATGGCATTAAAACTGATTTGGGCTGATAAAGAGGATGTCCTTTGGAAAGCTAACATTGGTAGCAAAGCTGACAGGTGTACTAGCTTTTTCAGTAGTGGTTTTTGATAATGAAGAGTTTTCTAGAATCTTTGATTAAGGTTACAGTGGAGAGCACTGTGATTTGAATTACCTCAGACTGCAAGATTTCATTCAATTAATTCATCTTTAGATGAGACATTTTTAATTAGAGAGATTTTTAGATGACTCTTTGTTCCATAAATAATTTTTCTAAAAAAAAAAAAAATCAGTGATAGAGAATCCACTATAGAAATTCATAAACTCCTCCAATAAGTAATTCTTTTCCAGTTAAAAAAAACCTATCTTATTTCTTGTTTAAAAATTGCAATCTATGGTTTTAGAAATTCAGTAATTGCTGTTAATTCCCAAGTGTCAGAGAGGCAATCTGTGTTACCTCTTTTCCCTTTTGTCTGGAATTTGTGTTTGACATAGTTAACTAATTTCTAAAGCTGATAGAATAAAGAGAAATTACACTGGATATATTGTGGGTTTGAATCTCATTGGAAAAATGTTTTCATGTGTATTGAAGGAGAATAATAGGAAAAAATGGGGGGAAAAAGCAACATTCAAGATGGGGAAAAAACTTCCCTCTCTTCCAAATATTTGACTAGTTAAATCCTGGGGATTGTTCAGCAACTATAAACATTATTAATCTTAATTAGGAAGCTTGATTTCACTAGAAGTTCTTGGTAAATAGAGGATTAAAGAATTGTCTCCTGCCTCAAAATTAAAATACATTGTGGTTCTGTTTTATGCTTTGGTTACATAAATATAGACAGTCACCAAAATAACAATGCCTTGTTTAAACTTTGAAGGTGTGATTTCCAAATGGACTGTATTTGGTGGTTTATAGAGCAATGTTGTAAAGATTAGTGTAGACAAAAATAATAAAGAAGTGATGATTTATCGGTAAATCTTCTTTATTTCTTTGTTTTAATATTCTCTAAAGGGTTTCATGCCAGGTCTCTAGTGCTGTGTTTTTACTTATTATAAGCCCTAGCTTTATACTCTTATAAATTTATCTTTGATGTACAGTAGACCTATTGTACTGACTTCTTCATAAAGTATAGTCTGTTATTGCAAAGCATCTTGCTTTGATCTTCTTGACAGACAGGTTTAGAGTAGGGACACATATGTGGTGTTTGATAAATCACATGAGGGGCAAAGAATGTTGCTGCCTTTTCATAATTATTCACTTTTTCAGAATTAATATATGCCAAATTCTTACAAGAAGAAGATATAATACCTGCACATGGAGTACAGAAATAGAAGTGCTAGGAAAAGAAATACAAGAGTGAACTGCAGTTAATGTCCTGATTTTGTTCAGTGATGCACCTAAGATTATAGGTGTAATGTTAACAAAAGGTCCATCTTTCCTTATTCTTAGAAGAATTTTTAGTATTCTAGGAAAAGTCTTTCCAATATAAACGGTAACTAGTTTTACTGCTGATTAGTGATAGAACAGGTGAGTTCTCAAGCAGTTTATTTCTTAGTCTGGCAAATCCATTTCCTGGTGTCCATTACTTACCACCTGGAGATTTTGGCAAGAGAGCATTTACATGTCATACTACCATTTAGAGGTGGAAAATACAAGAACTCCTCTTTGAAAAAGAATTAAATACAAACCAACACTCATATGGGTCTGCTGCTGTACATGTAGGCATACATGGATAACATATCTTACTGCAAGTCAGTAAATCTTACACTCCTCAATCAAATATGGTCACTGAGGACATTACCATTTTTTGTACAGTGTTCCTCCATAAATTTCAGAGTAAGGCTAGACTTTTGGAAAGATATTAGTACACAAATAATAATTTTACCTACATTTACCCTAAAGAATGTTCCTAATAACTATCTACATTGGAGGTAAATATGAATACAAAGTGCATTTACTTTGTATCTTCCCTGAAGATCTTAAAAGGGACTTTCAAATGCTTGCTTTTTCTTCACAAAATCTCTGTGAGGATTATGGCTCTAGGAGAGATATCAGTTACACTAGTGAGCAGAAGATGCTTGCTTTTAAAATTCAAGGCAAATTAAACATCTGAAGTATTTTCCAGACGATGTCTTCTAAAGCCTTCACCCTTTTTCTGTCTCCAGACAGTATATTTCTCCCTATCCCTTCCATCCCTATTTGTCAGGTTTTGTAGTATTGTTTGTTTATTTTCTTTTAGCCCATGCTTCAGTATCCATACCTATCCCACAGAATCTGAAATTCAGATAGGTAGATAATATACTAATAAAAAACCAGCATAAGCTATTTCTTAAAAGAATCATAGCCAAATTCATTATCTATTCTATCCATCATTCTTTTCGTATTCACACATTTTTAATTGCAGTGAGGAGTACAGCACTCAATAGTTGGTTGTTGCAAATATGGAAACATTTGCTCACAGTATAACAGGAAACAAAAAAATTGTCCCTGTTTTGGATCCCTCTCAGAAGTCCACTGCCCCTTTCTGGCATTCTCTTATTTCTGCCTGAGCAATGAACAAAGCTTCCAGAATTTTTCAATGTACTTCCTGTTGTTGTATCTGTGTGTTGCTATCCTTTAGGGTACAGTAGATTCTGCACAAATTTGATGCTTAAAAAGTTATTTCTTCCCCCCCAAACATACAAAAATATCTTCTTGTAAAGTTGAGGAGAAACTGTATTTATCAATTGAGCTGGTGAAGGATGGACTTGGATGTACTGGTAAAATAGTCACACAAAGAATGGCCTAGGACTGAAGTGTCTGGTTGGAACTTTTATTCATAACTGATATATATTTCAAGCATAATTTGCAATCAGAGCCAATAGCCAATGGACACAAGCTGTCACTCACCTGGGGGCAGTGTTGAGCAAAAAGTGGGGAAACCTGGTGTGGGCAGATGTTTGTTTTCTGTCAGAAGTTCAAGGCACAACCTTCTGGCTAATGTTCTCTGCTTTTGTAATTCCTGCTTCTAGGTATTTGACTTTTGAGCACTCCATCTAGGCTACCCAAGCACTGGTCTCAGCAGTGCTCGTCAGCCTGCCAGATGATATTTTGCTTCTAGACCTGGCTCTTGGCCAATCACTTTGAGTAAACCCCACCAGCAGATGTGACATGCTCCATAAGGCTAACCCCCATGTTCTGATAAATTGCAAAGACAACCTACCAGCTTCCTGAATAAATGATATTAATACTGGCAGGAGGTGGAGCAAAAGTTTTGTCAACTTTGGCATTTTGTTCTTTTACCACGAAAATTATTTTTGGAGTCTAACTAATGTAAAAATTGGATATTTCGTAGTAAGCAGAATGTTACTTGTAATCATCCCAGTAATAGGAAAGGCTGGGGGAAGTACAGCTTCTGTCTGCTCAGGTACCCAAACAAATTCAAGAAATGCTTCAGTGAGTAATAGGCCACACACTAATTACAGCAAACTAAGTCTTAACTGCAAGGTCTCCAAAAGGGAGAAGGCATAGAAAACTCATTTGTAGCAGCTAATTCCTTTCTAGCCTGGTTAAATTAAACTGTGTACTGATTTGTCATATTAGAGAAATTGCAGTAATACCTGCAGAAGATACAAGTCATTCTCTATCACTGCAGATTAGGTTTAAGAAAGCATTTCTTATAAATTATAATACCCTGTAATATGCAGGTTTAGGAACTCTGGAAGAGTAGGCTGAAGAAGTATTTCTTTATGCTTGTTTTATTTATACATTTTTCCCTAAGCATCCACTTATGGCTGCTGTGAGAGAATAGGAGTCTAGAAGGGCTTTTGGTCTGACCCAGTAGGACCATTCTTATGCTCTCCTGTAGTTTATTTCTGTTTATAGCAGTCTCATCAAACTTCTGCTGTTGCTGTACCTTCACTGTAAGATAAAGAACATCATCAGCAGGAGGTATGTACAAAAGTGCTATTACAGTTATCACATAAAATTTCAAGGGATGATAGCTAATGGAGTTTGTATCAGTCTTTCTCGCTATGGTACTTTAACGGAGTAAGCTCTTGAGAGAAGAGCAATTTAATTAAACTTTAGTCAAGGTTATCAATGTATTCTGTGGAGAATGAAAAAAAATAAAATAGTACCATATTTTTTGTTGAGAACAAACATAACTTTGTTTTCCATTTGTATTTTGTTTAAAACTAATAACAATCAGAAAACTGGTAAAACAAGTTCCAGATAATACTACTTAAGAAGCCAGACAGCTGAAGTGTGAAGTGGCAGATGCACATGTTGAACAGATGTTGTGTTGACTGGTTAGTATCCTTATGGAAAGCTTGTGTAATTGGAAGTATTTTTAGTATGTTGAAACTTTGAGAAGTTGGCATTGTCATTTACAAGTTTCTTTTGAAGAAGCTGTTTATCTTTTGTCTTTTGATTCCTGAAGTCTGTGTTAGAGAGCTGAAACAGTCTTGGGTTTTGTATTTTATACAGATCAGATGAATTTAGGTATGTCTTGATATCCAAAAGTGTGTTGGCACATAAAAAAGGTAATGTTGTGTGAAGATAGCTTCCTGAGGGTTTAAAAACTTTTTTCATTATGCATTTTAAATTTATTGCAATGAGTAGAAGCAGAACAGACTTTAGTGTATGGTAACAGTAATGTCCCAGAAACAGTAGGTATTGAAATGTGAACCAATAAAATAATGCTCAGAGAATTTTGTATTTCTCGTAGTTTGCACAATTACTGATCAAATCTTGCATATCTGCTCAGTTTTGCCCCATATTTTAAAGCTTCAAATTTTCATTCCAGGGAACAGGAGATGATGCAGCACGTAGTACTGTATCTTTGATATCCTGGGCTTTGAGACGCTTTGTGGTGGGTTGGCACTACAGTGATTGGAGAATCACAAATTTATTGCAGCTGGTTAATGTTTAATTTATTAATAAAATTGTTAGCAACAATCTCATTACTTAGGATGTGTGGACTGCATTTTTTCATGAATAATCAGTAAATGTAGCTTCCTTTGGTTTTTTTTTTCTTTTCACAATTGTACATTTAAAAGCATGAGGTATTACAAAACTTCTAATTAGCTTACAGAGTGTAAAGTTTAAGCCCTAAGAAACAAGGTAAAGAGAAAGTAACAAAATTTGGATTATTTAGATTTGAAGCAGTTTGGTAGAGGTTCTCAAGCAGCTTGACAAGGGTTATCTTAAGGTTAGGCTTGGTTATTCTCACTGTGTTTATTTTATGGCTTTGGAAATAACAGAATATTTCTAAAGAAGCATTTTCTCAGATGAGCAGGACTACAGAAAGTTGTTGTTCCTAAGCACACACCACAACGACATCTCCAAAGTAGCTCTAATTTGTGTCACCGGCATTAAGAGATGTCCTATGCTTCCATTCCTGTATAGTGAGGCCACTTCCATATACTTTAAATGCAGATGATGTCTTGTACACCCCACATGAATTTGTAAAAGAGAACCGCTTCTGGAATCTAAAAGCTCATGAAATTTGATAAGGAGGAATGGCATTTCATAGCAATCTGAGTCATGTCCTTAGAATGTGAAAAAGTAAAATTAAGAAATAGGAAACAAAGGAAAATCTGTTTTGATGTAGATATAAGTGATCTTTAGCTTCTGTCCTAGAATTACTAGAAAAAACCCAAGTGTTCCAAACTGATTCTTGTAACCAAAATGGCTGTACTGAAGAGATGTTCATGCTCAGAACCTGCAAATAGAAAATTAGAGTGAAAAAATAGGATTCATAGTCTCCTTTTAAGATACAAAGTTAAGAAAATTTTAATTTTACTATGAAGTCTGTTCAATAAGCATTCTGACTTACGTAGTTCAAAAAGATCAACAAACATATGAAATAAGATAGATATTAAACTTACAAGATAAAGAATACTTAGTTGTTAGGGTTTTTTCCCTTAGCCCACAGGACTTAATTATCTGAACCAGACCTTCTTGTCTCTGCTCTATGAATTACATTTCTTCTGTCTTGTACTACTATTAGTGGAATAGTCTAAAAGACATAAATGTTCTGTCCAATCTCTTTATTACGTACTCTGCCTAGCAATATTTTGAACATAACTTGTGGATATTATTTTTCTTATCAGTAACTTAATTATTATGGTACTTTTATATGAAAATTAAGTTATTTTAATAAATAGATGTTATGTAAAGTTAATTTAAAACTTTACCGTTTCGGAACATTTAATGTATCAACCAAAAAATCTGAAGTATTCATTACAGAGATAATAAAAATGTTGTTATTAAATAGGGCCAAAAATTCAAACTGTTCTTTCAATTATAGAACATGTGCAAGAAATCATATTGGTTTGTTTTTGGAAAAAAAAAAAAAGAAAACTAGAAGCTGTGTAATAATTATTATAGTTTTGCCACAAATACAGTTGGTTGAAATGTAGGCAGGACAAAATCACTAAAGGCAACACAGTGGCTCAAACTCACCCTAAACAGAAGTGTGAGAGAACATGCGCTTGGACTTTCTCACACTGTGGACATTGAATGTGTCATAGTGATGATTTGCTTAATAGTCTGATGAGGAGACGAAAGTTTGAGTGTTAGGTCACATGATGTATGACTGAGGGTTCTGCATTCTTTGATCCTGACTAATCTTCTCCTTTTAGTCATCTAACGCTTGTATACAGTAGAGTTTGACGCTGTGGCAACATTACCTTTAGACAGCATCAGTTACAGTTTCTTCCCCGTATGCTAGATCACCTGCTTGGTATTGCAGAAAACTTGATTCTTGACAGTAATTATAAACACATGGATTCTGTAATTTTCTTCATTTTAAAGCAAAGTAATATGTTTTTCTTAAAGGGAAAGCTGAGGAATACAAGGAAAAAAGATAGTTGAAGCCAGTAGAGAGTTAACTGAAGTTATAGCCAGTGGGCAGTGAGCAATTTTGAACTTTACTGTTTCCTTTGCAGGAAGGATCCTCACTTTTTCTCTGGGATTCCCTCAGGAGAAACAGTCTTTTTCATCCATTTTAACCTATTTTTAGAAGTAAATAAAGTTCTGTATGTCAGTCTTCCTCAAATAATATGTAATATTTTGTGTTCTCAGCCAAATTAAAAAGCAGAATAGAAGCCTTAATGTTAATTATTTTTTTAACTGTTTTGTGAAAATCAGGAAGTGGATGGTGAGAAACCAAAACACATGTTGCCACTGAGGGAAAGCCATTATTAAATAGCTGGCAGTAGACACTGTTTGACCACTTGTGTGGCTTGTATGGACTGGGTGGTCGAACAGGGGTAGATATGCTGCTTAATTTCATACTGATTTTCTCACGGCCAGATTTTCATTTTAGTACTACTCTGTCTCTTATGCAATGAGACATAATTTTTCAGAGTGTACTGCTGTTAATATTAGCTGCCATCCTACTTTTTCAATTTTTCTGGCCAGCTGTAGTGTGTTTTCAGATTCAGGTAATGCTGTATCATCTGAGACTACCTAATAGAATGATACATCCTATAACTCATGCCAGAGATTTTGGAAGGAAACAGGTACAGGTATTTTCTTAAAAACGCTAGAATTTGCCTGTTCAAGCAAAAGTTCAAAAGCTTTTCATACTTTTTGAAAATTGATAAGAATACTCATACAAATAAATTTTACTGGTAGTGAGTTTAAATATCAAAGAGAATAGCCTTCTATGTATATAAAATCAAATGATGCAAAGACGTTCAAGAGATCCAGGTTATTTTACTGGACAGATTTAAGTGGTATTTGCTGTTTCCTCTCAAATGAATTTGCAAGTCTGAGCTGCAGTATTATCATTGGGCCATTTACCACTGGTTGTATAATGAGCAGGATTAGCTATAGCCATATTACAGTTTAGCAATTTTTATAATGTTTTAAAGTAAAAAAAATTCAACCTATGATTTGAATTCTTTATTCATTAGACCATAGTAAAATCTTGGCATTTGAATCAGTCTTATCTAAACCTGAAAATCTGAGTTCTGCAGCACTTTTTTAAGATGGTGAATGTTTAATTATAAGGTGACATACAGTCTTGTCCCATGTGGTTGGTTGAGGGGGGTGAATCTTTTGAATTCCCCAAGAGCCTGCGTGCCAGTGGAAGAGCCAGTCTCTGCTCAGCAGGGCCACAGGGTGGACTGAGTCATGTCAGAGAAACAATTGTGCTGGTGACTTTATTAACTGACCACTTCAGTGAATAAATGGAGACAATTTGGCAACAATCAGCTGATAACCATCCAGGGAGTGAATAAAGGCACTTTGGCGATGAGACTATTTTCTGAATAACCTGTCAATGATCAAGTGATTGCAATTCAATTCATACAAAAATTATACACATGAATATATGTAAGAATGAGAGAGAGAGAGCGCACAGAAAGAGGAAAGTGAAAAAGAGAGGAGAAGGGGACAGGAAAAGGGGAAATCACCACCTTTGAATTCCGTGTTGTCACAGAGTAGCCAGCTTGGCCCGTAGATGGTGGGTTGACCAAGACACACATGGGGTGTTGCCTTTATATAGTCTGTCTTCTGCATGAACAGTAGCTTGTTCCAGAAAGTTCTCATTTTCTCTGGTTTGTACCTGTGCAGTTAGGCAAGTTCTGTCTCTGGGCAACAACAGGAGGGAAGGGGAGAGAAACGGCCCACCACCCCACCTCCACAGAGCTCGCTCACAACACAGGGTGTCTCAGTCAAGTTGTTTTTGACATCCTCTTTATTGAACAGTTTCTTGTTTATGAACAGTTTTGTGACACATACGTTTTGTATTTCTGTTCATGTTAAAGACCTGAAACCTTGAAATGTGAAAGGAAGCGGTATGAGTTAATTTGATGTCTGTGTGTCTTTTTCCAAATACATAATAACATGAAGATATGTGTAAAGAGTTAGCACATTTGAGACATATGCATAGAACTGATTTGCACGGTATAAATTCAATTCAAAATTTGCACCATGTATAAATTCATTTTCTTAGTATAGGTTGTTCTACCAATTAATCTTATCTACTTAGGTTATAAATAGATTTACTAGATTTAATCCCTTGAATTGGATGAGAGTACTTTTATAATAAGAAGGATTCCAATATAAATAAAATCCAAATATGATGCTTTCTTTCCTTTGAGGTATAAAAATTATTGTCCTCTTATTTTTTTCCTTGTGGTTGCCTACAGTTTGATATGTTGTATAATAAGTTAAAATTAATCTTTGTTTGCTGAAGTATAATAATGTGAATTACAGTAGAATCTTATTTCATATTTTAGGTGGGACACTATACTAGTAATGCTGAAATTGTACCTCAGAGTATTCACACCTGAATGAAAGTCACATGCCAAAGAGAAACTAATTTTGAAAATCTGTAAATAATGGTGTTGCTGCATAAAGAGAGTTTCTGACTGGTGAATCTGAAATGGGTTTTCATTTCAATTGAAACAAAGTGAAGTTGCACTCCCTTTCTTGGGAAGGCAAAAAAGTGTTTCCCCATCTTCGTTAAAAATAGATCTAACTTTTTTGCATTGCTTTTTTGCTTTACAATTTCCAGTGAGCCAAGTTGTCTTAATTTCTTTGACACCTTGACATGTTAGTAGTTCAGATGAAGACAAATAGATTGTATTATTTTGGACAAATGGACTATGTATTATTTTGGTTTGTCTGGTGGTCTGGACATTATTTTGGTTTCTGTGGAGTCTTGCTTTTAATGCAGTACTTAAAAATTGTGGAATGGCTAAATCCTTTAAAATATAAATTATGTTAATTGTCTTCTGATCATTTTTACCACTGACATATTCTATTCATACATTTTTCAAGGTAAACTTGTAGCTTTATAGTGTCAGAGAGAGGGTCAAAAGTCTAACTTCTTGAGAACACCAATAAAAACCCTTAGCTGGAATAGCTGAATAATACTTGCATCATTTTCCTGGTAGTTTGACCAGTACTTGGATTCCCACATAGCCACTTGTCAGATGTTTTCGTGAGAATAAACTGATGTTTGGTTAGTTCAAGGACACTATCAAAATAAAGTCCTTGCCAGTATCTTGAGTCATCGCCATACCATGTTTCCATTGTTAGGAAGCTTTGTCTCATCATTTGATTTTGTTGCCAAAAACAGCAGGAAGATATCTTTTTGAAGGGCTGTGCAGTGCTTTTTGATACTTCCTATGAGCAGATATTTTCATTCCAGTAGAAACCTAGATGCAATTCTTGTATTGAGAAAATGGCTGTGATTTTACTAAGACTCTTCAAAGTGGAAATTTTACTTTTCAACAAAGCAAAAAAGAAGTGATGAACTGAAGTAAATTCACACTAAAATAGGAAGCCTTAAGTGAACGGGTCTATTTTGCAGATATGATGGCAAAACACAGGGATTACTCAAAAGGACACATGTATGTATGTATGTGGATATGCATGCATGCACAGAAGTTTCACACAGTGAAAACCTCTAATGACAAATACACGAGCTGTTAACCTGAAATTTGTAGAAATGCACAATTTAGTTTTATACTTCAAATATAAGCAGGTTTTTTAACATATTTTAAATTGCTTTGGAGAGTTACATTCATCCCCCTGCAGTGCCACACAAGTTGCATCCACAGTCACAACATGAAAATTTTGAGATGGCTCAATTTAAACTAGGTATTTTGAATGGAATAATATAGTTTGAAGTTTATACTTCAGTTGAGGTTTCCAAAAGTAGACAATAATTATTTGATATTAATATCCCCACCCTGATCAGCAATATTAATTTCTGGGATTATGTGGACTTCTGAGCCTCTCTGAATCCCAACAATTTTTCTTCTGTGCCCTACTTGTAGGAAAGTTCACTTGTCTCAGTAATAATAATTTTCCACTTGTCTTGAACTTCTGAATGTTGCACTGGACTTTTGTTGAATGGGGCAGAGAATGTAATAGTGTTTCTTCCTGGGCACACAGTGTTCAGACTGGAAGGATAATAGAGTTTAGCTCTATTTCATTAATTTCTGATATGTTTGATCTATTCTGCCATCTAACACAAAAGGCAATATACTAAAATAGCAGTGAACTACATTTTAGTACAGTGTCACCCTATGGTGACAAGGCTACAAAGTACATGCATAGGTTCTGTGGCTTCAATCAGTATGATAAAACCTGGTACTGTTTGTATTCCCATTTAGACAGTAGAGGTAGTTGTCATACTGCCTTACATTGCAGACTGTTTCTGTTGAGTATGGAGGAGATTAAAGAGCGGGACACTACCATTTTTTCATTTTTACAGCTAGCTTCATTCTGGGTTGCTAGTTACTATATCAAATGGTGAAATAATAGATTATGATTGTGATAAGACACTGATATGACTCATGCACATGTACTAATAATAACATTTACTGAACCAAATTAATGTTTGCAGCAATTTCCAGTTACTCTGAACTTCTTTCTGTGGATAATTGGCCACCAGTACCTATCTAGAGAGAAGACATTGGTAAAGCTCTCAGTGATTTATACATAGTATGCAACTTTGGTTCTTCTGCTATGCTTAATATGTTTGCTTAATAACTTTACATATTAGCAATATTTTTCCTCAGTGCATGTTTCTAGGCAGTATTTCAAATTCTTTTCATTTCACTGAGACTCTATCTTCCCCCCAAATTACCTGTGACTCATTGCATGAATCAAGGCTGAAAGCTTCATTCTTGACTCCTCTAAGTAAGGATTTCCACTTATTTTAACTTTCTTCATCAAAGCACAGGAGTAATAGTGACTTAGCAGAGTATTCTCAGAAATTAATATTAACAGCTATTGCAAATTATTGGAAATCTACATGCTCTTGAAAATCTCCCTCTTTTTCAGTCTATCTAGCAGT
The DNA here is from genome assembly GCF_965140245.1 of Athene noctua. Taxonomy (NCBI): domain Eukaryota; kingdom Metazoa; phylum Chordata; class Aves; order Strigiformes; family Strigidae; genus Athene; species Athene noctua. Next base: position 24,426,897 of record NC_134038.1, on the reverse strand, counting down.
AAGGCATTTTCCCCAGGTAAATGTTTATTACACATTGAACATCTGGGGGTTTTACCCATTGTGTTTATTGGGTCCTTGGTGTTTATACAAAGTAATTTCTCAGTAGGCTGGTCTGGGTTGTCATATTTGTCCATGATGAAGCCCACGATAGCAAATGTATTTATGCCCAGGATCAGTATGGCCCAGCTACCAAAACAGTAAGTCAGAAGTTGGCTTTGCTAAATTGTTCATCCTGGCTGTTTGAACAAGGCTTCATGTATTCCTCAGCAACGTGAGCTGAATTCAGTAGCAAGTTTCCCAGATTCTTATGTGCTGCATTCTACCAGACTGGGAATTTTCCAGTAGATGCTATAAAACTGAGAATTAATTTAAAAAGAAAACCTATAGATTTTTGTACTATGTATTTGTATATATGTTTATATATATGCATACATAATAATGATCATTACTCTAAACAGTTAAAGCTTGTTAGTATTTCAAGCAGAACATTAGTCCCTTTTGTGAACATTTTTTTTGTTCCATTGGTTGATTTTATGCTTCTCCTTAAGTTTTATTTTGATGTAGATTAGAGATGTAATTAAAAGTAGTCACTACTGTGTCACGCTACTGCATGTACTGCAGGTTTGATATCTTAAAAAAGCTTTAGAGACAAATAGAAAATTCTAAGACACCTACCCAGTGATTGTTTTTGATAAAATATTCTGTAGCAGTATGCTAGAGGATGAACATTTCAAACGACATTGCTAATTGTCATGTTTTACCACATTTTAAATAGGTAAGGCAGTTCTGCCCATCTCTTGTTTGGGCTGCCTGGAGATTCCAAAAGATGGACCGTCCTGAGCTTGCTTTTCAAAGGTTTTTTTGTCAGTACTAGGAATGAGAATCAGTGTTTTTAAAATGGTGTGCAGAAAGGAATACCTTGCACAGCCTATATAGCTGAATTAGAAGCTATTTGGAACACTAACTTTAAGCAGCACCTCATAAATATTTTTAAAGTGTGGACCACAGACATATTGTTCTTATGCTGTGTGCTTTTCTGTTTACAGGAGTGCCTATCTTCTGCATGGTCACTGCAGCAGTTGCATAATTTAATAAATTATACTTAGAATAATAATTAAGAAAGTATTTTAATAACATTCACCAAGTTGGAAAAAAGAAAAAAAAAGCAGCAATTAGTGAACTAACAGGAACTTTATGCCCCACAACTGAAAAAACATTATTTTTATGAAAAAACAGTATATGTAAACAATATTCAGTAACAATTGCAGTCTTTTTGCATCTTTAATATAATATGCCATAATAATGCCATATAGAAGCATGTAAAGGCCAAAAGTGGTTATCATTAAGAAAAAAAACTTGTCTTTGTATCTAGGCTGTCTAATGGTCTTTAATATTGTTACCAGCCCACAGTTAGATGGCTCCAATGAAATCTTAGTGCTGCAATTAAAAGCTTTGAAAATGGCAGACTGCTGCAGAATATGTTATATAAGAATTCTCCGTTGATTTTCCAGTAAGGTATAAAGTCAAATCTCAGCGTGGTTTGAGTGCTGGGTACTTTGAAGCAGCCTCCTAGCACTGAGACACTAAGGCAGTTGGAAGATTGCCAGGCTTGATCAGTCAGAAAAGCCTGAAGATGCAGCTCCATGTGTCATCTACTCCTGAGTGGGCTTACAGAGGTCCTGTTTCTAACCTTTCGTTCCTGCTCCAATGCCACAGTTCTTTTCTTCATTTTAATTATTTTTGAACAAGTTCAGAAGGCACAATTTAAGATGCAATTTTGAGGCTCATTAAACTAATCCAAGCTGGACTGCCACAGACTGTCCTTTTCCTTCTCCACTTTGTAGTAGTACAATGAGCCAGTGCAGGAAACAGAACAAGCCAAAAAACCACATTTTTTCTCAGGTTTTTGGTTTGTTTGTTGTTTTTTTTTTCCCCCCAGGATTATTTTTTGGATGCTTCAAGACCCTAAACTGGCTGCTTTACACAATCATACAAGGCACAAATAGGAGACATAAATTCAGTCTGGCATGGAATTGTACACTGAGGCTGTGACAGACAACTTCCTAAAAATGGAAATATTTTGTGATGGCCATGTTTCCAAAAAAACATATTCTGGAATTCTTAATTCTTAGTCTTTAGTTCACATGCCACTTCATGTGCTTGACTTCCTCATGTAGTCTTTTTATAAGATACTCTGGACAAATTGAAACATCATTTAGTCAAGCATTAGGCTAGATACAAGTTTATTTGGCTTGATACAGGTGAGATGTAACAATCTGAAAAAAAAAAAAAAAAAAAAGGGCAGTAAGGCAGAAAAGATAATTTTCCAGACATCTGGAAGCTTTCAAACCTGAGGCCCTCAAGATCTCAGCACACAGTCATGTGCCAGCAGTTGGCTGTTTCTCAGTGGACACTCCTGTACTGTGGATTTTTCTGCTTGGGGCATATAGTCTGACTGTCTGACTTACATTACTGGAAATAATGTAGAAGGAAGTTTGTTTAGTTGGGCAAGATTTATACATGACATCTAATCTGTTGTGGATTTAGTTATTTTAATTGCTTTTAGAATGCTCAACACAGATAAAGACTCTAAGTTATGTTATAGGAAAAGATTGTAGCATTTGAGTTTGGGGATAGTTCATTTAACTCTATGCTTATTCAGTTAAGAGGCTGCAGGTACAGCATTACAATAATGACTCTTCATTGTTCGTACATTCATTCATCCCATCCTAGAAAATGATGCCTATATTGGCATTCTAAGGCTTTGTTGAATCCTGCTTTGAATCACTGCCAGGGTATTTGACATTTGCTTCTGCATCTTTTTATTTATTTTATGGAGCACTGAATATTATTAAATAGGAGAACATTCCAGTTTACTCCAATGGGAGTAAATAAGTTTCTCATCTCCAGCTGTCATAACAATGAATCATCTGATATTTCCATATTTAATATTGTTAGGTTATTTAAACTCTTGCATCTAAGAATTGTTCAGTGAATACATACTTTAAATTTACTCATCATGTAAGAAGGTTTTTGATCCGTGATTGAACACCTAGTCAAGAAAACATCAATGTGTAGGACCAGGATTTTTTGCACCTAAGCCCGATGTTGTGATGGGTACCACCCAGTAGCGCTGTTTTCCCAGCTCTGGTCAGTGGCAACAACATTTCAAATAATCCCACCCCAGGCTGTGACATGCCAGTTCCAGTGGCAGGCTTGTTTATACAGCCATACTGGGCACTGAATTAGGTAATTGGTCTGTCTCTAGTGTTTGGGAGCAAGCTTTCTGTTGTGAAACCACAGCCTTAATGACTTAAAATTGTAAGTCCTTGAATGGTTTTTGTAGTGATTTCTTTTTCTCTGGTGTACACACTAGTGAATGAGATTTAATTCAGCCTCCAGAAAGGTTCAGCTAGCTTGATGAGACAAAGTTGCCTTCTGTAAGATCAGATCAAAACTAAACGATCATTTAGTTCAGTATATCTTTCTGCAAGGAAATGGGACTCAAAACAGACTGGTAAAACTACAGTCTTACACTGCAGTCTTAACACTGAAATGTTAGAGAATGTAATGCAAAATCAAGCTGAAATTTCAACTACTACTTTTTAAAGTGTCCAAGTGAAATACGCAAGCAGACTCCCATAGAAAAATACTGTTGGCTTTAACACCAAAAAAAAAAAGAATGTACAAAAATGAACAAACCCTCACCTTTTCTAAAGTAATTACCTGTACTTAGTTAATCCTATTTTTTCATATAAAAACAAAGATACAAAATTAAAATTCTGAAATGAAATTTGAAAAAGAACTCAAAAAAGCTAATACTTTTAGTAAAAATATTAATGAAAAATTACTGTTGGACAAAGTACTCTGCCAGATTTCAGCCTGGTCTATTTAAATTGAAAGCTTTTCTTTAGAAAAAAATATTGAACACAAAAGTGTCTTACAGGCCTTTCATAGGGTAGCAAAATAAACATACTGTTTGTATTAAGATTAAAAAAATAATTCTGTTGGCGTTAGAAGGGATTTAGCATTTACATATACCCGTGTTACAATTGGAACATTTAACACAGCTTTGATTTATGAATATTTGGATCAGTGTTTAACAATGTGGCCCCTTACTCTACTTTTGAAGAGTTGGAAAAACATTGCCCAAAGAAGCTAAGTTAGTATTGTTGCTTGCCATCACATCTTTCACGTAATTCCTGCAATATTGTGAAAACTACAATAGAATTCCTGTCAGGAGTATTTCTGTAGGTCTGGAATCTCATATACACCATTACGCTTCAAATTTAGCATCGTTTGTTTTGCAGCAAATTCTGGTTAAAATGAAAATACCTTAGTGGAAAAAAATACATTTGACTTTTATATGAAATAAACTATTTCAGACTTCTCTGATATCTTTGTTGCCTCATTTTGGCTTGATTTAATAGTTCCCTTTTTGGAGAAAAGCTTTGGATTCATGTTATACAGAACTTTCTGCAGTTGGATTGATAAAAGAAGAACGGAGTCTGTCTAGATTAAATTGTAGGACTGAAGTTTTACTTCAAAATTTAAGGGAAATTTTTTGGACTGGAAGACATAATTTGGCACTCTAATATGCTTGTATGTGTGTCTTTCATTATATTTTCCATGTGAGATTAATATGTCAATTTACAAAATAATTTTGATAACAGTCAGAATTAAAGTCAATCTTATAACTCATATGCAAAACAAAATAAAATTGTTTTCACTGAAGTGTCCAGTAGAACAATGTAGCAAATTTTGATTAACCAAAAAAAAAGAGGTTCCTTAGATAACAATGGTATGTCAAATACATTTCTAAACTGTTGGAGACTCTTTGATGAAGTAGATGTTGTACTTAGAACAAAGCCAGAAAGAAACTATGCAGTGTTTCTTTCATAATTCCAGTTTAAGCACAACAGGGGGAAAAAAAAAATGGAGCATAGTTCTTTCCTGTAGCTCAGTCTGTGTGGTAGACAAGATTTTTATTTCCATGAAAATATTACTGCCCTTTAGCAAAAGAAATAAAACTGGGTCACATGCCACAGTGATGGAGCAGATGTGATTGGCACTTTGATTCTGTGGTTTCACACTTGTGACTCTTTCCGTAATTTATGTAATGTGAAGAATGATCTCATGATTGGCTGAAGGGTTTCGATTAGAATTAAGGAACAGCTATGTAGAAGGCTGGAAATTTTACTTCAGTGGTGTCATTATATAACCATAATTAATATGAGAAGCTGCAAAAATTATGCAGACATAGATGCTCTTCCAAAGATCATGTTGTTTACAGTTATTCTATTAATTAAAGAATTATCCTCTAAATTATCAGAAAAAGAAAACAAAACTGATAGAAATGTTTATAATGAAATTTGCACATGCTTATATTTGTTATTGTTGAAAACTCTTGAGAGATTATGAAAGTGAAAATATAAAGAAAAACATGTTGCCAGTAGCTGTAAAACACCTCTCTTTGATTTGGAAAATATGTTAGTTATTGGTCTAAAGTATTAGGTTGTGTGTTTACCTTGATGGTGTTATTGCCTCTACAGAGTGAAAACTTTGAAAACATGTCTCTACTGTCTAAATAATTTTATCAGAAATAGAAAATAAATAATAGTTACCTGGTTAAGATTGCAGTGACCTCAGATGGGACTCCTTGCCAATTTTGAAAAGCAAATATATTTATTTACCCTTGATTTTATGATGTACTTATCTGTGTGTGTTCTACAGGACATGCTATTTCCATGCCCTTTCACTAGACAGATATATGTGTCATATGCCCTATTGAACTCAAGGGGTTAAGCTAGTAAAGTTACCTATCTCAACACTTGAAAAGGAAGAATTAGCCACAGTTCCCTAGCTACTACTGTAGCTTTCAACACCTTTTCTATGGTGTCTAGTATTGATAGGATATATAACTGTGAAAGGACGAGAAAATGCACTGAAGTGATCTAAGAAGTAAACTATCATCTTGACATGTTTTTTCTAGCTATTGAAAACCTTTCCATATTGCAACTCATTCTGACAGTGAAACTGTAGAATTCCTCTGATTTAAGTACCATCTGGTTATGCTCAAAGCTTTAAAGCTATTATCTCAGCATAAAATTTCAGCATCCTATACTTTTTTCTTCGCCAAACTATCCATTTTTAAGCCACAAATATTTTTCCAGTCCTTTCAGATTTTATCTAAAAGTATATTTTAACAGTATTTAAATAGTTCTTAAACAATAACAATTTATCTTGATAGATGACATGCTGTGTTTTTTCATTTTATTTTAATTAGCCATTGTGGAACCAAATTCCCTTTTGTTTTATTCCTTTGAATACTGTTTAATTATAGTTATCATGCCAAATATCTTAAAGGTTATTTTACCAATACAGTTTCATTTAACATAAGCCATGTGGAATCAATAGTCCTGTTTCCTAAAGTGAATGCTTGGAAAATCTTACATTCATATGTTAAGAGTACACATCCTTTCCTCATTAGTTGGAAAGTACAGGGATTTTGGCACAGGTTCTGTGTGGAAGCATTGTGCAGCTTTTATATGGATTTTGTTTTTAGCCTTTGATGACACTGTTTAGAATAGGAAGTATCTAATAAGTAAAGCATTTTGTCTAATGTGCTGCCAGTGTGTTTAATATATGCCTGGAGGTCTGAAACATTATCTTCTCCACTACAGTAATATGCATTTAATTCTCTGAAAGCAGAAGGTCGAACTTTTAAAAGGGACTCAAAGTACATTTTCAACTAAAATAATTTAAAACACATGGGATAAGGGACCAGAGTAATGTACAGTTGGTTTTTATGGTTTAATCATGATCATGTTAATGCACACCAGTAGCTAATTAAAGAAAACTTTTATTGTTCGTTTTAAATGGGTTATGTAAAGAGTAAAAGAATTGATATAATACAGCCCAATGATAAATGTTACCATTACATTTGCTAACAGCAAGCTGATATTGCTGTTCTTGACATCTTTAAAGTATTGGCCCATTTATTCCATAATAAAGCAAAGAATCTTTTTAGAGTTGTTATACTGAGAGTCATTCCCTCTCATCTCGTACCGATAGAGGAATACCTAAATGATTGCCAAGTTATTTCTAGGCGTATTTTCAGGTTAAGTGTGAAACTTAGTTGGAAGGTTTGAGGCTTACTGAGCTGAAATTGATGCAAGAAGTTCCAGTGGTACTTCTGCACCCTTATTTTGTACCCAGTTGTGTTCTATAAAGCTGTCTTGCAAATCGTTACTCACTTGTTCCAACCTTTATAATGGTAAGAGCATGTGTAAGTCAAGATTTCATTGTGGAATTGGGTGGCATGGAAAAATGTAATAAGATACGGTGTCTTTCACCTTTTGGGCACTGGTTCATATTCCATACTGCTTAGTACTGAGCAGAATTCACCATGTGACTGCTGTTCAGTGACCTGAGTGACTTGATCTGGGGTCTCAGTAAAGTTTCTGTAGTCAAATGTCCACTAACAGTAAACTCAGCAGTTGGGACCAGTTAGCACCCTTGCAGTAGTCTTCACAGATAAACTATAGTCTGAATGGGGATGGAGGCAGATCTACTTTCTTACCTTCCTTGAGGTGCTTTACATAGGCTGGAACATTTAATAAAAATTATAAAAAGCAGAAGAAAAGAACTAGGCTTCATGTCAAATCTATTCAGGTATGAGAAGAGAGGATCTGTTCAGAAACCAGAAGTACCATGTGTTCTCCCTCTGCTCAGTTATACACATGCAATGCTTTTCTCCCTAGAATATTATCATTTAGTGTATGACATTGTATTTTCAATCTCTCTAGCCAAGTCAAGCATAAACTAAACATCAGATAGCTGTAGAAATTTCTGCTGCATAGAGGAAAGCAAGAGAATAGCATGTAGTACCCATAAAAGCATCATTCACTAGAGAACCATGCTTTCTAAAAAAAATGTTCATGAGACTGTATTAATGAGTATGGAGCAATTAAAAACTGCTGGGTTTAGCATCATATGCCCTCTACTTCATTTCAGGCAGCATTTTCATGAAATTATGTGGCAAGATTGTTTCACAGCTCCATTCTTTCTGCCTTCTGCTTGCCCTTAATATATGAGCAATAAAATCACCTATACCATTTTTGAAAGTGCCATCGGTGCAGGATACGGGTGAAGCACTTATACTTTACCAGACAGAGAGGCTCAGTTGTAAATAGCCTAACTTTGCTAGGATATCAGGAGGAATCAATATTGCTTGGCTCACAATGTAGTCATTCATTAAAACAGTTTCTAGTTATTTTTACAGAGGCTGTATTAAAACTGGTATCACATTTACAACTCAGTGATATGACTCTGCCATAGAAATCAGCTGTAAGGAATTTTATTGGTTATTTGAAAAATATGTACATGAGTGAATCTGGAAAGATTGTAACCAGAGCTGGCAAAAACCTTTTCAAAGAAAATCTCAGCTAGTTACTGGTTCTGTTTTAGGATTTCCTCTGTAATACTTTTTTCTAGTATGTTCATTCCTTTAAAGAAGAGGGGGGTTCTCCCTTTGCTTCATAAAGCACAATATAGGGGAACCTTTTAAAAAAAGCCTGCTTTTCTTTAACTCCTCCACAAACCAATTTCTGCAGTATATGTAGGATCTATTAATATTGCTGCATAAAGACCAGTTTGAAGAAATTCAGTAATTCACTGCCCTGCATTTCTATAATTAAGTCGCTGTTAGATTTTGTAACTACTTGTAATTCATTATTATATTTTTCAAGGGGAAGTTAAGGTATGGTTTGCCCTGGTTCATATTGCCCTTTTCAAAAATTCACTAAGGTGGAGAAGATAAAAAGAAACCGTTGAAGTAGGTGCTGAAATGAAGAAATTAAATCATTGAGTCCGTGTGCAGTGGCAGCCTAAAGCCCCCCCAAAAAAAACAACAACAAAATATTGGAGGTCATCAGGCTAGAGACTGAGAACAAGAGAGAAGGCATCATTTTCCTGGTATATAAAACCGTAGTGATCCCACTTCTTGAATACTGTGTAGAGTATTCAAGTGTATAGTGGAGTTACAGAAGTAAAGAACGGAAGCTAAAATGATGAAAGGTGCTGGAGCAGCTTCTTTTGAGAAGCCTTAAAAGGCTGGAATTTCCTTGTCTGGAGAGGACTTGGCTGAGGGAGGCTACAATCAAGGTTTACAAAGTCATAGAAACAGTAATAAAGCTGAACATGGACCTGAACATTCAAATCATGCACTACAAAAGATCAGGGAAATGCAATGATGCTAGTAGGAGATTGGATTAAACCAAAGAAAAAAAGGAACTTGCTGCCCAAGAAGGTTGTGGAGGCCAGACACTGTCAGCATATTCAAAAAGGAAGTGGATAAATTCATGGATGAGAAGTCCAGAAATGGTTACTAAAACTAATGCAGGCTTGTACCACTGGCATCCCAAATGCACAGCTGTGGATGTTTGGGGAGTAGGAGAGGAACAGAATGCAGAAGTGGCCAGGGTCCATGGTCTCTCTCAAGAGACTCTTCTCCTAGTGCTGTCACAGTGTCCTGGGCTGGATGGCTCACGAATCCAAGTTGGGCATTTCTGATGCTAGCTCTTGTACAGAGCAGGGCAGAAACACTTCTGGGCAGCATAGATGGAAGTCTTAGTTATGCTGTGGAAGCTATATAGGGTGAATGCATGACTCTAAACTCCATATGAATCTGAGGAGATGGCCATATATTATTATTATAATTATTAGCATTATTGAATTTCTGCAGGGGTTTTTTTCCAAATATTTTAGCATACGCTCCCCATCTTTTCCTCAAGCTCTTGACAGGATTTCTACTTTTTTCACAAGCAGTATTTGAAGGTGTTTTCTTCCTGAAGCACTTCCTTGTCTTGCCTATCTCTGTCTCCTGACCTGGTACAATGTGGTCTCTGGACACAGCCTTGCAACTTTTTGTTTCACTCTTGCATTTCCTGTAACAGAAGGAATGCTCTTTTTTTCTGTTTATCAGTGGTGTATGTTTTCTTTTTGAACTATTTCTATATGCAATGATTTCTCATGTGAGAGATGTGAATGTCACAGCCAAGACCATACGTAGCCTTGGTGAGCCCTAGTAAGCTAAGAACTCATACTCCATGACAGAGCCAGTCTTTAGATAGTGCTGATGTTTCCTTAAACTTTGGTCTTTTATATGTGGCAGCTGTCATTTCAATGACTCTTAAGAAAAATATTTTTTCTACAACATACTATTTACACATTTCATCTTATAATTTCCATTTAGTCTTTTTGTGATTTTGCAGTAGATTAATATTACACTGTATTTCATCTAATCATGGTAAAATATTTTTATGCCAAAGAGGACTTGAGCATCAGTGCTCAAAACTGGAAAACTATTCTGACTAGGCTTTTTATTTAAAATGCATTATTTCACAGAGATATGGTTTTATATTTAGCCATAAATGTCTTGTAGATTCTTTAGTTTAAAGAAAAAGTTTAAAATTTTTTTTTTAAAAAAAAAGGTGTTTAAGCCTAGAAATCGTTGCTCCTTTTTTATTTTTACTTCATGTTCTATTGGCACTTCATCTGTTGTGAGTCATCATTTCATTGGAACAGATACCTGCTGTGTTTTCATGAGTGATTACTGTGTTAAAGTTAACTTGGCAGATACTTTTTTATAATTCTCTTTTTTGACATCATGTTTATGTAGTGATTGTTTGCTGCCACTGAAATGGAAATAGTTGGGATATGGATATCATAAGTTAATATAATATTTTCCTTTGCAGGTTTCAAAACAAGAACAGAAAAAAATGGATGTATCTGATGGAGGAACAGTTGAAACTTCTTCTCGTTATAGCGGGGCACAGGACAGTGGAATTGGCAGTGACAGCGTTAAGATCAGAATTGTTCAGATCGAGCAGCACAGTGGTACCAGCCAGCACCGCATTGCCCGTCCTTCCCGCCAGTCTTCCATCGTGAAGAATCTCAATTTCATTCCCTTTGACATTTTTGTTACAGCAAGTCGAATCTCCTTGATGACTTACTCGTGTACTGCTTTACCTAAATCAAAATCAGTACAAGAGCAGAAAGATGGTGAGAAAATAAGCAAAAGCTCCTTGAACCTTCCAGAAGCAGGCACAAGTGGCAGCCATGATACCAAGAAGCCCAGTCAGCCATGCATTTCCTCTGTCACAGCAGATGATCTTTTGAACAGTAACGTTCCAGTGTCCACTGAGAGAAAAAAAGGTCTTTTGTCACTGGAAAGTCTGCATGCATCCACAAGATCATCTGCTCGACAAGCCTTGGGTATAACTATTGTCCGGCAGCCTGGTCGGAGGGGAACTGGGGACATAGAGCTAGAGCCATTTCTCTACCTTATTGTATCACAGCCCTCTGTGCTCCTGAGCTGCCACCACAGAAAGCAAAAGGTAGAAATATCGGTGTTTGATGCTGGTCTTAAAGGAGTAGCCTCAGACTACAAGTGTACAGGTAAGTCCATTTCAAATTCACTCCTGGTTATAACTGCCAAAATAATTGCACGTTTCGGTTACTAGAGTGGTGGAAAACAGCTGAGAGAATTTTAGGATGGCTTTGAAAATCAATCATTAAATATGCATATTTTTAGCATTATACCCTGCAGCTGAATCAAGTTATGCATGTAAAATGTTTGAAATTAATTAAGATCTAACCTTTTAGCAGCTAGTTCTTCCTGTTCCCTGATATTACTTTCTCATTACCAGGTTGTGATAGGTATTGTTGCATTACTTTAACTTCTCAATGTTTTCTAAGGAAGTAAGAGTTGTAAGCTAAACTGATTTCATTAAAAGTATTTTTTTATGACTGAATATCACAATATTTTCCTATACTAGCCTACTGATAAAATTTAAAGATAAACATTGTAGAAGCACCTGGTGTTTTGATCGTAAACTGTAAGAAAATTATAGTGATCTTCCAAATGGCATCTAATGATGTAATGATTTTAAGTTTTCAGCTGGGTAATAGGGTTTTGCAAAAATTTCCTTCCCTTAATTAATAGATTTTTTTTTTTCATTTCATATGTAAACCTTACAATAAGAAACATCAGAATAACTCTTCAACAGAAAATATTCTGAACTTTTATTTTTCTCTTTTATCTGTACTACTGAAGAGAGAAATCAAATTATTGAGTTCATGTCTGGCATTCAGTACTGGGTATAAGAATTTAGTGAGATACATTATGGAGTGTTATCCCAAAAAAGTGTAAATGAGAATGCAGAGATCTGCTGAACATGCAGCCAGAAAAGTATGGGGCTTTAAGTTGTTCACTATATGAGATCTGTACGTAAAAGACTTTGCTAGCTTTTTCTTGCCAGAGTTCATACAACACACTAGTTGTGAAAAGTAGTATACAGTTTTTTGTGCAGCTATACCAAATCTATGTTGAATGAGATTGTATCTTTTGAAAATTGCCATTAAAATAATGTGCTTATGCAGAAGACCAAAAATGCTATTTTTAATAGATCTTAACTTTTTTCAGGAATCCAATTTATAGCTGAACTTTCAAGAGGGATTAAACAGTGAGGAAAATTAGACTGCTGGAGAGAAGATACTTAAAACAGAGAGACTTGTTCTCTGCCACATTTTCTTTATCATGCTTCCATTTTTAATTCTCTCTGCTGTTGCTGTCCTGTCTTGAAAGAAACACAGCTGTGTCGTGAATTTGATTTACTCCAGATTCCCATGTATATTTGTTAAATACCATATAAAAGGTGGTCATTGTAGCAATTAATATTAAAAGAATTAACACATCAATTAACAAAGCAAAGCCAGAAGGAAAATTGGAGCAGTTTTAAGTTAAAGAGCAGAACTTCACTAACTTAGTGTTTTGGAAAGATGCAATAGGACTACCTCCTTTCTCATTTCTGAGGCATTCAGGTGTGTCCTCATACAAGCTGCCACCACATTACCAATAAACTGGGCAAAGTTCTCTCCATTCTGCTTCTACAATTAACTTCTGAAGTCTTTCAGCATCTTCTCTATGGAAGCAATTCTAGAAAACACAAGCTGTAATAAAGTCTTCCTACAAATTGTAAGTGGATCAGATTGCACAGAAGCATGGCAAGTTTAAATAATAAAGATAGTAGGAACAAACAGCATGAGAGCTCCTCAGTTACCAGCAGTTCAAGTGAAACCCAAAGGAGTGGTCCTGGAGGACCAAAGATTAGCCCTAAGTGGGTTTTACCCTTTTCTTTGGATTTTGTCTCCATGTCTGGCAAAGGTAAAAGACTGAGGAGGCAGGAGTCAGACATTATGTGATGGCAGAAGTTCTGGTCTCATCCTGCTGCCTTTATGGGCAGTAGTAAGTACCATACCCGTGTATCAGACAGAATCCTGTGCTTGCTACTGAAAGATTAGGGCTCTTTTTGAAAGAGTTTGAGTGGTGGGTGCCAAAGCTCTAGTGCCTAAAAACACCATCCTAAACGTATTAATAAGTTAATAAAACTAATCCACACTTCAAGTCACACTATAATTCACACAGCAAAATAGGTAGTATAAAGTTTTTATTGCCTCTTGTTTAGGAAGACCTGCTGTGCTTGTAATTGTATCGTTCAGGATTAATGTTGTCATACCACTGTAGTAATATGTTCGTTCTGCTAATTTCTATTTTTCATTTCTAGCATGTATATTTGAGGGAAAATAGCCATGAACTGTGTTATATGTATGTTTTATATATATATGTGTGTGTATATGTATTTCATATCATATAATACAGCATCAGGAGCCTCGCATGGCATTTTCTGCACTGCTGCAGTCGACTTAATCAGTCACCAATTTTTCTTGATGTTGTGACTATTTGCTGACAATTTTAGCTGAAAGAGATGTATCATCCAAATGAAGAACAATATAAGCTTTATTTGAAAGAAATAAGTTAGCTTTTCTCCCAGAACTAAGTTAGCTTCTCTTCCTCTGTACAGTAGATATACACTATATTCCTGTATTTCTCTGTATATCAAGGACTGGAACACGGGAAGAGGGCATAAATGATGTTTTATGTACAGTGAATATTTCTAAGAGTATTTCCAGTCAGACTCTCTGCAAGGCTGCTCTTCTTGTGTCTAATATGTATGCATGCAGCTATCTCAATTATCTAAGGTAGGATAGGGAAGAGGACGAAAGCTATACTTGAAAGATATATTTTAACTGGACTATAAGAATTGATGCAGCACATTCCCCCTTAAAAAAAACCAAAAAAACCCATTTAAACAGTGGGACTAGACAAGCAGACCTGATGAAAACATTGTGTGTGTTACATCACATGATGGAGATAGGCAACAGCACAGCAGCAGCTCAGAAGGTCAGGCCTGTAACATAGCAAGTTTCATCACAACCTAAAAAATTGAGACTTGTCTGGGCAAAAGGAAAAATACGTGATGTTTGTTATAAAGATTTGTTGGTGCTCCTATAGGGATGGATTCTCATTGCTTATATGGTCAAGCTTACATAGTTACAATATATTTGAAACATGTAGATTAGATCCAAGACATGCTAATAAAAACTCTGCCATTTCAAATCATCGTTCTGTGTATATACATACACCATATATGCTTCATAAGAATACTTTTAGGAATGTTTTAAAGCCTTTGGAAAAATTGTTTTAAATCAATTCTGTTGTGTAATTTTGAAGACTTGACTGCTGTTAGTTCAAACAGCAGTAGTTTCAGGTTTTATGAAATACTGTGTTATAATTTCGTAATGGGTTTTTTTGAAATAAAAAATCTACAGTTCTGAAAGAACTCTCAAATCTTGCAAGGCAGAAGCAAGTACACAATTCTGTTGTGAAATTAGAAAGATCTTATTTTTTGATGGACGTTAGTTGAAAAAAAGCCAACTTTAGGGTAAAGACAAGCTGATAATAGTTTGGATCTAGTTATGTTTTCCATCCCTCATCTCCTGTTTGTGTATATGAAATATATTGTTCGGCTGTAAGTCAGCAAAGAATACTGTGTAATTTAGAGATATATCTAACAGGTAGCTTGATGAGCGTCTGTTTTATGAAGCTTTGAATAAAATACTGCACTGGCATGAATTTTAAAGATGACAATAATTGATACTTGGCTAGTGACAAAATTAAGCTTACTGCCTTATGATGATTTACTGCTTTGAACATGTTTAGAAATGAAGTTTTTAATACTGTTACAAAGACAGATAAATTTTATCTGGGACAAGGGCTTTGTTTTTATTTTTGAAAGAGTTCAAGTTAACAGAGCTTAAAATTCAGGATCTTTCACATTAAGCAATCACTCTTTTTGTGAGAGTTCTGCACAGTTGCCGAAACGAACTTCATCCAAAGATTACTTGACTCCTCTGTCACTAGCTGTGTTATTTTTTGCTTATTTTATGAAACATGAAAGAAATAAGAACTTGTGAATAAAATAGGAGGAAATGGGCTATTTAAAAGTAAAGTATTGTTATTGCGTTAGCAGTTAGTAGCAGCACACCTCCATCAGACCAGTGTCTGTTGGTGGGGTGGGAGCATTTGCCTGATTTGGAGCTAAAGACCTGATGGTTGTACTTTCCATTTCCTCAATCCTTCCCTCCAACCAAGTCCACTGGCAAATCAGTTTGTAGGAGGAGGAGACTTACTAGGTTATTAAAATGTTAGCTGAATTTTATTATGGTTGTGCTAAACTGCTTCATTTGTGTTTTAAATTATTTTTGTAATTGCACAGCTTGATTGCAGTTATGCTGCCGCAAGGTATAGGAACTTCAAATCAAAGTAAATAAATTAATGGAATAAATATTAACTGCTTAATAAGTGCCATTAAAAGGATTAATTGCTCCCTGAGTTTGTAAGATTCTGTATAACTACCCTGAAAGAGACTATAAAATAGTGTTGTTTTATTCAATGCTCATCCTACATTTAACAAAAAGGCATCTGCTAACTGTTAGATTTCGAAACAGAGCATTGGCCATTTCCACTTAAATAAAAGTGGGTGCAATTGTTTTTAATGTAATCTCATAAGCTGCTTTTATAAATATTTTTTCAAACCTTTATTTGCTTTGTTTCAGGTAATGTAATCCAGATACAAAATTGCCTCATTTCCTGAGCATTGTGCTCTGGGCATTCTTGAAAAATCTTTTTTCTATTTGTTTGTTTGTTTACTTTCAAAGAGGAGGTTGTGGTGCTTGGTTGTTTTAAGGGAGAGAAATTTCTCAGTAAATATCTGTTATGCATGGAATTTCTTCAGCTTCCGCCAATGAAGCATTTGCAAAAAACGGGCATTGTGAGGCCATCCAGAATTATCCTTTTCTCTTTTTTTTTAATTTTGTTTTTTTTTTACACCCACGCCTTTGATGGCAGGGGGTCCACGAAGAGCAGATGCAGTAGCTAAGACCACATGTAACCTCTGATCTAATGGAAAGCCCAGGCTGTGTGGAGAGCAATGCAGGCTGGCTCTGGCAGGAAGTCTGGTTCACTGCCTCTCTGTCAGCCTGTGCTTCCTACGAGGCAGAGAGAGGATTTAGGGCTGTTTCCTAGCATAGCATTGAGGGAGTTCTGCCGGAGTGTCACCTGTTCCCCTCCGAGTATATTTATGGTCCAGTACATCTGTATCCATGGACATGGGGGAGGTGCAGCCCCAACCCGTAAAGACAAGCTGGCCTGGGAATGTACATTCCTCAGGTTACTGTAAGTGCTCATTTTTGAACTTCCTGACACAGCAGTTGTGAGTACGCTAGTAGAAATGTTTTCCCACTTGTGTCCTTTAAATTCCAATGGAAACCATTTTTAAAACAAGACCAAACGTTCCACTTCAGAGTTTGAAATGCAGAGATGATTGCAGCATCGTACTGGCTTTTAAAATTGACTGCAGACCAAAATATGATTCATCCATTGAAATAAAAGCGTGTTGCAGAGCTCGTTTGGTCTGGATAAAGTTCCAGCTGAACAAGCCAAGTTGTCGTCCCGCACACACGTTCAGTAGCCCTGTCCCCTGCCTGGCGGCTGCTGGGGTACTGTGCATCACTGAGCCCCCCCGTTAAAGCCTCCCACAGGCTGTGCCCCCAGAGCTGCCCTGGCTCTCAGCTACAAAACGGAACAAAACGACTTTTTGGAGAATGAAAATCTTCAAAATGTGGAATTTTTCCAGCTTCCCTCCTTTCCTTTCCCCTTGCTCCCCTTTCTCTTCAGAACTTCGAGTTTTGCTGCCTGCTGAGTGAGGGAACAGCAGGTGAAATTAAAAGCTTGCAAATTCAAATCAAGTTTAGGAAGATAGCACATAAAGTGTTAAGCTGAGATCTGGACCTTAGCAAGGCTAAAAGTGGCTTTTGATGTTTGAGTGGCTTTGAAAATAGCCAAGGATTATTTTTTTCTAAAAAAAAAAAAAAGGTGGAAGAAGGATGATGTGGATGTATTAAAGGCCTCAGCTTCTCAGTCTTACAGATTTTAAATTACACTCTTGGTTGTCAATCTGTGATAGTTGTCTCACCATTTTTCTTTTGCTGCCACAGATAAATTTTTCATGTGGTGTGGAGGATAGAATTTCTGGCCGTCTTCACCGCTCTTCACTTCTCAAGCTTTTCTCTCTCTTGGCTTGCTGTGGAGTAATTCTAGCCTCTCCTTTTACTTATATATGCATCCCTTGGGTTTTCACCAACATTTTCTTTATACAAAAACTGCAAATTTAAGTGTTGATTTTTGGGAGAATCATAGAAAATGGAAATGGAAATGACCTATTATAATACATTATTCAGACCAGTTCCCTGCTGATGCATAATTGTTCCCTATTGTATATTTTATAGTGTTCTGTCAAGTGTATTTTTAAACATTCCGAATGTTTCCATCGTTTCCTTGAGGGAGAAGAGTCCTTTTTCTAACAGCTCTACCCATCAGGAATTCCTCACTTTTCAGCCCAAATTTTCTCTATTTCATTTGATTGCTTCTGTGGCAATTCCTATGCCCTTGGTATAAGGAAGATTGATAATCTTTTATTCTTTTCCTGATTCTTAATCCTATGGAGATGCATGTGCTGTTTTCTACCTTAGATGGTATTTTAATCCAGATACACATATTTCAGTCTTTTGACCTTTGTAAATTAATTTTTCTTACCCAGATACATTTTATAGCTCCTGTTTGGAACTCCCTTCAAGTTTTGGAGCTATATACCAGCATAGTCAGTTTTGAAACCTCTGGATTTTAGCTGTCTTCTCATTGTATAAAACCTTATTTATTGATCCATATCTGGCGTATTTCAATGTATGGTCAAGTCCCATGATCCAAATTAACCATATGCCATGGGCTTGGAAGCACTCAAACTAGTTCTTTGCATGACCCTTTGTGGTTACTATCTCCAGTGCAAAATTGTGTCAATGTAACTATTCTGCTTCTGGAATTAGCTCAGTTTCAGAATAACACAGTTTCACTTGAACTAAACAAAAATGCTTTAAATCAGTAAGGCCAGTGCTGGGCAGTATATTTTCTTGGACTCAGGCTAATTTTGTGCATTGAGGGTTTTTTGTGTTGTGTTCCTAATCTGTGAATTCTGGAGTCCTCATTATTGATGTATCCAAGTCCTGCAGTGCCCCGGGTAATGAAGAGGTGATGGTGCTGCGCTCCTTGGAGACATGACGGAGCAAAATAATCTCCTGAGAGACCCATAGTTCCTTTATTTTTTTGATCCTGTGCTTACACGCTGCAATTCCCAGTTCCCTCAGGGCAGTGTTTGTATAACTAATGTATTACGTCATGCAAGGATTTTCTGCTATGTAAGTTCTTTTCATCAGAGATATTTTCATCTTTAAACAGCTACAACTATGAAATAATTATTAGGTATTTTATAAAATAACACATCTTAGTATAATAGGAACACCTGTAAATGTATTCTTCAAAATAAATGTTTGACTAAATTTACTGGATTTCTGAAAAGCCAGTGGATGATCTAGGTTGCTATATACAGTATGTGATGATATCTTTCAGAAATGAGACAAAATAATGGCATATTTCAATATTTTGCCCCATATTGCCACACCTGAATGTTTATACTAATACTTCTGAAGGAACAATAACTTAGACATCAATTTCATTGCCTCAGTGAAGTTCATTGCACAATGTTCAGTAATTTTTACACTGTGTTACAGTATATGTTCTGAAAAACATTGGCATATTATTTATGATGAGCTAATAGTACAAAACAAGATATTATGGTATAGATCCAAGTCAGAGATAATATCCTTGTTCAGAACAACTACAAAACTATATTTCGGAAAAGATGTGTACTTTGGTGGTAAAGATTTTTTATTATTATTGTTTTCAGTATACTAGACAAACTCCAGACACAGGAAACAAGATATTCCCTAAAGCAGTCACTATAGAAAAGGGAGTGTGCCACACCATTCTGGTTAATGTAATTAAAGGAAAGGTCTAAGAAGCATACAAATGTAGAAATTCACGTGGAAAAATATACAAATCTGTTGTATGCAGTGACAGCTCTTAAATAACTGCTGAGAGCTGACTTTATAATTGTATAGCAGGAATAAAGGGAAGGAAAGTCTGTAATGTATATGCTATGCAGTACAAATACTGCTGTAAAGTCATTGCCTGAAAATTGATCAAATAAAAACAGAAGAATGTGCTAACTTTTGATCTTTTCCATATAGATCTAAAGTCATGATCAATTGGTTTCAGTAGGTTCTTTGAAATCACATAAGGGTTCATATGTGCCAAGTTTTATATAAATCACATGATAAGGTCAAGAAATACAAATTCCAAAGCTAACTTTATATACCCAGTCCACATATGACTGTGATACCACAATACCATATGTTGACTGTAATAGTGGGTATGTAAATACTGTTCTTGAAAAGAATTCATTCAGTAAAATTCAAATAAATCGTAGCAGGTTTTAATTGACTGAAAATGGGAAAGAATAACAACAAGAAAATCTCCTTAAATCATTATGGATGAGGCAGACATTCTAATTAACATAGCAGTCTTGATAATAAAGAATAATTGATTACTTAGAATTTGATACCTGTAGTGTCAGAATTGAGGACTGTTACAATGAAGGTCATGAGTTGCTAAAGATGAAAAAGTGTTTTTTGCAGTATTGTTTTTGTCATTTGTGATATGTGGAAAATGAAGACCAGAATAGCACTTGGAGGAAATTAATTTTAATGGACTATTGCGATATTATAAACTGATCAAAGGAATACAATTCAAGGTCATACGCAAGAATAACTACGATTAGCTGTTGAGTGAAACTCCAAAGAGAATGATATAACCCCATTGTCGTTATGCTCTATTCCTGAGATGTGGTAGCATTCTCGTCTTTTAGCCTTTATCATTTATCTTTCTGTCATTATTTTCTCTACCTGGCAATGCAGACACAATCCAGAAGAAGCAGGTTTTGAGCACAGATTCTCTTCTAGGGAGACCTTAAGTGTCAACATAATTAAAGTTAAAATTGTGTGCTAATTAAAGCTGTCTTGTGCTAACTGATGTCTTACTAATATTTAACTTGGGTTTTTTGTGTGTTTTCTACATTTTGTGTAATTACAGCTTTTCCCTCTTGCCTATGTATGCATGCATTGTTATACACATCCATCTGTAGGCACAAATGCTATGTATAACAGTAGCACTAGGAATAGTTCACTGTGTTACATTTTAAACTTTTAAATTTTAATCAATTTTGTATGTAGCATTTTGTGATGTATCATATTCCTGGAATATCATTAATGACTGTGATCATTATCACCTGTAGATCCTGGGAAAACTCTACCAGATGCTCTGGATTATTGCAAGATTTGGTTGCAGACAGTAGCAGGAGAGGTAGATGCTAAAACTGGTATTCCACCTCCTCTTATCACTGTGCAAATTAAGGACTTCCTTAATGGACCAGGTAAGCATTCCACTTTTATCTCTTATTTTCTAATGTAAACTATTTGTAGATATGCACACGTAGACACACATATTAGATTATCAGAAAAACATTGTATTCCTTGCTAATGAATGTGAAATTTTCCTCCAGCAATTACCCTGAACTGATTGAGGAATGATCAGTCCTGGACCAGTCATAGGTTTAGGGTCTAATTATTTATTTTCTTCCAGGGGTAAACTTAGAAATTTTATTCCTCAGGAAGGCTAAGGTTGGCAATTTTCCAACAGAATGAAACCTACCTGCTTCTAGCACTAGAACAACTGAAATTTTATTACAGATATGTTTATAAAATCTGACTTGTAAAATGTTTCCAAAGATTTTTATAAGCCACCTTCTCTTGGGTTCTTTGGAATCTGGATACCTGGCATTGCAAATTCCTATCATGTAAACAGTAGATACTGTAAAATTTAAAAAATAGTGATATTGTGTTTCCTTAATTAACACAGAATATGTGGTGTAGTATGAAGATATATTTGCATTTACTTAAAATAATGTGACTTGAAGTTTCACTCCTAGAGTGTCAGAAGCTTCTGCAAATTGAAGTATGTCATCCATTCTCTATTTTGTGAAATACGTATTTATAATTACATTACTATGTAGGATATAATTGAGGTTATATTAAAAGTTAGAAAATACATTTACATTTACCTGTGCATAGTGATTAATTTGTCTTTTGTATACCTGTTATAATTTGTTGAATTATGTACCTTTTTTTTTCCTGAATATCCTTACTTCACTCATCAAGCAAATGAGCTGTTATCAGTTATTTAGTGAGCAACTCTTCAGTACTGGGTTTTCCTATTCATTCATTTATCTATTCATACAGACTTACAGCACAGTATCTAAACTGGTCTCTACAGCAGAGTTACTTATTTTGTCTGTGTTGCTTACCGCTTTAGGATATGAGCACTACAGAAATACTAATTTACCTGTACAACCCTCCCATGGGTAATGCAATAGTATGCTCTCACCATTTCACAGGAGGCAACAGAAGCCCAGGGTAATTAAAGGTTTTCCATTATATTACATTTACCAATTTCAAACACCCAATTTTCTAAGGTACTTGAAATTATAGGAATGTAGATGTTGGAAACACAGTTCATATAGTCTTTGGGTGAAGCGGTAATCAGTTCTGCTTATCAGACCCCAGGACATCAAATTGAACAATCAGAATGAGACATACATATTTACCCACTAACTATAAATACTGTGGTTAAGTAATTGAAAATGCATTTTTTTGCAGGCAGGCAGGAGTCTCGAGGAAAGAATAAAGTATGTGAACAACCTCATCATTGCCCCTTTCTTGGTTTTCTGTGCTGTCCTAAAAGCATTATTTTAAGAGATTTTAAAACCACCTGACAATGCAGAGCTTTTGGTATATTGATCCCTATTTAACTTCATTAGTAGGAGTTTGAACCTTCAGACCTACTGCATGCTCTACTGCCATTTGAACTAAAGGATTAATTGATAATAATAGAGGATTTCCATTCTAATTATGACCAGCACAAGAGGGGTTAGAGACACCTATCATCAGTGGTCTTTGGTCACTGCTGCCAGATTGGTTTTCTTTTATTCCCCCCCCCCCCCCCCCCCCAATTCTTTTGTGTCCTCTCTCCCCACATCTGGCAGATTCCATATTGCCAGATCCTTCGTCTGTCCATTCCCCTTTTCTCAAGGTTCTCACTATGGTTTCCTGGTGCAGCCTTTAATTTATTACACACCTGAACTGTTGCCCCGATGTTCTTCTGTCAGTAGGACAGATTTCTCTCTAAACTAGTAAACGTGGAAGTTGGTACAGCAACATTCACAAGTAGTCTTAAGTGTCTACCCCAGTCCCATCAATTCAGTCAGATCTCAGATTGGTGTTAAATCTCTTCCCTCCATGGTATTTGGCTAAATAGGAACTGAAAAACCATAAATAAATGCATCATAAACTTCAGACCATTTATTCTCACAAAGCATATAAAACTTCAGAGATTTCCTCCAGGATCTCCTCTTAGCCAGAAGTCTTTTTTTTTTACCATCTTTTTTATGCTAATTGGAACTATCATTACACACAACTCAACAGCAATTACTCTGAATTTTAATGAAGTGTTTTGCTGGTGTAATATAACAAAACAGCTCAGAATTCCCTTGCAGGTTTTTCTAATCTCGGCTGTTGCCACTATGAGGTCCTCTTCAAATAAACCAACCTTCACCAAGAAGCCTTCCTTGCGGGCTGGAGGCTTCATTGGATGAGTAATGGAAGGTGCTTTCCACATGTGATTGCGTCAGAACAGCACATGCAGAGAGTTATGAAAGCTTGACAGCTCCTCAGCAGGCTACTGGAAAATGAGTTACTAACTCTCCTGGGACGAAAGTTCCCTAACCACAGCTTCTTCCAGGGTGAGGTAGTTTGGCCATCAGCAGGCCTGGAGAAAGTGTCTACAGCACCAGATCCTAACTAAGCTGGCAGTTGTTCATTGAGGACAAGAAACTCAGCAAAACTCCTGAGAGCTCTTGTAAGGTCACCGGACAAACAGTATTTGTGATGGGAGAGATAACAGTTAATGGATTGAATAAATAAATGCACTGCTGGAGCACACTTAAGTTTCAGGCCTTGAAGGCCTACTCTTTTTTTTGGTGAACATTTGGCAAATAATGCTGCTACTAACTGGCATATTTTCTAAGGGTATACTGTGTGTTTTCATACTCATTTAGATATATGTGTTTTATAACTGTCGTAAGTGAATTATTAAAATGCATTGGGTGCACTAGTAGGTGGTACCTGTTGGGTACAGCTGATGTGCTGTTCTGAAAAGTCAGCACATTTTTTAAATCTGTGCCTATGCAGACAAAAATGTAGCAGTTGGGATAACTGTAGAGTATTCTGTATAGATTGTAAGTGTTCAGAGTTCAGTGGTTTGACTGTAATGTCATTTTTCTTACAAAATACATTGTTGGTGTGCTGAGATTAAATTTCAAATACAACAACCAAATGCCTATGTGTTATGATGCAAAACACTATGCAAGCAGTTAAAAGAAAAAATCTGCAAGTGGTTCCCAGTGTTTGCTGTGTTAGATAAATCTGGTACTCCTTGTAAATAGTTTGTCAGTTGAAGTAGATTAGTAGATAGTGTTCCATAGAAAAATCGTATGGTTTCACCACACAGGAAACCAGGTTGTCAGTCCATATTAGCTTGGAGATCAAAAAACTACAGCAAGTAGCTAAACTTGGAAACCACTAATTAAATGAGAATAACAGGATACATTAATGCACTTCTTGCCACATGAGTTGATTATTTTGTATGTTTTTGGCAACTGAAGAAAAATGATATTTCTTCCAGATTGAAGGTAATAGGATCCTAGGAGAAATAAGCATTCATCATCAGGCCTGTGGGAACAGACCTCAACTTTAACCCCATGGTGTATTAAAGGACTATTCTTTCTCTTTCTACAGTAACTAATTATTTAAAATTTTTTAGATTCCATCTACATCAGTTTACATGACCCTCTCTTTTATATTCGGTCTGTTACTGGATTGTAGATCTAATTCTTGCCTAATACATGTAAGCTAACTTACTCCTTCAGCATTAGATAATATTCATTAGGTGAGGAACAAATGTGACCATCCTGTTTTAATAGTATTTGAAAATTTATTCTCTTTAGCCTCTAGTCCTTTCTTTGTATTTTTATCTTTAACTGTGCTTTCTTAGGTATAAAAGCTGTCTTTTTGATGTATTTCTGTCTGCATGTAAATGATACAAAACATGTTTATGAAGTACTGCTTCACACAAATTGCCTTAAAATACTTCTACATGCAAAATATAGATGGTTTGAACTACAGTCTTCTTCCCCCAGCAGATTCTTGGAAAGGTGTTAGGGTAGGTGTGAAATAACTGTGGTACTGGATACTTTGTCCTTCAAAATAACTTCTGTAGAAGAAACTATCCAGACAAACTAAGAAATGCTGTGTCCCACTAAAAGATAAAATGAGAACTGGGGGACCTGGGGGATTGGTCTTTCCTGCCAGTCCCTCTCTCACACAGTTTGGACACCATGAGGGGCACAGCACTGGATCGAGGTTTATGCATAAAAAGCGACAAACAAAACTGCACCATGGCACTTTTTCCAGCTTTTTTTCCCCCTATTTGCAGAAGCAACAATTGTATCCATTAGCAAGGTCAGTGGTTTGGAGAAACCTGGAAAATAGCAGCTACCAGAAACCCACTAGAATAAATATCTCCAGCAGGTGATAGATTAGTTGGAACAAATTGGAACCATTGCACTTCAGCAATCCTGGTTTCTTTCAAGCTGTTTTAAAAATGTCGTCATTTTAATACACAATATCAGCCCTGCGGAACAGTCCACAGCAGGTTAATTTGAATCATATGATGTATCACTGCCCTCAGCTGACATGAGCTCCATTCCATGTGTGAAGCCATAATAAATCCATTCCCAACCGAGGCAAATTCCCTGTGAGAAGGTGAACTAATCCAGGCCTCACACTGGCATGTTAGCCCTCCATAATTGAAAGCAGGGCCACCTGTTCCCAGCACAGTTAGCCTATAGAGAGAAAATTAGCATTAGATCAGATACTTAATATATTGAAAAATCATTCATACTACTTGCAAGTTCAGCTGTGGGCTGCTTAGCATGACATCATATATAAACCTAGGAATGTGCCCACTTGATCCCAGTTTAACAGTTTTGTTAACCATGGTGTTTGTTAACTTTGAAATGAGAATTTTTTGATTTAATGAGAGCTGACACGTGAGAAGGGGAACTAGCCAGGGTGCAGACTTTTCTAATTAACTCTGGGTCATTTGCAAAACTTTTGAGCTGCTTTTTTTCCCTTTGCTCTTTTACAAACAAGTTTTTAAAGCACTGACACTGTAGCCATGAAATGATATTTATTTGATTAAGAGGGCAAAGAGAAATATTCCAAACAGGTGTAGAAGCCTGTAGGTACGGCTTTGGTTTTGACACATCTGTTGTCCGTAATATCAGTGTAATAATGCATAAAATTATCAAAGTAGCTTTCTAAAAGCAGTGTCTACAACACTTATTTTAAATTTAGTTTCTTAAATGTCTAGGTACTGAAAATTAAAATAACACCCCAAAGATGCATGGATAAGTTGGAAAATACTTTCTTGGTATCTTTTTCAGTGTATTGGCATTCTTTTAAAACTCATTTCAAACATTTCCTCAATTTTCTGACATCATCTTTTTTTTTTCCATGTATGTCTTAATATAGATGTATTATTCAGCAGC
The DNA here is from genome assembly GCF_965140245.1 of Athene noctua. Taxonomy (NCBI): domain Eukaryota; kingdom Metazoa; phylum Chordata; class Aves; order Strigiformes; family Strigidae; genus Athene; species Athene noctua. The sequence goes on along the minus strand of NC_134038.1, from coordinate 24,400,759 downwards.
TAAGCAGATAATATAAAGTCAGTATTTATGGGTTCATTTCTTTTCCACAACCTGGAACAATTTGTTTCATCTCACTGTATTGTGATTCAAGTTCTCTGACTCTCTGTTGAGAGAGTTAATGCTTCCCTTAGCTAGGGTTCTCCTTTCATGGAAGGTGCCCCCTGTTATTGTTTTTGGCCTCGCCACCCAACCCTTGACACACTTCTGTAGTGTATTTGGTAGTTGCACAGCTGCTTAATTTCAGTCAATATCCTATGAATAGCAGTAACCCTCCATCCTTTATTAAGGGTATCTTTGGTCTTCTCAACCTACAACAATTCATTTTGATTCATTTGTGACAATTTAAAAAAATGAATAGAATCTCATCACTCTGAGCCATGTCTGAGATCTCAAACCCAGGCACTGGGTAGATAGAACTGTTAATGTCTTAATGTCACCTTCACATACTGTCAATGACATACTAGGTCATGGAAATAGGAGTTGTTACTGCTGGGGAACACCCCACGTGGCTTGAGTTGATTAAGCTCCCTGAAGGCTGTAGTTTGCCATACTGGCCTTTGAGACCTGCTTCTGTGGGGCAGCAGCACACAGATGGCAGTAGGTAGAAATACTGAGCAGTGACTACCAGCTTCTTCCAGACTAATTGGCATCTGTCTCACAGAAGCAGAATACAAGATGGACTGCAGATGGCCTCTGAAGCCTTGTCTCAAGTTTCTTCCTTCTTTTCACTTGATCCAAATTGGGAATGATGAATTAGAGGATAAAAACAATTCGTTTGTATTCTTCTTGCTTTTCAATTTCTTTTAATTTGTCTCTCTTTTGATGCCTGACTAGGGACAATTGAGAACAGTACAACTAGTCTTTTCTTTACATGCCTCTCTCTTTACTATTTTTATAAATTTAATTTTTGCAATTCAGCCATTTCCCTGTTACTTGAAGGGCCACCCTGACTCCAAATCAGAATCAGGGCTCAAGATTACCTTTACCTTCCTCAGATTTCCTCTGTTAGACTCCTTGCATCAGGATGACTGGCTCCCAGAGAAAGAACATTACTGGTGGTAAAATGTTTCATGCCTGTTGTCTGCTCCTCTCTTGTTTAGGACTAGGAAATTCAATCCTCCTTAGAGTTTAGGGTAGTTTCTTCTATAGCAGTACTATTTATTAAGAAGTTTAAAATTTTACAGCTTTCTTGTGGTAGAGGAGAGTGAGATCCATGTCCAACCTGGCCAAAGACCTGGCCTTTTCTATGTTAGCTATGAGAAATAAAAGATGCACTGCAGAATGAGGGGTATTAGAAGTGAACAAATTCTTGGAAAATGACATATTTGCTCTCTCACAGTTCAACGTTTCTCATATTCTGTGTAAGGATCTCAGTCTTAGAAATAAAGCTTATAAATAATTCTCATGGCATTTACTTCCTGGTTTTTCAGATTAAGAGTATACTATGGTAGTTTATTAGTCATTGAAATGGTTGGTAACCTGATGTACATTAAGTTAGGATATGTATTAGAATAAGCCCACTGACTTCAGTAAGAGCTGGGATTGACCTAAAGCAACTTCCTAGGAGCTCTGTTATTTTTGTGTTGCTTATTCATCCTTAGCCCAACAAATAAAAAGTCATTTTGAGTAATATCATTATCCCAAGTTCACAGAATAAAATCATATCTTCACAGTACAAATCTGAATGTAATGGAGAACAAGGGTAAAATACTCATAACTCTGAAATTTTTCATCTGAAGCTCTTAAGTAATAAAATGACAAAGAAAGAAATTGTTTCAGACAGAAATTTCATAGTGCTGCTCATAGGTTTTCTTTTATAGATGTTATGATTTTGTTCAAACAGGCCATATTGAATCCATTGGGTTTTTTGTAATAGATTTCAAAATACATAATAAATGTAAGTAATATGATGACTAATGGGTCAAGTGAAGTTGGAACTTTTTAAATGAGAAAATAGCTGGAAACAGTTTTCAGGAAACTATTCCAGTTGATTTTTGGTCCCCCACAAGGTGTACATTAACATAAACTCTGTAGAATCGCCTCTGGGACCTGAATTCCCTCTCTGATTTCATTATTGCAACGTGATTCTTTTCCTTTCACTGTTAAGTCATCTCCTGGTGTGGAGGGAGCATATAATAAGTGTAATTTATTTATATTTATCTAATCTCCTTTTAACTCAATAGTTATTTCATCATTCTGTTTCCTAGTAGCTGTTCATAAAGTTGTGAGGGGTAATTAGAAACTAATAATTGACAGACATGGATTTACTGGTTAATCTAAAGAGATGTAGTGAAGAAATTGAGAGAGAGAAAGAACAATTCAGATTTGACACTCAAATAATAAAAATGCTGTAATAAAAATACGGCTTTGATATGATCTAGTTCAGTCTGTTTTAAACATACGCAGAAGTAACTCACTTGAGCACAGTCTATTTACAAGCACAATAATTTCTTTACTATTTGTTTGCTAGAAATAGATAACACCTGGCAAAATAAGTTACTGCTGTTATGTCTTAAATTTAAATAAAGTATTGGCATATAATTGTGGTAGCCAGTCACTAGTAGACAGAGGAGAGACTCAGGCAATTCAGGAGTTAAGGTGACTTTGAGCTACATTTTGTCCTGTCTTGATTCTGATGACATTTTGGACAATTCAAAGAATTGTCAGAGTTATAGCAACCTGTGTTTTCCTACTGGTACAGAATCTGCACAGCGTTGTGTGGTTTGCTTCCCAGGGTGGTTAAAATCATTTTAAAAGACTGTTACCCTTGGGTTTTGTACCCTGGAAGTTTGAGGCAACCCTTTACATTGTAATATCTCTTTTTAGCCTACTTTGAGTGACCAGAGAAGCTGCTGAACGTCTATCTTCATCAACTGCTATAAATAGCTCTTCATATTTCATCAGTTTTCACTGTTTCTTTCCATCGCTTACATGTTTTTCTCAGAAGGAATGTTAAAGTTTCTCTTTAGAGTGCTAAGTATAAAGTTTAAAACAGGAGAAAGACTAAAAACATGTTGATTGCTCAACTGGATTTTTATTTTTTGAATGTTTTACTTAAAACGCCAAAGAATCTCCTTACATAATCCTTCCCCAGTTGTAAAAATAACCTATGTCATTATGAGATAGCTAAAATATTTGCAGTGAAGGTTCCAGAGTTACATTTTCTGCAGTTATGCTTCTGGCTGCCACCACCTTCTGTTGGGGCTGATTCACTGAATAATAATAACTTAATACAAATGTTTGTCAAGTTATTAGTCATGACAATGTTTTTCTGTGTGACATGTGCAGTTTCCAAACAAAAAACAGGGAAGTAATTTTCATTTCTTTGGTGTCCTACTGTCCACTTTTTAATTGTTGTCTTAGATGAGCACAATGTTTGTGAAAACAAATGTCTAACAGCAGTGATAAAGCACAGGCGTAGGTCTACGTGCCATGCATGTTCCTCTACTGAACTTATACCAGCACCCTGTGTCTTCTCTGCCCTGGTCTAAGGAAGACCAAGAGAGAACTATTGCTCTCATACTCATCTCCTTCTAAATCTTTCTCAGTCAGTTTACTCTCTTTAGCTTAACACCTGTTACATCAACTTATGTCTAAGCATTTTTTGGTTTTTAAGGTTGTTTTTTCCTCTTCTGAACTATACTACCATAGGAAAGTGTTGGCAAAAAAATGTGCCTTTGACAAAGCAGTTAGGTGTGAAAGCTGTCACACCAAGCAAAAAGGGTCCTTTCCTCATTTACTGCCTTACAAACCTAACTATGTTGCAAAACCAAGAACATGTATTTTACTCCTGTATTACAACATCTGTAATGGAGAAAATTAAGTCAATAAGGGTCTTGTTTTCAAAGTGTCTAAATGGTTCAGAAGCCCAAATCCTTGTGTGAGTTGGATTTCAAACTTGGGTAATTTAAGAAATGCTGCCTATTTGTTTGGTTGGGGGCTTTTTTTGTTGGGGGGTGTGTGTGTGTGTGTGTGTTAAACATTTCATTAGAATAACACTCCTTTCCATTTGAGTATCATAACTAATTTAATATCATAATGTCACATGGGTTTCTTCTTCCTTCATAAGTCTTCATTCTCCATTCACAGGGAGGAGAGGCCCAATGATGTGTGCAAAAAGGCAGGTGAATCTTGGGTGTTCTTTAGTGCCAAAAGGTTTTCATAAGTGTTATGACATTTTTCTTCCCTTGGTTCTAATTTAAAATATAGGCACATAAGTATTTTGAAAAAAACTTCCAAGTTAATTGTGTGTGGTTTTGACTGCCTGAAAATCACAGAATCGTAGAAAAGTTTGCGTTGGAAGGGACCTTAAAGCTCATCTAGTTCCACCCCCCTGCCATGGGCAGGGACACCTTCTACTAGCCCAGGTTGCTCAAAGCCCCGTCCAGCCTGGCCTGGAACACTGCCAAGGAGGGGGCAGCCACAGCTTCTCTGGGCAACCTGTGCCAGTGTCTCACCACCCTCACAGTGAAGAATTTCTTCCTTATATCTAATCTAAATCGACCATCTTTCAGTTTAAAACCATGACATCTCATCCTACCACTACACTCCCTGATAAAGAGTCCCTCCCCCTTTCCTGTAGGTCCCCTTTAAGTACTGGAAAGGACTTCAAAATCTTGCGCTCTTCTAATGTCCCGCTCCCTTTCCTAACTTCCTAGCTTTGATATTGCCTTTCTACTAGGCCTACATGTTAGCTAGTGTTCTGCCACAGTTTCTAGTTCAGCGTAGAAGGGTTTCACACAAGAGAAAGCATTTTCAGAAGTCCATTAATTAAAGTTGTAAGTTACAATTAAAATAGTTTTTCAGTCTTAAATTTCAGTTGGCTGTGGCTTGTGGAGTACCACAGACTGTTTTCTAAGATTGTTTTGTGTTTTTTGATTCAGCTATAACAAATATTACATGGCTATTAGTACATTTTTCTTACCTTTGTAGAAAAAGTGCTAGTTTATAATTCAGATGCTTATCTATTCAGATACCAAAGCATCTAACTGAAATTTAGAACTCCCACATATTTTGTGAGGTCAGAAAAGTGCTTTGTCATGTGCCTGGGACTCTGAAGTCAGTATATACCTGTGCTTAAGAGGAGCTCCAAAGCTATGCTCCTGCAGCCCATTACTGTTATTGTAAGAACCTGTAATTTACATAAAGAGTGGGAAAATCAAGCTCATCAGTTTGTATGAGCATTAAGGGTAGAACATGATTCTAAACAACTTGAAAGTAAGTCTTAATTTTTGTGAAATATTCATTAATCTATGTAAAACCTTCAACAAACAGTGTTTCCTATATATGTTTGTAATGAAACCTGAATCTAAGTAGTGCTGTTTTTTCTGAACATTTGATCTAGTTTAGATATATGCACTGAACTTTAATCATTTTTGGTTCTTGGGAGTGGGGCAGTGGGAATCAAACAGCAAAGTGAAAAGCAAGCTTTTCTCCCTGCACGAGGTAGCTGATTCATTACTGGGTGAAAGCTGAATTTGAAATGAATAATTTTAAAAACTAAGTTAAAGTTAGATTTCTGTAATGAAGTGTAAAGTACTGTTAAAAAGGCAGATAACAGCACAGAAAGAAGTTTCAACCGTCATAAAATCCTGCTTCCCATCTGTGAAATAATTTTGATAATTATTGTATCTCATCTACTGAAGTATCACTGTTGTCAGTGTTGTTCATATTAGCTGTGATTTCTAAAAATTCTGTGAGACTTTTAGCAGTCTGGGAAGTACCAAAATCCTTTACTAAGAAGACAACATTAAAAAATACTAGGTTATTCTCTCTCTGGAAAATGAAGGCATCTAAACATACTTCAGGTTTTATATTTGCCTTTTATTTCACATTTCATCTTGAAGATGCTTATTAACTATGTAGGAAACAACAGAATATACATGTTATTCACTCATTTAAATGTGTTGAAAATGCTTTCTGTGGCTTTGGAGTTTAGTCAAATAATTCTACTGGATGTAAAACTTAAGAGAATGTGAAGTATATTTTCATTCTCAGACAAAAGTACTGATGTATTTAGGCTCCTACACACTCAAATACAGTGTGTGTCTTTCAGGTAGCTGTGATCCCTGGAAAGAAGCAAGGAAATAAGATCATCATTGTTACATGTTTCTTCATTTAAAACTGTATATAGTGAAGATTGCTTGTAATACTTTTCATCACGTTTTAATTCAGATTTATTCCTAAAAATACTGTTTTATTAGGTTTTACCATTGATTCAGTCCTTTTAATGAAACATGATAGAAATGTTATCTCCACTAAATGCCTAGTATTTTTATATTGCTTGAATAATTGCATTGTAACTTCTCATATTTCTTTCTCCAATTCTCTCCTACAGCTGACATAAATGTGGACATGTCAAAGCCTTTGAAAGCAAATCTCAGTTTTGTCAGACTTGATCAAGTAAACCAGTTTTTGAAGAAAATCATAACCACAAATGATGCGCCCAGGAAGGAGGGTGCTCCATCAGCTGGTGTTATTCCAGATAAGGATGTCACTTTGATAACCAAACACCCCAGTACAAAAGATTTGCTACCTACAGTGAACACCAATGCTGCACAAAAGGCTTCAGTACAAGAAAACTTGTGGCGAGCCCTTGCCTGCTTTCAGAAAATTTCCATTCACACCGTCCAAATGGTTGTTTCGATGGAAACCATCCCACATCCCAGTAAACCTTGTTTGTTAGTCTCTTTATCAAACCTCACGGGGAGCCTAAATATTAAAAGTGGACATAAAACCGCAGGTAAGAGTTTTTGAAAGTTGGAAGTGCTACTGATTTTTTCAAGTGGTGGTCTAGTAACCATTTTTTAAAGCATGGGACATTGAGGGGAACTCATCTAGCTATATAATAAATCGACATCAGAAAATATCAAATCCCTGATAGACTCATTACCTCAGTTCTCCTTTCAGTGAGGCAGCACCCAAGAGTGCTTAATTTTGTATTTAATATCCCCTAGCTTGTAATTAATTTATTGACAGAATTCTGGCCGAAATAGTAGTTACAAGAACCACTGTTCTGGTATTCTGAAAATTCAATACATACTTAAAGGAGCAAAATTTTGACAGTTATTACCCTATAATTAGATTTTCTTGCTAGGACCCTATATTTCTGTTTTAAAAAAATACAGAAATAATTGTTCAGAGCCCTGATATATGCTACTATTTCATACAGTTACTCTTCTCCAGGCTTATGAAGTTTAAAATTTTTACATGCTTCCTCTGCACAGCTGACAGTCACCCAGGGAAAACAGGCACTCCAGCCTCATTACTGCAGAGCTGCTAGGAAACTTTACACCTTGGGTACAATTAACAGGATACCAGAGACTCATTTAAAATTAAGACATTTGAGTGTCTTTGTAAATAGTTTTATTAGTCTTTTAATAAAATTAATAAGATGGTACATTTACATGATGCAGAGATGAGCCAGATGTAGGTAGTTGGCAGAGTAGTTTGCGAGGTAAAATGGTCTGTAGCTGAGAGGAGCAAGTTGTAGGCCAAGTGAGGTGGTGATTTATTTCTTTTTCATCAGAAATATTTCTCCTCAGGCCAGCAAGTTTCAGTGCTTCTTTATTGTTTTAAAAGTTAAAAATGAAAAATTTAAGGTTCAGAGAACATGAAAGCCTGTGAAAGTGCTGGAGCCTGAAACTCTTGATTTATCCATAAATAAACAGCAGTGCAGGGACGAACAGTGCCTGCGTTCCCACGCTTTTCCAATCAGATTGCAACCCTAGCATTGCAACAGAGTAAAAGGCCTTTCTAATGTCCTTTGAATAGTTCTAGTTTTCTTTCTGTGTAATAACCCTCTTTCCTCCCATCACTTCCCCTCTATCATTTATACGTTATCCGTCCCATGGTACGTTATGGTCTCCACAGCAAGCTTCGATATATCAAAGCCAAGCCCATTCCGTCCCTGTACTATAAAGCAATTTGGCAAACTCAGCAGTGTATATCACTTACCCTGGAGTTTTTCATCTTCCCAGAAGAAGGACGTACCTTGCCTTGCACGTTAAGCCTCGGAAACATTCTGCTATGAAGTTCTGTTTCTTAATTCTTCTGGCAGTCTGAGGAAGCCAATCTTTATTTTTTGTGTCACAAGCTATACATGAATCTTCATTATGTTTGTACTCTGGCAAGCATTGTTAAGTAAAGCAATACTGATGCTGAATCTAATGAAAATGAAAATTAGTTATTCTATTTGAAAAATTTTCATAACCAGACAATAGACATCAACAGACTCTTTTCACATTTTTTTTCCAGTTAAAGTTGCCTTATGTTCACTTTATGAAAAGAAAAATATATATGCATGAGGTTTTGCATGTTGTTGTGACAGTGCAATAACTTGTTTTAAGTTTCAAGAAGTGCAAAAGACTGACTTCCTGGCACTGTCAAAAATTCTTCTAATAGATTGTTTGTATTTTTATTTAAAATTATTAATTTGAAATTAAAATGCTGATATAAACCAATAGTAGAAATTATAACATAGCAAAGAAGATAAATTGTTCAGTGTGGGGGAAAAGGTATTATAATTTTATGTTAAAAGTACTTTAGAAGAATACCACAGTTGCTGGCTAGATTTGTTATATTATTGCAAAGAAATTATGCAAGCTAACTCAAATTTTAAAAGTGTAGTAGCTGTGTCTTGGGAGCAAGGAGCATTTAAAAACGTCAGTTCTTCACAACATTTCTTTTTACAAAAGGTTTTATAGATACACCTTTTGAGCTAAACAGGGTTCATGTCAGATATTTTTTTTTATAGAATGAAACTAATACGCAAATACTTCACTGTGTCTTTGATTTTACAGTCAAATAACTATTGTGACCATCTGCAGCAGCTGCATTTTACGAATTATTTGCTGAACCAAACTAAGCGCAATGACAAAAGTAGTCATCTCAGATGTACTGTTAAAACAGAGGAAGAAAAAGGAGCGTTGCTTGCCTTTTGTACAGTATGGCCATCTGCTGTACAGATGTTATTATATAGAATGACTTCAGATACAATAATTGTAGAAAATTTTCATTAAAACCTCAACAATTTGCACTTGTTTACTTGAATCTGCATAACTCCCCAGTGAGACAACACAACACACTTGGGGTTTCTTTGGTTCTCACTAGCTTTCTCTTTGATCCTTTTTGATGTGCTGACTTTAATAAACATACTTAAAAACACTGTTCAAAAACATCATGGAAAAAACTACAAAGGAACAATTATAGCAGTAGAAACTACTCTAATCCCTTACTTAGGCAAGCTATTTTTAGTGAAATATGGTTTTTTTACACATTTTATGTGGCAGTGTTTTATAAACAGTGTAAACGACCCTTTTTCCAGATGAGTTTTAATGTAGGAGATGAAGTTGGTTTGTAAGGAATCCTTCTTGCTAGGAATTATTTAGCAAAAAAAACCCTCACAGGACTGTATTGCCGGCATTTTTCTTCCCTTATAGGAGGAAAACTAAAGTGCGTGACCTTGTGTAACGCTTTGATTTTTTTATTTTTTTTTTACTGAAATTAAGAAAGAAGCTTGCTGTATAACTTTATTTTAATTATCAGTTTTCCCTCTAAACTTGCTTGTTTAATCGTGGAGGCTAAAGGCCTTCTGTTTTAATTTTTCTTCTTAATTTTTTATGAAAGTAAAAAGATGTAGCTTTTGAAAAACAGGGGGGCTAATCGGTTTAATTATTTCACTTCTAACAAATTCTAAGTGTTGGAACACTCATATTGCAGTTGGATCAAATTAAAACACCTCCATGTCTACATATTCTGCTACCCTGTTATACAACCCCAAGCCTTTAGTGTGTCAAGGGACTTCATTTTTTGGACATTTTTCATGTTTTAATACAACAGTTACTTATAACAACATGGTTACTATTTCTGCTAGAATACTTACGTTCTCCTCTGTACTTATGGTGAAATCCTGAGTATTTTGGTTTTAGTAAAGTAGTACTATTGTAGAATGTGATGCAGCGTATTGACAAAAAACAAACCAAAATGAAGTCCCTTTTCCAAAATAAGATATTATTAATTTTACTTTAGAAGACGCTACCAATATACACTTAAGTGCAGGAGTTTAAGTCACAATGATATTTAAAAAAAATAATTATCTGTAGTCATTTTATATTTTGTGGCTTAGAGTTGCAAGTTAAAACTTGTACCCATTTCATGTAAGCAGATAACAAACATTTAGCTCATTTTTGGCAGCTATCAGTGTTATTAGACCAACTATCCATTAGACCTGGATCAGTGATTTTTGAAGTATATGTCATCTTCTACAAAGCAACTAGAGCTCTTGAGGTCTAGGTACCCAGTAAGATTTGAGATTGCTTGGTATCACACTTGAGGTATGTAGCTCACTCCAAAACAGTCACATGCCATTAAAGTGGAAATAATTTTTAGCAATAAATACTAGGAAATAGAATGCAATTCTAAACATGGCTTTCAGTTAATTTAGGTTTGGTGTTGAAATTAGCACTACCTACCTGCCAAAAGAGCAGATAAATGAGAGAAGTTGAAGACTCTACTCTCCCCAGAGTGAAAGACAGCAAGAAGCCTGTAGCCTCTCAGTGAAGCCTTATTTTGCTCTGACTGGACACAGGAGGGAAGTCTTGCTGTTCAGCATCTGAACTGAGAGAGTTACAGACATAAAATATTCCAAAGATCACAGACAGAATTCCCCAGCCCTTTGTCCCGTATGCAGACATGATTAGCATATAAATAAGGGAAAAAAATAAACTTTTTGAATGTATGATAATCACAAATATTTTTGCTAAACCTGAAAGAAATTACATACTTAAGATACTTTACAGAAACATTAAAAATTAAATGCAGCTATTAATCGGTGTAGAGCAAAGACCAAACTTCATTTTGGAGTTAACTAACTCTCTCGAGAAAACTCTGCTAAGGCGTTGTCATAGCCTTTGGATGCTGCAGATATGCAAGTTAGCCCGTGGGGAAATAAAACTTTAAATTAGATATGACTACCTAAAATAATATGCAGCAGTAACAAGCCATTTACAACACCCAGAAGACCTTTGTTACTTTTAGAAAGAAATATAAACTCTTTCCAACACTTGAACAATAGGAAATTAATTCTTTGTCAGTAAAAGCCAGAGGACAAACTAAATATTTAAATGGCCACTGAGGATTGAAGTGGAAGTGCAGCTTGTAGACAGCTATACAAATCACTAAAAAACCTTAATGAATATTGGGTGTGGGCATCAGGGTCCTGTCAGATTTGACACCATGTCCCAAGTAGCTTAAACCCAACACTCAAGAAAAGGTGGAGACCTCATCAGGTCTCTAACATCTGGGATTGTATTTGTCATTTTGGCATACCCTGCAAGCGCAAAAGAAAGAGTAAAAGGGGATTATCCTGACAATGAAATGAGTTACTGAATCTTGTGATAATGAAAAGCAGAAGAATTCTAATTCCTTTCTATAGTCCCTGAGGTGGAGGTGCGTTTATAGTTCTGCAGGAGTATAATGTAGGAGGGAAGAACAGATGGCCTAAAATCCATGAAACAAGACACCACCTAATCCCAGGACTGAGTACCACTATTAATCCTGGTCAGATTCCCTACTGGTACTTTGTAACAGAGTCCAGAATTGCTACTGATGAACTAGCACATTAACTAGGGGTGGGGGGTGAGGGGGAAGAAAAAAGAAAAATAAGTTAGTTGTAGGTTGTTGATTCAAGATAGTGTGCACTAATTTTGTAGAATGTATTTACAGTTTAAAAAACTGAACTCTAAAAAGTAGACTCCAAATGAAATTCGATTCAGAACAAATACAGTTGATTTTGTAATCTCTTTATCTTTTATTGTGAAAGTAATTGAATATTTTTTTGAGACTGGTATTTCTTTTGTTACATGGATGCTAGTGCTATATGTGGCAGTAGTAAGTGATATAGCATTTTCATGGTAAGTCAATTCTATAGAATATTTACATTCATGAGGAAATACAGATAATAATGAAAGCTGAATGTTTTCTATGTACATCTTACGCTTTCTGTGCAACTCCTCCAGTTCAATCTACATTTTGCAGTGTGAGGTACAGAACACAAAGATTATGCATTATTGTCCAGTTTTGAGGACCAGCTCCTTAAGTTGTTTAAATTGTTGACACACTAGCAACATACTTCTTCCTTTTCTGTGACAATAATATTTTTTATAGGATGAGATCACGAGCTTGCTGCCCAAACAAAAGGTGCAATTCCATAGGAAGTTCAGATTACTGTGTCTGCACATTTCCACACTCTGCCTAGTACTAGCTCTGTTACTTGGGCAGCTGTTCAGAGTCGAGTCAGGGCACTGATCTGTCTGAAAACTAACAGGAAAAAAAAGTTTTCAGCAAGATCAGCTCCTTCAGCTGGCTCACTGGACAAGTACACTTTAATGACAAAGCTGACACAAAAGAGAATTCGGAGAATTATCTAAAGGAGGGAAGGGGAGAAGGATTGAAGGGAGAAGATTGGGTCGTAGGAGCCTGGATGGACTGGTCTTAATCTTGGGGAACCGCAGCCTGAGAGTGCAGGAAAACCTGTTCAGTTTGTGTGGCCTGGGTCTATCTGTCAAGCCTTGGACTTCCACAAGCATAATTGACTGGGTTATAGAAGCTCAAACAGCTCTTGTGCTGCCAGGCACTATCTTCAGGATGATTATTTATAAAGAAAAGTTACGCTCTAGTTCGTGGACTATTTAGTTTATTAAAGCAGTTGGAATCCAGTGAATCAAGTGTAGAGTAGAGGAGCAAGACACCAAAGCTGTAATTTTAATTCAACGTTGTGGCAGTTATATAGGGCTACATTTTGAGTGGCATCCACTATTTTTTAATGCTTCATTTTCTGTGCAACCATTCAATGTCTAGTTTTTTCAGTAGTGTAGGCATCTACAACTTTATAAATCTGTGACAGTCATAGATACCAGCTATCTCCTGAAATAAACCAAAGTTTTCAACCAACCACCTAAAATTAAGATGTGAAAATACATAATTTTTTTTTAAATTGAAGAACCTCTTCATGCCCATCTGTAAAGCTGGGGTAAGAATGTTTAGTCACTTTTCTGAAAACTGCCGATACCTAAAAATAAAATGTTTATGATGCAGGAACCACTCATGTCAGTATAGCACTTGGTCAGTTTTGAAGGCTGGACTCACAGATGGAGAATGAACATTATTTTTGTCGGTTTCTATTATGCATTTTTCTCCACTTAATTAGAATAAGATAGGGCAGTATAGAGCTTTACAAATATATTCTAAATTATTGTATGCCAAAGACAGCCTTGACCAAAAATTAAAATCCCTTTAGATCTTAACTTTAGTATGCCCTCTCTGATCAAGCACCACAAAACTCAAAATTACCAAATCAACAAGTCAATTGAGATTTTTCCGCTATTTAGTATGCAGGAGTATAATGAACATGATGTACCTGCCCAGTTATTCTTTAAGGGAGATGAGCTCATTTCAAATAGATAACCATCTTTGACTTCTCTTCTGATTCATCACTGACCTGAACTCCATTTGAACCTTGTTAGACACAAAACAAGCAGGATTCCTGGTCTGAGCTATAAAATATAATTAAGCCCTTTTGAAATGATGTGTAAAAGAACATAGCTTTACCCCCACTATAACTACTACCACCACCACAACCAATAAAGTTAAATCAAGCACTGCCTGTAATGGATTAAAATAATAAATGTTTCTGGATTTTAGTGTTTGAAGTATTTGAAGAAAACAGGCTCCCAGCAGCCAGGACTGCTGAATGCACGGGGACATTTATTAGTGACGAATTCAAGGGTTTGGCCTGCTTAAGATCATTACTTTCTGTTTACCGTGTGTTACATATCTCATGTTTTTACAGAGCCCACATGTGTCCCCATGTAATACTGGAAAACTCTCTTTCACTAAGGAATAGTTAATTGGTAATGTGTAAATACTGTTCTCGTGGGACGAATGAACTATCATAAGATTCAGCTCAACACTAATGAGAAATCCAGTGCGGTCAGTGGATTGTTAACTAAATCTCTCCTGGAAAATTGTTCTTTACTACATCTCACCATTTGTTTGCTACTGCTGTTTCCAGACTCGAATAAATTGGCTGACTCTTAAATTAACTGCAGTATTTCCCCTGTAATTATTTTCATAGCGTTGTTATCCTTTCTTCTCAGAAGCTGCTTCATAGAGGATACCTGTCAACAGAGCAGTGTAACTGTAGTATAACTACTCATTACATGATATATCTGAAGTTTTCTTAAGAGGAAAAAAAATCACATAGATAATTGTAGCAATATACTACGTATAAGATTTATGTATTCAAAGCTGTCTTAGTATCTTTGGCAACTTTAAACTAGCTACTGAAGTTGCAGGTAGGAAGAATGAAGGCTCAGAAGCAAATATCACAGATTATCACCTTTGTAATGTGTGACATTAAGGCAGAAGGTAGTAAGGAAAGGCACTCGCTAGTTAACCTTCAGCAGCCAGATTGTATCTCTGCCGCCCAGGCCTGGAGGGCCCATGGGAGATCCTGGGCTTCTTCCTTCAGAGTTCACTGTGGTCCTTGGGGTAGGAATGCAGGCTTGCCAGCTGCTGCGGCCAGTGCAGACCACATCGCTCGCGTGCATCTTGACCAGTCTGAACCAGTATAGCAGGCTTTGTGCTCTGGGACACAGTCTTGCTTCTGAGTTGCCCCAAACTCAGAAAAGCAATTTTCTTCCTAGCGCTACAGTTTGTAGCAATGCTACTTGCTTCCAAGAGGCTTTTCAAAAGATAGCTCAACTATAGTCCAGTGCCATTTGCCATATTTATTATAATACACGTGTGTCCATTTTCTTAAAACTCTTTTCCCATATAGAAGTTTGCCAATTAAAATCATGCTCTATGTTGTATTAGGTGACAGTGCAGTGAACCAAATAGGATTTGCAGCTATCTTAGGAAGAGCAAATGCACAGAGCATAATAGAAGGAAAAAACCTCCTCTGCTACATTTTTACTTGTTTCACTTGGAGTTGATTCAAATATAAGCACTTTTAAATGTTTTTGAAAACAAAATGTCCATAGTTAATGTCAAAACATTGTCTCTCCCTTTGTCTGTGAACCAGGAAAAATAACAGAATACTTTCTTAACACCTGTTTTGCCTAAACACTAAGCGATTGTTACTGTAAAGCAAGGGTTGTTTCAATGCATTTGCTGCATCTATTAAAATGGACAAGCTCTTTTTTTTTTTCTCTATATGCACAAATGGATTTTTGCACACAGGTCAGTTTAACGTGGAGCCTCCTATTATTGGTAAACACTAATATAACTAAATTATAGTTATATCTGGACCATAAGATAACTATATATATATTTTATATATATAAAACAATATTTATACATTGGGGTACTCAGGTTATGAGATGTCTTTGTAAATGTGAGCATAAATCATCTCTACTGACTAGAAAAATGTTAGAATATCAAAGCATATGTTGTCTTTTAGCAAATTTTCTTCACTATTCTGTTGTAGTGATTTCAGTCTTTAATAATTTCTGAGCAAGTTTATTTCTTGACATTGCCAAGCAAGTACTAGCTTTTTTTCAAACCCTCTTATGCTACTTCTAACCATATAAAAATATTTGGATATTCCTTTTGAGCATATGTCATCATAAAGGTAATCCTTCCAATGGCATGCAGAAGCCTGGTTGGTATAAGTTGTATTTTGCTCAGTTAGCATGGCAGCACATTGCAGTGCTATTGGGGGTCTGGGTGGAGTCTGACAATGGAGAGCTGGCAGCATTTCTTAAACACTGTCCAAAGCAAGTGCTTCATATTTATTAGTCTCTTGGAGGAGTATTTTAAAAGTCATGAAACTATTTGTTCCTAGAAGTAAATTATTGCACGTACTGAAAAGTGAGTTGGTGTTCATGAGCAATAATCCAAACAGAACAAGTTAACTTCTACATATCACAACAATCGTTTATGAAGATATATTACTTCTGTGTGGTGCCGTCTGAAGTTCACTTCAAATGGAGACTTTGATTTAATCTGTTTAAACTGAAGTTAGAATTCTACAATAGAAGTTTGTGAAAGATACATGAAAGGACTGAGTGAAAATAGTGTGTGGAAGGGAAAAAACCAGAGGAGAATTATTTTGCATCTTTACCTTTCTGAGGTGATTGCTTTAGTCAATGGAAAGCAACTTCACTAACTGAGCATATACTTTGAATGTTATTATGACATTTAGCAATCTTAAAATAAGCTCCCTTCTAGTGCATACTGGTATTTCTTCACTCCCCTTAGGATGTGAGATTATTTCTTTTTTAATATCATCCTTTTAGGATTTCCATAGTAATGTACCCCATTGAGGTTTCCCTCTGGCCCACAGATCTCTTTATTTACTATTCCTTTTGAGGGTTTGTGCATACATGTTGTTCTTCATCTGTTTTCTTTAAGCTTCCTCAAGACACCACTTTGTACAAATTGATCTGAATGCTCTCTACATTTGTTTTCTAAGGAGCACAGTGGGTTTTATACCAAGAGTCACTTCATCCCCAAAAGGACACATGGATATAACTGCTAGGAAGGACAAGGGTGTGATTCTTTCCTATACTTGAGCAATCAGTCACAGCAAGAAAAAGAAAAATCTCTCATTACCTGTGTTTTTCATGGTATTTGTAGGACACAATCCATTGGTGCATGTTGTAATATTTCATTAATCTAAAATTTACCAACACTACCTTATTCTTAATTGTGTCTTCATTTCTCATTGTTTACATAGTGTTTGAGAAAGGCACTGCTGATTTGAACCAGCAGTATTATGTGGCTGAATGCTCAGTTCTGTTTCTAAGCCACTGGATATTGTGTTTTCTTTGTACTTTGTGGAGCTGAGATGACAACAGAAAAAGACTGCAAAGCATAATCCTTCCAAGTGTAATCCCAGTGAAAGAAAACATAAATAAAACCACTTGTATTCTGGCATTCTTTTTTCCCTTTTGTTATTTCTGCAACTTGGCGCATATTCCATATAGAACATTTCTGTATTTTGCAGAATTGTGCAATACTTACTGAGAATTTCTCCTCTTTAAAATCAAAGTTCCTTGTAGTGTATTAAAAAAAAAAATTGGATTTCCAAATATTGTAGTGCCTCTTAAAATAACTGGACTGAGCTTAGCAGGGTGAGGGTGAGCCCTTCCCATGAAAATAACTCTTTTTCTTGGTTTAAGGCTTTATGTGAAGCTGCTTCATTCCACAGTTTACAGAATTGTCTGAACCAGCACCAAAAATGTGTTGATATTAGTTTTCTTGATTATCACTGAAGTTGTGTCAAAAAACACTGAACAGTTTCTGTCGTATAAACCTGTTACACATAAGCCCAGGGGTTCAGAAGCCAGCCTAAATAACCCAGAGCTAAAACCCTTTCCCAATTGGTGACAACAGTCCTGTTGATTGATACGGGACAAAGGTTCGCTTGAGCCCTTCATCATTCTTGCTGAACTCCAGACTGCTCAAGGGAGAGATTCTTGTTTGTGGTTCCTGCTTGGGTTGGACAGAATTCAATGCCATTATCACTGTAGGGACTGTTGGACCACCTTCCTAGTGGATGCTAGATTTATTAAAAAAAAAAAAAAAATCCAATATATCTCCTTCCATTGTATAAAATATTTCTTGGTATTACGAAATCATAACTCCCAGGATGCTGACAGACTTCTTTCTGGATTCTAGAAGAGATTCATAGGAGAAGTTTTGCTGCATGTATTCAAAAGAGAGAGTTGTGTTTTTGTGGGATTTTTCTACCAGCAAAGATGCGAAAATATAAATAGAACTGTACCTTGAAACATCTGCATGTAAGCCTTAGGTGTTTTTTAAACTTTTGCCTTTTGTGAATATTCAGTTTGATTAGAAAAATAAGCTGTGGGCATTATGAAATATGGTGACATTCAATATTCAGTGTTGAGTCCAAGTGCGAGCACCAGAAGAGAAAAAAGTTAATCCAACCTCAGATGTAGTACTTTTCATGTAAATATACAAAAGAAATACAGAAGGTTTAAATGGTTTGTTTTATTAGATGGTGATTTGCAGGAAGTTAAATTCACAAGAGATGTGATATTTTTAGATGGTGTTTCTTTCCTAAATATGTGTGTCTTTATTGAGAGTACATAAATTCTGTCATAAATCTAACCTGCCATTATCATTTTTATGTTTTATAAAGCTATATAAAGTGCAAATGGTTATGATATGGAAATTTTAGATTAAACTGATTTTTTTTGGTAAGCACACGTTACATATTTTGGGTTACAGTAATTGTTTTGAATAATTTGAGTTCAAACATTACCCTTATTCTCCTGATAAGCACTCTAAAGTCTAGGAAAGCAATATTTTAGAATAACTAACATGAACAAAAGCAGAGAGAATCATTCAAAATAGCTATTTCCTATCAGTTTAAAATATAATCAAGTGAAGTAGCTGTTCTTGTTCTTAATATAATCTTTTGAAAAAATTTCATAGTTTAATGAAAAAAGTCTCTTCTCATAAACCTTAAAATACTCACACATGTAAAAAGTCGTAATGTTTTGGAAAATAGTTCTTTGTAAGGAATGTGCATGAGACATACCTGCTCCATAACTGCAACACTGTATAAAGCATGCTCACTAGTGTCAGAAGAGCAAGATAAAAAAGAGAAAATCATGAGTCGTGTGGCCCAACTATGATGCTCTTGCTTGGAGAGGAGAGTGATTGTCCACACAAATGTTTCCATGGAAGTCAGTGAGACTACTTGTGTAATTGCTTGCAGGCAGAGATTCCCAGGCTCATGGTAAAGTAAGTTCAGGAAACAACCACATAGAAGTTGGGAGAATACCTACCAGTGGGATTAAATGTCTCTCTTTTTTAGGAATCCATGGATCATCTTTTGTCCTTGACATAAAAGATTTCCTACTTAAAACGAGTCTCAAAGAAAGAGCCAGATCTCTGATGGGCCCTTTTTGCTGCTCTGTTACTGTGGAAGCCAAGTGGTGTAAGCACAGTGGTGATCCTGGTCTAGAGCAATCTATTCCAAAAGTATACATCGATTTGAGAGGAGGACTGCTGCAGGTCTGTATAAGATGCTTATGATTCTGCTATTGAGCTGGACTGGCTTTGAATGGTTGAGACTTTGTAAATAAATTGCATGAAAGCCTCTAAAGCTTTGCAGCCTACAGCAGATCATTGGGTTGGGGTTTTTGCTTGCTTGTTTTGGGTGATTTTTATTTTACCTTTTTAAAATAAGTATCTGTTCTTTCATGTAAAACTGTTTATTGAAAAATTGTGTACAGTGATTTGGGATTTTTTTAAAATACTGCTTAAGCCATGTATTCTAGCTGTATGTGTGTGTTCCCTTAAAACTACTGGATCAAATTACTAACACTTAATATCTAGGACCCTGTTCTGATGTGCATATGTTTGTCCATGAGCTATGTGTCTGTAATGCCTAGGGGTAGCTTTAAGAATATGTATCCTTTCTTTTTAAACTTACACCAATTTCTATGGGGAGTAATTATAAACTGTTGTTTGTAGCAATTAATACTCAGTTTTCCATACTTTCCTCCCCTTTTTGGAAGTGCCCACAACTTGAAACCGGTCCAAGAAGCATGGGAGTTCTTGAAATGAAAAATAGATTTTGTGAGGCTTAAACAAGTGGGCTTTAAGATATGTCTTGTTTTAATTATTTTTATTGTAGTATCTATACCCACCAAATGCTTTAAAATAAATATGTAAATCAAGCATATAAAACGCAAAAAGGAAATTTTGACATTTAGTCATGTCATTAGGTCTTTTAGAAGAATTGGCATTAGAAGTTCTTAAAACCGCAGTGCTGGGAATAGGGCTAATTCTATAATGTGAATTTTTTTAAATTATCTCTTAATAAATAAAGTCTGTTTGTTTCTCTGCTTCCTTTTTATTTGTTATTCACAGGTACTTGGCTGACTACCTCTACATGTTGTTAATAAAAAGTGTTTGGTTTTTCTACAAAATTTTGTGTTTTGCCAAGGACCAGAAAAATATCTATAAATCTGAGAAAGCCATTTTATTATTAGAGTATACACTGGGATAATTAGCTTTTGCAGAAAACAATTAAGTATTTGGTCTGGCAGAACAGATTTGAGAATGCTGACAAAAGCACTAGCAATTCTGTTTCAAATTAATTTATTTACAGCTAATGATTTTACCAGCTCTAAACATGACCTCATCTTCTACCACTGTTAATTTGTATTGCAGCAGAGCCTAGAGAGCTTAAGTGAAATTGGTGCCTCATCTGTGAATACTGTAGTAGGAGTTCTGTGGCCTGGAATTCCAGCTGCCTAAAAATAAAATTAATAAAAGTGGGACAAAAAAGCATTCTTCCCTCCTCCATCAATGGGGGACTGAGGCCTCTGAGATCTGTGTTAGGCATCCCAGAGCTCCTCTGAGGTGATGCTAGACCAAGAATAAGACCCTGAGCCAAGAGGTACTCTAGAAACTGCAGTAGAGATGCACTAAATTAGGGAGATGACCTGGGTAGCCTGGGAGTATTTAGCTCAGGACTGGCACTAGTTGTGTTTCAAAAGGGTCTTGTTTTACTCCATGGGCTTATATCTAGATGCAGGGGAAGGAAAAGCTTCCTTCCTGATAGCTGTACTACCCTTTAGGCATCTTCTGATTTTTTTTCATATTTGAAAATTGGTATTCCTCAGTGAAAAAAATTGCACTATTCTTTATGTGCACAGCTTATTTACTCCTACCCTTACCGTGGACTTTTAAGTTACTGTCTGGTAATTTTGATTTTATCCCACACTGGTTCTAAGTCTCATTTCTTTAGTAATTGCTAGTTGTTTCCTTATCTTCCCTGTTGCTTCTGGGCCCTAAAAGACTAAAGCACTTGTCCCCGTTAACATGATTCTCTCAAATGGGAGTTTGATTTGAGAAAAGCAGCGCTTCTTACGAAAGCTGGGAGAGAGGAATGTCTACTTGCTTTTTAATTTGCTATAAAGTATATTAATTTTCTGGACTTTGAATGTCAGTTTTTATTAGATATTTTTCTAAATTTCTGGTTTAAACTTCAAAAACATTAAACCTTTAAATTTCACTCTGAAAACTTATAGCACATCCAATTCATATGTTGTATATAATCAATATTTGTGTTTGAGATGATCTTTTGTATGTCTTTCTAGTTATCTTCTTTGCCGTGTCACTCAGTTTTTAATGCATTTCAGAATTCGACTTTTGGAGCAACAAGCTCTTTGAAAAGTTTAAACTTTGCATCTTTAAGTCTTTTTTATAATATGTTAAACTGCAACCAGTCCTAGCATTATGTACTGCACTCAACTGTAAGTCCTTGTGCATCACTTCTAAGACTTGTGCTCATCGAGGCAGCATCAATTATCAGTTGTAAGTGGTAAAAATTAATGCTTTCCTTCAAATGATGAAAAGAACAAATTTGCCAAATGGTTTTTTAGAGATTTTTTGTTGTTCCTGTTCTTTACTTTCACGCTAAGGATACTTGCAAGCAATTAAGGTGTAAGTAGAGCAGGCTGAAAGCCATATAAAGTTCCTATTGTTTTGGGGAGTTTTTATCCTTTAAAAATTACTAAATATTTGTATGCAATTGTTTTGTCTTTTCTCTTTCTTTTTTTTTAAGGTTTTCTGGGGTCAAGAGCATTTGAACTGTTTAGTTCTCCTCCAGGAGCTTCTGTGGCAGTACCTTACTAAAAAGGGCAGTGTAGAGATGTTGATATCCAAACATACACACCCCACTTGCTTTTCTACAGAAAAAAATCAGGCCTCAAAAACTGAGCATACTTCAGATGATCTGAGAACAGGTCTGTTCCAATATATACATGATGCAGGTAAGAAGAATATTATTGCACTCTTTTTTTAAAAAAAAAATTATAAAGTAAATACAGTAGTAACCTGTTAAAGATTAGTTGCCTTTTATAATGGATAACTACGTTTTTTGGAAAAGCGGTTGAAAAGACATCTGTTAGAATGAAAAAAAAAAAAAACTTTTTTGATTTCTTTCCATTAATCTGTAATCTTTTAAAAGTCAGGGAAATTGCTTTTTTATTTTCTCTCCTTTTGATCCTGAGAGGTTTAGTTTTAACTACTTTGGTCTCATAAACCAGCATGTTTCTTTCTAGAAATTATATAACGTATTATAGCTTTCTTTCATTTGACAGAAGCACAAAAACTGCCCAGTGCCTATGAAGTTGTATTTTACAATGAAACTGAGGATAGTCCAGGAATGATGTTGTGGAGATATCCAGAACCCAGAGTGCTTACTCTTGTAAGAATTAACCCTGTTCCTTTTAATACCACTGAAGACCCAGATATTAGCACTGCTGACCTTGGAGATGTTCTTCAGGTGCGTAATGAGAGTTTTCTACTTCAATTAATAAAAGAAAACACTGCTATAAAGTGAATGTTTTAAAACTTAGGTTTATTAAAAATGAGCACAAAACAAATGTCAGGAGCTCTACAAAATCAATAGGAGGCAAATTCCACAGCTTGAGCACATCTTTAATTTTAAAACTACTTGTGCGAACATTTTAACCACTTAACTGTAAAGTTTTTCCATGACATAATAAGCTATAGCCAAATTTATCAGTTCTGGTTTGCAAGCATGCAGTTTTTATTCTGCCTTCCTATGATTTCATCCATCAGTCTTTACTTAAAGACTTCATTTGGTTTGAAACCGAAATGTGAGGAGAGACCTGGTTTCAAATTGCCAAGATTCAGTGGAATCCTTGAACTCAAATCGCCAGACTGACCATCCTCTCCTGTGTCTCTGATGGCAGATGGCAGTGCTGCTTCTATTAAGAGCCACCAGGTAGACAAAAAGAGTCTATTTTCTCTCATTTTGCTTTGAGAGAGTTGAAATGGACAGTCCAGTTTGTGTGAGATCATGGAACTGCCCTTCAAAGGAGGGCTGAGTGCTGCATCTGTGTGACTTTATGCCGCTAAAATAGACTATACCTCACAATTACACTGATCCTTCACTCTGAGACTTACTGCTTTCTAAAATACACAATCAGGTAGTTACATTCTCTCCTGTCTAATGTAATTTATCTTTATAAATTCACTTACTCCTTGCATACCTGTTTTGATTTTCTCTCAGTTTTAATTTTGTTAATCTCAGTTTCCTTTTTGTATTACAAATTGGATCTGTCGTTATTTTTTTTAATTTCAATCTGCTTGTTAACCGGAATAGTGTTGTGAGTCAAGGGAAATAAATATCTCTCATTTCTTTCTATTTCTTCAGAAATGTTGAATTATATTTCATTATTGCTATAACGTTAAAAATTGCTTTTAAAATTGAGTTATGTCCCAATATGCTTTGAGTTATGGATAAGTAGGATAATCTTTCTCAGATAAATGGTATAATATTATTACCGTGCACATACTGTCAGTGAGATCATGTAAGTGTCTTGCCAATTTATTTGCCCTTTAGACAGTTAAATGTCAGCTCCTTTCAGTTATATGAAAATTAAAATTAAATGGAAAAAAATCAGCTCCACTTGGCATGAGGTTTGAATCAAAGATCAAAATTGTGTTATTGTATGCTGTCTTGATGACCCTATTAGGTTGCTATGAAAGGCAGCAATTTGCCTTCTTTCAGGATGGTATTTTTAGAGCACAGCACACCAAGTTTTGGTATAATTACATTAAGCTCCCATTATAGATAACAGACATCATGAGCATAATGTGTATGCTTGTGTAATAATGTGAGCCGGTACAGGGGGGGAATAGCAGTTATTCTTCAAGTGGGCATATGCAGATGGACTTCTGGTAGCACGCACGTTCTTCTGCTTTGGGCTTCCATGCAACAGTCTAGAGAAAAGAAGGTAGTTGCAGTGTTCTTTCATTTCCCCTGCGATTACCTCAGACAGTAAGATAAAAACCAGGAAGCACTCAGCTACCAACCTTCAGGTTCTGTCAACTTCTACTCATCTTCGTGTAGCTCTTCAGATTTGCATTTAATCATATGCATTGATCGTACAGAACTGTTTGCATCAGTCTCATTTTAAGTTTGTGGTCAAGCATCCCTGTATACCTTCCTTTCATGATGCTTTTTACTGTGGCATGCGCTCTTCTTAAGGTCTGTCAATTTTATGATTAATTAATTCATAGTAAGTCTTATATTACTGGCTTTCGATTACAAAAGAGATGGAAAATATCAGCCAAATTCGAGGACATCTATTCAAAAACTGTGCTCTTGGGCACATGGAGTACAGAAATGCCTACAAGAGGATCCATATTTTGGTAGTGCACCATTAATTATGGCAGTAACTGTTGCCTGGCTCAAGGTGGTGATTCATCACATTTTCCAGAAACAGCCATGCACCTACACAATGTAGATAAACAGCCACTTTAAACATGGACAGCATGCTTTCTTTTTATTAGTCTAACATAGATGTGTAGGTGGAGTAAGTAATACAGAGTTGTTTTTCACATACTTTAGGTAAACTGCATTTACGAAATACTCATCTCAATCTTTAGGTTCTGATTTAAGTTAATCGGGAGGCCTTTCATCAGCTTCACTTTTTTCTCTATATGGATGTATGTCTGTTTCTTAATATACTGTGTGTTTATTGCGTATGGGAAATTAACAAAATATAGAGAAAAAAGACAAAACATCACTTTTATTTTATTCACTTCTTCACATTAAACATTAGAGGAACATCTGCAAGCCAAAGACTTCCACTTTTTTGAAAAAAGGATCTAAATTTAAAGACAACAATGATATTAAAGTATATTAAATATATGTTTTAAAACCTTCCCCAGGATTGTGTATATGTTCAAATTCTAGAAGGATGCATAATGTCACCAGCTGTGTTACCAATGTCCATTAATCCTTTACTTCACATAAATCCAAGCAAAGGTGCACTTCTGCAGTTTGTCTTGAATTAAGTTTACCAGTTGCATGTTTTTTCTTTCACAGTAAGTTGCTGTGACATTTCATCTAGCTTTCTAGTTGTTAAACTTTTGGCATATCATTTTAATCATGGGTAGGTTTTAGAAGTCTCTTTCTTTTTATAGCTATTCTTCAAATTCATGGAAGTTGCAAAAGCTTCACCATAAAGAGAATTTTTCTAGATATTGAAGTTGCATGTCATCCGCTGCAGCCAAAGGATAAGCAAACAGCTTCAGATTATGAATCAATATGAACTATATTGTTTCTATAAAACCTCACCTTGCTGCTATTTCTGTCCCAAGAGCTTATTTTCTTGTGCTTTTACTTTACTTTTTACAATCTCAACATTGTTGCTTTTATTTGTAGAAGGAAAAGGAAGAACTGATGTTTCTGACAGCGTGTTGCATTTTCTTTACTGATTTGAAATAGAAGTTTGATTTATTTGTTTGAAGGAAACGAGAGAGAATCCTAGATGCACTTGCAAGAAACTGCATCATGATCGTATTTTTGGGGGGAGATTGAGGATATCTGAACTTGTTCTTCCTGTTTATCAGAGATTGCAGCCCCTTTCTATTTAATTTTTAATCCCTCATTATCCCATTTTCACATGCTACAAATGTTCTTTGGCTCTGTGTGATTTACTCTTATTTCAGAAAATTAGTGTTTGGTGAAGCATTCCTGGTACCTCTTCTTAATTTTTTAAGGACTTCCTAATCCTCAGGTACTAAAGCCACTGTCTGGCAGCAATTCTAGACCTTTTGACCTGGAGACCTTTTCTTATTTTACTCCCCTTACATCTACGTCACTGCCAAGATACACCTTCTCAAGACTCTTTTAAAGTTTATATAGTAGTATTTGGAAGTTTATACTAATGAAGAAATTATATACTCAGGTATTATTTTTGGAACACAAAATCAATTAAGTGAAGCAAAACCCAATTTACTACTGTGCTTGCAAGTGTTTTAGGTGCATCCTTTTATACCTAACTGGAGAAAAAAAAAAAAAAAAGTTAATATTGGGTTCTATATCAAGAAAGAAATATGCTATGGATGTAGAATATTCCTCCATTTTTTATACTGAACATCTCTCTAGTTCCTTGATCAAAACTGTTAACTCTTGATTGTTTCATCAGCTTCTGTTTCATTTCTACTAATGGTTGCCTGTTTTCCAAGTTGTGAGATTTTTTTGATTGGTGTTTAGAAAGCTCTGGATGCAGCTAAATATCTTAATAAAGGTCAATGTGAGATGAAGGAATACACACACAAGAACAGTAGTTTCATGTTCTAATAATAAGAAAAATTAAATAGGCTGTGTCTTGTCCAAGTAATGTGGTAAATACTGCTCTAAACCACCACTAATATACCCCTTGCATAAAGGGAATCTACAGAAAAGACCTTCAGGCAGCAACTCAAATGTTTGTGAAGGTGTACCCTTTTGATCTTGACTACTGCTAAGTTTATTTTTAAAATACATGCAGAATGATAAGTGTAGTCCACTGATAACTTCACTTAAGACAGCACACATTTCATAAGAGTGAAGTTAATCCCAGCGCTGACTCCATCTAATGCCATGTAAACCAGTGTGATCCATTACTGTCCAAATCAGCAAGGGCAAAGGGTAGAATGGTGTTGATGTGAGAATCATATTCACACCTCAGGAGCAGATGAAAATCCAAACTTTGACGAATTTCACTAAATTAATTCAAAAGATAATAAGCAAGATGAAGTAGCAGTGCCATTACTTTAAAATATTGAAGACTGATATTGGTACATCAGAGCTTTAAATCATTTAAGTAGATTGCTGGTAAGAGAAAGACTTGTGGTTGAAGATATGTGGATGAGCAACTTTAAAAGCCTGTTTTATCATGTACCTAAAGAAAATATGTACACAAAAACAGAGAGACAAAGCCTACTGTTCTTGCTCCAAAAGAGTTAATGTTACATTCAGGACACTCTCTTGTGCAGATAATTTATATAGTAAAAACTGTGCAGATATTTGTAGATTTGTCTCAGCGAGTATTCACGTGTGAAGACTTAAAGCATGCCTCAACTTCCCAGTTTAACAGCAAACTATATTCTACAAGGCAACCACCTCACTGGTATAGGGCAACAGGTCTTTTATTTGCTCTATCATGTTCCTGTTTTATGTCAGTTAAAGTTGGAGTCTGTTGGTGATGATTCTCGTTCTTGTGAATCTGTTCATAAAATGTCTTCCACTGAGGACTTGAAGCATGCTAACAGCCTTCAAGCAGAATATGTTTTATAAGGCATATGGAAATGTCTCCTGCAGGAATATCAGAGTTGTAAAAGATACATGAGCAATTCGGGAACAAGAGTGTGCTAGACAGTCTGAACTGCAGAAGAAGGGCTTGATAGTGTCTCTCCTCCACTCCCAAATGATGAAAACATTGGCTTGAGCTGCTTACAAGGACAGCTGAAAGAGAATTTGTGGCTATTTCCTCTGTCCTGATTGTTCTAGTTCAGTACTAGTAAGAAAGGAGTAAAAGCAATTTCTAATTCCAGATAATAGTTTATGATTATGCAGATAATGTCACTGTCCCAAGAATAATTGAAGATTATCTTCCACATCATGACAAGGGACTGTGTTTCAGAGCTGTCATGCAATGCTAAGTTCAACCATGCTTGTACAGTTCCTTGAATCTTCCAGGTTGAAGCAGTTGAGAAAGGGTAAGTGTTCTTCATTTCTGTGGCATCTTTACAATTTGAAGGAGGCAGTTGCAGGGAAAAAAATCTGTTACTGATTCAGTAGCAACTTTCAAATTGTACAGATTCAATATGGACTTAGCTACATTTAGGCATTTAAGCTCAAATAAAGTGCTGTTGGCTATCTGTGCTGTGGGGCTTATAACTGTACTTTCACTATGCATCTAGTTTCCAACAATCTTCCTGTGTCTTCCTGCAGTCTTGAGAATCTCAGATTTATGTTTGGTTTCGCTTCTCATTAGCCTATGTTGTTTTACTGTTCTGATTTAATCTGGGCCATATTTTTATCTTTACCAAGAACAAGGTTGAGAGGTTTGGGTTGGCAGGAGAGAGAGCAAAGATAGGGAGGGGCCCACCAAAATAGGAAATCAGTTTGTGTGCTATCAAGGAAGTATTCTGCTTTTCTGTGCAAGCAGGTGAACAGGACATGCAAATGATTTCTTGTACAGCTGGAGGCCTGTTTTAGCTAGTGAACTTCTTATAGAGATGCTCCATGTTTGCCATTGCATCATAGGGTTATCTTTCCAATAAGAGATATTGCTGGCACTGCTCCATATCTCAAAGAAAAAGCTATGTATTGTCACAAGAGCATTTACACAAGTGACCATGGATTTAAAAGGTGGAGAAAACCAGATTTGTCTAATCAAAGTGATCATATAATGTGTAATGGTCCAAATTTGGAGTTCTCTAATTTGTTTTATCTGCATCACCAACAGAGATTTAAAAATTCTTTCTCCTGGATTGTCATCCAGTGAGTGATACAAGCTGTTAAAGCTTACAAGACAAAAGGAAGATAAGATAATCTATGGCATTTGTTCATTTCTCCATATGAAGTTAAAATATCTACTGAACCTTGCCCTGGCAGATTTTTGTGTTTGACAATGTTTCCCTTGTGTACCTGCCAGGATTCGGATTGCATGCAAGTGTAGTCAGCATTATAACAGCTGATGAAAAGATGAATGTGTGCTGACGTCTCCTTTTTTGGCCTTTCTTCTTTATATAGTGTCCTAATAAACAGAGCACTTATTCCTGGTTTAGAAAAGTGGTGATTAAATTAACCAACTCTCAAGGTCTACTGGAGAAAATAATGGCAGTGAGTATAGTTCTGAGGTTGCAAGGGCTTAACTTAAATTGAATAAGAAAAGACTAGGTAAATAAAACCACTCTGGTAAAATTCACTCGGAGAATTTGCTGAGATGGTGAAATCTCTTTTAGGAGAACATAAAACATTTTCAACTTCAGAAGGTGAGGATTCAAAAAATTGTCTGTTGCATTGCCTTACATGCTTATGCCTTTTAAATAAAGCATTTGCAAACTCTGCAGTCTGGAATCTGATTTTTTCAACACTGTCAGCCAATAAACAGTCATTTTCTAACACCTTGTGGTTGTTTAAACAGTGGCTTAAGGAAGCATGAGCTTAAGAATGACTGACATTAGGACCTACTGTAAGTCATTATTCCAGGAAGGATTTGACATGACAGTCAACAGGCAAAGAATTATGATCAATGTCAAAGACATTCATTTTTCCTTTTAACAGAGAATACCTCATTTTTGGCTGGTTCTGCTTCCTTTTTACTTTTCATTCCCTGTTGGGGCTACAGTGTTCAGCTGGGCATTTGAGAATCTGGGAAAAGAGCTTTTTGGGAAACCACAAATTTTATTCATGTTTGATTTATTTCTTACATTCCCAAAGCAACAACTATTTTGGAAATCCGGATGATTTGTGTGTGACAGGTTAGTGATTTAAGTTCATAGTGTTATTAGATAATATGCTGTAAAGTTCAACCATATTTATCGATAAACCTGTTGGTTTGCGAATTTTTTAATCTACTGACATGCAATTTGTACTGTCTTCAAATAATCAGACTTTTTAGATGGATAGTGAAATAATTTGTCTAGCTGTTGTGAATTGCTCAGAAGGCAAATTTGGTGCTTTGTCTGGGACTCTGCTTTTTAAAACTTGCATTTCTTGTTAATTCTACCTTTTGATGTTATTCAAAATTACTGTACTAGTCATACTACTACTACTACTGTATACAGTATTTTTGTTATCTCTACTGTTTGAAGAATTGCAACAGGCTCAAAACGAAACAATACAGTATAATTATTGAGCATATCTGATCATAAACTATAACTGTAACAAATACCTTTTATTCTGATGTAGGAAACTGCTTTTCCATCAGTAGAAGCTGTGTTTACATCCACGCATGTGTACAAAAATGGATGCAGGTCATCATGTAAACAGCTGATCTGTGTAAGAGGGCTGTAGGCTTGCTTGTAGCCTCAGCCACTTAAACTTCAGATGATCTGGATGCAAGCAAGTTTTGTGATGCTGGGCAGTTTTGCACATGTTTTTCTGACTATTAATTATAACTATTGCCTTCATTTTCTTGCAAGGAAGGAAGTAGGGGCTAAAGGAGTTGCAGTGTTACACAGCAAGTCTTAAGCAGATGTTGAAACAGAGCCCATTCTTTTTAGGAATTCCAGCTTTAAACGTTACTTGTGCATTTCCTTGCCTGAAAGTAGGATTATCTCAGACTTTACTATTTTGTTACTGTATTTTGTGTGTATAATCTTAATTATTTTGCTGTGTGATCTTAGTGTTCACTGCATCGAGATGAGACTGTATCGTTTGGCCTACAGTTTCTGTGCAGTCTGCAGGGAGTTAAGCGTAACTCGTTGGGAATGTTAATGGAAGTTGTGCATAATTTGCCTGTGCATCACACTGAAATTTACCCTTTGGGGTTACTGAGCCAGTGAAAATTCTACCGGGTGCCAGAGGACTGACGAAACCATCAGATTATCTTAATGACAGATTTACACTCTCCTCGTGTTCTTTACTTTTCAGGTTTTGTAACTCTGATTTATGAAACTTTGCAAACCCAAGTCCTTCCTGCTGTACGCTGGTCTTGTGGCACTTGTAGGAGTCAGGCTTTACTGTGGTGAGAATGTGGTCAAAATAGCCTGTATACTGAAAATTACGCGGTAGTTTATGTATTAATAGACTTCTACCCTCAATCCCAGAGGTGACTACATTTCAACAGCATAGTGCTTATATTATTAATAAATAGAGAAGCTTAGAAAATGCCTTAAATAAAATGTGGAAGATTGTTCCTGTATCAGAAAAAGAGAATAAGGAGTATTGCAAGAAGTAGGTAAGTCCCTAATGTAAGATCTCCTACCTATATACTTTTGTTTTCTTTGTATGTGCAACAATAAAACCCCTAATAAATTACATTAAATGCTCGCTTTTGCAAGTGAGTGATCTTCACATAAACTCAGTCTCAAGATGAATGACAGTAGAAAAAAATGGCACTTAATAGTACATACATTTTTCTGTTTAAAAAGTCCTGCAGAAATCTTCTCAGTTATAGCATAGCACTATTCTGTGCTTTCTTAACAAAAGCTGTTAGTGTGTTTAGAATATTTTTTCCATAATGAAAAAAAACAGTATCTGTGACAGATTACATTACTATACACACCTGCATTTGCTCTGAACCTGCTAGCCTGATAAATTGATAAGATAAGTTAGTCACATGTTGTTTTAAAAAGGCAAAGAACATAGTTCCTAATAAAAGAATGCTACATATTTCTTCTAAAAGGTTAAAAAGCATTTCTCAGGGCTCTTAAATTACCATATTCTGATACCAAGGGAAAATAAAACCTGGGCTTAGAGTCTTGTTTGTACTTAGAGGGCTTTCCGGACAGGAAGGCAATCTTGATGCAATTCAGTAAGCCACAATACCAGTGGGGCATTACAGGTGAAAAATTTGCAGCTGTACCCCTCACCACAATGTATTACAACTGTACAGTGGAATATTTCCTGTACAGAAATAGGGCTTGGTTAACTTTGTTTCCCAAGAGTAGATCACATTAAAATGTTATAAAATCATGATTTCCTGCATTTGAATACTTGTGGTTTCTCAACTGGTTCCAATATTACAAAGGAGTTTTTTATAGCTTCTATTAGTTGAAGATGTATAGAAGTTTTTTTCCAAAGTCAGCTAAAAGGCAGTTATGTATTTTTAAAGAACAATTTCTCTTAGAAGGCAGGAGTTTTATTTCACATCTCTTTACTATACAGTCTATTTAATATTTATTGTATAAACTGCAGTACAGATGTAAATTTTAATAAAACAAAATAAATATGCTAATAGGACCATAAATAAATTTGTTAAATGGGGTTAAAAGAGCCAAGGTGTATGTAATTACTCAGAAAGCAAAATACTAGTTAATTTTGTTATTCAACCAAAGACCTCAGTACAGATATAGGAAAAAAATTAATTAAGTTGATACTGCATATTCAACTCTAAAGTGAATATTTATAATTTAAATATTCTAGCTTTAGGACAAAATTTGTTAAACTAAATTCAAAAAGAAGTGAAACAGATTATGTGAAGAAATTACATGGGATAGTTTTGTAAAACTTCCCCAGTTGTGGTGTCTGATTATTTCTGAGTGTTGAAAATTGAGAGTGCACCACAGTGGAATAACTTTTACTGTCCAAAATATACAGGTACCTAACACATCAAAATGGTGTCAAAGTACAAAAAACTGTAATAAAAATACAAAGGAGATTTTGCTGGGGAGACAGCAAATACTTTGTACAGCTAGAATGTTTTTAATCCTAGTACTACTGCTAATCCTAATACTACTAGGCTAAATTTTTACCTTGGTGTAAACCACCCCATCTTTTTTTTTATTTATTTTATTTGGATCTTCATCAAAAGGGAAAATTGGTGGTCTGTAGCTGTGCCAGGAGAGACTGTTTTCCACACTGATATGATGCGATCTTAGCCCTGAGGAAGGCTAAAAAAATGTTATCCAATGGGCAGTTCAGTTTGTAGCATGATTTCACAATGTCAGTCACTTAATGTAAACAGGAATGTGGATGTTGAAGTATCCTACAGCTGTCAAAAATCTTGTTCCACTGGTCAGATTGGATTGTGTGTGAACAGGCATATTACAGAGATTTTATTATATTTAATATTAATTTTCCTTTAAGCATATTTCCCACATAATATATTTGTCTACAAGGATTTTTTGCTATTTTTATATAAATAATACTTCAAATTCAAATTTTAAAATAATGTTCTTGGTAGTTACTGCCAATAGTTTTTCCCTAATAAAAATCTAAATAAAGCTTTTTATTTCCTACTACTGCAACTTCTGTTCACCTAATGGGAGAATTGTATTTTTAAGGCAGTTGGCCCTAAAACAGTAAAATATCCTAATAACAGAATAGCTTTATTACAGAGCAATCAGTTTATTCATGCTCAGGAAGCAGGAGTTAAAATCTCAGCATGGGTTGGCGTCTGACACAAAGTACTAGTTTGTATTGTATTCTGTCTCTCATTCACTTAGGTGGCCCTGCTTGGAGAAGATAAAACACACACACGCTTCCTGTCTTCTGTGTGCATGTTCTTGTACAGTAGTTGTTTCTGGAACAAGAATAACTTCATTTCCAAGAGGAAGCGCCCACCATCTGAGGGACTGAAATTGAAGTAATGAACTACATTCTGTAGAAGCCTATTTTCTAGCAAAAACATGAATCAAAAAGAAACATTGCTAAAAGCAACGTTAAAGCATGTTCTGTAACCCAGCTGTTAATATCTTTCTTTCTCAGCTAGACAAGATGCATTTTGCAGTCTGAGAGCTGCATGTGGATAGTTAAGGGTCCATTTTTTATATTGAGTTTAAAAATTATATGTTCCAGTATTTAAGTAATAAACCAGTAATATTTTATATATGCTTCATTCAGCACCCTCAAAGTAGTCAGATAGCTGTGGCTTTTTCCCAGAGACAAAAAAGGTGTTTGTGAAAAAGATGGGATTAGCTAAGAAATTGAGATATTTTAATTACTGCTGTCCTAAATGGCAATGATGTCTGTGTCTGAGGCCTGTTGGCCTTATAACAGTATGTGTAGTGAATAATAGGTATGATCATTTATGGTAATGGACAGTTTGTGGAAATGCACTGGTGTTGGCCCTCTGGTCAGCTTTAGAAGCATACTTTGTGATAAATTGTATGCACCCAGGCTTTTCAAGTCCAAATTAGCTAAGTAGTCTAAAGCTCGGAGGATAGCATCAGGTCACAAGAAAATCTAGAAGCATGTTGTGATTATGAAAGCCTTTACAAAGCACATATGGATCAACAATCATTTCTCTCCCATTGTGTCTTACAATTACACAGAACCTTAAGGGGGAATAAGGAGTATCCATGTGTTCAATAAGGTATACAACACATGGATGAAAATATTAATATGTAACATAGTGTTAAGAGATTCTGTAGCATTTCTTGACCCCTAGTTTCCAAATAAGAATTAAATGATTCTGGTACAGATAATGTGTGGCACAATATATGTTGAATAAGAAAGAACATGATCTATTGCATTGTAGTGCATTAGCGGGAATACTTCATGTTGGTTATCAATACTGTCTTGCTGATAGGTTAACAAGCGTGCAGGAAATGACTTGAAGGAGGCAGGTTTTAAGACTTTTTTGAGTTTCTTTTTGTTTGGGGTTTGGGGTTTTTTTGTGAAATGCATATCGTAAAGGTTTCAGCTCTGCTCTGATCTAGGCAGGTTCTATTTGTAGAGGGCTGATGTATGTTCACAGAGGTGATTCTTCTCATAATGTCTATCTTAGTGTAATATATATGAAGATTTTTTTCTTAAAACAGAGCAAAACAAGGGATTCACAGAGCACAGAAAACCACACTCTCTTAATTCAAAAGATTTCTGCTGCAAGGCAACTATTTCATTTGAGCTCTTTCTTTTGTGTCCTGTACTCAGAAAAGGCAGGGCTGGAACTGTCATTCGAAGGCAACTGCTTTCCTTGCTATCCGAATTTGCTAATACACTGTTTTCATTCTTCATCAGAACAGTGCCACACAATTTTCAGATCTCCCATGTCTGTATTCCACAGCAGTGAAGAGAAAAAGGAATAACCTTCAAATTTTCTGCTTTGTTTTAAATGTGTTTATCTTGTTAACTGTTTATTGTTTTAAGTACTTAGAGTTTAGGCTGTTTTCGTGTGACTTTTCACTTCTACTTCTGATCTCTGTTAATGCTGCTGAAAAAAAGCATTTGACTGCTGTTTTGCTCTCTATTGCCATGATCGTCCTTCTAAATAAGTGTTTGTGCCATAGTATGTGGTTTTCTTGCAAAATGGAACTTGGTGATTCTTGGTTAAATCTTGGTTAACTGACCCTACGGTTAAATAACAGGTTTTTGCACATGTAAGCGGCAGGAGATGCACAGTAATGGTTCTGTTTGCGTTTCACAGGTGAATAAAATCATTGTAATTAAAACTTTCTTTGAGGGTAGGAAAGAAGACAAAAAGCTATGGAGAAGTGTCTGTTGAAGAAACATGCTTGTTTAGCAAAGAAGTTTGTGGTTAGATATGCTTTGTTAGTGTTTAGTTTTATAGAGGCAGCACCAGCGGTCACATTTTCTAAGAGGTAACAATTATCTGAATTGCAGCTTAGGTTTTATTCAAATATGTTAAGGTAAAAGTACCATATTTAATTCTACATATGGGGAAATTTTTGTTGCAGCTAATTCACTTATTCCCACTGCCTATGACTCAGTTCTGGCATTATAGCCCATATCCAGGCTTTCACAACTGTTATTTTTGGCAGCTAATATTGCCCAGAGCTACCATCTTTCCTTAAACTTATCCAGATCAGGCATTAGTAATAAACCCCCTAGAACAAATAAAGCTAGATATGTAGGAATCAAAGATTCTAAGTCAACTAAGTCTTTTGCAAGCATCAAACTGGAAAGTTTACAGTTTGGACAGTCCCAAAGCATGAGCTGCATTTTGTATAGGCAATCACATAGTGTGTCTTTGAGTTTTTACTTCTAATGTGCAGCTGATGCCTTGAAAGATACTGTCTCTTGCTCTGGTAGATTTCTTGACATGTTGCAACACGGTTAGGAAAAAATGCATGAGCAAAAAGAGGAATAATCATTTCAACATGCTTACCAGCCTGTTTTAATTGTTAGGTGATAGGTTATTTCTGACTACTCATATGCGTAGTTCTGGCTGAGTCCAGTGGTCATTCCTATGCTTTTTCAAATTCTTCATATTTCACTTAAAAGGTTGATATGAAATTACTGAAAGGCAAATACACTATGTTAGGTTATACCAGAGCCTGAAGAGGAGTTACTCCTTCTTTATGGTATAATAATTACTTTGATCATTTTACTTTGCTATCTTTTTGTCAAGTTTCAGTATTTCTACCACCTACTGAGTGGATAGAGATATTGAAGTAGCTGATTTTTTTTTTTCCCCAAACAATATATATGAAATCTGTTTTAGTTTGTTTTGGGTTTTTTTCCAAGTTTCACTCTGGCTTTATTTTCAATCTTTATTTTCTGTCTTTCTATATTATTTGCCTCTAGCTTTACTGATAGTTTTACATTTTTCATATAGTAGTGCCACTCATGAAAATCCTTTACTGTGCTCTCTAACTTGTTCTTCCAGCTCATTAATCTTAGTGGGAATAGAATTCATCACCTTGCTCAGACTCTTTTAAAATGCCCCCTACTTGCTGTTCTGATCCAGTTTTGTGAGATTATAATTAGGGACACTTGCATATTAAAAGACTTCAGTTGCACATATGTTAACAACATTGAAGAGAAAAGGTAACTTAGGTGTTGATAGGCAGTAAGAAGTACAAGACCAAACCAAGTATTCCAATATATTGAATCAGATTCCTAAAAAATCTCAAGGTACTTTAAGGACTGGAATTTTTAAATATTCAGAAATAAATACTGCTGTATGTAGAAATACCTGTGCAACCATGAAAGGCTGCAACCTTTTGTCAGAAATTATACATATCCTTTTGTAATGATAGAATTCCAAGACTTTATGCTATAGGAAATATGCCAAGTATTGCAATATTTTAAATAAAATGTTTTATCACTGATGGAGCCTGTGGAGTTTTAGAAAGTATGTGAGTGTGAATGACTCCACACTGTAGTATGAAAGATAGTGAGTCATGGAAGTTGCTGTTTATGTGTTCATAGTTAACATAGGAGAATTCCTTTAATATATCCATAATTGAAGGACAGTAACATTGTTGTGATGCTGCAATTTTGAGTGTTTGACCACAGGCATTAAATGTTAAAATAATTCAACACTGAGAAGTTTTGAAGAAATCTAAAACTCTATGACACTAAGAGCAAAAAGAACAAATATAGTGTGACTTTGAAATATGGCTACAAACACAATAATGCAATAATTCATATTGCTGTTGTTGTGCACAGCACCACTGTAGAGTTAGCAACACAGAACCAAGAAAGATGATTTCTGGGTCATCGGGCCCAGCCTCCTCTCGTCAAGGCAATGCTTGTTGCTGTCTCCATCTTACTAACAAATGAAGCTTTTAGAAGCAGCTGTCCTGAGCATCAAGGCTGTCCTGGAACCCCCCTGTCTTTTTCTGTTTGGGTTTCTAGCCTCACACTTTATTCATAAAGCAACCCATTTTTGACCCATAGTTTCTGTAGACCCTTCCCTCTATTAACTGTTTCTCTCCTGAGGTGTCTGGGTAAAGCAATAGCATTCCTTTTGTTTTCCTTCATTTGGTCCTCTACTCTGCAAAGATCCCAGTGTGAGTTAATAGTTTTAACATGAATTGGAAATGTGTGCCATATTCCAGATGAGGTCCCACCAGGGAATTATACAAGTCAGTTAATATTTGTACCTCGCATTTGGAAATATCTCACGTAATGTCTCTCAGGACGACATTTGCTTTTTTCAAGGCATCATCATACAGCCTCACCATTTTCCTGCTCACATTTACATATCTTCACCATTTCCGATTGAATATACAGCTTATAAACAAATGTGTTGCTATCTTTACGTAAATGATGTTTGGGTTTTGATGTTAAATAAATCCCTTTTTCTCAGACTCTACTTTTTGAAATTAAATCAGCACTCCTGATTGATATTGCTATGCTACTCTATGTTATATATGTTACTGGCATCAGAGTTTTGCGGACACTTATCAGATACCTTTTTATTTCCTCCATCCTGACCTAAAAAAAAATTTAGTGCCTGTGGTTACTTTTTTCAATCTTCAGGTATCATTGTGACTTGACAGATGTAGTAAAAATCCATGTTTCAGGCTCTGTGGTTCCACATGTTAATTCTTCCAGCATTCTTTGGTGGTTATTTATGTTCCCTTGCCCTACCCAGCTTGAACCACTGAGCTCCCTGAATTTTCCTTCTTAACCTTCATTCCTGTTAATTAATCAGCCTCCTGTTGTCTCCATGTACATTTTAGTCCTTACTGAGTAACAAGGAGCAAATAGAGATTTTTCTAGCTATGCCTAGATTAACTTGTATCTCTACCACATTCTTACTTTTTTCGTGGTTATATATATACGTGTGTCTATACACAAGACACACAGGGATAAAAAAGGTAATAGCACATACACATGCATTTTTTCTACTATATGCTTTATGTCAGCTTGACTTTTTCCTTGAGCATGCATAAGTGCCATAAGTGTGTATTTCTGTATCTTAATTCTAAAATCTTCATATCTTACTGAGTTTGCATTTGTTCTAAATTCATATTCTCATTCAATTTCATGCTATTACCAAAAAGAAAAAGGTGGCTTAAGATACAACCCTTTAAAATCGATGCTTTTATTAAAATTTGTTTTCTATTGTCTTTAGAAATGTTTCTATAAACATTCTCTCCAGTTCAGTGATGCATCCAGGAATAATCCAAGTAGGTTATTTACAGATTTAAAATTTGGGATGTGATTAGACAGAAGCCACTATATATTTATTGGATTTGGGTTCTCAAAATCACACAGTTGTCTAAATAGCATATTCCATGAAAGAAAAGATCATGTGATACAAGTACTTCATGATTTGTCCCAGCATTTTTATTCATGTGTTTGCCCACCACAAGGCATTTTGTTGCCTAGCATCATTTTTACTTTGCCTCTTTGATCATTTTAGTATGACAATAACTGGGTAATTAATAAATTGATGTTATGTAATAAAATTAAAAGAGCTAGTTCAAGAAAAAAACTTGTTTAATGATTAAAATGTCCTTGATACCATGATGTGATGACATCTGATGGATTTTTTGGCTGCATAATACAAATAATGATTAGTTGAATTGTCTTTGCTATTCTTGGGTACTGTGGAACAAGTACCTATTCCTTTACCAAGGAGGAGAAAGTTTGAAGTGTTGTACTAGAATGACATTCTAACATTTTAAGTCAAGACAGAGTAGAATCTGAGTAATAGTTACAATTCTGATTTTCTATATGACAGCTTACTTTAATTTAGTTCTGCACTTTTAGCGTGTACAGTAAATCCCATTATATTTGCAGTCAAGCATAAAAGTAATTATGCCTTCTTCCTTTTATCACAGATTCCTTGCAGCTTGGAGTACTGGGATGAGCTTCAGAAATCATTTGTTGCATTCCGGGAATTCAGTCTATCAGAAAGCAAAGTCTGTGAACTACAGCTGCCCAGTATCAACTTTGTGAATGATCAGAAAGAGCTCATAGCTTCTGATCTATGGAGAATTGTCCTGAACAGCAGTCAGAATGTGGCTGATGACCAAAGGTAATTTTAAAGGAGGAGGGAAAAACAGAAATCTTATGCTACACTCCTGAGAGATATTTTTCAAGAGACTTAGGAAATAAGATACTGTTTTCATATGTGGTAAGGATAGCTGGTCTTAAATGAGCTTCAGACTGTAGTTCACCTTCACATAAGGGCATGGAGTGTGCACAAAAAGAACTCTCTTAGATTTATAGGCAGCCTGGCAGCATCATACTCATCTATTTTCTGAATACAAAGATTACTGAAAAGTGAAGACAAACAGGCCATATCCAGAAACCTCTTAGCTGCACAAGGTAGTAGAATTAGCTAATGAACAAAAGAAGGCTGAGGCACCATCCACTGTATAACGTAGTAGTAAACATTCTTCTTCCACGCACTCCCCATACATCACCTTTATTCTGTCCTCAGTGGAAGTCAGTGACTAAAATAAGCCATGTCTATTTTAAATATGTTAAACAAAACTTTAGTACTTCAGGAGCATTACATTATTATTCATGCAGCTTGCTTACTATGCTAACAGTAGAAAAATTTAATCAGTGTTTTCAAACACTGGGGATCCATTTTTCATTATGCTTACAGCTGGAAACAATGTACAATGACAGATATTCACTCTATTTGCATTAATTTCATTTTGTTTAATATGTAGAGTAAGAAGAAATGAGTACAAGTTCTCTCCACAAACAGCAGTGGAATTGCTTTCAAGACCTTCTTAACATTTCATAGATAGAGCAAAAAACCCAGAATGACCCTATTGGATCACTGGTATTTGCTGATTGTTGCTGCCTGTGTATGAACACATGCTTGAATTAGTGTATAGCATGCACACATATGTTACATGAAGTTACAGAATTCAGAGGAATAAAGAAATACAAACATGGCTAACAAAATCAATAAAGAAAATTAAACATCTGGTTTCCATTAATAGTATCAGGTTGGAAATGATTTCTTGATGTTAATTGTGAAAGAATGCATTTTCATCATTGAGAAGTTAAGTGTTTTAGACAAGGTTAATTCCTCTGAATGTGGGACCTTGGCAAAATTGCCTTCCTGGTCAGCTTAACACCACAGAAATGTGAACTCGGTGGGAACTGAAAATGAAGTAGTGAAATTTAGTAGATTTTTTTCATCAAGGCATTTGGCACTGTTACCATGTTTATTGTTTTCTGCTCAAACAGTGTTCATCACTATATGCAATGTTTCATTCAGGGAACTCTGATAAGCTAGTGAGCTGTAATCATTCAGAAAAAGTCTAGGGTTAAAATGCAATACAAGTAAGTAAAAAGCAATATAAAACCAGTTTGGTTATATTCCAGGTTATATTCCCTGCCTCAGCAGCAGTTTCAGATAGAAATTCAATCTCTTTCTGTATACTAAATTCAAACAAGGTTGCACTGCAAACTTTCTTAAGGGTGACTGCAGGAAGGACTGGTGTGGAAGAAGTAGGTCCTGACCAGCCTGGAATGACCGTTATCAGAGAAACTTAACAGGTCAGAAAAAGAGCAACTGTTTCTCAGAGATGAGTCTTTGACCTATGGTGTTTGAGGCACACTATCTCTTTCTTGGAGACAGAGCAAATCATGCCAGTCACGTGTCACTGACCTGGAGGTTTTGACACAGTTCACAAGCACTGAAATACATGTAGTTACAGCTACAGAACAAGTTTTATGGTAACTGTTAAGTCCCAAAGGATCATATTTGGTTAAAGGGAAGCCTTTTTTAGGAGGTGGTGACAAATACTGTGGTCCTGCAGGGAAGGCCAACCTTTCTGGACCACTAGTAGCATATAGGAAGTCCATGTTGGCAATAACTTTGCTGAAACTGTGGCTTTGTCAAGCAAACATACTGCTACCAGTATGGATAGTTTCTTGTGACCAAGCATTCTAAAATGTATTCTGGAATCTACTTGACAAAAAAATGCCTAACTTTTTTGGTTTTGAGAGAGGGACTTCCCCATGTCATGGTAAATTTCTTTGTTAGGCTTGTGCCTAAAGCAGGAGTTTAACATGAGATCTTATAGACTTAAATAGATCTTATATAGAAGAGGCACAGGAGCTGTGCTTAAAGCTAGTGCTGAGTATTAGACCAGGGAACTTCAAGGCTGAGGGATCTGCGAGTGAGAGCGAGAAGCAAAGACAGTATAAAAGTTGAATCTCAGTTTTCCTGGAGACTCACGATGATGTGACGTTAACTGCATGCTGTAACTGTGTGACTGATTAGCAAATTTAATTCACTATTAATTGTACAGCATAAAAATGCTTAGTCTTGGTGAAGTTTATTTTTTTAGTTTGATCTTGTATTTTGGGTCAGACTCAAGCAGCTGCCATATGCATGCAGCTGCTGTTCAATGATAATTTTTCCTTCAAATCACACAGGGGTTTTTTTGTGGTAACCTCTATGATATGCTAATTATTAATACCAGAGAGCTGATCCCTTGTGTTTTAAGTACTTTATTACTGATTCCTAACATCAGTTATAAAGTATAAAACTTATGTGGCTCATGTGACAGGAAAACAACAAGGTTTATGAGAAGATGTGGATCCAGCTGATATGTTGAGCAGTAGCTGGCAGGCTGAAGTGTATCAACCAATAATGAATATGGGAATATGCAAAGATGTCGTGATCCAAATCCTGTGGTATGCAAGCTCTTTCTGAGATTGATCAGGAACTAATTAGAAGTGTAAAAATCAAGGCATTATCTGGTTAGGGACATAGTATATATGTGTATGCTGGTTATTTTTAAGAATTTTGTAGACCATTCAATGAATGTATAAGGTTTGAATGAACATTTATGAATGCTTATTCAATGAATGAGCAAATCTGAAGTCCTACGTGAAATAATTTAGCATCCCCTTGGGGATTTAGTATAGTGTCTATGAAAGGAATCATATATGGCAAAATTGACTGTTTATGGAAGACCTTAAAATAGGGGAGTTAAAGGAAATTTTCATAGAATAAATTATTTTTATAAATTGCATTTTCATGTTGTAGGACTAGCAAATTTAAAATTGCTTTTATTTGAAGCTCTGTTTGGTTGGTGTCACACTAAAGCCCCTCCCTAGTTTGGCTGGGAGGGGTCTATCATTCTTTGTTTAAA
Organism: Athene noctua; assembly: GCF_965140245.1. Taxonomy (NCBI): domain Eukaryota; kingdom Metazoa; phylum Chordata; class Aves; order Strigiformes; family Strigidae; genus Athene; species Athene noctua. The sequence continues at coordinate 24,358,456 of NC_134038.1, read as the reverse complement.
TGGATTACATTACAAGATGTTTTATATATTTGTGCATCTCCTGTGTAATGTAAACAGTATTTTTATAATTACTGACATAGTAATGTGGAATAGTAATTGAAAATGCCTTAAGATACAAACCATGAAACAAGTACAAAAACTTTTAAATAAGCCCTAAATTGCTACTTTTTAAAAGTTAAAGTGAGGAATCATGATCATGTTTCTTGCTAATTGTTTTAGCTCTTATTCAAAGTAAATGATGTACTGAATTTTGACCTCTAACAATTTGGGTTCAGACCAGCATTTGAGTCATAAATTAAATGAGTTAAGTGGTCTCTTTCTTCTTCCCAGTGGATATTTTCCCATGTTGCGGTTTCATCACAAATGGCAGTTTTGGTTTAAGTATTCCACTCTTAAAATAACAAGAATAATGCAGGTCACTGTTAAGTCATTGTTCCCAGTTGCCATATATTTAACTTGAACTGCTTTGCATGATGTGAAACCTTTATACTTTATAATATATAATGACCTCAAATGTAGGTATTTTCCATTTTAAAAATCCTGATATTTCACAGGATTTAAAAAAAATAGTAATAAATAAATTTCTGGTATTAAAGTCAGGTCAGTTTTATTTAGAATTTCCTTTGGTTTTGATATACCCATCCCTCAGTGCATTGTACCAAACACAAAGCAGTAGAAGGAGAAGCTGGTTATTCCTTTTCTCCCTGGCTGAAAATTGTGGACAGTCCACACTGCATTTTGTAGCAGCCAAGGTAACGTGGGATTTTTTTGATATTGTATTAATTTGATGCACTGATTTTGATTTCACAATCAGATCTACCTCTGATATTAATCCTCCAGTTGTTGTTCACCAAGACTTAAAAGAAAGTTTCCTGGGTTTTTAGCTAACACAGCTTTATTTTCAGCTTGTGCACAGCATGTGATGAAGGACTGTGTCTTTGATTTCTGTGCTCTATGCAAGTTAAAAGTAGAAAGTAGCAGTGCTAAAGGTCTGTTGGAAGTCTACCTAGGCAAAAATTTTAAATAAGATTGGAGGGTGATGGTGGTGATCATAAAGACTACAGTCCCTCTTCTTCTCTCTGTAGGGTGACTTTCCCTTCTAAAATGTGCTTTAGCTCACATTGTCCTGCTCCTCTCAGTCCTCCACTGCCAGTGCTTGACCCTCTCTAGGATAGGAGAGGGTGCAGGGCCAGTTCAGTCCTAGGGAGCAGCGTTGTCACACCCTCATTTGCTGTTTCTCTCTGGTTAGTTTTTTAAGCGTGTGGTTGGACTCTGAATTTGTTAGGGAATCATTTCAGTGATGGGCCTTTTTCGTTTCTAAGGTTACTCTCCATGAGGAAACAAAAAGCTGTTTGAATCTTTTTGTTCCCAACATTTCAAGTTCCAGAATATTACCTCCTCTTGGTCTGCTGCTTGTGGGGCAGAAAAATGAGACCAAAGTATGGCTAAATGCTTTAAATTATTTCCCTGGTGTGAAGCTCCTGCCACATTTCCTGCTGCATCAATCATGTCATGTTGCCCCGTTAATCACTGGTTATCAGTGAGAAATGACAACGGTCCTATCACAGTTAAATGCTTGATAAATAAAAGGCAGGTATATAAAATTTGATTGAATAAGAATTTGGAGGGGTTTGTTTGTTTCTTTATTTTATGAAAATAGCCATTGCCAAAAAAAGTATCTAAAGAAATAAAAATGCTGAGTCACTCACTGATAGCTAATTTACAGAATAGGTTTCTGAGGAACAGTTTATAATTTCAGAATATACCTCAAATTTCAGAAATAAATGTCCTTCCTTTTTACTGCAGTTAGTGTTATAGCTGTTTGTGCAAATGAAGTGTTAAATCAGGATATCAAAGCGTAATTATTTTTTTTAAAGTTCCTCATAGTTTGGTTAATGTCTTTTTTACACCCCTCTACCCTTTTTCTATTTTCATTTCATATGTCCCTGAACTTCTGTTTCTAAGCAAAATGCAATGAGCAGAACTTCTTAATGTACTGACAATTATTCTGAGGGAACTAACTAGTTTCACAGATTCAAAAGTATTTAATGGTCTAAATCAGCATATAAATTCTGGTGGATTTGCTTCCATGCTTTATTCCAGCAATCTAAGGAATATCCATGGCAGAGCAAAGAAAAGCATCCCATTTCTCTGACTGTAGTCCAGTCCCATAGATGTTTTATCATGTGAACACAAAGAATAATTTTATTTCCAAAGATGTCAATTCTCAAAAGGCCTACACCATGTATGAAGTGTAAACAGGCATTTGAAGAGGTAAAGCAGCACAGGAAAGCAACTAAAAATCTGAATAAGTGATCTGTCTTTCATCCCTCACAGACTTAATACATTCTTGATATCCTATCTTGCTTCTTTGATAATTACATAATTTTCATTAGGTTTTACTGCTACACAATATATTAATTTATGTCCACAAATCTAAAGCTGGATTTAAGTTTCATAAATAGTTACCATAACATAATACTGATAAAGTTGCCTATCCATGGAATTCTACGCATTTGCAGCTGAACTTTTTGAGTATGTACTATATTTTTGCATAATTTTGCAGTAACATGCATGGAATGATGCAAAATTTGGTCCTAAAAGCATAAGACACGTTGTTTTGAAAGCTACTGTTTGAATTTGAACTTTTATTAGAATTTAAAATATCTTAAAATATCAATTAAAATCTATTTACAGTGAAAATAGTAAGTTGACCTTAGCTCCTTTGTTAAATTTTATTTTTAAAATAAAAGCAGTATTTGACTGAGGATGTGGACTTAGTTTTCTTGAATCAAGTCTGCACTTTTAAATTAAAACTCTTTAGTGCCAAACTGCAAAGGGAGTGAGAATAAGGAACATTAAGGATAGACTTGGCTTAAATTAGAAAGTTTATTTGTACTTCAGTGGTATCTTAGCAACCTATAGAATTGTGATGTAGTGTTAGCTTCTCTCTAGAGACTGAAAGATAATGCTTGGAAATTTGTGGCGTCAGAAGCATGGCTACAAAAAAAAAAAAAAAAAAATCCAGTGGGGTGGCATTTTAAACATATAGTTAATATGTTGTAATAGGTGCTAGTAAAAGGCTCCGGGCTGAGCTTATAACACTTGGAGATTCTTATTAAATGACAACTGTAGTGTGAGAAGGGCAAAGGAAAGAAAGCTTACAGGGTCAGGGTTTATGCAGAGAAGTAGTTTGATGGTTGTGATCTGGTTTCCTTAAAATGAAATGGAAAAAATTATTCTTTTGAACAGATTAACTTTCAGCTCATTAGCTTTAGTAATGGTAATGTAGCTATTTCACCAATTAAAGATATGTGATATATTGGGATTTTACTTTCTGTAAATATGCTTCACTTCTGTGGTTCAAGTGTTTCAGTTTGTAAATTGAAAGTGCATTGTGATAAAAACATTGTTGGATTGCAGTCTTGTCTGCTATGTCCTGCTTGGGAAGAAGTACATACAGTAACATTAGCAGTTAAAAGAAAATGACAACATTGGCTGTGTCAGGAAACTTAACATGGCACATGGTCAAGTCCTACTGTAAAGCAATAAAATCCTGGAAGTTCTGAACTACCTCTTTGTTGTCTACCTTCTGCAGCTCAGAAAGCGAATCTGGCTCACAAAGCACATGCGATCAGCTTGTAACCCCCACGGCATTAGCAGCCTGTACCAGGGTTGACTCCTGTTTTACTCCTTGGTTTGTGCCATCTCTAAGTGTGTTGGTCCAACTTACTTATTTGGAAGTCCACCTCTGCCATCATCTTGATCAACTAGGTACAGGTATGTACTCCTTTATGTAGAATAGTAAGAGCATATAGTTCATACATGCTACTTAATCGCTGTCTTGCTGTTTGTAGTCCCCATTTCCTCATTCGAATAGGTATTCTTGAAATAAATTATCACCAACAGCCACCAGTCATACAGACTACAGACTCAGACTGATGATTTCTGTGCATTGAGAAAGTACATATGGTAGGCAGTGGGGCTGGCTGATCAGCCCCCTTCCTCCCTCCAGAATGGGTAACTGTAGAAGACATCCGTTATTCATAGTCTGATTAGTGACAGCAGGTGCCAGTTCAGTTTTGAGCCATCTTAGTGAATGAACTTGATCTTTTAAATTTTCCAGCATATTAGCAGTACTATTAAAATATTTGAAGATTTTTCAAACCCCTTAGTAAGAATTCCATGGAAGAGCTTTGAGAACTGCAGATTTAACTGTTATTTCAATTGTGATCACTTTTGGTGCCGCATCTGGTTTTGTTCAGTGCTCTCTGTCATTGTATTAATGGCATATACATTCCAAGAGATCTTTAGATTATTGTCTGATTTTCAAATGCCAGGAATGCTTTCCATAGAAGATGAGCAAATATCTTAGATAATTTTGACAGGGACAGCTTTCCTGGTGAGTAGTTTTTGTGTTCCTGCAAGTATTATAATACATTCATTATCAAATCATACCAAGACTGACACTCAACATCTAGCAAATCATTTCTTGTCTATCTACTACCTCTATCAGTACATGATCTTCCTCACTATTACACTCCAATTCCAGATGCTCAATCTTTAAAATTACACATACTGAAAAAGCAAAAAATCAGATTAAAATCAAACCCAGCTGTTTCATTTTTCAACAGCAACTGAGTTTATGCTGATGCTGCTGTTGTTCTTGTTACAGCACCTGAAGGCCTAAGTTTTGGGGCTCTGCTGTGCTATGTTATATGCAAAGGGAGCACAAAACTTATTGTATCCATTATGCTTTTGTAGAATAATAGGGCTTGATCCTGGAAAGTGATGAGTGTTTTGGTTCCAAATCTGTAGAGCACTTGAGCATATGCTAATTTTAAGCATGTGAGTAGTTCCAGCAACATAAATAATAACATCAATGGAAATACTCGCATGCTTAATGTTACACAAGTGGTGTACGTGCCTTGCAGTGTCTGCTGCCACAGTGCTCAGCACTTCGCAGGACTGAGACTTGAGTGAATGCGATAAAATCTTTTTCATGATATATTTCTCATGCTTCAGTCTCAGGATACTGTTTTGTTTAATTTCTAGTATTATGGGGTAACAAGACCATCTCAGTGGTCTTGAACTCCATGTAATTAGAGCAAAGAAAATTTTCATTGTGGAGCTTGTTGGCCTGCACAGTCATGTCAACAAATATTATATTGTTAATTTTTATTGTATTCATAATGTGCTATGTGTGGAATATTGTATACATGTACTATAGCAAAAAACTCTCACAGAAATATGGTCTCTGCTTCAAATAGGTGGCAATCTGAAGTATTGTGTAGTGCGTAGATAAAGCAGTTTGGCTGGTCTGTTTACCATGAAAAGATTTTGGTTTGCAGATACTTTTTGTTTGCAGCTGCTATTAATTACAGTTCTATTTTACATCTAATAAACAATGTGAACAGGATTAATTTCAGATTTCAGAAATGTTGACTCTTTTATGAATTTTACTTGTTTTCATTTTATGTACAAGCAGTTAAAACACACTTTACAAAAATGTACAGAATGTGGCAGTGGTGATGTTGTAGTCTTGCTTGTTCTTTTACTTTTCAGCACCATCAAAGTTTCTTCAGCCATTTTCATCTGATAAGAACATGCCATCTGAACTAGAATACATGGTAATTTCCTTGGATGAGCCTCATGTCTATCTTCGTCAGTGGAGCGATGAGTCGATGTTCCAGGAGATCCAGTTTTCAACTCAAGCCGACTGTAAACTTCTGGAGTGCCGAAATGTGACTATGCAGAGTGTTGTGAAACCTTTCAAAATCTGGGGACAGATTGCTATTTCCAGCAGCACAGTAGGAAGGCTATTGGACTGCACGATAATGGTGGACCCCATTTTCATCAACTTTGGCCAATATGCACTTCATTCTTTAAATACAGCAATTCAAGCTTGGCAGCAGGTATGCAAATACAATAGTGAGAAAAAATGTAAGCCGTTATGATTAATTTAATAGCAAAATAGAATGCTATCTCCATTCATTTAAAATATTCCAAGATGTAAAGGATTTAATTTACACTAAAAACAAATAAATTCTGTGATAGCAATGAAAATTAGGATACAATGAATGCTATATGCAAAGGTAAATGTAGCCAGAACTGCTTGAATTTCAGTGAAACTACATGGATTTATATCAGAATAATCAGAATCTTGATCTTGAAATGCATAATATTCAATTAATTTATGAAAAGGTGAGTGATGCATTATAGGTAAGCACGGCTCAGTCTGCGCGGTAGACCATATTGTTTCCAGCTACTACTTCTATCCTTATTGGAGTTCCACACTAGTTTCACATTACATTCTCTGCAAGCAGCATTAATGTCTGAAGCCAGTCCCAGCGTAAGGAACCTTACTTCTGCAATGACCCCTCAAAGGCCTGTAATTCCCTTACTCTACTATAGCCTTGAAATCAAATCATTCTCTTCATCTGCCTGAAGACCTATGTGGAGCCTGGGAATTAATTACCTATCATGGCACTACAATAACAAAGCCCCCAAAAAAGGATAAAGCATCTGTTTTATATCAAAAAATTCTTTTTTAAGGGCATTCCATGGTTTTCTTGTTGCAAAAGGACATTCATAAAACAAGATCTAGTGTGATTTAAATCTTTACAGCTGGCTCAAATATCAATGTGAACAAAAATCTTTGTAGCTCCAATTTCTGCTTTTTGTCATATTTTGAACAATGCTTTTAATAAAAAACAAACATAGAAAGTGTAAGAGAGTCCTTGGTAGGCTGTTTAAACCCAAAATATTTCTGACTTAGTACTAGTCCCTCATCTAAGACATGTGTGGCAACTACTGCAAAATGGCCTTCAGAAAGGTCAGTTTCCTCTTAGAATGGAAAAAAAAAAAAAAAAAGATCTCTCAGACATAGCTATATATATAAATAAAATATGGTGCATAAATATTTAAATGTTTTAAACCACATCACAGTGTGAATGACTGACTGACTACTCTGTGCCTTAAAGGAATATTCTGAGTTGAAAAAATGGAATTGTATATTTGATTAAGTAGAGCCATATGTCGCAGAGTATATTGCTGACAGGTACATTCTATGAATAGTTGGTACTGATTTATACATGGATTTGGCAATGTTAACATGAGCCACAGGAGGATATACTTCTGTAATTGTTGCTGTAATTTTCTCGTTTCCTCTCATGTCAAGGGTACTTGCCACCATGTTCTGATGTGGTGGGTATCTAGCCCTGAGTAATCGAGATTAAAAACTTGCATCACTTTGAAATTAGGGAACAGTTAACACACAAGTGGGTTCAAAATGGCTTATTAAATTAATTGTTACCAATATGTTTTGTATGTGGCTTTACCTCCAGACTGGGGGGGTGGCACGCACTGCATGGGAAGGGACTGAATTTCCCAACGATAAGCATTGTTCGATGTTTGCTGTTCACACAAAATACAATATAAATGCTGCCAACTAGAAGCATGAATTTAATAAGCAGGAAAGGTTATTTGAATTCTCCACATATTTTTTACTGGATTAATATCTGAAACAAGTGATGTTGTAGTCAGTGGACAGACAGATGAAGCATGAAACAATTTGGCCCTGCACCTTTAGGTCAAGAGTTCAGGATTAACAGAAGCCTCTGTCAGTGTCTTTGTTTCCTAGATATGGACTGATTTTTTTATTATTTTTTTTTTTGTTTAAGTAATGATGAACATTTTGAAAGTAGATTAAGCCTAAAAAACACCAGGCATACAATTTGCTTTATACTTCTAAGTCACATGCTGAAAATCTGAGAGGATTAGCACTCTTTAAAAACAGTTTCCCCTTTTGACATATTTCACTGTCTAGTCTGAAATCCCAGTTTAAATGCAAGCAGTAACAGACTAATGCACATCTAAATGCAAAGCTAAAGTAATGGTTTTAATAATCAAATAACTGGGCAGGGAACTTCCAAGATTGTTATTTAGTTTTATTATTTAATAATAACATACAGAGTATGAAGGGAGATAAAAAATGCATTTCTCCTGTGAATGTACATGGTGGGAGGTGTTTGGTTTTTTCCCCTTTATTTGGACATTTAAGCCTTCACAAATTGTTTTATAGCATTAGTGCTCTGTGGTATCTAGAGACACAGGGTCAGCTGAGAAACCAGCTCCCCAGGTATGGTACTAAGTGAGTATTCCTGGGAAAAAACCTGTTCCTTTGTGGTCTCACACTGCAAATGTTTTCCTAAACCCCTCAGAAGTTATACAAGCTCCCGTTTTAAACCTGTTTTAAACCATTAGAACTTCTTTTCCTCAAGGTCTGCGTGGTGCTTAACCTTTCTGTTGGCAGTTGCATAAGTTTTCTTAATGAGCTGGGATCAGTCAAAATGACATCTGTGATCACAGTAGTTTCCCCATCTTTCTACCGTAAGCACAAAGTACAAAGGAAAATGGTGCAGAAAATTTGTGTGTAGTTTCAATTTAACTTTCTAGCTGATAAGGTCAGGATACTGCCATGAGAATGAAGTTTAAGCAATCCTCTTAGAGGAATTTTGAGGGAGATAAGAAATTGCTAAAGACTTTCTGTTCAAAAAAAAAAAAATTACTAAGTATTTGAGAAACAGAGTGTGTACGTGTGTGTGTGTCTGTGTGTATGAAAGAGAGAAGGCTTGCACGTGTCTTTGATAGCTTGGGAAGCACACAGAAAATAACTTTCTGCATATAAAGAGTCCTAGGCTTTTATGGTTTTTTTTTTTTTCCAGAACCAGAAATGCTTTGAAATAGCTGTGAGCTGAGATGTGAGCAGAAAGTCCTCAGACAAGGAAAGCTCAGTGACTTAGTATTATGTGGGATGTTCTTCCCTTCTCTGAATAGAATTCACAAAATATTTGAAAGGCCAATAAAGGAAAGACACTTTCCAGGCTCCTCAGAGACAAAAAAACAGCTGAAAAATGATCTAAAGAGGGGCAGGAAATTGTCCCCCAGGAACTGACCCTAATCTCTGTCTGATTCAGGCTGTTGATCTTTTGCTGATTCTTTAGATTTGCTGTTTTATTCAGAGAGGGATTTTTTTTTTCCCCTAATCCACACTTAGGTGTTTTCAGATCCTGGAGTTATTCAGCCCTTCAACATCATTGCCATACAAATGGTCCAGTTCTATTTGTTTTTATTATGTCTGGGTTCTCTACACTCTTTTATCAGTCAAGATTTCCTCACTCCATCCTTCTGCTGATTTTTTTTTTTTTTTTTTTTTTTTGGTCCCTTTCTGCTTACCCTAGAAGCTTCTACTGTCAGTCTTCAGCAGCAAATTCGGGATCCAGTTCTCTGCAATGGGTGCAGGGATCTGCTGCAGCTCCCCAGGGACCAGGAATCATGGGTGCTAGTCTGCCTGGGAAAAATCTCCTGCATTTACTGCTAGGAGAATAAGAGCTACCTAGAACCCTGCCTATACAGAGTGTAGTTGCCATACTGAACTAGAGCATGCCCAAGCTTCCTTGATGATCCTGTAGTCAGCTGTTATTATTAAGACTTGAGGCATCAGTTGGTCTCTCTTGAACCTGTCAGCATGGAACAACACCTTATTATGCAAATCTTAGTGTTTCCTTGGTTAAAACTTTGTAACTGTTATAAAATTGAGCTTAAAATACCTTTTTTCTTAACTTTAAAAGCATTGCTGTTAAAAGGGGTGGATTTTAGTAGCAAATCTGGCACTTAAAATTAATGGTTAATGGCAATCGTTCATCAGCACCAAAATATGTCCAAGTCTATTAATAATCCCTGATAGGATAACATTTTCCTCAGTACAATTTAGGAGTTCTATGCATGCCAAAAACTTGCTAGATTCTCTTTTCTCTCTGGAAGATGCAAGAACCTACAGTTTGTGTTAACTTACTTGAAACTAAGTTAGTTAGTCGGTTAGTCAAGTAAAGACAAGGAAGTTCATTGTCTTTTGGTGTTGTTCTTCCAGTCTCTGCATAATCATCATGAAAAAGTATTAGAGTAAAAAAAAAAAAAAATTCTTAAATTCCCCTGGGGTTATATCTAGGTTTGACTATAACAACATGCTGAGCTCTATGGGTAGTAAAACCTCCCTTTTAAAAAGAACATTTTGCAAAGCTGTAACAGGAAAATATATATAATTGTGGTAGACTTATGGGTATGTGGGTATGGCAGCTTGACAGTAAGAAGTCATAGATCCACCACTAGAAAATGCCACAATAAATTCTGCACTCTGAAGTGGCACTGTAAATGTCAGCCTTTAGCATACCAAGTCTGCTACCGAATGCGATACAGACATACTGCTCTGTAATGAGTTTTACTGCTTTGAAAAAGTGAGATTTTGATTATGCTTGCATGACTCTTGTTTCACAGAAGATACTTGATGTTATGCAGAAGAATTAATGAGATTTGTAGAGAAGCTTGAATCTAAATATTTTCATACTTAAATACTCCTAGGGTGAATAATTTTTTGCACTAACGCTCCCATCCAACCATTCTGACATTCAGTCACAAAAGGAACTGCAACCTACCTGTAGAGGTGCACCTTAGGTTCTTCTGAAGTTAATAGTGGTAGTGAGCATGCATTCAAGAATGCTAAATTGGGCATACCTTGCACTTTTCAGAAAATCTGTTCCACATGTATCACCCAGCAATGTGCTACAAGCAATGTACCAAACTGGTTTTTATGGGTAACTGAGGATCCATAGGGATCTATGAGGAAAAATTTTTCTCTCTTCTTGTTTGATCTCGGAATTTCTGCAAGCGTCCAGGCACATTGTTATCAAAGAACTAGAGACCCATATGATCATAGACAAAGGAGGTGCTAGCTTCATTATGTCTGTTTAAAAGGTCTACTGAGAAAGCAAGGAGGGGAAACAGAATCAGCTCTCAAAGATCATGGAGGTCCCGTAAGTTAGAGAAAACGTCATGAGAAGAAAGGATGAGAAAGGAGCAGCTGGGCTATATTGTGTAGAGAAAGGAACCAACCAATAATAAAGCATTGTCAAAAGCATGTGCTGGGAAAGATGGGTCAAAAAGAGGTAACCAAAAGCACAAGATTAATTCTTTGTGTTAATACCCATAAACTGCACGAAGACTATCCAAATGTTACTTTCTTGGAGTGATTGTTATGGTTGCTAAATAGTTGCTTGTAAGTGGAAGGTGCCAGCCCAGTAGTGACTAGGACAGAAATTTGAGAGATGTTCTCCAAATGAAATTATCAGTCACACTTTGACCTCTCCCGTACAGGGGATTATAGTTCATGCCTTCAGGGGAGGAAGACCTGTAGCTCTGGTAATTTTTATGACTATCATATAGTCTCATTGTGTCAACAGAGTGACAAGCAGCCAGATGAAAAGCAGAAAGAGTGGGATGGAAGGATGCTGCAGGCTGGAGAAAAAGTATTGTAAAATCTAAAATATTTTACAAACCCATTATCGTATTTGATTTTTCCTATTAGACTGTCAAATGGCATGATGCGTTTTCAAACTAGCCTCATGGAGCTGTGAAAATACTCTCCCCGTGTCTCCTGCTTTTTCTTTAGTTTTTAAGTGTTATAGTATCAGGAGAGAGAGAAAGTTGTCTGCTGCTAACCCACAGCAACATTTCAAAGTAGAAGCAGCAGCTGGGGAAGAGGAAGTGCAGCCTGGCGGCCTGAGATCAGTTGTCAAGTATGGAGAAGTCTCTTCATGCCTCTCTGCTCTGCCTGTAGTGCCCCATCTGCCCTGTGTGACAGGTCATTTCCCACTGAATTTAATTCCATTGAAGTCTTTTACATAAATTAGGAAATGTAGTTTTTATAGTAGCTTTAGATCTTTAAGATTTGCATTACAGAAACATAAAGTAAAATATGTTAAGTCTTAGGATGTGTTTTGTCAACCCAAACACCGGTTTTTGCAGTGAGTAGAGAACTATGAGACCAAAGCTAATGGCAAGAGATCTTGAAGCATTTCTGTGTTGTAACAGTCACCACTGGGCAGACAGCTGCCAAATGTCTTGCAATTAATCTGATGTTTGTTGGCTTTCATATCCCTTCCCTTTCAGAACCAATGCCCTGAGGCAGAGGAGTTGGTCTTCAGCCATTTTGTGATCTGTAATGACACACAAGAGACACTGCGTTTTGGCCAGGTGGATACTGATGAAAATATTTTGCTGGCTAGTCTCCACAGTCACCAGTACAGCTGGCGCTCTCACAAGTCCCCACAGGTATGTCAGAAACAGCCCTTCGAATGCAGCGATTGCTAAAGCTGACTGGTGGTTTTATGCATTAAGTCTTCGGTTTTCTCTGTGGTCTCAACTATCTCTAATGCTACAGTTCCTTCAGGAGTCACACACTGGGGCTGCATCAGAGAGAAGAGGTAAACAGAGAGTGAGGAAAGCCAGAAGTGTTTAGAAGTTACTCAAGGGTAGAACGGGATGTGCACGACCGCTTTTTGTAAAACTGAGCGGTTGTGGAAACTGAAGCTTCTGAAAAAAAGCAAAAGAAGGTTGTTTGCCAGGTTTTTATAACTAAGTGATCAGTGTCTGTTTTCTGTGATGTACATTAGAGGTTTGGGGAATTTTTTTAATGAATTGTTTTTACCAGAAGCATCTGTTCACTGAAATTGTTTGCAGAACAGGGTCAAACTGGACAAATCTCTCAACTCAGCATGTGCTTGCATTAGAAAAGATTTGAAATTGTTAGAAACACCCCACTTATATAGTTTAAATAATGCAGTTTCTGTTTCTTGGGTGTTTTTTTAAGGATAAACACTGAAACTGAAATAAAATATTTTAAAATTATCAACAGGAAATATTTCAATGAAACCATGTTGTTGGTTTTCTTGAGTGGTGGTGAAAAATGGACTTTTCATCTTGATTCAAGACAGGGCAAGAATTTAAGTCTAAAAAAAAAGTGTTTATGAGACAGCAACGTAACTTCTTCTCTCTTTTTAATATATACCCAGCTCCTGCTGAGTGGGAGACTAGAGACCTGTGCCACCCCACTTGCTGAGCAGCAGTCCTGTGCTGAAGAGTTCCTAAAATTTTTACAGATCCTAGGAGAGGTGTAGTGGGTGGGGGTTCCTAACTCCTCTAGAGCCCTGGAAAATATTAGCCTTAGCATATGAGAAAGAAGGTGAAATTTGGATGGTAATTCTAAACAGAAGCTGTGCCCACTTTCACTGCTGACAAGTTTCAAGTTTCACTGGGAAACAAAGATGGCAAATTGACTGTGTTTTTCATTCATATGTCAGCTGGTGGATATGCAAAACTACTGAATGTTACATGAATGCTGTAATCTGTGCAGAGCAAATTCAGCCAGAGTAAACAGTTGCAGTTGACACTGAAGTCAAGGCATAAGTTAAGAAGAAGGCAGACTAATAAAGGACTGTCTCACCCCAGTGACAGAGGAGTTGTTATAAATGCTGTGTGCTGTAATAGTGCACAGAGGTGGACCTTTGGAGACTTAAGAAAGATTGGAGTACTGGATGTCCCTTGTTATGTTTTCAAATACAAGCAAAACACCTGTGAGGCCCCAGCCCACGGGTAAGCAATCCAAATGAGTGACTGTGCCTGTGCAGTTGGGCAAGTGTCAGATTGTGAGACAGGATCCCCACTCATTAGGGGACAGGACTTGCACTTGAGTTATGATTGACATAACTCCCTCTGATTGTGTGAGATAGAAAGAACAAGCAGGCTTATAGAAAGCTAGCTAAATGTGACCTATATTTCATAACCAATTATCACTTGATTTGTAGAAACCACCCCAAAAAAATCATTTAAACCTTTTCATAAACACATGGGAAAAGAAGGAAATGTTTCAAGCAATTATAAATAAAAACAGAATTAAGTAAGCCTTTCCTCTTACAATTTTCTTATCAATTTTCTGGTTACTTACATAAAATTATTCAGTTGGGAGAATCCTCTTTTTAACTATCATTCTAGATAGTTCTATTAATGGTGTAGTTCTAATTATGGTGTATTTCTAATAATGGTGTATTTCCAGTAATGCGGCAAACTGGAACGAGTTTTGAAAATGAGGATTATCTCAAGCAAAGTGAAAAGTAGAAGTTAAAATTTTAGCTTGTTAGTGATACTTTCTGTCCATTGCAGCTGAGCTGCTGAAGACCACCAGCACAACATGTGGCATTAGCCATCCAACACCTAGAGAACTTAAATGTTAAAACATTGATCTTCAGCTTTTCCTTTCAGTCACAGACTTTAGCAGTGCAAAACATTCCGTTTTCATGGCTGTTATGTAAGCTTTTATTAAATGAAAAATAAAAGTGAAGGATGAAAGGTGGAAAACTCCAGCAGAAAACCAAATCACACATTAGAGAGTGGGTGAGGTGACAGATTCATTTTTCAGATATTCACTCTTCAGCTGAAAGTTGGTGATGTCAAAGGGTTTCCCCGTTATGTTTTGCTCTCATCAGATTCAGATTCACTGCAGAATTAGTCTGATAAACAATTGGGAGTGTCATGTTGGATTCCCATGTCCCAGGAGATGGCAAAGCTAACAGCTTACTCCTCCTGACTCAACCACACTTCTGGCCAGCAGGCTCTTCTAGTAGGGGGGCTATACCTCCCTTGTCCCAGCCCTTGGAGTAAGTTCAACAATATTTCTGCTCTTTTAAGATTTTTCAACAGCCATCTCTTGCTGGGAGATTTAGAGAGTAAAAAAACAGCACTGAGGTAATTTCACTGAAAATATATGGAAGCACAGGCTTTCTGCACACTATTGAAATAGAAGCAAATTTTCTTTACAAAGATCAGAGAATCTTGTCATCCATCTATAGTCTTTGTTCATTTTGTTAATGCTAAATACGAATCACCATAAATTTAACGTACTTCAGAATGGCAATTCATCTAAATAGTCTAAACAGCACAATCCTTTTAGGTCATACAAAAGAAATTTGTTTAAATTTTATTACAAATGTTGTCATGTAAATTTTTTCAATGATTACTACAAATCCTTGAAATTAAAATGACAACTCAATTAAGACATCAGGTTGTCCTATTATGCTGTGGCACTTTTCTAATAGTTTCCATGCAAAATTATCTAACAGCTTGTTATCCAAAGGTCAGAATAATGCCCAAGCATGGACAAACCCTCTGAGTGTCATATTCATGGAATGCTAGATGACTTCATAGTTACGAAATTATTTCATTTCTCATGATAATTCCCGACTTGCCAAGTTAGTGAATTTTAAGAACTCTGAGAGCAGATTGTAAGATAAATGTGAAATAATCCATACTTCTGGAGTCAGGGACTTCCCTCCAGGCATTAGTTCATACTTGACTTACTTGACTTACTCTTGGGGATAAAATGAGTTAGGACAAGGTCTTAGATACCACATTCTCTTACTGGGAAAGAAAACCAACTTGCACAACTTCGGCTGGCTCATGTTTCTTGTTACACAGGCACTAAGAAGCAGCGGTTGCCATGAAATACTTTATTTAACCTCTGCAAAATGTTTTTTTAGTATGGCAAGGCAGTTCAGTTAAATGAAAATAAATAGTTTTTAAAGGATTGTATTTCTTTTACATTCACATCAATAAAATTCTCCATTTTTCTTTTGCTAATTAAGCATAGTGAGGTGCGGTAATTACCAATTTAATTTATTTAACACAATTAAATATATATACCTAAACCAAGTTATTTTTGTAGTATTTATGTAATGCTTTGTTTACATTTAGAATTAATTTTAATATTAATGGAGCTACTATAGGCTATAATTAAAAATTGTTTAACGCTTTCATGTTACAAAATCGGCTATAGCACACCAAGGATTTGGATTTATCAACTCTTGACGGTGTCCCTCCAACTGTTTGGCTTAACATAAAGCTCCTTCCTTCCTTCATTTTTTCCCAGCCCGGATCTTCTACATTTCAGGGAACCTAACCTTTCCCTTTTAACTTTCACTCTGATTCCTGCAGGTCTCGCTAGTTTGGCTAATATTTCAGTAATAAGTCTGAGGTCCGATGCTCGCTGTTCTACTCTGCTCCATCCCCCATATTTTCCTCATATTTCACAAGGTTTTGACGTTCCTTAGGGATAAGACACCCCCAACTATATAGTCCCTTTTAGAGCTGGAGTAAGCCCAAAACTGATGATATTTGAGGCTTTAAGCGATTCTAGCAAAAGTTGCCAGACATTGTGAGTTCCTTTTGCAGATTTTAATGAAAGTTAGAGGTCTGTTAGATATCATTAAAAAGGAAGAGAAGCTACATCACTCCTGTGTTCTACAGACAACACTGGCTCCTACGTTATTATTGGATGCAGTCTGCACTCCTTATCTTGATCTTCAAGTTGTTTTGTGGGATGGGCCCCAGTTATGTCAAAAGTCATGTTTGTCTCCAAGACAGCTGTGTTTTTTAGAAGAATTGGAGCATATGATACATAGAGTAAAACTGTGAAGTTAGAAGAGATCAGATCTTCCTAGCAATTTACTCAGAGTTAAGGAATTCTGTCTTGCAAGACAGTAGGCAGTTGGAGGGTCCCAACTAAGGATCACAGCAAATGTAAAAAACAGCTATTCATGTGAGAATCCCCTGAATGTATTCGGCAGAGATTGTTTGCTTGTGAATAAACAACAAAAATCTTCTTTAACATGCTAGTTATTACTAGTTATTTTCCCCATGCTCAAACTTCATCAAAGTCCTCTGAAGAAGCAAAGAATAATGGATCTAAATTCATTATTTTGCTTTCTATGCAAAACATAATGTTGCATAGGGGAAGTCTGCATTTAAAGTATCAGCTCCCAAACCCTCCTCCAGAGTCTTCTCCCAGGGTTTTAACAACAGCCCATTTTCACTTTTCATCATCCTTTAACTTGAAGCAGTAGGTGTAGTGGACAAAAATCACTTCCTATATTGACTGTTCCTATATTGATTCAATGATTTAAATTAGAATGTGGTCAAGTTACTGGTTATAAACAAAATTAATTTATTTCTTATCAAAGGAGGCAAATATGTCTGAAACAGCTCTGTGCCACTTCATTGCTATTTATATAGAATTTGACGGAAAAGATCTCAATCTTTTGCTTTTCTGTTCTTCTGAACGTGCACTTGTAAATTCTTGAACGGATGTTAATAGTGGTTAGTATATTAGTAATGCCTTCACTGGAACCCATTTAAAGTTTTTTTTTCTCTTATTTTAAATAGTGTGCCTGCAAAGCACAACTTCTGCGAGAATTTTATAAACATAATTTTTAAAGACAGCTGTGGATTTGGAAATAGTCTTAAGAACCTCCTCCTTGTTCTCCTACAAAAAAGACTGAAAGCAAATTTTAATTTATGTTGCATCTCCAGCAGGATCATAATTCATTGTTGTTTCTTTCCAAGTTGCCATTCTTTCAGGTACTGGGTTATATAAAGTGTAAGATGATATATACTCTGTGGATCCAAACCTAGAAACTGACTTATATATCAGTTATTATTGGGATATTTTCCTGTTTTACTGTTTAAGGATGTTACAGATTCTCTGCACAACCTTTTGTACTTTACATAATCCTCCCCAGGTCATTTACAGAACAACATCAGTCAAAAAAACAGTTGTATGTTATTTTACACTGTTCAAGTATTGAGAAATGTATTGTTGATTTCCTTTGGGGTCCTGCACTTGAAATACATAGTTACACTATATTATATGTAAATGGCTTTCTAGATAATATCTGTAGCAGATAAGGATTGATATTATCTATGAATTACATAAACCCTCATAATTTGATTACTTTTCCTTAGCCAAAAGACTCTTCTTTTCTGCAGCATGTAGAGCTAGTTTGTACCTGCGAGGTTCAGGCCTGCTTTTCAGGTTGCGTTGAGGCATACAACACCTCCAGGAGCCCAAGGGTCAGAGTTTATCTACCAAGTGCGACCTTTTTTCTACTGGTCAGCACAGAGGTGATGGAAATGGCTGTCTCCCATTGTCTGTACTGGCTTTCTGTCTTAGAAGGGCCGATGACATAAAACTGGTCACATCTCCCAGGTCCCATGAAAAGATGAAGCCACACCGAAATTCAAACTGTTTTGGTGGCTGCTGCAGCCGACAATATTCAGGATGAACATTTCGTTCACTGTTTTTTCCAAATACTAATTGGTTTTATTGTTGTAAATCCTAATCCTGGTCAAGGGCCACCTTGTATCATAAAACCACAACCAAAAAATACCAATCATCCTTCTCCTTTAATTTTTCAATTAAAAATTATCAAGTCTTACAATTCAGCTCTCATCTCCAGGTCTCCGTTTCCTCCATGATGCTGCATCATCACAGCTTTTATTTTACTATCTTGTATCTTTTAAAATAACCAACTACTTCCGCATCATTAACGAGGTCCTCTCTTGATTCATCCCAGTCTCTCAGAGTTGAGAGCAATAACCCTTACTCCCCTACCAAAAAGCATTTTCTAGTTTCACTTAGAAGACAGATATAATCTAACTAAAGTG
The DNA here is from genome assembly GCF_965140245.1 of Athene noctua. NCBI lineage: Eukaryota > Metazoa > Chordata > Aves > Strigiformes > Strigidae > Athene > Athene noctua. The sequence continues at coordinate 24,340,066 of NC_134038.1, read as the reverse complement.
AAACCAAGTTAACTTTGGTGGATCTACAAGTAAAATAGAAATCAAATTTATATCACTAAGCATTTTGAGGGCACAAACTTTAAATTACTTCTACAGCTGGAAAATGTGGCCCTTTCTGAACAGGCTCTCTTCTTATTCTCATTTTTAATCCCCCTTTTTAGTCTTCATGCCTTGTCATGTGACATTCAGCTTTATTAACTCAGATTATATCCTTCATTCACACATCTATCTGAAAACCTAAGTAAATTTTGAGTGCATTCTGTGAAAACATTCTGGGAAGATACATGATAAAGAATACAGCTTTTCTAGGCATTTGTTCCAGTAGGAGCAGCTTCATCTTGGTCTGCCTCCCTGAAGGCATTTTCTTTCCCTCTCAAAACAGAAATCCATAATGGCTCAGAATTACAAATCCAAACCAAAGCAAAGTCTAGTCAAAACAAAAAACTCTGCATTATTTGTTTTTTCCCTACCAAAAAATCCAGAAATCAAATGGTTACACAAATGAGTGCCTATCTTCACATATACAATAGATAGCCTGTTTTAAATTCTCTCTAAGCTATAAATTGCCACTTATCATTGGATTGTATTAGAATGCTTTTGAAGTCCACTGAATATTTTTTGTAAATTTTTGCAATGACTTCTCTTTTATTCTAATACGTGTGCCATACTTAGCTATACTTGTTGAACATTTTTCAAGCAGAGTGTCTAATAAATACTTAGAATTTACTTAATGCTTGATAAATGAAAGGGAGTTGCATGGCAATTACCATGGATCTGTAGTTTTAGGTCAGTTTTATAACATTAGAGTTCTGCCTTGTTGAGTATCTAACACCATCTATTATGACGTCTTCTGCTAAAATAATGTTAACACCTGATTACTTAATTTTCTAAAATTACTTCAATTTTTATTTCCTGCCATATATCTCTGTATCACTTAGTGTCACATGCTAATTACTTCTAGCCACATTTTCCAGAAATCTCACATTTAAATAACTGATTCACTCAGACATACCTTCGCATTTTCATGCAATAAGCAGTTTTTTGGCTTAAAAGTAAACTTAACACAGTACCCAATTCTTATATTGTTATGTCATTAATACAAATACATTAGATATCTTTAAAATAACTTATGAAGGCTGTTCTCTTTATATGTAGCATTTACCAGTATACAAATACTATGTTTATAAAATAAGAAATTGCCAATATATGATAATAGCTCCTTTTGTTTTTCTTTCTGAACGGTGAAGTTAAATGCAGACTAATCGCTGTGCTACAAAGAAAATGAGTAAGGCAGCATTTCGGAGCTAATGACTGCTCAGGGAAAGCTGACAGTGTGTTCCTTGGGAACATTCAGCTCGTGAGCAAAGCTGTTATACAGGGTGGGAGACATCCTAATGTGCTGCGTACAATTACTAATCATCAATTACGGCATTTATATGACATCTATCTTTGGAGCGCACCATATTTTGTGTGCCTTCTAGCTGAGACTGACCACTTAGTACCTTTTCTCATTATTTGGCTGTCATTTCCAGCTACCAGTCCCTCCAAAGTAAACAGTTTTCTTGTTTCTCTTCATTTTCATATGTGATGAGATTTATTCCCAGCTGCCTCTGTAAGAAACTGAACTGATTCCAGGCACTGCAGTTGGATTTTTTTGTTTTGTTTTTCCTTTTCTGTAGCTAATACTTAAGATTCAAAGCTACGTGTTTGGTTATGAGTTTCAGTGTCCTAGTGCACAAGATTCCCTCAATGTATTCTTAAATATAAAGCTGTGCCCATGCATGTGCACATCCAGATGCATGCCCATGTGCACCCTGGCACATATTAGCCTTTGTGCTTCCAGGGTAAAACTAATTTGAATCTGAATGCAACAGTCATCACTCTTGCAAATTCAAAAGCCACCCACTGAATGGATGTTATTGTTCTGTGTGTAACTTGTGCTGAGGATACCACAAATTGCAAACAGGCTACCGGGTTGTAATATCTTTGAAAGTTGTTGCTGCGGTTGTTTCTTAAAACAATGAAAAAAACACAACATCCAGCCATTCACCGAGTCCAACTGGCCAGATCTATGGACAGTGCTATCTCATTTTGGATACAAATCATGGGAGAACAGAATATTTACAAGTTTCAATTTTTACTCATGTAAATAATCAAACTTTGGGCCTGATCCTGTTCTCAATTACTTAAATTAATTAGTGACAGATGTCCAAAATCAGAGTGAAATTCAACCCTCAAGAGAGAATTCCCACAAGGCCTTTATATAACTGTTTTAAAGGACTTAAGTGATGCTTAGGCTCTGTGCTGGCCCTCTGCAAAGAATAAATTTTACCCAGAATGCTTACTGCTTTGATCCCTTATATATAACTCACATTCTTAAGTTTGCACAGCCACAAAAGATCTATACAGAGCTAAATAGCCAGATCTTCAGCTGGCGTAAATTTATGTAACTTCATTGACCTACATGGAACAGTACCAATTTTCACTACTCTGGCTTAAAGAATCTCCATGGGATAGAGGTAAGTGCGTATGGTGGGTAAATGGATGAAAGGCGCTTCAAATGATGAAAGACTATATTGCTCTGGAAGTGATTTAAGTTAAACTGGAAAAAAGCCACTCCTTTTCCGAAATAAATCACACAGGGAGTATAATTATGCAGTTAAATTTCTTCTCATGCAGTCAAGCTTGAACTTGCCACCACATTTGTGTAAGAAATGAAATGTTTCCCATCTCTCAGCAATATGCAAAGTTCTACATTTAACACACACATATATATGTGAGCTATACAAGTATACATACAAATATATTTGTATCCTTGTTTATTTTGAAGACAAGGGTATTTGTAATTTTCTGTCTTATTCTGAAGGCCAAAAATCTGGCCTGGACCTGCATTCCATATCACCTTGCTGATAATAAAGAGGCTGGATTTCTAGAACAATTTCAAGGGCAGTAAAGAAAATCTCTTACTTCCTGTTTTATGCTCTCTACTCTACATACCCTTTTTTCTGAAGAGTTGTATGCTGGAGTTTTACCATTCTAAATATACTGTTAAAGCAGGTAATTTATAGAAATGCATGATGCAGAGCCATCTTACGGTATTGTTGATTTTTCTGTTTGTGTCTGAAATCACAGAATCACAGAATGAGTGGATCGTTCAGAGAACTCGTGTGCTTAGCATTGCTGAGTTTTAAAACCAGGAATACTCCTCTGTCATGGGAATAACTATCCTACTGCAAGGCGCTTTTTTTCCCCAGTTATGTACTGAAGTAGTAATTGCTTTCTTTCCAGCTGTTACACATTTGTATTGAAGGCTGGGGAAACTGGCGGTGGTCTGAACCATTCAGTGTGGACAATACAGGGACCTTTATTCGTACCATTCAGTACAAGGGCCGAACAGCATCACTTATTATCAAGGTTCAGCAGCTCAGTGGAGTCCAAAAACAAGTAAGTATTTGATCCAGTTTGGAAAAAAAAAAAACATGAGTAATTTAAATTGTTATCTGTCCACAAATTAGTCACCTTATTATTTATTCTCTCCTACTGGGATGTGCAAAAAAACAGTATGACCATCTTCTGGAGGCATTTTGGGGAGTTTTTAGGATGATAGAATCATAGAATGGTTTGGGTTAGAAGGAACCTTAAACATCATCTAGTTCCAGCCCCGTGCCATGGCCAGGGACACTTTCCATGAGACCAGGTTGCTCAAAGCCCCGTCCAACCTGGCCTGGAACACTGCCAGGGAGGGGGCAGCCACAGCTTCTCTGGGCAACCTGTGCCGGTGTCTCACCACCCTCAGTGAAAAATTTCTTCCTTATATCTAATCTAAATCTACCCTCTTTCACTTTAAAGCTATTACCCCTCATCCTATCCTTACATGCCCTTATAAAATGTCTCTCTCCAGCTTTCCTATAGCCCCCCTTTAAGTACTGGAAGTCTGCTATAAGGTCTCCCCAGAGCATTCTCTTCTCTAGGCTGAACAACCTCTCTCAGCCTGTCCTCATAAGGGAGATGCTTCAGCCCTCTGATCATCTTCATGGCTCTCCTCTGGACTCACTCCAACAGGTCCATGTCCTTTTAATGGGGGCCCCAGAACTGGACACAGTACTCCAGGTGGGGTCTCACGAGAGTGGAGTAGAAGGGAAGAATCACCTCCCTCAACCTGCTGCTCATGCTTCTTTACATGCAGCCTAGGATACAGTTGGCTTTCTGGGCTGCAAATACACATTACCAAGTCATGTTGAGCTTCTCGTCAACCAACATCTCCCCAGGTCCTTCTCCTCAGGGCTGCCCTCAGTCCACTCATTGCCCAGCCTGACCCATGTGCAGGACCTTGCACTTGGCCTTATTGAACTTCATGAGGTTTGCATGGGCCCACCTCTCAAGCCTGTCCAGGTCCCTCTGGATGGCACATCCCTTCCCTCCAGTGTGTCAACCACACCACACAGCTTGGTATCAGCAAACTTGCTGAGGGTGCACTCAATCCAACTGTCCACGTTGCCAACAAAGATGTTAAACAGTGCCGGTCCCAATACCAACCCCTGAGGAACGCCACTCGTCACTGGTCTCCACTTGGACATCAATCCCTTAACTGCAACTCTTTGAGTGTGACCATCCAGCCAATTCCTTATCCACTGAGTGGCCCATCCATCAAATCCATGTCTCCAGTTTAGAGACAAGGATATTGTGTGGGACAGCATCAAATGCTTTGCACAAGTCCAGGTAGATTGACATCAGTTGCTCTTTCACTTATCCACCAGTGCATAACTCCATCATAGAAGGCCACCAAATTTGTCAGGCATGATTTGCCCTTAGTGAAGCCATGTTGGCTGTCATTAATCACCTCCTTACTTTCCATGTCCCCTATCATAGTTTTCAGGAGGATCTGCTCCATGATCTTACTGGGCACAGCGGCGAGACTGACTGGCCTGTAGTTCCCTGGGTCTCCTTTTTTTCCCTTTTTAAAAATGGGGGTTATGTTTCCCCTTTTCCAGTCAGTGGGAACTTTAGCGACTGCCACAAATTCTCAGATGTGATGGATGGTGGTTTGGCAACTTCATCTACAAGTTCCCCCAGCCTCAGGACCCATTAATGCATCTCATCAGGTCCCATGGATTTGTGCACTTTGAGGTTGTTTAGATGGTCTCAGACCTGAGCTTCTCGTACAGGGTGGTTCTTCATTCTCCCAGTCCTGCCTTTACCTTCCGCAACTTAGGTGGTGTGGCTGGAGCACTTGCTGATGAAGACTGAGGCAAAAAAGTCATTAAGTACCTCAGCCTTTTCCATGTCCCTGGTAACCAGGTCTCCCATTTCCTTCCAGAGTGGGCCCACATTTTCCCTAGTCTTCCGTTTATCACCAACATACCTATAGAAGCTTTTTTTGTAGCCCTTGACATCCCTGGCCAGATTTAATTCTTTCAGGGCTTTAGCTTTCCTAACCTGATCCCTGGCTGCTCAGACAATTTCTCTATATACACTGCCAGCGTATCTGCCCTTACTTCCACCCTCTGTAGGCTTCCATTTTGTGTTTGAGTTTGTCCAATAGCTTCTTCTTCATCCTTACAGACCTCCTGGCATTTTTGCCTGACTTCCTCTTTTTTGGGATGCATTGCTCCTGAGCTTGGAGGAGGTGATCCCTGGATATTAACCAGCTTTCTTGGGCCCCTCTTCCCTTCAGAGCTTTATCCCATGGTACTCTACCAGGCAGATCCCTGAAGAGGCTGAAGTCTGCTCTCCTGAAATCCAGGGTAGTGAGATTGCTGTGTGCCCTGTCTTTCCTTTACAACTTTCTTCACTTTGGTATGGATCTTAGCATTTAAAAGCTCAATTACCACCACATATTTTGCATGATTCGTAAGTTCTGACAGTGCTAAGTTACACAAGCTCTTGCATGTTTTAAGCTCTTGAGAAGCAGAATTGGTATCATTTTAAGAAACTGTTCATTTCTTATTCTGTTATACTTCAGTCTTTTGTATTGTTAAATGAGAAAGAAGCAATGACCAAATTAACATTTGAAAACAGGCTGCTATGCAGTAACTTTTCACATGCTATCTTTGTAAAGAGATCTGTAATAACACTGCAGTCATTCTGCCTGTGTTGGTAGAAGCCAGCACATGTGGTGGACATAACATATTCAGCTCATGAATATGGCAGAGCGCCTTACATCGTGCAACAGAAATACAGCTGATCAGACAAGAACAGTGCCTGGCGTCACTGAAAGCGCTGCTGAGATTTTGCTTGGTTGGTTGTAGCTATGGTGCGTACCCTCATTAATGAAAAGCAAATGAAGGTGGTTGTAGCAGTGATACACATGGAATGCTGTTCCTTGGTATAGCTTAGTGTGATAGTTTTAAGCCCTGCCGGGACCGGAGAACACGTTGCTGTTGTCCCTCCCCCACCCTCGGACACAAGTAGCGCACAAACCCCGGGTTAAAATAAGAAGACATTTAATACAACAGTGTAATAAACAATCTGAACAACAACAATAGCAATTATAACAACAACAAACAGTAATAACAATAAACAAGACAAAAGATATACAGAGAAATACTGCGATGGATACAGACAGCTCGCTCATGGTGCTCCCTGTCACCAAAGCCACAAAGGAAAAAGCTTCCTGTGCTGCCGCTGGACCTGACATCAGCATGGTATGAATAACCCGGCTGGAGATCCCTTCCCCCTGCTTGGGAGAAACTTAACCCTATCCTAGCTGAACCAGGACACTTAGAAAAAGTCTGATATGTGTTCTATGATAAATAATTCAGGTATGATGGACAGCAACAACTCAGAGTCTAATTTTGGTCATTTTCTAGGTGGGCGCACTTAAATACAGAAATATGGTACAACCATTTAATAGAAAGATAAGATTTAAAACACCAAACATACTGAAAAGTCTGTATTGCTGAATTATGATGGGAATGTGAAGTGTCAGTAGAAAACTTTCTTCTGAAGTACATCACTGTGTCTGCTCAGAAAGGGCTCAGCATTCAGAGACAGTCACAGCACTCTTAAAATCCAACCAGAGCTGTGACAGCCATGGGCAGTACTGCTGAGTTCAGTGGGAACAAAAGTGGATATGTTACATGTTTCTTACAAGCTGGATACTGCCTTAGCAATATTTCAAGTGTTTTAATGCCTAGGTTTCTATGAAATTGAACATACATTTGGCCAATAAAAACAATGTTTTACCATTCACTGCCTTCAGCAGTGCTTAAGAAAACCTAAAATAGGGAGATTATTCTTCTACAGGCTTTCACTCTATAATTCAATTTTGACCTTTCGTTTTCACAATTGTTTATATATGAGCTGCATATTTTTGTGTGTTTTAGATCCTAATCTGTGGAAGACAGACAGTCTGTAGTTACCTTTCCGAAAGCATTGAACTGAAAGTGGTTCAACATTACATTAGTCAAGATGGACAGGCCATTGTTAAAGAACACATCAACTGCCTTGCGGCCAAGCAGAAGTTGCCTTCATATGTCCTAGAAAACAATGAGCTCACTGAGCTGAGTGTGAAAGCTACAGGAGATGAAGACTGGTCCCAGGACGTGTGTCTAAGTTCTAAACATACAGAACACAGCACTGTCATTCAGGTATAACTCAAAATAGGTGTATGGAATATAGCATTAAAAAAATGTCTGAGAGAACTGGGGACTTAGCATTTAGACTTCTATTTGATATGATGAAATGTTGAACACTATCATCCTGAAATAATTTTAGTGTAATGCTGCTGATCTCTCTGCAAACAGGTACCATCTTCAAAAAGTTCAATTACATATGTGTGGTGCACAATTTTGACTTTAGAGCCCAACTCTCATGTGCAGCAACGATTAGTAAGTACATTTAATGTTTCTGAAATCTAAATGTTTATGGCCTACATGTCACATAATAAGGGGAGAATGACCCACTTTAAATATTTATTAATAGCTTGTTTCAACAGTTGTAATGCTGGAATAATATTAGCCTTAAATTGGTATATTCTTTTCATTTTGTAGATTGTTTTCAGCCCTCTATTCATTGTAAGGAGCCATCTTCCAGACCCAATTATCATACATTTAGAAAAAAGAAGTCTGGGACTGAATGAAACGCAAGTGATTCCAGGGAAAGGACAAGAGAAAGCTCTACAAAATATAGAACCTGATCTTACACACCACCTGATGTTTCAAGCCAGGTAAAATTGCTTTCCTTGAAAATGGTTCATTTGTACAGAAGAGAAGGAATAATTTAATTCACTTTAACTTCTGGTGCATTTTTTCCAAGATATGCATATGCAGATGAGATACAAGAAAACAAGCATATGTGGCATGAAATGATATGATAGGAAATCTTACATTTGATAAAACTATCCTAAGCACATTGGCATTTGTTTGCTTAAGCAGTCCATGTTTCTGTGTTTTGAAAAATGAATTCCTAAATTATTTCAAAATGTTTTTTAATAATACTGAAGAGTTTCTAGAGTCTCAGATGCAAAGGTCATTACAGTGTCGTAACAAATTCATGCATGTCAGTTAATGCTCAGGAACTTGTTAGATGTCGTAACTTGATTAATCCATGATTGCCTTGATAGTGTTCCTACTGCAGAGTATGCTTGAAAAGCTTCATTAAAGAAAATGTTAGTGCTGCTAATGCTTGTTCTCATTCTGTGAGTGACTGAATCTGTTTTCAATGACAGGGAGGAAGATGATCCATCAGAGTGCGCAGTCCCTATCTCAACCACGCTAATTAAACAGATAGCGACTAAATCCCATCCAGGTGGCAATGTCAGCCAAATACTCTCTGAATTCTATGGCACTGCTAATCCTCCCCAGCCTGCATGGCCGTATAATAGGAAGGATTCAGACAGGTAATTCTTTGCTAAACATTCTTCATGGTTGTTGCATTGCCTTTTCAGATAAATTCACGTTCAAGAAGACCATGTGAGCAACATTCAATAAGTTTTCAGTAATTACATGATTCCTGTATGTAAGATGCAGGTGGGAAAAAACAGTTCAGCCTAGGAGTTGCCATTGATAACACTGAGAAGTTGCATCAGCAAGAATTGAAAAAATTGAACTATTTTTTTGTGAATGCACCTTTTTTACTGCAGCTCTAGCGGCTATTGTTTATTCAGTAGCTGTTTGTTTCAGTATAGAAACAGGGTTGCTGTAGGAGGAGCTGCTGAAAAAAAAAAGGAAATGCAATTTTATGACTACAAAAGTCACAGCTTTATTTCTGAAGGATAGTGGTAATTCTGTTAAGGCATTTTTTAATTGCCCAAATTTAGGTTGAGCCTATACAGTTAAAAATATCTCTTTATAAAAATATGTCTAAAATCTATATAAAATACATGTAAAATATGCCTACATGTAGCTAGATCTGTCTGACAGCATCTCAGTATGTTCCAGAATGATAAGGTAAGAGGAGATTGTTTTTCAAAACAAGAAAAGCCTTGCAAATTTCTGAAAATGACAGCTTATAATTTGTAATCTTGAATTCGTTATTCCCTTGACTTTATTTTTTATTTGTTTTTGAACAGCAATGAACAGCTCTCCCAGTGGGATAGCCCAATGCGAGTAAAGCTGTCTGTGTGGAAACCGTGTGTTAAAACTCTGCTGATAGAACTCCTACCCTGGGCTTTGCTTATCAATCAGTCCAAGTGGGACCTCTGGCTGTTTGAAGGAGAGAAAATCATTCTTCAAGTACCTACTGGGAAAGTAATTATACCTCCCAACTTCGAGGTAACTTTGCCACTCACATTAACAGGCACAGTTCTGCTAAACATTCCGATTCTGAAGAGCAGTTATTAATCCAGATGATTCCCGCTTTCCAGTCACCGTGTCTGTTAGTCATATGATGAGGAGTAGAAATAACAATAGAAATTTGCCACACTGACTGAGTCACCAATTGGGTAGTATGACATACTTGATAGCAATGTTTGAAAAACAATATGTCTTAAAGATGCATCGTTAAAAATTGTAATACACTGTAGGAAGAAGACCTGCATGCCATGTGATTCAGCAGCCTTCTCTCTGTCATCCCAGTTCAGCCAGTGAATCTGCAACATGGGCATAATGTAGCAGCCCAAGTAAATTGCTATAAAGTCCAAATATAGACTTTGGCCCCTGCTGTGCTGATCTGCCACTTGGGAAGTGTGTTGACCACAGTAACAAAGCTGACAGCCTGGAAGGAGTGTTTGGTTTGAGAGTGGTTTAGGTCAAGTTGTTTCATAGCTCATATGCCACCAAGAAGGGTTTGATAATGAGATAGGATGAATTACAAACAAGGATGATTCTTTAGGATGCCTGCCTTCCTGAATTCATAGTTTTGCGTAATGGAACTTCTCACATTCCTTAGCTTGGCCATGCACATGCTTTTCTACTACAACCCCAAGATTCTTTTTTTTTAAAGAATTAAAATAATTTGATATAATAGCTTGTCAGTTCCAACTGGACGATCTGATACTTCTGGTTTATTTTGCCATCTTTTCTTCCCCTCCATGTATGTCTGTTAATAAACAAAAGGTGTGCCTGTTAACACATATCAGTGTGAACTATGGTCTTGATTCCACTGTGAGGATCAGTCCCGTATCCACATTGTGGTTTCATCTGTCCTTGTACCACATAGAATCAGAGGGAGAAAGGGAGGACATCAGATTGACTTCACACTGGAAACCGCATTAACTCCAGTAGAAGTGTATCAAATTGTCAACACGTGGTAACTGGTCATTTTTCACTTACAGGAAGCTTTTCAGGTTGGAATATACTGGGCAAACACTAATACAGTGCACAAATCAGTGGCAATTAAACTGGTTCATAATGTGACCTCCCCAAAATGGAAGGATGCCGATAATGGGGAAGTAGTAACATTGGACGAAGAAGGTTTTGTTGAAGCTGAAATAAAACTTGGTGCTTTTCCAGGTCATCAAAAGGTTGGGAGAAAATTTTCATGATTTGTAACCTTATCATTTAAAAACAAAGTCATATAGCAGATGAAAACAATCTAACGTATGCAGTGTGAAAGCTCTCCATAATTATGTTAATACATGTAAAACATAATAAGAGTATAAACAATGTATGAAGTAATTTGAAGAATTAGATCACTAAAAACATTCTGACCAACTCATGAAGATAATACAATGTCTCCTGGAAAAAGAATTACTGAATTCTCAATCTTGTTTGGAAAATGTCAGTTCTGTCACTATATTTCAATATCTTTTTCAGTTTTGTGTGTGACCTCATCATCATTTTTATTATCTTACAGTTGTGTCAGTTCTGCATTTCTTCAATGGTTCGACAAGGTATACAAATTCTACAGATAGAAGATAAGACAACAATTATCAATGATACATCATATCAAATCTATTATAGGCCACAACTTTCTATTTCCAAACCCTACTCGGGAGAAGAGGTAAATCACCGTGGATGCTGTTCTTGTTTGTCATCTGCAGTACCTGGGTGTTGATTTCTATGGTCTCAACTGCATATAGCAGAGCTTGAACAGAAATCTTTAGACATAATAAAGTATTTTACATAATTTTAATTTAAAATACAGAATCCTAGGTAAATTCAGTAATTAACTGTGATCAGAAATCTGCGCAAAGCAGGAGATACTTGCACATTGCAGAAGTAGTTCTGCCTGTCCAGGCACTGATGGCCATTTCTGTAAAATAGGCTTAGTAGCTATTGAAATTGTTCTCAGAATTTTTACTGAGTTCACATGTAAAAGCGGTATATTGGCCTGGCAGGCTGAAAGCTTTTTGTATCCTTTTGGGAAGATTCCAGTTATCTGAACAAAGCTGCAGAACTAGAGACCTGCCCAAAGTTTATGTATTTCAGTGAACTGCATCAAATAATGAATACCAGTTTTCTAATAATGTCACAGTATATTTAAGGACTAGCTTACAGGAACTGAAATATATGCATGGTCAATATATTTTAATCAACCACTTATACATATTTATTGAAGATTACATTTATAGTAAAATATGTGGAAAGAATTCTCAGGGTCAAACTTGCTAGAGGAGTTGGCAGATAAACACATTTTTAAAGTTCCCTATTTTTGTATTGTTTTCTTTCTGCATTAGTTTTCTTCACATTGGTATCTACATTTGTGCATCACTCATTTTGTGGCAGTCTTATGGGATGGGGAATTGGAAGAACGTTGAGTCTAAAATCCATTCTTAGTTTTATATCTATAAATGGATTTTTTTCTCACAGTTATGTTACAGTGACATAACTGTTGCTTTTGGTAGAGTTATATTGTACAACTGAGAGTGGACTGTGGATAACTGTGCTCACTTAACTGTATACCTGAAGGCAGAATTTGGCCAAATAGCTTTTAATGCAATGGACTTCATGAAACCTTTAGCTAGTTGTGGGCATTGGCCATTTGAGATTGTGGTGTGCAAGATCAACATGAATAAACTTCCTGTTAGGACCCAGCACATCATGCTACCACTATCTTTTTTCATTTCCAGGAATTCCACTCGCCAGACAGTACAGTGTTCAGTGTAAGTCCAGCCAGGGCACCACCCAGAGAGGTGCTGAGTGCTGTGCCCTGCTGGGACCTGATGTCAGACACCAGCCCCTTAACTTCAGAAGCGCCTCTTACTGAAAAACGCATGCTGCTGAGTTTCAGCCCCAGCGGCTGCGCCGGGAGCTGGGACATGTGGAGCCTACCAGCTGCCATTAAACAGGAGTTTGCAAGACAGAGCGTGGCAGTGCCCACAGGGGTTTGTAGTGAAAGTGGATTTTGTACCAGGTACTGTGTGCTTGAACAGTCATGAATAATGAACTTTGCTTGTTGCTATAAAGCCTCAGCTAGTAGGAAACCATAAGAGATTAATGCAAAAGTCAAAGTAACATATGCCCCCCATATGTAAAGGCAAGTCTTACTTTAAATTAAATATTGTTATCTTTTGATGGTTTTGATGCTTTTATTATAAATGGTTTAACGTTATGTTGTACGATTTTTATAACGTATGGGCTGCTATTTTTTTACATGCATAAAAAGTTTATATTCAAGATTACGGTCTTTTTTAATTTGTGGGTAACAATTTAAGAGTTCAAGGACAGTGTGAAATAATAAAATACAAAATACAATACAAAAATTTAGGTTTTGTTTCTAAAAGGCAAAATATATTTTACTAAGAATAATAAGAGGATAAATAGGAAAAGCAAAAAAGGGATTAACCTATTTTGAGACTACAAGGAAAGATTTCCAAGTTTTAAAGCTTGAAAGATCCAAACATGCATCCTACATACAAGCAAATGCATCCAGCTAGTTAAAAATAACAGTCCAGTGACTTGTCAGATGCCCAGATTCAGTTCTCAGACCTGATACCTGAATCTATTCATGCTTATGCTGGTATGAACAAGAAACAGTCTGCTGAAATTAGAGAACCTACATTTAGTAGTATTTATTACCAGCCATATGATCTTTCTTTTGCTTGAAGTGCTTGGTATCATTCAAACCCTCATATAGTTCCTCTGCAGAATCTAAGAGGTGTCATTGTGGATAGTAAAGATGCTCACACAGACTTCAGATTAAAAGAAATTTTAATGGGAAGAACTAGGAAAGGATGCCTTATAATTCTGAGACAGGCAGAGAGGATCTCATGTTCCTAATCACATTTTTGGACTATTTGTATTTTTAAAATCACCATGAGATGAAGTTTTTTAGAAATAGCAAATAAATTTGCCCAAGAAAAAAAATAATTTGTGCTTATGCATGAAGACATTTTATGTAGCTAATGAGTAGAACTAAATTAATTCATTTACATTTTGAAAATTTATGTAGTGATGATCCATAACATTAACATTTGAAAGGGTGATAGCATTATGGATCATTCCAGGGGAGCAGTCAGTTTCAGATTTATGTATTAGTTAAAAATATCTTTCTTGTGTATCAGAGAAGTATGCGTGCAAATTCTTCTGGAAAATTTTAAAGATTTATGTTGAAAATTTGGGCCTACAATCTCATGTTTTTAATTTAATATAAATCTCTGCTGGCTAGGGCTCTCATCTTGCAAACACACATGCTCAGTTTAACTCATGAGTAGTCTCTATGAAGCGATTTCTTCTCTAATGTTGTTTTTTGTGCTATTTCCACCTGTTCTTCTGTTTAAGTATAATTCTCGGTGGAGATATGTACTTGCCTAAAACTCTGGAATTGGAACTTGATCATAAAGAATCTTACAGATGCTAGTTTTGAATGTTTTTAATTGTCCAGGGTAATAACATGTAAAGATTTAATCCAAAACATGCATAATCAAATATGCCTGCTTCTTTTTAGAGCTATAGCACTGACTTATCAAGAACATCTTGGCGTGACGTACCTAACACTTACAGAAGATCCTAGTCCTCGTATAATTATCCACAATAGGTGCTCTGTTCCATTGCTTGTAAAAGAGAACTTCAAAGGTGGGTAGTATGCAGTAATTAGAAACAGTGCACTGTTGTAGTCTAAATTATTTTACTGTATCTCCAACACAAAGTTGAGTTCAGTATGTGTTTTGGTTACAAGAACTCGATACCTTCATAAAAGCCTATCTCAAAGTGAGAGACTCTGGAAGATATTGAAGCCTGGAAGCTATTGGAGCTAATCGTGAGGTCAGGAGTGTGAACTTATATATGGTTCCAGGCTTTTGGGTCTCCCTGGTTCCAGCTGTCAAGGTGAATTGGCTGTAGGAAACTAGTAGGCAGTGGAGTTTTGTTGACAACAATTCAATCCCATGGAACATTTAAATCTCCTTAGATTTGTAAATGTAGCACAAAAAATATTCCCAAAATTCCAGTTACGGTATGTTAATGTAATGATCAGTGGAACATTATTCATGTAAATCTTAATGACATAAAAAGAGAAGGGAAAAAAACATGAACACGTGAAATTCTAAGCAATAGAAAAGTAATGTTTTTATTTATTAGTAATATTTCAGGCTGAAACTTCCTAGTCTGTATAAGTATAGGTGAGTTTTGGTTTAATACAGCTTTTAGAAAGCCCTGTTCTTATACATTTTATAAAATTTCAGATACACCAAAGTTTGAAGTTTATTGTAGAAAGATTCCAGCTGAATGTTCGGTTCATCATGAACTTTACCATCAAGTCTCCACCTATCCAGATTGCAAAACAAGAGATTTGTTACCCAGCATTCTTCTGAAAGTGATCTCGTCCGACACATTAGTAAATGAATGGAGTGATTTTGTGGACATCAACAATCAAGGAACACAAGTAAATCGTTACAAACTATTTCCTAGTTCACAGCATAAATGGTTGTCTTCCTGACCTGCACAGTATATTGTTCCTATACAAAAAGCATATCCTTTCTGTTGGTTTTAAGTCTGGGAGTTTTCCTTCCTAAGTCCCTTCCCATGGAAGTTTTAAAATACAGATTACATTCTTCATTGCATGGTTTAAAAAATAGCTAGATCAAAAATACAGGCTTTCTAGCTCCAAATTTTTTCACTTGCTTTCAACCAACCTGGCAAGGCCAAGGCATACCCTGAAAAAATCAGTCCTGAAAATTTCTGGCCCCTGTAAGCGAAGAATCCCACAGGATCCAGGAAAATCCTTCTATTTGGTAATTTAATTATCACAGGATTTTTATATTTATATCTTGTAGAAATCATCTCTGTCTTTCTCCCTCTGTGTCTTCACAGAAGCTACGCAGGTCTTTCTAAAACAAAACAAAAAGCCCCTTTTCTTTCCTTCTGTTATTTTTCTCATGTTTTGAGGTAAATGAAAACTTCCTTGACTGGAGTAATTCTTTTTGATGGGAATTTTTTCCATCTTTGAAGTCATTAGTTTACATGGAATCAACATAAACTGCTTGGCTCTTTGAAAGAAATACTAGTTTCAGATGTTTTCCCTGGGGACCAATCACAAAATGCTCTTGATTATTGAGTGTTATGTTATATAGCAAGTAGTTCGGTTTGATTCAGCAAGCCAGTCAAGCAATGCAAGGTTTCAAATTTCAGTCATTAATGTTATGCCAGACCAGGGTTCTTTATAAGTATCTGGCTCCTAGAAGGAATTAGATGCTAAGACAACATTTGGGGATCATTGTCTACTTGAAGAACTCTACAAATAAAAAGGGTAGCCTTCTGTTATTGAAGTTTCAGGGTTTACATGTAGAGAATTTCACCAGGATTTCTCAGTCAGGCTTTGACTTAGAAAACTATAAATATAAGTACAAAAGGAATATGCTAATAGCTTCACATACCACTCAGTTCAGATTGTGAAATAACTGGGATTTAGAGGATCTTAAGTAATTTATACTCTTTCTACCTAGTCACAGATAGGTGGTTCTTATTCTATTAGAAAAAAAAAATTATTAATTTACTAAAATTAAGGTATTTATCTTTATCATCAGGATCATTTGATATTGGATTTAAAATGACCAATTTTTTCAGTAAGGGTTTTTTAGAATAATGACAGTGTACTGAAAATTATATAAATGTTATGTTTTCTCTAATTCCATCATGCAGGATTGCAAATCTTTCAGATAAGCAAAGGATTAAAATTGACATATCAAAATTAGACATTCTTTTGAAGAATAAGACATTACTTGGTGAACAAAATTTAATTATCTGTGTAAGGTTATTATAAATAGGGTAACAAGAATCAGTTTAAGTGCTGATCCGTTTAAACTTCCAAGTGCTTTTTCTTCTGGTGACTTGTTAACAGCAGGAAAGATTCTTCAAGATAAAAAACTGTTTATTTTACCTGTGCTAGCCGTTATCTTTGTGTTATTCTTGAGTTTGCATTCCTTTAAATTATAGCTTCTGTCATTACAGTCTAGTAAACAGTTGTATTGATAGTAGTCCCTCAAGAAAACAGAAGCCAACTTGCTGTAACAAGGACTGCTGGGAGTTTTCCAAACCTAAAAAGACCTTAATCTTTCATATTCTGGATAAACACAAAAATTGCATGGAAATAGTACACAGAATTAAGCTTCAGAAACAATACATTATTTCTTTAAGTAGAATATTTACTCCTAGGGACAACTTGTTTAGAATGAAAGTTTGCACATCTGTAAGCAAGACACAAACCTGTTACCAAGTTCCCATTTCATGCGGTTTTAGATGTTTTATGCTTTCAAATAGACTTTTGTCATTTCTTTGTGGCAGCACCTTTCTTGTGAAGGTGTTCTTACAAAACCAGTTCAGATGACTTAAAAATGCATTCAGTGTTGAGTTGTTAAGGAAGTCCGCATGAATCCAAAATGTTACTTGTTTTTTAGTCTTCATGTGGTTTGCATCATGCTATCAGCTATTCATCTAACCAGCTCTGAGCTAGGGGATGGCAACATCATGTTAATTTAGGGTTTGTTTTCCAGAGGAGAAGGTGGGATTTTGCAGAGCTCCAGGAATATGCCTTTCTCCTTAATCCAAAATCATAAATTAAAATTTCCTATTTATTCTTTTTTCATATAACCTCCCTCCTCCCCAGCACATCTTGCTTGTTTCTGGAAATGTTGTTTCTTACTCAGTTATATTCTGTATTCAGTTAAAGAATGAGATACAAATTTCATCTTGCTGTACAATTGAAATACTTCAAGCATCAGAGCCGTTATTTTCTGAAGTATTGAAATCTGTTTCTGTTTTTCCTGAAACAGTATCATGAGTCGAGTAAAAGATCTCAGCCAGAAGGCATTAATAGGATTAATTCAAATTATGACATTAAAAGTAGTAATTTCAGTAGCATTCCATATGTTTCTAACTCTTTCCGCTAGATTGTGTTCTTAACTGGCTTTGGCTATGTTTATGTGGACATCACCCATCAGTGTGGAACAATAGTTATAACCTTGGCCCCAGAAGGAAGAGTGGGACCCATCCAGATCAACTTCAACAGGTATATGAAGCACATAAAAGATGATAAAAAGCATTGCCAAACAGTGCTGAGAGGTCGGTCAGCTTTCTAAGTGTTAACTCACTTACAAACTTTAGTTTAACTGTTTGTTTTGTTTAATACTGCTGCATGCTCTGTGGCATATGTTTAGACCATATGTTATGCTTTGTATATCACAGTTAAAAAAGGACAATCTAACATCAAAAGTCATGTCACTTTAGGGTAAACACTAGATGTCTGATACAAAAATAAGTCCTGAGTTGTTCATTAAAAAAGGACATTTTCCATCGTAATTATTTTTGAGTGTGTTCATCAGTTTTAAAAGTATTTAGCCAGGTCCTGCCGTATGTAATCATACAAACTCCCACTAAAATTGGTAAGAAGCTTGATGTGCAAAGGCTGTAGAAATAGTCTTACAGTTAGTAATGAACTGTACTTGATTATAGCACTCTTCTTTAGAAGACTTCCCCATTTCCATAACACACCACAACCTGGTCCTCAGCTCCATTCAAGTGCAATCATAACACTATTTCCAAGATGCAGAATGCCTGGCCTCCAGCAATGCTGTTACAATTAGAGTGGAATTTGTTGTACTGGTTTTATTTGCACTGTAATTATGTATTAATCCCTGAGAAACTGCTCGTCAGCAGTGCATAGTAGTGCATAATAGTTTAACTTGCTGGTTAAACTTGGCAATGGGCAGTTAACATGGGAGGGGGGATAGGCCCTCAATGCCAGCAGTATAAAAATGCTGTGGTGACTTCATTGGAAGACACTTGCTGCATGTGATGTAAAATGAAATCCATCATAGTAACCTTCAGTAGCACTTCCCAGAAAATACTGTAACAGCTGAGGCTGTACATGATTTATCAGGAAATTGTATTTGTTGTCTGCTTTAATATCGCTCTGTTGCAAATCTAATAGGGAATTACTGTGTATATAGACATTCCTGTCCAAACTATCCTGCTGATTGATACAAAAGAAAGAGAAACCTGGTATAGACATGTAATATCCCATCTCTTAGAAGACACCCTGAGTGGTACCCACTGTGGTGATTAAGTCTGCCAGATCCCATTAGCATTAACAGGACTTGCACAATGAGTTTCCCGTGTATTATAGAAACATCTCTCGTGATGGCTCTGCAAAAGCAAGATGCCAGGTGAACTCAAAACACATGATGTAACAGAACTTCTTTTCCCTCCTCTCTAGAAGTCAAGAGCAGACCTTGTCACTGAAAATGTTCATCAGTCAGTTAAGTCTTGCTGCATTTGATGATATTACAAACCACAAAGTGTCCTCTGAACTTCTGCGTCTCACAGCAGACAACGTTTTCCTCCATGTGGCCCCAGCCACCAGTTGCCTGAGACCCCTGTCACAGGAGTTCCAGCAGGATGCCATGGAAGGCCTCCCACAATTTCATAGTCTCCAAGTGTATTGTGAAGATTTGCAACTGGACAATCAGTTGTACAGCAAATCCAATTTCCATTTTGCAGTCCTGCTGTGCCAAGGAGAGAAAAATGAGACCATGCAGTGGTCCAGAGTGAATAACCTCGTTGTTTGTAACAAAGATTTGGAAAGCTATAAGGAAAACTGCTTTATAAAACTCTGCATTGCTTTTTCTGAGGAAGATAATTTCATGTTTCACGTGAATGACCTCAGTTTTGAGCTCAAACCAGCTAGGCTGTATGTGGAAGACACCTTTGTTTACTACATTAAAACTCTGTTTGATACATATCTTCCAGAAAACAAAACCACTTGTCAATCCATGAATACTTCAGATACTACCCTGCTACTGCCTGAACAAGTGAGAGAGCATGCAAGAGCTTTAGTCAAGCCAGTGAAGTTACGGAAATTAACAATACAGCCTGTTAATCTCCTTGTCAGTATTCATGCTTCACTGAAACTGTATATAGCCTCAGATCACACCCCTCTCTCCTTCTCTGTATTTGAGCGAGGACCCATCTTCACCACTGCCAGGCAACTTATCCATGCCTTGGCCATGCACTATGCTGCTGGAGCACTTTTCAGAGCAGGTCAGTATTTTTCCTTAACATGTAACATTTTTATTAGGTACCAGGATTCTGCGATAGTCTCTCAAGCTAAATAACCTAGATGTTAGCCATACAATTATTGTTTTCTTCAGACACTGTTTGATAATGATATTTTCAGACACCTTTCATGTCCTGCCATATGACAGAAGGGAAATAAAATGGCTGAGCAGACACCCGTGAAGATTTGTAAAGTTGTGCTAAACATTAGCCAGCCGCCTGAAGGCTTTATGAAACCCTGAACACAGCATAAAAATGTATTCTAGCTGGCTTAGGTTTTGTCATTTTGTATTATAGCACTAGTCAGAATCAACCCACATTCCACACATAAACTCCCCAAAACTATGTTTAATCAAATTATTCAGCATGTTACTCTGCATTCAGAAGTAAATTATAGCCCTGAATGTTGTTTTGTTGTTAAAACTCCTTTTGGCTGCAGTTTATGATTAGGAATCTGTCTTTCTTCATACAGCCTTCATGCTAAACTAGCACACAGATGTTTGCTGTCCTTTGATCCAAGAACTATGAAGTTTGCTGTTACTAACTTTTTGCCATATAGGATTAATAGTGAGCAATTAGTCTCCTAGGTTAGCAGGTACATTCTGTTTCCCATAAATACTAATTTAGAAACCCTGAAATTTGGTCTCTGATGTGTCTTAGTGTGGAATGGAATTTGTACCTGAGACAGGGGGAGGCTCCTCCAAGATCACCCACAAGTAATGTACTCCACACTGAACCATGGGATTTATGTTCCTGCAATACTAATGGTCAGATTTTCTGAAATCCTGATGCTTCCATTTGTATTGCAAGCACAGCTGCAACCTGATTTCTGTGCACAGTTTCCAGACTTGTACACATGCATTTCAGGTATTTATAAATGGAAATAGTGAGATGCTGATCTGGTCTTTCACTATGTGCATACCTGAGTTGCATAGCTGATTATGGCAATTGTGTACACAATTGTGCACCAGAACATTGTGCACCAGTTCATTATTTTCTTGCATTATTTTGCTTGCAAAATTTGCAGGTTTTTCTTTTTACTGCTTGTTTGGATTTGTTTTACAGTCAAATCCCATAGTACCAAAGGAGAGATCTAATTTCTTGCTAATTGAGAGTGAAACTGTGGCCAAATATGGTCCACAGTGTGAATGCTTCTCCCTACAACTGGCTAGGAGTGGTGATACAAGTGGTGATGGACCGCAGCAGGAAATTGGGGTTATTCTGGCTTTTCATCCACAGCATCCCACGTGAGGCACATATGCTAGGATTCCTGAGCCTGGTCTTGGTCTTTCCTCCTGTGCTACCCTGGCAGTGTGCAGCTGTGCACAGGCCATCCCTTGCTCTGGGCTCATGATATAGCTGAAATCAAGCAGTTTAAATATTTAAGAAATAAGGTTTGCTTCAGTGGAACTTCTCTTCAGGAAAATACATAAGCATATACTTAGTCACTATTTAAATCCCACTCCAAGCACTAAAACTAAAATGTATTTTTTGAAAGGGGTTGCCATGATTAAAATGGTGAATTGTATTGGTTAATGTGTGCTTGGGCAAAGGAGATGCTTTATTTTGAAGAGTTTGTGACACTTGTCAAAAGGCTGATTTGTTTCAACAAATTTTAAAAGGATTAAAAAAAAAAAAACAAGCAAAAAGCTTTATATAGTCTGCAAACCGTGAGTCCTTTCCTCACCATTGGGTGAGTTACACTTCTGGATTGGTCTCTTGTGGAAGAGGACCTCGGTATCCTGGATTTTAACTACATTAATCTACAAAACAATGGTTTGTTTGACCCCTTTCTGCTCACCACTGTCCTATGCATAAATCGTAGCATCTGCACAAACGGCATTCCCATACAGCTATGCCTTATGCTCCAAGCGGAATGTAGCCTCATTTTGACCTTAACTGTGTGCAAGACCATTGCTGCCCTGTGGGAGGGGGCAGGATTTGCCCCAGAGCCTGCTAAAGGGGTTGTGTCAGGCTGCCCACATATTGAGCAGCCAGAATCTGTGTCTCATAAGTATTACTGGAGAGCTCTGCTCAGATATGCTGATTAGCATTGCTTGTCTCACATTAGCAAAGCTTTCAATGGAAATCTCCCATCCTTTTCTAATTAAGATGGCTTCTATTTAAAAGTTAATAAAATTCTATTTTAAAATATTACTGGTATCAGCCAGATCTAACACTATAGTTGCCTATAAAGAAAATGCAGTGGCTCTCTGCTGATACAGTCATAATTATTTCATATTAGTGGATATAATTACTAAGCATACTTTGGAAAATGGTAACCTGACATGATACTGTATTTCTGCAAAATAAAATGCAGCACAAATCTTGTGAATTGAGGGGTTATTCCTGATTCATCATTCTCCTATTCCCGATTTACTCCCACGCCTTCCTCCTTGGGTTGGGTGGTCCATGCCGGCAGTGAGGAGCCGTTAGTGTTGCTCTGAGCATTGGCCAAGGAGGGTCACCCTTGCTGCAGTTTGATCATTCCTTCCATGCACTCTCCAAGGGTGAGCATGTTCCTTTCAGAGCTTCCCAAAACTGACAGCCCACAGGCCAGGGCCAGACAGAAACACCCCATCCCCAGGATACCAGGTAACCCCTCATCTTTGTGTTTAACTGTTTTCATTCCTGGTTTTAATCTGGTTTTCATTCATGAACACACTCGCTGGCCAAACAGGTGAGTGGAGTTGGGGTCTCCCATGTCCTGGCCTGGCAGTGCCCGCTGGGGTGCTGCAGGGCAGCAAGGCACAAAGACACAGTGTCCTGCAGCCCCTTTCCATCACATCACCACCTCAGGGCAAGGAATGCCAATAATATTTATGAAGAAAAAAAAAAGGCTGTGAGGGATTATTGCAATGTTATTGATCAGAAAAAGCAGAAAGAGCATTTCTTCCATCTGCACACGCCTCCCTGCCCCTCCAGCTTTTCATCACTTCATACAGTGGCAAGGATAATTTATTAAAAATACTGCAGCAAGGGAGTCGCAGGCCCAGCCTGGAGTGCTGGCTTCCCCTGGTTCCCAGCAGGGAAGGACTGCCAGGGGGGATGCTCCTTTCCAGGGCAGGCACCATGGGGCCACAGCGCTCATTGCTGCTCTGCTCGTCACATTGCCAGTAGTGCTTGTTTTTTGTTTTCATAGTCCATCCCACTCTCTCCCTTATGTCCACTGTGGTTCCCATTTTCTTATACTACATATACTGGAGTTCTCAACCTGCCAGGGCTGAAATGTGGGACAGATTCAACAAGAATAATAGATTTTCCGGGAGCTTAGAATGATAGTATGAGATTAATTCATTTCATATGAGTAACATTTTCTCTTCTGTTCAGTTTCATGATTCAGCCTTCCACAGGAGTGACTGGGAGGGGTTAAGAGAAAACAAGAAAAGCATCTGGATAGCAGGAGTTTGCAGTGATGAGATGGGAATGAGGAGGGCAGCGCAGATCAAGGGCCCTCGGTGGGAGAGCAGGAGGCCAGTCTGTCCATCTTTCAGTCTTCTGGCCCTGTCATACCTTGTCACGTTCTGACAGTACCAGTTGAAACGCATGGTACCAGGGCTCAGAGACCAGGCAGTTCCCATTTAACGTTTATTGCTGTTTCTGAATCGCTCTCTCTGGGCTGCCAAAAAAAAAGTTATGCAGCACTATTTCCCTAATAAATCTGCTGCCAGCCAGCCTGAGAAAGACAAGACCTGCAAACAGCTTTCCAGCAACAGATTGTTGCGCGTTCGGCCATCCAGCAAGCTGCTGGCAACCCTGCGTTTATATAGGAAACCAGATCTGCAGATACCTCTCCTGGGATATGCATAGGGAATACTCCCCTATGAGTAACCTAATCAGCATGTAGATGTCATTGCTGTTTACACAACTGTACTGAGCAGAAGACATTTGTCTGGCTTTCACTGCACTCTGAAAGAAAATGATCAGCTTAGAAGGGTTGGGGTGGATTTAAAATAACTTCTTAAGCACTTGTCAAAAATCTGCATCCCCTTTCCTAACACTCCATCAAGCAATTGACCTGCACACTCCTGTAAAGCAGTACATTGTATCAGTGTAAACTCTCTGTCACAGTTCTATCACATAAGGATGTAAAATCACAATGCTGCCTTATAGTGTCTAAAACCGACCCAACAATCTGAAATTGCAGTCCTGTTCCTCCGTATCTGTGAGGCTTTAGCATCCACCTCCCTAGCACACTTTTAGCAGAAATACGGGAAGCTCCTGAAAGGAAGTCATTCTAAAGCTATTTGTGAGTTTGCCAAAAGGATTTCTTTGATTTACGAAGTATGAAAGATTGCCATTTCTGAATTCATAGTGGATGAGTTATTTCCTGTGTTTTGCTCAAAGGAAGTTCATAATGCGATGAATTCTAGTGTGAAAAAGATAATTAAGGAATAACCTTTTCACAACTGCTGCTTCTGCAGTTTTTGCAGTCGTAACATGTGTCTTGTTCCTCCACACAGGCTGGGTTGTCGGGTCATTGGAAATTCTTGGAAGCCCAGCTAGTCTGGTGAGAAGCATAGGGAATGGCATAGCCGATTTCTTTAGGCTCCCCTATGAAGGGCTGACCAGAGGCCCAGGAGCATTTGTCAGTGGAGTTTCCAGAGGAACAACATCATTTGTAAAACACATTTCCAAAGGTAGAGCTTTCACTTTGTTGCTCCAACTACTGCTTTGTTGTCATGTGTTGTTAAAGGATGTGTTAAAGTTTTAAACAATATTGCTTGCAGCTTTGTTTGGCTTGCTGGGCTGCAGCGAAATGCTGGGAGGGTAACAAAGCTCGCATATAACATCTTATGTATTAAACAGATCACCGCTTAACTACAGTGCATAAGAATGTTTCAGAAACTTCAGAATTTTAAACCTCCCAGTGGGAAATGGAGATTGGCTCAGCCAGTATTTCGTGTGATAACTGCAGAAATATTAAAGGTGTTCTGTACTTCTGCTAACCATCAGAAATTCTACACTCTGTCGCCTCATCATATTTATTATTTTTCTTAAAAAAAAAAAAAAAAGTAGATACAGTTGTCATAGCTGTGTAAGTAGGTGGATAGGGTTTGACAGCAGGGCTGGTTTGGCCTGAGAACAGAAGCAGCTTTTGTTTTGCGAAGTCTGTATAAACAGTGCCATCGCGTGGCTTCGGCCGCCCGGGAGAGACCGCGGCACAGCACTCCCAGCCCCTCGCTCCTGCTCCGGGCTCCCTCAGGAGACATCCTCCCGGGCTCCTTCTGTAAATATTTGTTTACCTTTCCATCACCCCCTGCTCCATTTAGGTTAACCTTACAGAAGTTTGGGAACTGGGGAAGGATGTTCGGATGAGTTACAGTTCCACGGGCCAGGCAAACCTGGTGCAGGCTAATGTAAAAGGCGTGACGTGGACCATAGAAGCAGTGTGGTGATGCTTAACAAATAGTAAAGCATGTTACACATGGGCGACTTTTCAATTGACTTGCTGTTCTGCTCGTAAGCTCGGTATTGCAGTGAGGCATAGAACGTCTCCATGTTTTAAATTAAAGCATTTTGATCCAGACCCAAATATATATCTCCATGTATTTAGGTACACTGACGTCAATTACCAATCTGGCAACAAGTCTTGCTCGGAATATGGATAGGCTGTCACTGGATGAGGAGCATTACAACAGACAAGAAGAATGGAGAAGGCAGCTTCCAGAGAGCCTGGGAGAAGGACTGAGACAGGGTCTCTCTCGTTTAGGCATTAGCCTTCTAGGTAATGTACTACTAAATATCAAGTTGAGTGATAATACTGATTTCTGATTTGCTCACCAGCCTTTTCTATGTGAGTTATAATTGTAAATTCTGTTTGTTTTGGTGTTTTCTTGTGAAATAGCCTCACAGCATGTATAAGATATTGTTTCTTTTTATCAGGGTTTAGTGACTTCGTGTATGTTTTTTGCTGATAAAATAATTGCAGATATAGAACAAGTTTGCACTCTCTTTGTGAAATAGCATTTTCATTGGTACATGATGTATATCTGAGAAGAAAAGAATAATTCTGCATTGGACAGGGTGACTTGTAACTAAGTCAGCACAAAGACGTCATCACACTCATGTTTACTTTCCAGTGAGTTTTAGGAATGCCTTCTGAACCTGCTTGTTTTTGCTGTACTGTAGGTATCGGGGATTCTTGGTTTTGTTTGAAAACCACTTGAACTTAGTGCAGATGTTAAGTAAGCTTTGATGAGGAGTTCTGCTTTTACAAAGAGACCCAGATCATCCTGATTCAGTGTAATTGTATTCGTCAAGCAGCCAAGTGGTTTGGTTAGAAGTGAAGATTACTCTCGCCGTTTCAAAATAATACCTAAAAATTTGAAAACTAATCCGCACTGGAAAAAAACGTCTGTGAGAAGTTTTGCAGTAAGGAGCTGGATTTTCTAGGTTCTTTCTCCTTGTCACACAGCAGAGGAATGCAGAACTGTATTGTTTGGCAGAGTTCCTCTGTACGTATTAAAGAGTATGAATCCCTTAGAGATCAAAGTGACCAAAAGCAGTCCAGTGCAAAAGGTTAGAAGAGCTGAAGCTTGAAAGGATTTGTCCTCTTTCCTAATCTTCAGTAGTGTACACAACTCCTAAATTTGCAACCACAACCCTGAAAGCCCCAAAGAGGAAGTGGTAAAAATGTTACAAGTTTGGGTTAAGTTACTGGAAATTATTTTAAGCAATAACATTAGATGATGTGAGCACTGTCATATGATAATGCCTGTAAACCAGCAAGCGAGTGTCCTGGGAGAAATGTGCATAAAGGAGAAATTTCATGTATTAGTAGCTACTATCCCAATAGTAAGCTGTTACTGGTATTGCGAATCAAAGGCAGTCTGGAGAAGCTTTTATTTTTCCTTCTTGTTTTATTGGGCTAAGGGCAGTCAGGTTGAGTAGCTGAATGAAAGATTATACTTTTAGAAGCACTGTGTCAGCCTGGTGTATATGTGCTGGTGAAATTGTTTGGTGATCTTGCTTCAGTTATTAATGAGACAGCAAGATAATGTGGTGGCTATCCCCTTCACTGACACACCAGAGCCCTTCAGAGCAAAAAGCATCAGCAGTACAGCCTGAAGTAAAAGAACAAAACTTTGTAGGTTTGACTGTAACAAGGCAAAGTTTCTGCGGTTCAGGACAGCTGGGAACTCGTTACGTGCATGCACAAATACGCTGTGCCTGCACCTCCCTGCACACAAGGCTTCTGTTGTTTGCAGGAGTACGCCCGAGTTAAAAACAAAACTGAAAAAGAGTTAAAATTTTAGTGTCCCTGATTTCCTAAGAAAACAGACTTCATGTTAGAAACTTAGAGCTTCATATAAGCATTAAAACATATTAGCTCCTTCTCAAGCCAGGATCTTGTTCTTACTCCCACTGTTACTATTTAGTTTCCTCTCTGCTAAATACCTCTGTTTTAGCAGTGGAGACAACAAAGCACCCAGATAAATAGCTACAGTTACTGTGTAGCTGGACTTGACAAGTATGGGACCTCTCACTAAGGGAAGAATTGGAAATAGTCACCGAATTTGTATCAGGCACAATTTTTTTTATTTAAACCTGATCTTAAAAAAGCATGTTTTCTCTGTATACCGATCAGCATTCATGTAAATTGTGTCAAGACCTAAGTTATGAACAGAGTTATATTTCAGTCTTTACAAAAGTATCAGAAAGCTGTTTCTGCCCTAACCACTTAGTTTAAAGAATATTGTGGCTTCCCCAAAAAAAGCAGTCATAGTTGAAGGAGAGGTATCACTGTGCTGCTTTCTTTCACCAGCATGTTCAGAGTAAACATGATCAAGCTTACTCTAAAAACACTTCCAGGTTCTTCATACGTGACAAAATGAAGCGGAGCTGCTATGTTATTTTCCTTCACAAGGATGCAGTTCAGATAAGCACAGGAATGCAGAGAGCAAGACCCTTCGAAGCCATATGGCTGTCTAATTGTAAAATTGAGAAGTGTGAAAAAGATTGCTAGGATAGTCACAGTACTATCATGTTTGTAAAAGTCACCTGACTCATGCCAGCTTACAAGAATTGCAAATGCAGATTTTGTGCCTAGGCACAGGCATGTAAGAGCCCTCAGTGCACTGATACATCTGTGCAGAAAGAAGAGTTGCATTTCTGATTTTTCTGAAAATCTGGCTCATGGTGGCCCTGATTCAGCTAAGCACTTAAGCATGTGCTTAAGAGCTTTGCTGAATCAGGGCCAAAATCATGTACTCTTGTCTCCTCCTCAGTGCAAGTTGTTCCCTGTGGTACATTCTTAAGTGCTTTGTCCTGTCTCGTTTTAAATGACTCAAGCACTGTCAGGGTGTTGTTTGATTTGATTGTTATCTTTGGCTGGCTGTGGTCTTCTTTTCTAGTTTGGGGGAGACTTCTGGGTCATTTGTGTGTGAAAAGAAGCAAAAACTTATGATAGGTGTCTTTTTTCTTTTATATGAGTAGACAAGAATGCAGTGAAATTGTATTTAAAATATTTAGATGATCAGCACTCCCCACCAAGGAACTATCTTTTGCATTTTGCATGACAGGGTCAAGCTTAAAATAATAGTTTACAGAGAATATTGAAACTATAGACTTTATTTTCAACTACTGGTCCTAGTGAAAAATATATTGAAGTATCTCCCTTTGGGAAGTTGAGCACTTATGAGTAACCAAAAAGCTGACAACTATTAGGAAAGCAATTTTTTGCAGCGGCAAAAGTGCTCGACATTTCAGTTACTCCTTCTTACTTTTAGAGAAAGTGAATTGGTAGTAATACTGACTGACAGTGTAACTGCGATGCTAGAGAAGTTAAATCCTGGATTTCAGAAGCTCAAATTTTTGTTATTAAGTGTGGTGGTTGTTGTTCTTGCTGTGCAGCTGGCACTGAATTGAGGTCCCTCTATGTTTGCCTGTCTACAAGCACAATACCAAGAACCAGTGCTAATCCTGAAGGTATGTGCTATTCCACACACTAATTCTGTAAAAGTATTAATGCATGCCAACAGGTGCTCTTTTCTTTTAGCTGTATTTTTATGTCGTGTTTGCTGTGATGAGACTAGACTTCAGCTGTATTTTTGGTGTGAAACACTTTGCCACAATCCTGAAGGACAACAAAGATAAGGAAGCCAAATGGTTTCAACTTGGCTAGCTTCCAGCTTCATGGCCAGTTTCTCCTGGTGGAGGATTTTTTCCAATTATTTCTTGATCTGAAAGAGTTTGTTACAAGCAACCCGAGCTTTGCTAAGTTTAGTAAGCTGTGCTACGATCACCAAACATTGTCAGTCCATACACAAACCAGTTGCTGCCTGTAATCACATTCTTCTTGGAGTAATACAGTGATGTGCTCTGAACTATCTGAATTTTGTAGTTATCAAAGTATCTTTTTTATGATTACTGAGCAACATATATTAACCAGAGTGCACCCCAGCTGATGTTTAGCAGATGTTACGGTGTTGCTGGAACCTCTTTGGTCCAGTAATGGAAGAATATGTTTTTGTTTTGTTGCTTTGGTGTTTAATTTTATTGAGGTTTTCTTTATACATACATAATCTGTGTGTACATATGTGGACATGCATATAAAATTGAATGCCTAGGGTAAGGAAGGAGAGAAAAATGGAGAATGGTTTCACTTTAAAGAAAAAATAATAATGAGCAGGCAACATTGCAGAGAAGGGACAGTGACAGCATTAGTACACTGTAGCTGTCTGTAGACTATGAGAATGAGTGGGAAGGGAATGAGAGTGCTCTGCTTCCCTGGTACCTTACTGAAATCTGGGGGAAAGACCTGTTTTAAGTCCATCCAGTATGGTACTCCTGCCACTAACTTCATGTTAGAAAGAAAAAATCCACATGGACACAGGGGACATCTGTTTCACATAGTTTCTGGTGCTAGGAGATGCCATGAACCTCACGTGTGTGTCACAATTACCTCACTGCTGCTGGATTTTGAGGTTGCTCAGCCTTTGACCATTTGTGGGGGTTTTTTTACCTTTGCCCACGCATGATGCATACAGGAAAGGAGCTGAACAGCTCTGCCTTCCCTGTGCAAGGGTGGTAGGACCAGCCACTCCTTAATGAAAGGAGTAAGGTTATAGTTTATTAGGTGATTTGCGGGCATGACCACAGCACATGAAGGAGTTATGTCAGTGAGTTGCAATTTGAAATAAGAGATTACAAAGGGTGAGCAGAGAGGGAAGAGGAGATCATTGGTTATATTTTTTTGCAGTTAGAAAGATGGGACTTGCAAAAGGACGATGTATGGAATGGCTTCATGGACAAGTTTGGAGCACGCATAAAATGGCAGAATAACAGCAAGTGTGGAAGTACTAAACAACTGGCTAATTAAGCTATATATTATTTGGGGTACTATATAAATAATCTTATATAACACAGTCACAGCAGTTTCCATTCTGTTTCCTTGTCCTCTGGGCCTAATTCCAACTGAGAAGTGCCTGGAGCATACCACAGGTCCTTTGGAGTAGGCTCTTATTTATTATTACCTTGTAACATTGCTCAAGTGTATTGCAGTAAATAATTTACTAGTGCTAGGACTTAGATGGATTACACTTAATAAGGCAGTAACTTCTGTTCTGAAAGTGCAGATGCTGTGGATGACCTCAATAGATAGGGTGAAGGAGGTCACAGGGTAATGTAATACTGTAACTTAGCAGAACACCAAGTATTGTTTTATGCCTTCACATGCATCACAATTGTACAAAAGAAAAGACTGGATGAACAATCCCAATTGTATACTGCGATGTTGGGGTATTATTTTAGTCAAGCAGCAGGAGCAGCTGGTAAGTACTAATGAAACAGATTTCAACTGAAAATTGTATCATTTCCATGGCATGGCATTAAGGAAGCTTCTTAGGGCCTTTGTGGTACAAAGGGTGAACGTTCAGCTGCACACTCAACTTCAGTGAGTGAGCTCAATAAAAGCTGGGTTTCACATTAAAATTAGACCAGCATTTTCTGGGGAAATACTATATACTTATCAATAAAGGATACACATATAGAAGCTAGAAGTAATCTCTCTAAGAGGAGAGGGAGGCATTTATGGGGGATGAATGAAGTTTCATGAATTGCTGATAGGTGGTATCCCAGGGACAAAGATCTAGGAAAGTGTGTGCTGCTTCTCATCCTCATCTTTTCTTTGGACAGAATACCAGTGTACAGTATTAGTTCTTGGTGTTATAAGTCAGCAACTTCTCCATTTATCCAGTAACGGTAACTAAAACCATCTGAAAACTGGGTAGCAGCTAGCTGACTAGTGCATGTCATGCTGATAAACACATGGGGCCAAATACCTCAGCTGTGATTGTCCGAATCTGTGGAATTATGTCTGGATTTGCTTCCACATACAAAACAGGATCTTTGAAGATGTCTGGGTTGCAGTAAAAATGCCTGCTTACCAAGGTGACCATTGGTCCTACTCCTTAAATAATTGCTTAATCTTGATATTTGCAATGGAAGGTGCAAACTGAGAGCTATCCAAGGAGCCTGCAAACTTGCTTTTCACTGAGCAAAGAACCTCGGATTAGGCAGACCGTTTTCAAACTGATGTCACTTTGTCCAATCCTTGTACTCTTAGTGATTTCCAAATAGCTTATCTATCAAAATTACAATAACTAGAGACATGTCTGTGGTTAAGTGGCTAGAGTAAACTTAAGATCAAAGAAATGTACCACCTCACATACCTGTTTACATTTAGGAAGATTTAAGTTGGAGTTCTCTGTTGATACTAAAAGCTGGGAAGGTCACTGTGTCACTTGTAAAAGTTTGACCCGTGCGCATTAAAGTAAAATATGATCGTTTTCACAAAAAAGTAACAAAAAGTCTCAAAGTCTAATTCTGCTAATCTTAGTAATAAATCAAAAGTTGCATTAGCTTATGAACATTTCTGGCAGTGGAAGAGGATATAAAAATGATCTATTGAATGCAGGCAGTTTTTATTCTCATGAAGTCAATCTCAGGCTTACGTGAAAATCTCATTTCCATAGCAGCTCAAGTCTTCTAAAACTGGTGGATTTTATTCCAAGCCAAACATTTTCAGAATTGCAACACAGAATGAGCTAAATTAAACTAATTCAGCAAAAGCATTTAGCAAAAGTAGTTGAAAGATGAAAACGTACTGTCAAGTTAAGTGATCAGAATGTTTAAAAAAGTGAAATACATAAAAAAAAGAAGTCAAAATTTAAGGTATTATGCTAAATGACTGTATGGGGAAGGTGGGGTACAGTTTGTAATCCAAGCAACATTCAGGTCCAGTAGAGATTCCCTCTTATTTTGGGGTATTAATCGTCACTAATTACTGGGGACTCTTGTTTTTCCAGGTGCAATTGCTGGGATTGTGGATCAGCCAATGCAGAATTTTCAGCGAGTATCTGAGGCCCAAGCTTCAGCTGGGCATAAAGCCAGAGGGGTCATCTCGGGTGTGGGGAAAGGAATCATGGGCGTCTTCACAAAGCCCATCGGAGGTGCAGCTGAGCTCGTCTCCCAGACGGGTTACGGTGAGTTTCTGTATTTCCAACATCCCATTTAAATTTTAAAATGCTCTTCAGATACAACCTGCTGTGTCTTTCTTACTTGGTTCAGTAGCTGTGACTTACAGAAAGGTTTAGAAATGCCATCGCTGAATAGTTACAAATGTTGTGCTGGTTTTCTTAAAAGCCATCAAGTTGTGCTTCTCTCTCGCGTTACCGATCCACATTGTACTGCCACAGAAACACAGAATGCAGAAAGCATGAAGTAATTCTTGGAATACAGTAGAATTAGTTACAGAAACATATGTGCTTACAAAAGAGTTTTTGACATAAAAGTATTAGAGCAACACTATATCCAATTAGAGCGTTATTTTGAGATTGCTTTGTTATGGCAAGGAAAGAGTTGTGCTATTTCTACACAAACAGAGAGTTATGTTCCTCAGATAAAGAAGTGAGTCATGTAGTGGGAGCATCCCCTTTAAACTGGAGAGTTGTGAGAAGACAGTCCCAGTTTTGGATACACAGGTAACCTTTTAACAACCAGAGGTGGGTTTTCCAGCTAGACTGAGCACTTAGTGGCAGTGGCAGTCCTTTCAGGCTGATGTGAATACTTCTGGACAACCACATACTGTAAAAAATAAATAAATAAATAAATAAAACAGAAATACACCAATTTTTTTTTTCTTCCAGTATCAATAAATCAAAACTGTTTGTCTGGCTATTTAAAAGAGGCGGGGGGAGAGTCAGGGAAGAAGAGCGGGGAGACCTGTTGGTACAAGGACAATGTGTCAATAATTTTGCTTCACTAATTAAACTGGACAAATCTTGAAGATGTAAGCCTTTAATCTCTAGCAGTATTTATGTTTGTGATGTGTTCATTAGAATACAAGTAGTTCTTTGAGGGCTTAAGTATAGGGTATTGCTTCCATGCTTCCCATTACATTCAGAACTCATTCCTTGAAGCAATCTATTTAAAGAAATAATGAAACAGTTATTACAATTCTTTCAAATTATCTTGTTTGTATGAGTGTAAATAATAACTCTTCTCCTGAACTGTGCATCCCATAGGTGTAAAACCCATATCGGTAAAATCAGACTTTTGTTTGTTGTCAGCGGCCTGTGTGTTGTTTCTGCTGCCCATGGCATTATTCTTTCTAGATTTAATTCCACTGCAGTCTTTATCAAGAAACTTGTAACAGTAGAGGGACAATTTTCATTGCAGATATGGTGTACAAGACATCATGTTTTCCATGAGCATGTGACAAAAAGAGTTAGCCAGGAAAAAACATGAAAACTGTATCAATAATAGCTGACAGTGCGTGAGAGGAAAACACAACAAGAGTTCAAGTAACTCTTACCCACAACTGGATTGGAAGTGGGACTGTGCCCCTTGGGGGGGACCGAGGGGTGGGGGACCACACAGAAATAAACACATGTTCTCTCTTTCTCC
Organism: Athene noctua; assembly: GCF_965140245.1. Classification (NCBI taxonomy): domain Eukaryota; kingdom Metazoa; phylum Chordata; class Aves; order Strigiformes; family Strigidae; genus Athene; species Athene noctua. The sequence continues at coordinate 24,306,284 of NC_134038.1, read as the reverse complement.
ATCTGTAAATAACATTTTCACTCACATAATGCTGAGAACCTCGGTAAGCCAACTGTTACAACTGGGATGCTGCTTTTAAGTATTACCATCAACATGTGTGCTAAAAATTAAAGGGTTTTTTTCAGCACTGATGTTTTGTTTAAATTATTATCCATTGTGTAAAAAGGAATCTAAGTTATTGACACCCTTATGCAAAAATGCTTTTTGCTTCAGTGGAATGCTTAATTAGACAAAAGAAAATTTGTTTATTTAAAGAGTAACTTTGCACTAAAACGCATAACACTAGTACTTGCTGTGTAACCTACTTCCTGTCTGTCTTGGAAAATTTTTTTAAACTACTTAATTTGTGAATCTTTTTGCAACCCACTTATTCTTTCTAGTGACCATACTCCATCTTTAAAAATTCACAAGCCACCTGAAAGCATACATACTGTATCATCTTCAGCTTTGGATAATCTATTTAGAAACCTGTTTAACTGTTTCTTGTAGTCTCCATTCTTTGCTGGCACTAAGAAGAATTCACAATAAACCAGATGCCCCGGAGATCTCATAAATGTATATGGATCTGTGTTTAACAGCTGGATTAAGTAACTGAACATTTAAATACAGTATCTAGGCAAACTTGCCTTCTAATTTGTACCAATCATGAGACGTATATGGAAGTATTTTAATATTAAGCACGAAAGTTAATAATGGTCTTGATTTTTTCTACAGAAATCCTAAGTGATGTGTCTGATCCTACTCTGAAATGATGGCTCTCAGGAGCATTATGTTTCTCTTGATTGCAAGTGTATGGCTGATTTTTAGAACACACAGTGGTTTGGGTTTTTTTTTTTTGTTTCTTGCTAATGCGAGATCACCGGGGTTAAGTGCACAAGTCTTGCATTATAATATTTAATGAATTATCTTGACTACAACTTCCAAAGATGTGACATCATTTTGGATCTGCACTATTTTATTAACTGCTCTAAACAGATGACATCACTACCGCATGTAACTGTTTTGTAGAAAACAACTACTAAAAACCTTGAATTCTCTTACCACAGGTATTTTGCATGGAGCTGGACTTTCTCAGCTTCCCAAGCAGCGCTCTCATCCGAATGATCAACATGTTGAGCAGGCTCCAAATAGCCATGTCAAATATGTCTGGTAAAATTATTTAGACACTTGCTCATTTTTACATCCACATTGTTTATTAATAGGTTCTGGCCTATGGTGAAGTTAACAGGCTGCTTCCCTAGGAAAGGCTGAGTTATGGCAGTTTGTTTAGGAACACTAAACACAAAGGTAGTGCATAGAAACCCAATCTGCAAATGACGAGCTGCTGATCTGCTTCCAGCTTTGGAACTACAGACCTGATTTTTATTTAATGGCATTCAGTGAGTTCTTAGTTATTTATCATTGCACTGAGCCCAAACATTTCTGCACATCTCCAGAAACAGCTGTTAGTGAAGATAGCTTTATTTTCTGCACTGAATTTGTAAGCCACTTCTCAGGGTAATTTTTCTATTAGGATGGTCATTAAGCTGACCTAGCATGGTTATTAGGCCAATTTTGCAGTGAATGATTTAGGAGTTTTGATAAGTAACAGTTTCACATTTATTCTCTAATCTTAAGTCTTACATCTTTCAGTAATGGAGATTTGGAATGTATTCCCTGGCTTATTTTATGTTTGTAGGTGATAGCTAGAGGCTTAAGTAAAAACATTAGTGTTCAAAAGAAGTCCCAGAGGATCCAATGCATAACACAGACTACTACTTTTTTTTCTTCTTTTTGTTTTTCCTCCTTGATAATGTAGGAAAATGCTGCAATCTCTAGGAAGGCCAGAGGTCCATATGGCCTTGGACGTCATGATTGTGAGTGGATCAGGCCAGCAGCATGAAGGCTGCTTGCTGCTCACCTCAGAGGTGCTCTTTGTGGTCAGCATCAGTGAAGACACACAGCAGCAGGCATTCCCCGTGACTGAAATCGATTGCCTGGAAGATGATCAGCAAAAAGACCTGCTGAAGGTGCAGCTAAAACAGCAGAGAGTGCCCTGTGATTTGGAGGTAAGGGCTTGAGTATGATTTTCATTCAGCGATAAAGTTACACTGATGATGATGCTTTTGGCAAACTCATCTTTGAGTCGGGAGGCCAGAGGTCTAAGTGCAAAACCAGGAAACCTGCTGTTTTCACACACCTCATAGTTGACTGTGTTGCCTTTTGGGTGAAAGCAACAAACCTTCTCCCTTCTGTGCTCTTATTGATCATGACGTTTCATATCTGTGTCAGCAATTTTCTGAGGGAAAAAGCAGAAGTCGTCTGGGTTCTTGGTAAGCACCACCTCTTTTCTGAAGAGATACTCATGACTACATGTGCATGAGGTGTTTATTGTTTGGCAAGCCAGCGTTGCTGCCTCTGCCTACAAAGTCACAGCAAGAACAGTTCCTTTTATTCTTCTTTGAATTCTGTTTTAACGGTTCAGTGGTGCTGATGCATGCTCCTTTCAGCATGTTTCTTATCTTGCCACTTCTAATGCAGTGGTCTTGCTTGGCTGCTAGCTGTATTTACTTCCTTATATCTTCCTTCTTCTGCAAACACTAACTTTAAAATGGGTCAGTTTTTTTGCTGAGATTGGATGCACCAAGTGTTTGCCCATAAGAGCATAAATCCTTCATCCTCATATTGAAAGATCTCTAAGCCATTTGAATATTGAGGTTTTGGATGAATTATCTTCTTTTAATGGTAGAAGAATGTTATATTTTTACACTTTCGGGAAACAATGTTTATTGTATTAAATTCTCAAGTGGAATCATATGAGAGACCATTTCAAAAACAAACATGCATGTCCCAGTTTTTTTTATAAAAGTGTGTCAGGTAGTTCATAGGCTGCTATACCAGAAATGTCTGTTTCAAATACAAGAAAAGAACATGCAAAACCCCATGACGTATGAGGTATGCCAAAAAGGGGAGGCTTCAGCACCTTCGTAAAATCTTAACTTTGCTGAAGTCACTGAAGAGTTTTTCCATTGATTCCAGCACAGCAAGGACTCCATCTGTGTCATGATGGCACTTGGATTTTTTGTGAAAGCTTTTTTTAGTGTTGAATTCTCTATTTACACTTATTGTCTTTCCACTAACCTCAGTCTCACAGAGTGCTGTTGACTGAAGTTGCCTTCTCTCACCACAAAGCTACATGAGGCATTATTTAAATTTTGATGCAAGTGGGCAAAGATCATTTTTTTTATCCCTGAATGCTCTGTGGTTGCTGGAGGCACACATCAGACTGAATCCAGACTATCCTGCTCACTCCAGAGCTACTGTCCTGGAGGGAAGAGGAAGACAGTTTGTGTTCCTTCAGGCATCTGAGGCACTCACCCCATCCTAACCCTGACTTTAGGACCAGCCCAGTCTGTAGTGTGATGGATCTTGTCTTGGTTTCTGGTTGTCCAAGGTGTGAGGAGCAGGCTGCTGCTCTGGGGGAGGGGCTGCTTGCCCAAAGGTTGCTGCAAGAGGTTGATGAGGCCAGAGGGGCTGAGTGTCTGGGAGAATGGAAGGCAAGGGACAGGGAGCATAAGTCCAGTCCCCACAACTGCTGCAGCTGGGAATACGTGGGACTTCTGGGCAAGCAGCTCCTGTACATGCAGAGCGCAACCCTACATGGCATGTGCAGAATCTCATGTTTCCACATACAGGTGCTAGTACACACAGTGAGTGTGACCTGCTTTGGATGTACTGGACCAAATACATGGTTTTTTCTGAAGTTCTGGATAGAAATATGGGAGTCCTCTTCCAGTGGTGTAGCAATGCCAAGAGCTGTGAGTTTTGAGTCACCCAGACTCAGTACACAGCTTCTTTTACTGGCGCAGGCTCTTGAGAATGCAGTGAAAATATATGGCATGATAAAAGCAGTGAAGAGTGCCTGTGCCCCAGCTGGAGCAAGTGAGTGATGGCAAGACAGCAAAAACTGAGTGATGCTGTACAAAACAGACCTGGCAAAATATTCCTTCAGAATGCGGACACTGATGCTGAAATTTGTATGAAAATTTAAAGAAATGTCCTCTAAGGAGGAGCAGTTGAAAGTAAGACAGACAAGAAAGATTAAGAAAATTTAAATTTTTTTATGCTAAGGCAGCTACACAATAAAAGATTCCAAAAGCTTCATAAAGTTTAATTAACTACCTTGATTTAAGTAATATTCTTTCATAATTAATGTTAATTCTTTTTGCCTTAGTAGACTGAGAAATTGCATCCTTTGTAATTTCCTTTATGCCACTGAGCATGTCAGTTCAGCAGCACTTGGGGTGTTGTGTGCAGCACTGGTGCTGGTGGGAGCTGGGGCCTCCCCTTCAGGGCCCCCAACAAGAACTTTGAAAACTCTTTAAAATGGGATGAGGAAAAGGAACCTCAGGAGCAGCAAGCTGTGACTTGTAGGTGAGCAGCCTCAGAGCTGTAGATCTACATCTGAATAGACATAACTCCTAAATATTAATGGTAGTCCATCTTGTTGCACTGAAGATGTTCTCAGCTGAAGTGTGGACACATCTGTATGTGATGACATTAGTAAAGATGGCCAGAATTTTTAGCTGGAAAATGCCCAGTCAGGTCAATCAAAATACTATAGTGAGTTTAGCAAAATAGAGGTATGGTTACCAAATGTAAATTATGTCTATTTTTTTTGATTAATTTGGTCAAAGTTCCTAGAAGTAATACAACAAATTGAAACATCTCATTTTGACATTATAAAAATCCACTTTTTTGTCTTATAGCTCACAAAAATAATTGCCAAAAGTTTTGCTTCAGTTCTGCCCAAAACGGTTTCTCCCCTTCCCTCTCCTCAGCGTCTTGGAACTATTAAGAAACAAAACATGAGTTACTCTGCAGCTGTAATCACCAGAGATGTTATAGAGCATATTTTTGACTCCTTCAGCAATAGGTTTGCCTGATGGCTTGTTCACCTCCACAATATATAACTTAATCCATCTGGCTAGGAGAAGCCTGAATGGATTCTTGAAAACTGACACTGACGACATTGTTACTGAAAGGGAAGCATTAATTTGGCTTATCTTCCAAAGTAATTGAGACACTGCTTGCTTCCAGACAGACATCAAACTCAAAAGTCCTGTTCTTCCAGCTGCTCTTGGTATACAGCTTATAATGTCAGGAAGACAGGAAAAAATTGAAGGGCCCTGGAATTTCAGATACTCCAGAATTTCTTTGTAATGATCAGCAACAAGATTTTCGTGGTAGTTCCACATGTTATCATCTCTGGAGCTGAAAACCAGTCTCTGGATTTTTCCAAGCAGTGAAAAAAAACCCTAAAGGACCGGATCTCCTTAGTCCGTGTGCACAGGGCAGCCCATCAGTGCTACATAAACATTTGGACTGCACAACAAAGGTGCTGTAGCCTCTGTAGAGTTAGAATTGATGAAGGCTTATTCTTTATAAGCCGTAATGGGAGGAATTTTAGAAAAATTCTGGCGTTTTTAACCTTCTAGCATGAAAGGATGTGCTATCTTTAAAATTCCTCTAGCAGGTGCATTAAGCAACCCTTGACTAAGTTTTGATTCATTGAATGTTCTGTCTATTAACATTACAGTTGTTCAAAGTAGTGGGCTAAGGCACTTGGTGACTATGGTGGGTCCCATTTAGGGAAAAATGTAGAGTAACAGCAATGCCAAGTTTCTGTTGTTGTCTTGACAATATAAGCTAAACTGAAACTGGCTGAAGAAGCAGACGGTTATAGATGAAGTCATCTGGAAGCAAGTAGCATCCCAGTTACTCTGGAAGACCATCCAAGTGCAGTTAGTATTTCCTCCTGAATAATTATGCCATATCTGTGGGCTATAGCCTGGGGCTTAATGAAGAATAGGTTCACAAGAGTAGGTGAGTGGGATGCCAGCACCCTTTCCATCTCCTTTGATAACTTGGGTCTTTCGGTCACTGTGGAGGCAGAACTATAACCCAGCTTCCCCTGGGTTTACCTCCCTAGAAGTAAAAATCAGGAAAAAGTGTGGAGCCATCTACATGCAAGATCTACCCCATAATTTAAAATCTAGTGTACATAGGTGGTACTTTAATGTATTTCTCTCCTTTCAACTGATAATTTAAAAAATTGTCCTGAGATAATTTTTCTGTGCCACCAGACTGAAGACATGGTTCAGACACCATTCTCCACTGTTAGCCCAGAGTCTGCTGCAGCAGTCAGCCTTCTGATTTTTCCCTCCCTTTTAAGGTCATTCATGGAAAGCACAGTCTCCCCTGCCCATTTCATAGTTTCCACTGTTTCTAGGCATAGGCTCCAACCTTGAGCTTCTGAGCTTGTTCATGAGCCTGCTTCCTTTAGCATTTTTGTGGTGATGATTGAAAACAGGAGTGTTTCTACTTGCTGAGCAGCAAATTCATCTCCAAAGGCATAGTAAAAAAAACCCAGAGGGGACTGTTTTGATTTGGATGTGACATCTGTCACTATCTATCAATCATATTAATTCTTTCTTCAAATAAGCAATGGTTTGTTTAAAATGAGCCTTGCAGTACAGAGATGTGACAAGACATTGGTTGTGGATGTTAAATTGAATCCAATGGCACTGTTTGAAAATATCATCACATCTAGTGAGGCATGAGTCAAACTCCCTGAAAGACAGTCAGAAGATAGTTCCTTAGCTATCCTTAGCGTGACATCCATTTTAAACCCTCCAAAAATGAAACTGGTCAGCAGTTCTCCAAGTGTAAATAAAGGAGCATCAAAGTCTAGCCCTAGGATAGTTTCTGCCTTTTTGTTCATTGTCATATTTTGGAAATAATTTCTGTTCTGAATGACTTTGCTGGTAATGCTGCTGTAGCGTCCATGATGGTATTCCTGAGAGACATTTTTTGAAACCATACAACTAGCTTGATGCCTGCTTGCGTGCTTTCCCTTCTCAAGCTCATCAATAGTCATCTTCAATTTCTTCTTCAAGAAAAAGGGCACAGTAAATAGATCTTCCAAAGCCAGGTTTTCCCATGGCTTTTCTTCTAATACTTTATCTGGTTGGAGCCATATGGTAGACGCCACCTTTCCGTTGACAGGATTTGTTTTGCTGCATTTTTTTCCACTAAAGGTAGGTTACTTGCATCCGTCTTGCTAGAGCCTTGAACCTCTATATATTCCAGCCTGCAAAAGGAGTTTCTTCCAACTCATGATGGTGGAAAGGGCAGTTTGCATAGACACCTTAATTTCTTTTCCAGAAACAACATGTCCAAACCATCTTCATTAAAACCCTTTTGTTTTTAAAAATGTAATTGTGTGGGTCCTCTGACCCAGAATGGCTTTTTTGGTTACCAGAAGCAGATGGATATATCCAGTCATAGAACATTCACCTGGAAGGTAGCTTTTAGTCTTTATTTTAAATCAAGTAAGTTAAAGACTTAACTGCCCAGATATCGCTATGGCCTGTCTTTAATTGTACTTTGTGAGACAATGCTTTTGCTAATTAGAATTGCTGTCCAATAAGCACTTCCAAGAGCTACTGGCATTTTTCTAAAAGGGGTTCAGATGCTTTTCCTGTCTACAAAGAGTTGATCTGATGTAAAGATCTACTCTTGACCAAGGTGTCCATCCCTGAAATTCTCAAAAGATACTGCTTAAATTCTCTATGGCAGGGTTAGAGCTTCTCAGAAGCATCCAAAACAGCAAAGGAGAGAAGTAATCCACCAAGCATTAAACTACAGGAGAACTGTTGATTAAACCATCCATTAAACTATTGTAAGAAAGATGCCAGGGAGGAAGATTTTTAACTACAGAAAGTAATGTGGAAGTTATTGGCGTTACTACTAAGTTCAGTTACTGTCAATAATTCCGTAACTATTTTATCTTATCTGATTTCAGGCAGATGGAGCTAGAGAGAGACTATCGGAACAACAATACAACCGCCTTGTGGAGTACATCACAAAGACATCTTACCACCTCGCTCCCAGCACCTCGACAGTGCCAGCACTGCAAACTGTGGCTACTGAACACCTTCCAACTATAATGAAAACATATCAATATGTAGTTGATCCAAATTTTGCCCAAGTATTCATTAGCAAATTCACAATGGTGAAAAATAAAGCCTTGAGGAAAGGATTTAATTAATATTTATTTGTGGTGAGTACAGTAATACCTTACTGTTTTGAAAGTAATGCTTTCTCCACAGTAACCTACATCAGGTAGAGATACATGTAATTTTTGAGGAGGTAGGAGATGATAACAAAGTTAAGCCCAATAGATTTTCTAATCTTGACAACATTCCTGCTCCCTAGCCAAAGTACTAGTGCTGGAAGGAAAGTGTTTTAGCAAATGAATAAAGTGAAAAGTAACAGCCTTGGACTATAGCTCAATCAAAATCCTTTTTTTTTTTTTTTTGCTCTAACCAAAAATCAGAGAATAAGGAAAAATTGCATGCATACAGACATTTTCGCCACACACACAAAATGTGTATCAATACCTACTATATCATATTTTAGGGTCTGCCAGTTCCTGTTATAAACCAGGTTTATAACTCAGCTGTAAAAACTTGCTCAAGGCTGAGCCTTTCCCCCCACACACGCACTCCCCCCAACATGTACGTCCTGAGGCAAAACATTTTCCCCCACTAAATCTGAAAAACCCAGTGTGGCTGTTTTAAGTTACTAGTGACAGCTGGGTTTTAGCACCACTTTAACCTTAAAATAGCTTCCTTTATTTGACTGAAGTTTTGCAGGACATTAGTCCTTAATGTAAACTAGTGCCTTTGTGTGGTTTGGAGAACAAAACATGAACTAAAACATGAATTTATTTTTAAAACTGTCTGTATACAGAAACTTTATTTTATCCACCATCAAATTTTCAGGACTTTCAATGTATATATGACATTGTGCATTGTCTGGTCATTTGCTGGAAGCCAGTAACATGCAGTTCAAAAATTTAAGAAATAGAGCTTAGTCTCCTTAAAGTCTACCAAAAATGTGTAAGCTCAGTGCAACATTGATGTGCAGGTGCTAAGTATAGCCTTGTTGGGTTTCGCTTACTTCTGATCTGTCACCACTACGTAGTATGTGCTCACTTAAGACCTAATTCATTTTATCCAGATCATCTTTGAACAGATAAAACCAAGGATATTTAGAAACATGATGTTTCAAATAAGTTTGTGCTAAGCAAAGTGAGATTATTTTTTTCCAAGTTGATCGAACAGTATGGACCTACAGGTGCCAAGTGCATTAATAGTTAATGATGCCATCATGATACACTTACAAATATGATGTTAAACACATCAAGACAAATGAGCTTTCCAAATGTCTTATTTTTCAGATGTTTTACAGTTTGTAGTAGACAAGAAATTACTGTCCCTGGGCACAGTTAGATTACTTTCTAAACCAAATCTGGCTATGTCAGTTTTATTTCAAAGAACAAAAACTTACTTGGTTTTCAACTATGTGTGTTACTTTTCTCCCCTTTCCTGTGTACTTACGGACATGAATTTTGTCTGGGGCTTCCTGAACATGGCTGGAATTGGAAACAAAAACTGGAATAAAATCTGATCGTTTGGAGCAGATACATATGCTTTATAATTAATAACTTCTATGCATACTTGATATGACCAAATGCACAGTAATTAAGAATGTAGTAACTCCAATGTTTTTCTCGTGAGTTCCGTTTTGTTAAAGAGTATTTCTGAAAGCTGTGTCTCCTGTGTACTGAAAATACAGAAGCCTGGGATCTGTATTGTCCTTTTCTGACTGTGAAATAAACCCATCCATTACCAACATTTCATACAGTGATTTAAAACTTAGTTATTGTTTAAATAACACTATTTTAAAATGTTTATATATATACACACACATGCTTCATTCCTGAATATTTTATGGAAATAGTTTAATACTTCTAATTTTGCATATTGGTGGATAAATTGTAATATAATGAGATTGTTTAAAGATAATAAAGCTATTCCTATAATACTTGGATTTGTGAGCTATCTGGTCAGTCAGTTACAAGGGATTGAACAGGTCCCTGTGTGGAACAATGACAAGACAGACATACAGGCTTCATGGAGACCCCGTTAGACTCCAGTTGGTCACTGGACTTCATCGTGTACCAGAAAATGCAATAGACCGTGACAATAGTTTGGCAGTAAACACTGATGATTAGCTTGCCAAAAAAGCACATGCTGAAAAGTTTCCTGCTTTTGTGACTAGCTGAATCAAAACAGCACTGTAGTCACCATTTGAATTAGACTAATCCATTTGATATTTATGTAGTACACAAACCAGCCAAGAGGATGCAAACACACCTGTAAAAAATGAGGGAAGGCAGCAGTTTAATTTCTAAAAGTTTGTAGGTTGCAGCCATTGTTTAAGATACATTTGTGTTTTTCCTGAATTATATTCTCCTGGAATAAACACTTTCTTAAATTACAGTCGTCTTCAGTGAATTAAGCTAGCATCTTTACTGCATTAGGCAGGTTCTTTCTCCCCCTTCTGACCACATATATGGAAACATGTGTGGAGACAGCATATAAATCAGCCTCTCCTACATATGAGCTGTGTGAACTATGAAAACAAAGTTGTCCGAAGAGCAGCTGCCTGTACTTAGCTGCTAAAGCACTCCAATGTGTACTCTTAAAACATGCCTACTCTCATAATGCTCTTTAGACCTGGAGAGCTCACAACTTCAAATCTATCTTTTTAGTTTGCTTCCAGAACAATCAATCATTCCTCAAACACTCGAGAATAAAGCCAGCCAAAAACTTGAAGGCATGGTCAGGCTTCTACATGGCAAGACCTCTTCCAAAGTAGTTTAGGTCAAACAATTCCTTTTTTACATATTATTTAATACATAAATATAGCAAAAACCTTTACAGTTGGGATGGTCTCAGAGCAGACAAGCGTGGTTTTTGGCTCTGCCTCTCCTAGAAACAGCATGCCAGACCCCATAACAGGCAGCTGATGAGGGCCTAACTCAGGTCTGTCTTGTACTATGCTAAGTCCAAGTCCCAACTGTTTGTAAGACAGGATTAGCTGAACTCTTGCTGGCAAAAAGAAAAACAAACAAACAAAGGAAAATTGATGGGTTGGCACTGATTTCAGAAAAGGTTAGCCCTTCTGCCTACTCCTGTGTTAGGCACCCAGCCTTGCCCTCTCTTCCCGCTCCAATAAAAGCGAGCTACAGCTTGGTTGCCTGCTGAAAGGCAGTGCTTGCTGTGCATCCACTGCAAAACCATAGTGTCATTATATGGAGAACAATTATAACCTGCAGACTCTAAAAGCCCAGACATAGAAGTCAGCGCTCCTTTCACAGTTGTGGTTGAATACATTTAGCCAGAGATACTGCTGAGCTCTGCTGCATGGTCAAAAAAAATCTCTCTTCAGTCACAAGACACATTTCTTTAAATCAGGGCATGCTGGTAACTGAAGCAACACACTACAACACTAACTGCTGTTGGATACAACAGTTTAAAAGAAACTTAGAATTTAAAAGTAAGTTAACTCATAGCAACTGGGAAGAATATTGGGGCTAGAGCTGCAAGGTCAGGCAGGTCTATTAGCATGCACACCTGGCAGTAGCAAGTTTCTTTGCCTCTGAAGCTGTCAGTATGACTAAAGACCCCTGGCTATTTAAACCTGCAGATATGCCTGAGAGAATGTTAGTCAGTGCTTAATGGCACACAATGTTTATGCTGTACATTGGGAAGATAAATGGGTAGCATTTGCTATTGTTAAGCTTTGGTTTACATTTATAGGAGCAGGGGTATTTTGATTACTAGATGGTTTCCCCTGCACCACTAATGTCAAATTCTTTCTCTGTTTAAAGGAAGCACTGCCTGCTTGGAAAGTTTAAAGAAAACCCCATGTTGCTCTGTAAGTGTTCTGGATCAAATGCATAGGCACATTCATTGGTCCAAATGTTGCTCACAGACACCTATTAAGTGTTAAGTAGTTAATGACCAATTTAAGATAATCAGTTACTCTAGACAGGATTTGAAGACTTTCAACTACAACACAGATGGCTTGTCATGCTTCTTCACACAGCCATCCCTCCTGTCACCATCAGCTAGTACCCACATTCAGCAACCAAGAGATACAGTCCTAGTACCACCCCTTCAGCCTCAGCACCAGGCACTGCCCAAAGCATGCTCCACATGATGGGTAGCGTGGCAGATGACAAATAGAGCATCAGGTCTTTGACTACACAGAATCTAGCAGAGAGCAACACTATGCTTAGCTGACTATTTCCAGATATTAAAAAGATACATGTCTAGAAGCAGCATGCAAAGATTTTCATTACTGCAGTATTCCTTGTCTGCTTTTACCCTCTTTCCCCTTGTACATCAAATACATGTGAACATACCCGCAGTTTAGAGCCATTTTCCAATTAGTCCTGATGTAACAGTTCACTGCTGTAAGGAAAGCAATACAATGATGGCAGAAGAAAGAGACTGGAAGGTTGGCTAGTGTATTTCCAGAATTTATCTCCAAATTCTTTCACCTCAAGGTTAGTTCACCTTCTGAAGCCAGAGGTAACAGAGACACTTCCAGAAATCCAGCCTCTCCCTTCCTGTAACAACTATCCTCCTGCATATTCCCACCAGCAGCTGGGACAACCTAGCTGTAACTGCTTGGGGATATACTTTGTTATCAAATGTGGAATTTGGCCAAAATAGAGATGCAAATAATTCGGGGGGGAACTAGACTTAGCCATCTTGAGCAATTTATGAAGACTTTCCACCACTCCTCCCAGCATCTGAGCATTTAAGCATTTCAACATTAATGACGACAACTAAGCGCCACAGACATATGTATTTTATTTATTGAGTTACATTAGAGCGTGCCATGCACTGAAGTGCACTACACTTTACAATTCAGTGAACAAATAAGGTTCGGTCATCAAGTCTCCTTAGACTGAAGGGGATCTGCAAGATAAAAAAAAATACTGTTATGCTGGACAAACTTCATGCTCTAAGTAAACATATTAGTATGTATGAATGCAAAGCAATAGAGAGAAATGTTTATGTGGTGGTTTAGTCTAGAGGAATTCCCCCTGTTATTTCCTGATGGTTTAAGATTCACACACCCTTCATGTGGCAAACAGAAGTGAAACATGGAACAAATCAAGAGCTGGAACAATTCTGCACAGCACGTCAGATTCACTATACACGCTGCACTGATAACTGAATCAATCTTGCTAAGGGCCTGAAAGAGAAAGGAATGCAGCCTTCAGATAGGAGCCAGAGAGGAAACAAGTGGTGTAGGCAACCTACCAAGGAAGGAAGAAAACCAAATTTAAATTGCTTCTCCCCATCGTACTGAACAGAATCTGAGACCAGCTGTGCTCCATGACAAGAGTCATGCAAGCGGTTAGCACCAATCTCCTAGCTTGCCCCTTTATTCTATTCCTGAGCACACTGTAGAGGTAGGATACTCCTCAAATTCATACTTGCACTTAAGTTTCCATTATCAGTATCACCATACCAAGTCCATGCCACGTAGATAAAACTGTCAGCTCACGCTTGAGTACCAAGCTGCCTTCGTGCCCAGCAGGAACAAACACAGGGCAAAAGTGCCAGGCTAACACCTTAACTCAAATTCTCCTCCCTGCCTATCCTACCCTTTCCTCATTTTTGGGGCTAAGTACTGATTCCAGAGTGAGTATTCAATGAGGTTAAACCACTGTATTTACTGCCACATACAGAACACATTCCAATAAAATGGGAGATGTAAAACATGCACGACCACTGTACCCTTTAGGTAACTATACCAAAACCAACATCAAGCTCAACCCCCATCGCACTTCCATAGCTGAGAATGATGCTACTGAAGAAAATGTCTTCCATCTGTTCTGTGTATTTGTCCTTTCCTCAGTCTTTCCAGATCATTTGAAACACCAGCACTGTTTTCCCCTTCCACTTACATATTCATGTGCAGGCACAAATAAACTCCAAACCCTCCTTGTACTATGAAAGAGGGAAAAATATCAGTTCTTATATAATTAGACTAAGGAATAAGAAGCATCAGCAATTCAAACAAAATCACATATAAAGATTGTCTTTCGTATTTGCTTTTGAGCTGGTGTAATTAAGGAAGGGGAGAAACATTTAGGAAACATTTAATTTTAACAGGTGCATACAATGTGCAACTTTTTTTTTAAGCTGCAAATGGGAACATAAGCTAACTGAGAGTGAAGCTCTATTTGCACTGAAAAAAATCCTGCTCATGATTCCAATTAAATATTCAACATGCGTCCTTGTTGACAGTGTTTGTTTCAAATGATTTTACCACCAGATGGCCTTTCAGAATACTCTGATGAAGGCCACCTGACTAAAGAATGCAATTCCAGCCTCTAAGAAAGTTTAAAAGTGCCTATATACTAACAATAGGACCAAACCAGAGACAAAATTACCAAAATTAAAACCATGTAAATTTATCATTTCATTATTTATCTTTGTTGCAGTAATAGCTACAGAACAGAAGTTTTCCCCTCTCACCAAAAAACAAAACAAAACACCAAAGGAACTTCCATGTTTTTTTTCCTTTTTGAATTTGTTAGAAGAGCTGGAGCTCTGCTTTTTTTAATGTAACTGTGTTATGCAGAAACCAGATAGTTGTAGGTCGTCCCACAACAGAATTTAGTATTAATAGTGTTAAGTACAAATCTTTTATTCAATCTTGCAGCTTTAAACAAACAGGCTGAGAAAATCCAGCTGGCCAGAATAATTAGAGCCACAGATTATCACATAATGATCACAATATGAAAACATTCCAAAAGAATGAAAAAGCTATCATTCTAGATTAGTTTGAAGTCATTTTAAGAGAAGCAGAGAACTCAATGTAAGAAATCTGTATCAAGAAAGGGAGGGAATTCTTTATTGAGTTGTCACATCATGAGCTTGTGCACTTTAGTGACTGTGCTTACTAATAACTACAAGGTTGAAATCAAGACTTTTTTTCCTGGTGTTATGACAAGTAAGGGAGAGCAAAGTTTGGTAGTCTTCAAACAAAAGGCAGCGTTAAGTGCTAGGAAAACAGTATCGTGAACAAAGTTCTATTCAAGCTTAATTCAGTATGGCAAAAATCCAAATATTGGTACACTGAGCTGTATGTCATTGCAATTTTTATATATATATATATATGTATGTATTTAAATATATTTTCCCTCACGACTAGTTATTTAGCTGTCCCCCTTTCTTACATTAAGATGCATGCTATGAGAGAGAAACAGCCTCTCCCTTTTCTTGTTCACTGTAGCACCACAAGTAGGTAAGCAGTAGATGTAGAAACCCAAAGCTAAGCAGTTCAAGATGTGACAGCATCAACATAACAATATCAGGCAAGTCTTACAGATTAATACAAGATCTCTGTCTCCTCTTCACGGCTGCATGAGGAGGGAAAGGCCTGGCACTCTGTGCAAGTCTCTATATCACACGAGTTAAACAAATTACCCAAAAGATATTCAACAAGCTTTCTATTATGCCCTTATGTCCTGCTCCCCAGTTCTCTATTTAATCATGTTTTTATTACCCAGAGGTCTCTCAAGTGCAATTTGTAACCTTTTTCTTTGGGAGCACCTTTTTATTTGATGAAAAAAGGAAGAACCTCCAAACAGAAGCACAATGTTTCACTGAAACAATCTAACTTACTCCCATTCAAATGGTGAGTAGCTTCTTACCTGTAAATGCAGGTTACCATTATTTGGGTGGTGCAGACTCAAACACCCCAGCTGCTCTCATGGCTTCAAAGTCCTTCATGGGATCATAGTTTTTATAGAACTCTGCATAAGCTCGTTTTCTGGGTTCAGCAATACCAAACTGGAAAGTAACACAAAGCAAATTAAAGTTTGCAAAGCTTTACGAACAGAAATTTTTTTTCTACTTAGTGCCCTGATTTGTATCAGTGGATATCAGCCTAAAAAGCTGTTAGCTCAAATTAGTAAAACATTGCTTTGTTCCTGTTGAAATCCACAGTTCAGGCTACCTGACCCCTGGTCAGGAAAAAAAATGTCTGAAGTGAAACCTGGAAGTCTGTTACAAGACAGAACATTACACTTTTAAGATCCAGAAACACTCCACCTATGTTGGACACTCAAAGGTTCAAGGCTCTCCTGCTAATAGTTTTATATGTAAAACATGCCGTTATGGCAAGTTTTGTGCCTGGGGGCACCTGAAAAAGTGTTACTCCAGACAAAATGGCACCCTAAAACAATGTATTACATTTGAGCTACACTGTAGGTCAACTACAGAAGTCTGGTAACATTTAACAAGACTGCCAAGTCACAGCTCACTGATATAAAAAGACACAATCCTGACTCCCTGTATACTCACTCATTCACCTGAAGCACGGGGATATGCTCAAAAAGACCCCAAAAATGGAGGAAGTGCAAGGTGGGTTTGTCCAAGAGTATCTAACAGGTAATGAAGTAAATCACTACTGAGATCCATGTTACTTGTTCTAAATACGGCCTGCTGCCTTACTAGTGTATTACTGTGGGAGTGCCAAATAAAGTATAAAACTACAGACTATTAAAAAATAAGTCTGACCACAAAGAAGCTTGCCTATGTCTTAACAGATGTGTTAAGTAGATGCTGAGCTTCAACTGTGTAAGCGTATTGCTTCTGATAGACATTTGTTGATCAAGAAGTTTGACAACTGTGATACTTTGTGACTAAAAACCTGAAAATAATTTCTAGTCACTTTTTTAATTTTAAATGCTGCAAGAAGTATATAAATGAGTTCAGTGGAAAAAACAAGGTCCAGTTCTTCCACAGTAATTCAAACTGTTATTTGCTTTGTGTACCAGATCCAAGAATTTAGTAAAGGCACTCAAAACCAACTACCACTCTTATCTTTGCTAGAAGTCTCTTAACCACCACAAAAAACAAACTCCAGTCTGTGTGGTTTTTGGAAATGTAATGCTATATTTCCACATGATACTTTAAAAGAAAGGAAAAAAGGAGCATACTAGCCTTCCCCACAGTGATACCTTCAGTGTGAAGAATGTTTTTTCCAAATTGCTTATAAGCAAGTTTTCTGAAGTCAGTCTAGAGATAAAGTAAGACTTTGACAACTCTCTTGAGTCTCGGATACCATGACAGAGAGAGACACAGACTATCTAGAGTTAATGTGCATCAGTCATGTGAATGATCAAGAGTAGTCCAGGACTAGAAAATTCAAGGTTAAGTTGTCACGAATTCTGTGATCTTGATCACAGAGCTTAAAGCATCAGGTTATTCATATAATTTCTTCAAATGAAGATTAGGAAGATTTATTTATGTCCTGGAAACACGCTTACAAAAATACATTACTAAAGCTTTCTGATGCACAACTCAACCAAATCTCAACAAAAAAAAATATTATGAATTCTTAAAACATGAGTCCAGTTTATAACTGAATGACTACAGAGCTCACCTTGTATAAAACTGCACATCCCACAGATAGAAAAAACGCCCCAAATAAGTGAAACTTCATCCGCCTGGCCAAAAGACGCCGCATTTGTGGCTTAGGCAATAGTGCAGACGACATGGTGATTGTTATTTCTAAAAAAAGAGAGAACTGTGGAACAAGAAACTCTACTTAAATAATTTTCTGTTTACTCTAGAAAGATCGTGCTTTTTGTACTGTATAATAAACATCTTCACAACATAAGCAACAGCACTCCTGTCTATTTGACTTTTCAGTGAGAATATTTAAGGAACAACATTCAAGGACAAGCTATTTAAGAATCTAAATAAGTTTTTATAATCCTTACATCCGGTACTCATGGAATCAAGACTGGCCTTCGCTGCTCATACTACATCCTTCCTTCCCTGCAGGATCGGCCATTTCAGGCCTGCTGTCCTGGTGTTTACATAGAAGACATTCAGAACACTGATCACATTTTATTCATTTATAAGGAAAAGCACGACTTGAACTAGTTTGGGGGGGGTTGGGGGGGTGGGGGGTGGGTGTTAAAAGTAACTGCAAACCTTACTGCATTAAAAGGATTTTTTTTTCTATTCGCTAAGATTTTACCAAAAACCTACAAGGCCTGAAGCAGGCAGCTCTCTTTAAGCACAAGTTAAAAGTGCTGCTGTGGGAGCCGCTCCGAGGCGGTGTTGCCCGCAGGGTGCTGCCCTCTGTGCAGACTCCGTCGCTCACAGAGCCTCGGAGCGGGAGCGAAGGCCAGGCGGTGGCCCAGCGGTCCCCAAAGGCCGTGGGGCTGCCCACAGCCACACACGCCCTCTCTCCGCTCACACTTAAGTAGAGCCAGCACAGGCAGGCCCCGCCGCCGCTACCGGAGGAAGGGGCCGCAGCACCGTGGCCAGGCCGACACAAGCTCCGCGCCGGTCCCCCCTCACAGAAGGCGCCCCGGCCCCTCGCTGCCCCGCAGCCGGGCACCCGCCGCCGCCGCAGGGCCCGTCCCCGCCACCCTCAGGGACGCGCAGAGGTCACGAGCTGCCGCGAGGAGCCGCGGGCCCGCGGCGGAGCGGAGCGGAGCGGAGCGGGGCGGAGAGCGGCGGCCGCTGGGATGAGGTGGGGGGCGGCGCGGAGACGGGGCGGCGGGAGGCGGGGGCGCGAGCGCGGCCTCACCTCAGCGCGAGCCCACCAACGTCCTTCCGCCCCGCCGGCCGCGCACCCTCTGCGGCCCCGCTACCCCGCATGCGCGGCAGGCGGCGGCCTGGCTACGGCGAGCGCCGCGGCTCAAACCCGGCCAGGCGCGCGCTCCCGGGGCGGGGGCGGGGAGCGCCCGGGGCTCCGCAGTGCGGGAGCGGGCAAGGGCCGTCGGCCTCACCGCGTCGGGCTTCGCCGGCGCTGCCGTGCCGGGGGCTCGGTGGGGGAGGGCCCTTCCCCCCAGCCCGCCTCCTGGGCGCCGAGCACCCGCGGCGGGCGCAGCGAGCACGGCGGCAGCTAGCCGGCCCGCCTGCCCGCCGCCGGGGTTCGCCCCGCTGTGCGCTCAGGCTGCACCCCAGTGCGGTGCAGAGCAGAGGCGGGCGCACGGAGCGCCCTCCCCGGTGCCCGCCGGGCGGAGACGGGCCAGGCCGAGCGCCGCCGCAGCCCTCGCAGGGCCCTGGGCTCACTGCCCCACGACTTCCCCAGCAAACGGGCACTTTTCCAGATCTCCAGAGCAGCCATCAAACCCAAACAGCCGTAATACCAGAATACATGAAATAATAATCCGTACAGAGTTTGCCAAGAATGACTGGCCAAGGCTGGAAACGAATTAAGCAATTTGTAATGCTTTCTAGATAGCCCTAAGCCAGTTTTCGTACCTTTCTTGCAAATGAGGCACATACGTGATTTGCCCATAGTTTCTACCTAATCGCTACCTGCATGTGGTATTGTCATCGTTTTTATTCCTGTGGAGTCTCTGTGAGATTTACACTAAATGTTATATTTTCCTGTCTTGAAGAAACTGAAGCCTGTTGTGTGCATCAAGGTATTCCGTCAAGCCTTTGCACTCCCTTGCCAAAGCCAGCAAATCAAAACATCAAATTATGAACGAGATGGACCCTTACACTTAAGAAAAGTTGCTTTTTCTTTGATGGTATTAAAGAAGACGAAAGTGTCAGCAGAATATTGCAGAGAGGAATCACACAGCTGCAGCTATAAGCTGGGAGAATGGTTTTTCCAACAGTGGTCTGAATAGATGCAATTTGGGCACGTTCTTAAAACTGAAGAGAAGTTTGTTACAATAGTTGAGATCGAAATGAAGAGTGTCTGTCCAAGAGTTTTTTCCCATATGGATTAACAGAAAAAGCCAAATGCTAATGATGTCGTGCAGAAAAAATGACAAGATATATCTATAACCTGATTGTGGGGGTCTAAGGAAATACCCAGGTCCACAAGGGTACTCCTGTTCCTGAGGCAAGCTTATGCAGTTATTTGGTGAGACCAGGAAAGAAACAGCATGGAGAGCTGTCTAGGGGATCTTAAAAGCCCTCACATTACACAATGTTAGAAAAAGATACAAAATTAATTGCAATAAAAGCATAGCAGGTTTCATGGCTACTATCATTTTAAATTATATATGAGGAATTTTCCTATAAACGCCAGTCTTGGTGAGACAGAATATTTTGGTGGATGGACCTAGGTCTACAAATAAAAACTTGATTGCTGTTTTCAATAGCTTACTTCATGGCTGGCCAGGTCATTAAATTCTTTTCTATGTGACCAGTTTCCCCATGTGCCTGAGATACTGCTGGCTAGGCATCTTTGTGTTATAGTTAAGATGGTAAATGAAGTGCTAATTGTTATTATTCTTTGACATCATTACTGTGGAATATACAGCCAACTCCTTATTGTTCTGTATAAAGGGCAAATAAAGGATTAAAAAAAAAGGATAGAGGATACATTGGAGGAAGAGCCATGGAAGAAGGGCAGAGATAATCAGCTCCATTAAGTCCGTGCACAGAGTTGCTTTCTATCACTCCAGTTTCTGAATGGATTATAAGGCTGAATGTGGTTTTGGACCCTGTGTATCCAATGCATCAAAGTAAATAAACCTTCTGAAAATGCTGAGGCATACAATACAGAGACAGCAGCAGTTCTTTCCTTCCCAGTCCACCTAGTTCCTGGGGTTTCTGGCACCTGCTCCAGTTGTCTTTTGGACATGAATATTAGGACTCTTTGCTCAAAAGGTGCCACAGTTACCAAACTAGAATCTGCAGTCCTCTTCTCCTCTTGAAAATACAGTAGTGCCAGCAGCAGTTGACACTTCATGGTGTCCTTGAAGGGAACCATCTTTTGAGAAGTGAAGAAAGGCATTAATGCTAAATAATCTCTTGCTTGCGGTCCATTGAAATTTAAAATAAAATTTACCTCTGACTTTAGTGAGAGAAAATTTAGGCAGTGAATCTTTGTCTTTTCCATGAAGAGTGCCAGCTGTGATGCTTAGGACTGTACTTTCTGTGGTGTGGACTGGAGCCGACTAGGAACAGGACTGTGACAATCAAGTGATTTTGCATATGCCACAAAAAGTCTTTAGATAATCATAATCTGGATCAAATTAGAACCAAAAATCTACTGGAAAAAGATCGCATCGGACATCAGCAATCCCCTGAGCTAGTTGCATTCCTAAATAGTTTAGTTTATTATAAATCTACCTATCTATCACAAAAAGAAAAAATAAATTAAACAACGCTATGTGCCACATACGAAGATGCATACATTTGTGCTCCTTCTCCTGTTTCTGTGCCAGAAATTAACTAATCAAAAACTCTCATACCACAGCTGTGTCGACATCAGTCAGTGGTGCTGTGGAACAAACAAAGATACTGTGGCACAAGAAGTTATTTAACAGAATTGGAATGGCAGCTGTACAAAAAATGAGGGTGAACCAATGATTCCTAAATGGAAAAAGTCAAAATTAGTAGGGAGAAGAAAAATATTTTTTTACTTCCAAAAGGGCATTATAAACAAAGGAGAAAAAAAAGCAAAAGTTCAAATCAGAATAAATGAAGCAGACAGGGATTTCACAAGCCTTTGTTGATTTTATGCATGCTTCTGAAATAGAATAATCTCAAAAAAAGCAATTTCTCGTTTTGTTCAACTTGTAGAGACAGGTTTTGGTATTTTTATACACACCTAATAGTGATACAATTACATGAATGATCATGCATTTGGTACCAACATGAGTTATATCATTAAAAAGATTCAGCTATTGCCCAGGTTCCCAATGTGGCTAATGCATTCAGGCCCAAGAACTAGAAAACACACCAGGTTCCACAGCTGAGACATTAACATTCATGTGACACTTTTTTTTCCCACTTTGTTTTCTGGAGTGTGGTTCTGTATTAACTGTTCTCACTCTGAAGTCCTCCAGGTTTGCAAGGCCTATATCTGAAACAAACATACGGCTTATTTTAGCAACAGGAAAACCTTGTTTAGATAAACTGGATTTTTAAACAATACTCTGTGTCATTCTTACCTAAAAGTTTAACTTCTTCATTCATTGCGAGAAATGTTCTACAGTATCATGTGATTTCTTAGAAAAAAACAAAACCACACCCACAGAAACACCTCCTTCCAGTCCCTGTTCCTTGCTCAAAGCCCTTTAAATGATGCCAGGATTCTTCTGTCTTCATGTTTTTAAATGTTATGTAGCCTGTCTGCAATGGAAATAGTCATCAAAGACAACGTTTTTATACTGTTCCTTTACTCCTCTGTATTTGTGTAGAGGTGCCTTACTCTCAGAAAGTTTTTTCATTCCTCATCCTTGTTTTTCCAGGAACCTGTGGAGTTAAGCCACCTTTACAAACACTCCAACCTACACATCATCCAGTCAATACATAAAATTGTTACATATGTTCAGTCTCTACGGTCCTATCTCAGCAACTGACAGCCCATCAGATGTAGGCCACAAGCATTCCTAACCTGGGTTCAGCTCCAGAAAGAGTCCAGGGTAAGAACGGCATGGGAGCAGAGTTCCTCTTGAAAATGAAAGCAAGGACCACAACGTGAGGACAAAAGCCCAGGCTTTTCACACTGCTTTTCAAAGCACAGTTTTGTTGATGTGCTGTGACATGGTTTAGTTTCACACAAGGCAAAGTTCTCTAGCTCCAAACATCATCTACCATACAGGAACTGTCGTCGCCCAGCCATCCTGGTGAGTCTGTACACGGAGGCACCTGGTGCATTTACCAGTACTCCCCTCCTTGATCATGGTTGCTTTACAGTCAGTCTGAGCAGAAGATTCACGCATACCTTTCAGCAGTCCAAAGCCATTGAAATAAGGAGTATTCTTCATACCTTAACAGCGTTTAGACCAAAGCTTCTGTTACTTTCTATTTTTCCTAGATGTAACCAGTGATCATCTAACCTCCAGGAAAGCAGAAAAGTGGCCAACTGCTGCTGTTCATGCAGCTATAATTTTGTTCAAGGAATGAATTCTTACAGGAAATGACAAACCAACTTACCTGTGAATGTAGAACAGTGTCTGTGAAGTGGAAAAGCCTCCTTCAGATAGATTGGACTCACTCTCCACAAGGCGCTACATTTGGCCCCTTCCTTGGTTAGGTTCCACATGCTTGCTCCAGGCAGCTCTCAGCTCAGTGTGCTCCTCTCAGAGGAGCAAGCTGCATAGAAAGGAGGTCTTGCTCCTGTTAGGGACTGCACCCCAAAAATGTGCAGCTGTAGGATTTAACCTAGAGACATCTATGCCCTTTATTCAATTCACCCAGGACAATGCAGAGCTCATTCAGACAAAAAAGAGTGACCCGGGTTATGTGTAAAGTGATGCTTTTGCAGTTGTTTCCTGTGGCACGTTTTTAGATCTTTTCTCATAGGTTTCTAAACCTCTCATTTTAGTCTGTTTTAGTTCATGTTGAGGTGATGACATGGTAAGTGTAATGAGATGTAGGCAAATTTTCCTTTCTGGGTCTGAAATGACAGTCTAGAAGGAGTGAGGGGTGTCTCAGATTTGTTGTGACTTGTATCATCATAATGCAGTCATGTCAACCAAATTGTGTCCATTATGAAAAGAGAGTTCCCAAACACAATTAAAAACAAAAATAAAATAATGAGTACCCCAGAGATTATGTATTTCTTGACCTCTTTATGACCTGGTGAACAAATGGTGAGCCTGAAAGCTTGTCCATTGTTTCCAATTACATCACCTGGCCTAATAAAGGGTATCACCTCTTCCTAAAAAATGCCATTGCTTTTGTTTATTTTGGTGTTGGCAGAACCTATCAACTTAGGATTGCTATGTTATGTGAAGGCTCTGTAGCTTTTATTTGATATTTGATGGTACTGCAAATATAATAGATTTTCTTTACAATCATAACTTTGGCAACACTTGCAGTCCCGGCAGTCAAGGAGCCTCTGACTACAAAAACCCCAGTGGAGCTAAAATCCACGTCAGGTTGTGTTCCCAGGTTTGAAAGGTGAGGCGCAGACATGTGAGGCTTCCATAAAGTAGTCAAATCATCTGTTCTTGTTTTTTTAACAAACTTGTTATTGGCATAAACTTTTAAAAATATAGATACTTAAACCAGCCTGGTTTAACTTTACTGTTTTGTTTGAAATAATCTAATTAGGAAGTTGTGGATCTCAGATTTCTACTGCACTGACATTTTTGAGCTTCATGATTAACAAAACTGGCAATAGATAACAGCATAAGCAACCTTAGTTAAATATATTCTGCTTAAATGAGTTCAGGATACATTTTCCTAAGACAAATTTGGCCATGTTCAATATGGCATTACATGTAAACGTCTGGAAAAATTGCAGCATTTTTCCAAGCAGGAGGCATGAGATTACTATAATCCATAGCCTCCACCACAGTATTAATTAGCATGGCTCGCTAACCAGGGATGTAATATTTGTAAATGAAACTCTAGAACGGCATCAGTAAGGAACAGGATGTTGAAGCCAAATGGAAAACATGAACCAATAAAAAGGCTGAACTAGCTAGAAGTGCAAGCTCAGCCTTTGAAGTTAGTTCAAGTACTGCATGCTTTAATTTTGGTGTAATCTTATGATGGGGGTACAAACAAGAACTCAGAAACAGATTTTGTAACATTTGGCCCAATTGTAGATGAATCAGTTTGTTGATGGTTACCAACAATTGCACAGCCAGAGAAGCTGTGGTCTTTGTTAAATTAGATTGAATAATTGGCTTCAGTGGGAGTTTCGGGTGCAGAGCAAATGAAGTGTCACGGCCCTTGACTCTCATAAGATTCCTTAGCAGAGGCTAAGCTTTTGCATTCAGAACAAACTGAATATGGATTCAGACAAAATAAGTCCCTCAAGAGTTCATCTACTCACTCCCCTGCCCCAATATGGGTTTGAAAATAGTAATTCCTGGCAGATGTGCATATCTTATCTTTTTTTAGAACCCCTCTGATGACAATAGGCATACCAAAAACTCTCTGGGCAGTTTTTCTCCAATGCTTAACTATTGTTTCAAATACAATCTGTGATTAGTACATTACCTTGGCAAGCCCAACTAAGCCTATGTATTTCTGTGTTTTAATTTTGTTTTCTTTTTTTTTCTATACTTTCATGTGGAGCGGCAGTGACAAAGCCATGCTTTCCTGGTGTTTCACTCAAAAAAAAAAAAAAAATCACTGTTTTCATCCTTTGGACAGATTTCTGAAGGCCTACTACTGCCAGGTGCTGAGCACCTCCAGAGACATGAATTAAGAGAATGAATTTCAATACATTCAGCAAATTTCAGGATCAGGCAGCGAGGAGTTAAGATGATCTTTGAACTGGAAGGTCATAACTGGATGATGAACACAACCATACACACTCTCCTTTTTTGGATCAAGCATTCAATTCATTAGCTTGAAAATAGTAAATCATTTATCGTAGTATTTAGTGAATGGCCCAACACATGCTGTTAATTACTTTCTCATTTCGGAGAAAAAACAGAGAAAGTTATTTTTTTCTAGCATATGTTTTCTAGAGGAAAAAGAACTCCCAAAAAGTGCATTTCTTTTCTCTTTGCAGCAGCCATGCAGACCTCTGGAAAGAGCCATATTCCTCAACAAAGCAAGTGTAATGGCTCTGTCTTCTTAAACGCAAGTGAGTACAAACTCAAACAGTTTAATGAAACACAAAGACCTTCATTCAGAAAAATATACAGATGAAAATGGTTGGAATATTGTTTTAGTAAAAAGATTATATGCCAAACTTAAGCCCTATGTGATTATGAGAGTAAAAGAATTTATCAAACAAGTTAATTTTATGCATAAATGTGTATAGTGTGTATATATATATATATGCACGCAAGCACAGACAAATCCATGAATTACAGATTTTATACACATGTATACATGCCTGCACACATATATACACATACATAACTGTAAAGATGTAAATTAATCTTGAGATGTGACAGATTAGATTCCCAAAGTACCTTTTTCAGGAATGAGTGGTATTCAAACCCATTGGGGTCTGGGGTTTACAAAACCAGTACTGATCACTTGGGTCTCACAGCTGGGATGAAATTCGTTTAAATAGTTGCTTATGGGTGAAAACTACTAAGAATGCTATAAGCTCATTGTTTGCTTTTCCTGAGCCATAGGCACCATGGCTATGAATATTTCCAATGAAATAACTGCATTTACTGACTTTGACAGATGGGAAATACTACATAAGCTATTGTGTGCCTCTGCATTCCTTAAGTGTGATGCTGTGTTTTTTTCTTGCTTCTCATTTGTTTCATTTAATCTTTTCATTAATGGTACAATTGTTTTGCTTTGTTCAGAAATCCTTTTCTGAGAAGCGAGTATTGCTTTCTTTTTAGACTTCTTCCCAACAAAAGATTTTCAATCTCATATGGTAGAGAGGAGTCATGTACATCATTTTAGAGGAAAAAGAAATACCTAAAATTAAAAGCACAAATCCACTTACTACATTTCCACTCTTCCTTCGACATGAAATGAAAACATGAGAAATGCACACAGTTCATCAGCATACTCTGAACAAATACATAATTAACATGTAGAATAAGCAATACTGTTGTCAACACTTTCACATATGTTACCATGAAGCTAAAATATTTTAATTAGTAGTAAAATAGAGGAAAAAACAAGTAAATGCAGCCTGTGCTTGACATAAATTAATTTGACTCAATTAATATTAAAAATAAGAAAATCTCATCTATACCTTGACTACCCTTACCATACTAGGACAGTTTAGTGGTCCTGCATAATTCCAGTCTGCTCCAGTGCTCTGATAAATTATTACTTGACAGACAACTATCCGTCGTGGCCATTGTGCAAATGTTTTACTAAATCACTGGTAGAAATCAAAATGTGTGAGTTCATTAGCAGGTAAGTAGAAGGTATAGACTTCGGTGTTTTGTATTAATCCAAAGTGCTAGATTGACAGAATCTTATATGAAGGCTATGTAATATGAGGAAAAATAAAATACTGTATAGCAATACCATGTGGCTTCTGATTTGGGAACTACAATTTAGCCTATTAGACATGGACCTGTTCCAAAAGTGCACATTCAAACAATCATGCATGAAGGAGTTAGAAACACAGATGTGAATTATAACTCTCTGAAATTCTGGGAATGCTCCAAATCAGGCCGTTAGATGTAGGTTTGAACTGTGAGTACAGATCCAGGTCTAAAATTTTTGTTCAAACCTGTCTTCTTTCCCTAACATTTTTACAGTAACTACTGAATGTATTAAAACCAGCAATGTTCCATAAGCTTAAAAAAAAACCCAGTTAACCCCATTTTAGCTGTATACAGATGTGATTCACAATGACTAACTAAAAGCATTTCTATAAAAAAGCAGTAACAAAAATCATCAGTTGAATATAATGAGACAATTTAAACATGTCAAATTCAAGTTGGATTACTGGAGCTCCACTGGCCACATACAACTGCACAGTGATCAGTTTGGCCCAGTATTTAACATATAAATAATTTAAGGATTTTCTTTTCCAAGTTTGGGACAGAACTTTGAAACATCTGGTCTCTTTTCAATCATTTTTACACACACACAAGCTAAAGTCAATAGTTTTGACGAGAGCAATATAGTGTTGGGTGGGATTGAGGCTGGCTATTTCACAAGCCTACAAGTGGTAGAGGATAGAAAATGTCCCCAAGTCTGTAATACAGTACAGGGCTAAAGGCACAGAAGGAGCAATGAAAGGACACCTGCCATTTGTCAGTACTCTCAACAGCAGGAAACTAAGGGTCCCAACATTCATGAAAATACCCTGTTCATTGATGTTTTCATCTGTAAACTTCATGAATGCAGGTTTCTCTTTTTTTTTTAAAGTCAAACATATTTGCAAAGTGAGTCACAATGATTCTACAAAAGATATAGAAGGTGTGGCACAAACCAGTCTGGCCTTGGCTACCCAGTACTATATAATAAGAGAACCAATAAAAGAAACTAGGTGTGCTGAATCTGGACTATTGCTGTGTCTGCAAAGCACCTCTCTTCATTGCTGATCTCAGTGCCTGATTAAATACTAGATTTCCACAGCTTGAAGGGGACAAACGAATCCACAGCTCGGAGTCTAAGACTGTTCCCCATTAATAATACTTTAAGAAACAATCACTAAAAAGAAAGACATCATGAAGAATACAGAGGTAATAGCAGAGCAACATTGTACAGGTGAATGAGAAAGCATTTTGCCCTTTTTTAAATAGTCTGGTGACCATCCCTTACCACTCTTGGAAACTATTGTAAGTGGGCACCACAGTAACATAATCCAGCACTATTACATATTTTCAGGAGTTTATCTCATAGTCTGATATTTGTGTCATTCAGTAGCAGAAGTCAAAGCAAAATGTATAAAGGCCCTTCCTGAAGTTCGTAGTCACAGCTTGTGTTGATATCAAAAGTATCTACATGAGCAACTTCAGGACTGCACCCTCAAAGGTTATAAAATGTTTTCATAAATATGCCAGGTCTAATAAGAGAGATAAGAGAAAAGTGAAATACATAGTAATAGCATATGAGTGTAAATATTTATGAATCCAAATGATGGCTTAAAAAAATTCCAAAATAGTCCCAATATGTCGCATTACTTGGAAGTAAACAACAAAAGTAAGTCTGAATGAATATGATTGAACTGTGTATTTTGAATGCCACAAAAGCATAAATCTATCCAGAAGAGTTTCTAGGTTTGCAGGTTTCTGAAGAGAAAATTGGGGTTTTTTTAGTGTAACAGCAAACTCCATAGAGAACTGTTGTTCTGCTGTAGACTTCTGAAAGTCCCAAAATATACAGAATTAAAATAAACAAGGAATAAAGTTTTAGTTATCTAAAGGGAGAGGTGCTAGGGTTGTTGAGTAAAACTTTTCTAGCCCATTAAAAACTGCTGAACTCACATAGGTGGTAGATCAGCAACCTGAGAGAGAATAGATCTCAAGAACACGATAAAAAACTGATTGCAGTGCAGGCTTTCTGAGGTGATATAGCGTCATCATTCAGAACAATAATGTTTAGTCTCTATACCTGTTCAGTTCTCAGGCTCTCTGCTGGAACTGGCAGTATTCATTACTTGATTCCTCGGGACAAGCCTAAAACCACTATTCAGTTTCAGATGTATCAATAACAATTACAGGGTATCTGCCGTTGGATCAGCTTAGATTCAGTAACCCAGAAATGAAAGGGTCCATGTCTTTTAATATATTCCCTGTCCAACTGCTCAATATGTCTTTATGAAATGGGCATAATGATATGACATGTATTTCTGGCATTATTAATACATGTGATCCTCCTCAGTTGCATACTATATAAATATATGGCCTATAAATGATGGTGCATGTCTCTGAATACACATGCATATATATTTCAGTTAACATGGAGACAGAACTGCAAACTGGATTGAGAGTTAACCATCAGTTTGCAAAACTTTGAATGGATAGAGCCAGTTTGCAAAGTTCCACTCACTCATTGAAGTACATGAAGTACTTTTTGTTTGTTTGTTTTTAAGTTTGATAAATGTGCATGGTATTAATCATAGTAACTGTCTAGGACAGTAGTTTTTGTATGGGGGCTGGTAGATTTTTGTCAGCAATTTGGCAAGGCTGGAACATATTCACAAGTTTTATCATCTGTGACAAATATCTGTGTAATATTTTTCATTTTACAAGTAATCCAAGTATGATTCAAGTCAAAGCTACCAGCATAAGATAAGCATTGTCTGCATGTTATTTAACTATCTCAAAACGCCATGAAGGCAAGAGTACAACAAAACAGAAACTGACTGCTGCACTCCAGCATTTTGTTGCGTGCACTGTACTGACCACAGCACTAGAAGGTGGCCTTTCACGTGTTTTTCAGACTGACTTACATCACTGCATTTATGGCATTTCATGATTCTTCTTTGCCTTTCACATTAATGAGTGGTAGGCCACACAGTACCACATGTGCCCTGCTTACTACAAGATGCTACATTCCACCATCCTCAGATGTACTGAGCATTAAATTTTATTGCATCTGTGAAATCTGGGAAAATATGAGAAACAGGAACAAGAATTTTATGTTTTACTCCCTTGTGGCTTCCACCCAAGACATCTTTCTCAGGTAATGTCACATGAGCAAACAAGCCAGACACAGAAGGAATGGAGATAAGCATGAAGCAAACTCTGTCTTTGAACTGTGGGGAAAGTAGGAACTGAACCAATGATCTCCCTTGCTCCTTCTGTGAGGATATATGAGCATAGCAGCTAAATGAAAGTTATATGAAAGCGAGTGTCTTCCCTGCCAGCCTGTCTGAAGCAAGTCCTGATGGAAATCCCATACAATTCTTGGTCATTGTGTCATGAGTTAAAAAGAAAAAGACTATTAGTTGTCCTTAGCTACCATTTCACACGGAGAAGGAAAGCACTCATGAATGGTCCTTAGCAGTATGATCTAAGAGCTCCAAGTGAAGGACCTTTACTTCTGACAGCTGAGACAGGGCTGCATGGCTCATTCTCTTTGTTGAAGATGTTGGGAGGGGTAGCAAAAGACAATCCCATCCCTAACTCAGGAGTAGTCCTTGGGAACTCAGCAAGCTAGAGCTCGCTGGTCTGCCTTTCTTTTACATGCGTTGCGCACATGTAGAGAAGAATGGAGCCAACAACTTTGTGGCTGAGGACTGGTGTTTAAAGTGGTCTGAAAAATATGGAGAGGCCTATCATCATCCTGTCCCCTGCCTAGCAGTTAATTCTATCCCTGCCCCCTCTTAACTCTCCAATTAATCCTTTGGCCCTAGTCCCAACATCAACTGTGCCCTGGTTCTTCTTAAAACTCTTAAAATTGTAAAGAGAAGCAAGAAAGTATGGAGAGCTACACAAGAACTATGAGCTCCTGCAACCTTCCAGGGAGAAATGCCTTGGGAGGAATGACATTTTGCAGAGGTTTTCAATCACATCTGTGTCCTGATATATTTTAAGCCTTTCCTGTGGACCAAAACTCAGAAGTGAGGCACAGGGTGTACTTTGGACCAGGACAACCACAACAGTGTTTGATTTTATGATAGCTCAGACACCTCATGAGTTATACTTGACAAATAAAAGTTGCGTGAATTGCAGTACTGAAAACAGCGTGCCAAGACACACTGCTTCAGGGCTGTCAGTTCAATGCAGTGTTTTACTTATTCATTAGATCAGACACTGAAGAACTGGGTTTGATTATAATATCTTTAGGACCAAGACCACCTAGTTGCTTGTACCATGGAACCTTATTCTGATTTGAGCCTCCAGGTGTACTGTTAAACAAATGAGTAACACAAGAGTCAGTATCACAACCATGTTGATATGGAACACATTGAAAGATGTTTATTTCCTACCCTTGACTAATGTCCCATGGTTCTTAATATTTCAAGTTGTCATCTTTGCTTTGGAAACATAAAGACAAACTTTGCATGCACATTATACTTGTGTCTCCTGCCCACCTTTACTGAATGTCTCTGCATTCCCTTCCTGAGAAAGATTTTAATCTCCCTGCAAAAGATAAGATAATGTCATTGCTATGTTGAAAACAGTTGAAATAGTCTCAACAGTTCTTCAATAAATGCATTAAAAACAGAGAAACAAGGTGCAGCCAGTCTCCCACCCAGCTGCTCACTCACTCACTCCCTGCTCTCATCCAGCAGGACAAGGGGAGAAAAGAGAAAAAAACAGGAAAGCGAAAGCTTGCGAGTCATGCTAAAGACAGGGACATTGCTTATCAACTACTGTTACAGGCAAAACAGACTCAAATTGGGGAAATTAATTTATTGCCAGCTAAAATAAATCATTATTGATTTGGGCAGTGGGAAACAAAAACAAGAAAAAGAAGAAACAAACATTTACACACTTAGAAAAAACACTTTTCCTCCACCTTTCCCAGGTTCAAGTTCACTTCAAGCACCTCTCCTCCCCTCCTTGTTATCACCACAGGTTGAACTTAGTCCCTTCAGTGAGGCACTGGGAAGTCCCTTCTTCCTTCTCACTCTTTTCCTCTGCTGCAGCATGGGTCCTCCACAGGATGCAGGGAATATGTGTTCCACTACAGAGCTGCTCCTCCTCTGACCTTGGTGTTCCCTCTGTTACTTTTCACTCTTTTCATTCCTTCCTCCTCTCTCTGGCTTTCTTTGCTCTTTCTTAAATATGGTTCCCCAAGGTGACACCATCTTGGCTGATGTGCTCAGCTGTGTCCTGTGAGGTGTCCGTTGGAGCTGGCTGTGTCTGGCACAAGGCAGCCCTGGCCTTCCTTCACAGAGGCCACCCCTACCCCCCACTGCCAGCATCTTGCAATTTATACCCAATACACAAGGTGTGACCTCCTCTGCAACAAAGTGGAGAGAAGCTGTCCCATCAAAAGCAGCAGTGGACTTTTGTAGATGTCTCACCCCACCAGCAGAGTGATCAGATCACTGCAGAGAGCATGGTTGAGGAGAACCACCAGAGGGTCATGATGGAAGAAGAGGAAACTACTCAAAGGCCGTGCGAACACTTGAGCTATTGGGAGGGACTGGGCAGGGCAGGCAAATTTCCAGTGGCATTTGAGAGTAGGCTGCAACTGAAACTGGAAGGAGAGACCTCTCAAACTGCTCAAGACCTCTATTTTCTCATCGTGTTAGCCTGTACCACAGCCTGATGACTGGCAGGAATGCAACTCTCAGGTTTTGAATACCAGGGTTGGCCAAGGACTGCTGCAGTGGTCTGCAGCAAGGACTGCAGCTGCCTTGTTGCCCCTCTTTGAGCACTGTTCCCAGCTGGGAGTTTCTCACCTGCAGAGCAGGACCGAAGCCCCTGCACAAGGAATGCCCATACTGATGTGTGTGAAGCAGAACTGCACTACAAAATGGCATAAATGTATGAAATATAGTAACACCTGCAAAAGTGCATAAGGTCCAAGACAACTGTATAACTTCAACTAGAGGAGGTGATAAGAGGACAGACTAATGAATGCTGCAGTTTGCTCTGAAGCCACATAGAGAAAATGCTGCCACAGGAAGAATATGTTCAGACACTGAGAACTTTGGGAGAACTAGCTAGGGCAGGTCACCAACTTGCCTAAAATAGCAGTATTGAAGTACAGAATTAGAAGAAGAGGGAGGAGCAGAGAAGGAAGGGGGGCAGTAGTCCAAGTTCTATTTTTCTTTTTTTTAATCCACCTAATTTCAGCATAGGCTTAAAAAAACCCTCCAGGGGATTCTTCCATCTAGCTTTTTTTCAAGCTCTGAAGCAAAATCTGGTTTTCTGTCTTTATCAGATCTCTTTGTTGTCCCACTTCTTTCTCCCATTCTAATATTTAATTGGCTTCAGTAGATATGATCTATTGCTAGTTCTGTGTCAGGCACTTGCCAGTAACTCCATGGGGTCTGAGTTTCCTCCAGTCACCTCATGCTCCTATTTAAAATATTTTAACCGGGAAGCTTAGATGACAGCATTTCAGAGACTACCATTTTGCAACAAAATTTCATCTGGTCAACATTAGGTCCACTAACCATGGTTGGAGTGAAAAATAATCTTGCCTTCATGTTGAGGCTGTACAGCTTCAGTTAAATGTGATTTGGAGTGGGATAACTTGCTACTAATAAACATCAGCACTGACAGCAGGAAAACTAGCTTTTGGCAATCCAAATTTCAAAGCACACTCGTTGGCAGTCTGGTACTCACTTTCTGTTTTTTGGAAAGATTTGAGTGTTTCTCAAAAATCACACTACTTTTTGGAGAAATAGTGGATTTTTCAGAGTTTCCAGGCTTTGGGAAGGACATAGATGAGGTACCTGTATATGGAAAGAAAATTAAAATCATGGGAAACTGAAGAAATTTAATATTACATAGTGCTATTGCTAGCCCCACTTCTAAATGGAGCTATTAAATGAAAAAGTAGGTCATAATATCCTTGGGAAAGACCTAAGAGGATATTCACAGCTGAAACAAGGATGAAGCAATGCCTCTTACATCACCCGAAAGCATACTGACAAACTGGTGAAAAAAAGTTTCATCTCTCTGGTTGTATGTAAGTTGATGAAGCACAAGAAGCCAGATGGGTGAAATATATATGTCAACCAAATATGATTGCAATGTCACTCTGTGAAATGAAGAAATGTCCACATTCCTCTCTGCAGTAAAAGGAATGCTAATACTCTGCAACTTTCACTTTCCCTTTCTTAGAAAACTTATCATTCATGAGTATGAGCAACTCCCCTGTAGGCAGCATAAGAGAGGCAGAGGTTTATGTATGTAACTTCAAAGGAGAGCAAAGTCCTCATACTGAGAGAATTTCACCTGAACTATAAGCTTGTCCTAAACTACAGAGCTTGGTTAACAACCTGTAAGGAATGATGTTGAGGTTTTCTCCAGATCTTCTTGCATTTTCAGGAGTATTCTCTCCTGCTCCAAGGCTTCTATGTATTTGGAATAGGACCAGGAAGCCTGCAAGAACCATTAAAAACCATCAGCCTCCAAACCAAATCACTGTAGTTCCTGGTCCATTTCAACAGTGAGACAAAAAACTTGTTTATGTTATATCTCTGTTACTGAATAATAACAATTATTAAGAAGATAAATTTTGTCATTACAAGACTGGAATCATGGGAAAAATAGTATTGCTGCAAATAAGCAAATCTCAAAATGCCATGAAATGCAACTCAAGCAAGTTTGATAGATAAGATGTTTACATACATTTCTTTTCCATCCCTGGTCTGTGTCCTATTCTCTCTCCTTTCATCTTCAAAACCTCAGTACAGCAGACCTTTACCCTCCCAAAATAAGTCTTTTGTGCTATTGAGGACTTGATTTTATCTCCCTGGCCCATCCTTCCAGTGGGTCCTTTCTCAAGTCATCAAAGGTCTCATTAGCCTCACAGTTCTTTCTGCCTGCCCTCTCTGGCGGAATGCTGCTACTGCTAGGGGCAGATCAACTAGAAATGTCATCCTTTCCTTTTCAAAGGAACAAATGTGGCTCTTTACATTGCAACAGCCACAGTTCAGGTGCCATGTAAATTTTAGGTCACTCTCCCAAAGCAGTGTGGGAACTGTACTTTTATTTGGCCTTTTTTTTTTTTTTTTTCCCCCTACAGCATAAGAAGTTTGGGGCTAATCCATCATGTTATTACTCAGTAAGAACTTCTAGCATCTTCTTATCTTGGAGATAAAACTGCTCTATAAAAGATTATTGCTCTTTCTGCAATTACCTGCCTCTTTTTGAGGGCTTAGGCATATGATATTGATGTACTGTCTCACTCAACTCACTCTTTTTTTTTTTTTTTTTTAAATAAGTATGAGCAAAAGTAAAAAGGTCCATTTAAGGGATAAGAGCATGAGCTTAACACTCAGAGTTTGCACGTGGTTTCAGGTTTTAGGAGTATTTCAGACTGCCTGTTTCTATATTCTGCTGATCGCTAACATAATGCCACAGGAAGAGCTCTATGCAGTACAAGCAGTGGCCGAAGTGCAATTTACTCCTGCATCACATGACATAGCTGTGATTATGTGGTTGCACAGATTCCCCATTATGTTATGGCAGTGTCAACTCAGCTATGAATTAGCCCTTGATGTGCCCAAGGTGGCGTGTCTGTTATTTCTGTTTCTCAATAAAATGACTGTTACCTTTTCACTACAGATTTGATGCATCGTGAGAGTTGTTGTGGAAGAAATACTGAAGAAGTATTTTCTCTCAGATTTTTCTATCCAAATACCTAGATTTCCTAAATGACTTCAGCTTCAGCTTTTGACATACAAGCAGAACAGGACTCAAGCCTCAACCAAGTTCTTTCCCAAGTTAATTTCACAAGTAATGAAAAGCTTCTTATTCAAGACTTCCTTTTCTTCAATTTATCTTTAAATATTCTTTTTAAATCTACACACATAAATGATTTAATATGCTGTTAAATATTAATACTACTCAGAACCTAAATCTTGAGAAAATTAAATAAACCTGTAATGTAGGTAAACATAATAGCAAAGTTAATTGTAGAAGAATGAACAGTTACTGAAGAACTGTGTGACAGTAGCATTCAAAACCAATCTCCGCCTTCCCATTCTCCTAAGATAATTTTATCTCTCTTGAATGATGATATCTGTAAGCAACATGTTTATTATTCACCTGCCACCCATATCCATCTGAAAATGATGCGGGTCCTCTCTCCACACCAAACTCATCCACGAAAGGACTGCTTGACAGACCAGTGAGGTTTGTCCCCACTTCTTTACCCTGCCAATAATAAGAATTCAAAATTAGATGTAAACAGTAGTTACTGAGCTAAAGTAAAAAGCAAAAATTAGCATTGGAAATGAGATAGTGTCATATGCAGTAATGTTCTGTAGTGCCCGATTTCATAATTCATCACGTTGGGCGCAATAAAAAATAGCAGAAGATACTACTTTTTTAAAGCATTTCTTTGTCCTAATCAGAGTTTCCTGACCTCTACGCTCCTGCACACTATCCTTTCAGATTCAGTACCTGCTCCAAAATACAGCTAAGTGAGAGGGCAGACCTGCAACAGATATATTTTTAGGACAGAGGCCATTGTCATCCTCTAATTTGGCCTCAAGAATAAATGTAGAACATGGGATTTGTCACAATTAATTCCAGCTTGGTCCAGTACCTGTGAATAAACTACAGTATACGTGTTAGGAAAACTGGCAATCAGATTTAAGACATTTACAGTGAAGGACAAGGCATTCTAACCCTTGGCAAACTGCTCGGGTGATTTGTCATTTTTGTGTTGTTTTACTGTTTTCCTAAGGCTGCACCTTTGCACGTTCTGTCTGATGATCCCAAAACTCTTTATGAACATTAATCAATGTTCATATTAAACTCACATAACTAACCCCACAACATCCCCATGAGACCAGTAATATAATCCTCCCATGTTGCAAATGAGAAACTAAGGAAAAAAGAGAGGTCAAATGGTTCCCAAAGTCACTCAGAAAGTCCCTGAAAGATCTGGAAAAGGATTAGAATATCCTATTTCCTTGTTCCCAAAGTGTCTTTTACTACTTCATCATCCTCATAGCCCTGTGAACCCATCATCTATAATGGTGACTTTTGGGTATAGAACGGCACAAAGTCACAGACATAACACGGGCAGTGTGATGTTCATCTTCTCTCCAGAAGCAGGCTTACTAACCTCTGTGGCACACTCAACTGATGGAACAGGGATGCCAAAGCAAGTACAGAAGTAGCATGTATACTAATATACTGCAGTTTATGTTTGCTAGCTTTCTCAGTGACAATGGTGAATTAAGGGAGGTCTTTAATAATGTCTTCTCATAATAAATCAGGCAACATTATGGCAATGTCACACCCCATGACATTAAATCACTTACTAACAAATAAACTTACTGCTGAATAGCTTAAAGAGAGATGAGGGAAACATGAAAAAGGAAAAATTAATGCTTATGGTTTTACCTTTCTCTGCTAAGGGCATGGAAGGAGTATGTACAGATTTACAGTGTAAGTTAAAACTATTTTGTACACTTGAAAGCAAAAAATCCAAAATCTATTTTGGAGGTAAAATGCAATTGTGTATACAACAAATTACAAACACTGGCATCAATGCAGTCTGCAAAAAGTGACTAATGACATTTTTTTAAGGTAAGTGGCATGTGCATCTAGCAGTTAACAAAGGAACAGATCCCCAAACAGGTCAAAGATGAGCCCATATAGCTGTGCCACACCAACGACAAATACCCCAAGACAGAATCTTTTAAGCTCAGTACTGAAGCAATTGTATTATACTGAATGTTCTAGCTTATTACACCCCGTACCTACCCATCTCTACCTCCCAGACACAAAACCAATATGGCAACGGACTGGAGGGGGCAGGGTGGGAAATACAAAGAAAAAAATGTAACTTCTAACACCAGCCAGAGATTTCCTCTCCTTCAACAGGAGCCCCGTGAAGCAGAGGAGCATCAACATTATTTTAAATGCCAAGAAACCATCACCTTCTACAAGCTGCCAAGTGAGCCTGCTATCGCTTATGTTGGATGAACCTTATCAGTATTCTTCAGGGATGCCAAATCATTTGAATAGTTATGTTTTCACTGAGGGGGCAGAAATGGCAGGCAAGCGAACAGGGAATGGCAAATTCTTTAAACAATAATAAAAAGGGAAGACATTTAAAAAAATTATCTGTTCCACTTATTCTTTCAATAAATTTTAAAAGGTAACTGTTTTACTGATTATTTTTCATGAGGAGAATAGTCTGCAAACTGTTTACTGAACTGCATTCTCTGTCACTTTCTAAAATTTCCTACCCTATTTCCCAGCTTAGAAGGGTAATTCACCTTTCCCATTTGTTCTCCATAAAAGCTAGGCTTTTGCCTTCCTGGCCAAGAATTGGTCTTTACTTCCTTGATCTTAATCAGAAATCTTATAGACAGGCAACAAACAGATGGAAAAAATAAGTCTGTGAAAACACAAAAGTGCATTACTTTGAAATACTGCGTTCTTGTACTGTAAGTATTGCCAATGGCCTTGCCAGACATAACTGTATGGACGCAACATGCTTTGGAGAAAGGAACATGAGTTCTTGGATTTTAGACTTCACTTGACATTGGTGTGTGGCCTTGAGTAACGCTTCACTGGTCCTCAGTTTTCATGTGTCTAAAAGAGGATAACAATGTATATGTGTTCTTATGGGCATACATGTCTCTATCTGTCCAGGTACTCATGTGGTTCTCATCATGAGTAACATCTCAACACATGTGTACATGGTATTTTAAAAATGTAAAGGTCTTTTAATGCTACTTATGATAGTTTGCAAGTCCAATAATTTCTCTGCCCTTAAAGGAATGTTCTCTCCTCAAAGCTGGCCAAACAATTACATTTCATAAAAAATAAACTTTTGCAAAGCCTATAATCAATAGGGGAAAAAAATCCATTATATTTTAATAATAAAATTCCAAGAAAAATAATTTTACAAGCAAACATTCCACTGTGGAGGTCACAGTTCTGCTAATGCACTGAAACTGTCTGGAAACTCATTGTGAACAGTCTAACAATTTCACTGTTAAAGCTGAGAAATAGTCAAGCAAAGACAAAGACTATACAAAGCATTTAGCACATAAATATTTTCTAAAATAATGTGCAGACTTTTCAAATTCTTCCTCTGAAAAATAGATATGAAATCGGGTTTGGTTTGGTTTTGCTTTCAATAGTGACCCAGAACTGTAAATTCTAAAATAGGATAGTACATACTGAAAGCACAAACAGGTCTGCAGTTACCCATTGTACACATGGACTGTACATAGATTTATTTTTTTTTAATTCAGCCCTCTTTTTTGCTATTCTCTTGGCACAAAATATTACTAAAATACATTTTCCCCTCTGCTTAATGAAAGGAGTATTCCATTGACTCATCTGCTTCAAGTTAAACAGATGTATATGCATTGGCAGGACTGGGAACTAATCGCCCTAGGACCGGGTCACATGTAAAGCTTGAATTCTAACAAAAATATTCCAGTAGCTTTGGATCTGGCTGAGAAAGGGATATTTGAATTCATGTATGTTTGCTCATGAAGGAGTTTATGCAGTTCATCAGCTGCCACCTGAAACTTTGTGAGTCTTACCTCTGCTGTTTTGCCTTTCTTCTTTCGTGTCTTTTTTCCCTTTTTTCTCTCCAAGGCAATTAGAATTTTGTCACTATCCAAATTGCTTCGAAACTTACAAAATTTCGGCCAGAATTTAAACAGAAGAGCAAATATGGTCATCTGCACACGAAGAAAAGAAAATCAATCTTAACCATATTAAGAAAACAGGGTTTACTGTAAAATAAAATGTAATTTACCATGAGAATGAAATAACTATTTCTTTTTGAATACACAGCCTTGTTCCTCCCACGTACTGTGTTCTGACATTTCAGCCCAACTTTGCTCGGCACATGCTTTTCATCAGTGTCTTTATTACTGGTGAGAAATCTTCCTAAAACACAGTTAAAAGGCACTTTCTTTTTTTATATTTCCCTAAACAATTGTTTGCATTAATGAAAACATCCATCATTTTTTACAAGTATTCCTGATAAAATATACACCAGTAGAATTGCTTTTGCACCACTGTTCTGCTCAAGTATTTCAAATATTCAGTTCATTAGGGAGAGGGGTTTTTTCCCCTCCTTAAGAGAAAGGAAATACTTTTTTGCCTCTGGAAAGGCTCTTAAACCACATTACAGATCTATGAGCAAATCTTGGATAATTTTTAAATGATATAATCTCTCACAGGGTCTTTTTTGAACTAGAATAAGAAAAACAATTTTAGAAAAGCAAACAGAGGGGCTCAGTGAATTCTGTTGCTGCACGTACTAAGGCTCACATTTTTCAATTTATTTAGATGTTTAATTCTCATTGAGAACTTGGCTTCAAAGGAGCCGAGCGTGCTCAGCACCTCACTGCTTCTGGCTCAACAGACTTGAAAGTGACATGTGAGTCGCTGTCATGTTCCAGTCACAGCTTTTTAGCCAAGTTCTTCCCTTGGTTTTGTGCCACATTTCTGGAGTTCACTGGGGTTTATACAGGCTGAAATGAGACTTCTTTCTCTTAGGACCTACATGAAGCCTTTTCTCTGACAAACCATTCATCTCTTGTGATCCGAACACTTTATGGACTCACAGTTGATGTTTAAAGGTGTTGGTGGCAATTTTATAGGAAAAAGAAGAGGAATTAACTTTCTTGGGTCTAGAAGGTATGTCAGAGAAGACAGTAATGAGGAATAAGAAAATAGTAAGCCTGTAGTAAAGGTTCACAAATTGCTGTTCAGTCTGATTAGCACAAAGATCAGAGAGAAAATTGTCTACAGCTATTTAATACAGACTTTCTGTAATAAATGGAAAGGCACTCAGTAAATTAATCTGTCTTTGTGCTTTACTCACATTTATGTTTTTTCATAAACTACAAAAACTACAAACTTTCAAACTACAGATTACTTCTCTAACACTAACCAAGTGGTAAAGAACAAGCAATTAAAAACATAGACAGAATTCATTTCTACTGCGGGAATTCCTAACACACACCTGGATAACACCTTTCCAGGATCAACTAGCTGGCAGAGATTGCCCAGATTATTGAGCAGTAAATATCTGAAGCCTCTCTGTCATCTCCATCATAGTCTTCATTGAATTGCATGACCATAGTGTTCTCTTGCATGCCTAGGCTTATGAATGGAGTCCATATTGTCACAAAAGCAACAGAGACCGTCCTTAAAATCAAGCACAGAGATTCTAGCCAGTGCTATTACAGATATTCTCCCAGCTTCTTACCTGTGCCTCTCTAAAAATGTAAGGTCCTAGTTCTTTCCTGTGCTCCAAAATCTTCTTTGCTTGTTCAGTTGGGATGTCAATCTGCAAAGCTGGGGGTACGGCAGAATTAATAAAGCGTTTGATAATAGCTGTAATCTTTTTCTGGACTGTGGCATCATCACAATGAGAATGGCACAAGTCCTGAAAGACAAAAAATAGCATTTTCTGTCAATGGAGAGAGAGATGCAAGATCCTTTACAGGGGCCCAGTGATTGAAGAGTAATAGCCATATAAAAATAATTATACAATAGGTCCCTTCAGTATGTAGGACAAAATTCTCATAGCAAATGTACATAGTCAAAGACATAGTGAAGACATGAGTGGGACTTCTGGTTTGTAAATGCAGATATATAGCAATTGCTTTTAGGTGATAATCTCTGCCTGCATGTTCTGATGGAACAGGATAGTTTTTATCCTGCATTCTGTCTAAGTACATTACTAGCAAATAGGAGACATTTCTGAAAAGAGAACTTCACCTACAGGTGTGAAATGCACTGATTCTCACAATGAGCCTGCTATGACTAGCATAACCATGATAACTAAAAGACAAAGAAATGCTCTAAATACTCCAAGAAAAGAGGGGAGTTATTTAGAGGGTACAATGTATGTCCAGGAATATTGGCACCAGAAGGGAAAATTTCAGCTACCAGTACAATCTCCCATTCATTGAAATCTTCTATTTTCCCCATTCATTAAGATTTTCTAGTTTCCCAAAACCTCAGTGTTTGACGTAACTCTGTGCAGAACAGAATACAAACCAAACCTGAACTTACAAGTCTGAGATATCAAAGAATCACTGGGGGGTTTCTACTTTTTAAAATGTTATTGTTATTGTAAAATCTGTTATTACTGCGTTTTCATACTTCGATGATGCTACCATTGGACTTTGACAAGAAGGAAGAACAATTCAAACTTCCTTCAAATGCTTTGAAACACAAACTTTCCATCTATCCATAAACATCAAGAAATTTCTATAACACTATGAGATTATCACATATATCTACTAAAGACACAATGGGCACTCTAGAGAATTTTCAGGAAGAGAGCTCTCTAAATGAAGAATATGCATTTAGTTTTGGTATAGGAGTCTGCATACTTACTTTGCAAAGAAATTAAAAACAGGGCTTTTAACCAGAAATGTGGTATGTGAAAGAACTGGTTTGTTTTATTATGAATACTTTTTAGTTTTGTTAAGGAAAAAAAGAATGATAACAGCTACAATGAAGAAAGTAAGGCAATACAAAACCATATTCAATATATCCTAAGAATATATCATGGCTTCCTTTGCTCATCTAGCACAGAAGGAAAGGCAGAGGGCTGTAGTAAGAGGGAAGACAAACAAGCCATATGATATGAAGAGGGATGAGACATGAACATAGAGGAACAGATGGAAGTGATCCTCAGAGTTATATTTCTTCATATTTGTTTTTAAAAAAAGAATTGTTTTTTGATTGTCCCAAGATGTGCCGCCAGCCCATGGGTTACAAGGAGCAATGCAGTCATTGACTTCTAAGAGGAGTTCTTTCTAATCTGATGGCATGATTGGGCTCAGACAATACAAGTTTGTGCTGTGCAAAGTGCTGCCCACGTCTTTGGCAATATTCCTCCAGTTCAGACTGACCCACAACACTCCTACTACTCCAGCCCTTTGCTTCTATAAAGAGCATCAACTGCCAACCATGACAAATTGCATGCATGTAGAAATATGGTCAGACTGTACTTTTTCTTGATAAGAAGACAAACAAAATTAACATAAATGAAGGAGAGGGGGTGGGACATAAAACAATGAAGGCTTTCTTCAGAGAGCAGATCCACAAAGAAAACAATCTAAAATACACTCCACATTAATTTACAGAAAGTTTCCACATCCTGCACAATGTAGCAATGAAGAGTCATAAATCTGAAAAAACAGCAAATATTTCAAGAAGGATTTATGATATGAAACTTCAGATGTCTTTATGTCAAGTTTCTATCCTAAGCTAAATCAGTCTGTAACCAAGAGAGAGACAGCAGCACACCCAGAGAGTATTTCAGCTGATGAGTCCTCGCTTAGGGGTTGCCCCCTGGAAACAGAGTTGCTTCAGCTTCTAAAGCAGACCCCAAATTCAAATGCATAAAATTAAACAGTGAAAATACACCCACATGCCTGCAGCAGGATCTCCAAGTGCTACTGCGGCATCAACTGTGTTTATCTCCTAATTTCTGAGCATGTTAGCTAACCTCATGCTCCCTGCCTGCCAT
Source organism: Athene noctua (assembly GCF_965140245.1). Lineage (NCBI taxonomy): Eukaryota > Metazoa > Chordata > Aves > Strigiformes > Strigidae > Athene > Athene noctua. The sequence goes on along the minus strand of NC_134038.1, from coordinate 24,262,896 downwards.
GCGTGCACAGGCTATGGTCAGAAGCCCAGGAGAGGCTCAGCACACCGATAGCACTTTTGGATCAGCAATATCCCAGAGGCAAAGGGAGTGAGGAACAAGTCAAAGATCTGTGGTGCCACTGCATTTGGTCCAGGTGCTACTAGGAGGCTGCAGTGTGATTTAAAGGCTCACTCCAGAGTTTCCCATTGTGTTTCACCCCACGCAGCTGCAGTTTCACAAAGGGGAGAGAGGCAATTCCTGCTGGCCTTCCCCATCACGTTTCACCTTGGCCACATCCTCAGATGCAGTCAAATGTACAGAGTGCAAGGGAGCTGTGGTATGTGTTGTACATAGAAGCTTTTTGGGTAGATGCTATCTTTACATCTATACATTTGATTGAATTTAAAAGTTTTCTCTGGTTTTTGAGTGATTACCAAATTCAGCAATAATCCCATTATTTAACAGTATGTAACTATAGAGACAGAATGAACATTTTAACGCTTGTATATTTTCTACTGCTCAGCAGATGTATACCAAAATCTGGGCATTAGCTGGTTAGTAGTGTCCCTTTAGAGACTCAGAAGAATGTTACAGTTTGAAGAAGCATGAAGAAATAAAGGAATAATACATTCATGTCAAAATAGCTATCCTTAAGTAGTAAGGATTTGCATCAAACTAAAACCAGTTTAAACAGTGAAAGAGGTTTTACTATGAACAAAAAAATACCTAAAGATATTCTTGTTAAAATTCTCCTAATATAAGTAATGAATGCCTTTGCTTACAAATTGAATTAAAATCCCCTTGCTCCGTTTTACCACCATACCTTATATTTCTGAACCTCTTGCCAAAAGAGCACTCCATTCTCCAGCAGGTCTCCTTTCAGTGACACAAAGCGTTGAAACTGATTTGCTGTCACTGGATTCAACAGTGCTTTGCGGAAAGCAATTATTTCACTAGATGAAGAAACCCACTTATTGTCCACATGCTGTCAAAAGAAGAAATAAATGCACCAAATAAACTTTGTTTCAAAAAGCAATAACAAAGGCATTAGTTAGCGTAAACTGTCTGATTTTTATCTTTGCACTGACCCTAACTTTCAGTAGTTTATGAGTTTATGACATGGATACAATAGAATGTGGCAAGGTTTCATTTCTTTCTTTCCTTCTTTTTTCTTTTTTCTTTTTTTTTTTCCAGTTTGGTTTGGGCAACATTTTTTGGAAGACGTGATGGGAGAGGAAATGACTGACAATGATTTAGACCATATGACAACATACTATAAAGTATGGAAACAGCTATTGTTATTGATTATGGCAACAGGCTACTTTTCTAGAGAACAGTTTGAGTTTTGTGCAAACAAACAACAAAGAAAAAGGAACAGACAGACCACATAGCTTAAAGTTGTAAAATGCTTCTGACAGGGATCTCACCAAGAGAATGAGCTTTGAAATGTGTTGCTATGATCACCAACAGAAGCTGGAGAGTTTGCTCTCTGTGGAATAAAGCTACCAGTAATAAAAAAGAATTTAAAGTCATCAAGACATTTTGGAAATCCTCATGCTGCAAAACACAGAGCGGTAGGCAGCCAGGAAAGGGTGGAGCAAGAAAGATGGCTTATACAGGGACACTTTGTTTGAAATTAAGTTCAGGCTGGCCTGTCTTCATGAACAAACAGTTCTTGTGCTGTCACTGAGGAGCAAGCCAAACAACCCCCCTTTGTTATCAGATGGATGAATGAAAACTGTCTTCTAACAGTGGTGTAAAACTCTTGAAGTCCTGGAGGGATTGAGTGCTGTTCAATGGTCAGCATGGGACAGAAACATTTTTAGTTGTTGCAGACCGTCCTAGAAATCTAACCTGATTCTAAGCTGAAGGTCTTTCTTCAGCTTCTCTTAAAAACAGGCATTATACTTAGTTATGCTTATGGTTAGACCTCCACAGAGCCTGCCAGGAATGAGAGCGTCCCCTTATGAGAGGGTGGGTGGTGGTGGTCCAGAGGGCCCTTTGGTTAAAATAAAGGTGGCTCAGCTTAGACAGTAAGGTGGCATATTCTCAGCCCCCTCCAGTTCTCTAAACATGTATTATCCTCTGTGACCAGAATTTGAGCAACTTCTAGGAAAAATTATTTCTGGGACATATTCATGAAGGGAAGAACAAAACGTTGCTCCCACCCCTATACTAAGATATGAACACTGCTCATTTTATGGGTCAATCTTGAAGCAGAACATAGAAAATAACCCTCTTCCTGACAAACAAAGGGAAAACTCAGTTAACAGAACCCACATGCACTCTGGATCCCTTTCGAGCTAATGGTTTGCATGGATAATTGGTGACCGGGTCTCCAGTTTGATTTCAACAGACAATAAAAGTTCAACTGAATAAATGTACACAACTTGTATGTTGGCAATCACAGAGAGTTCACTGCTCTTCAAGAGGAAAAAACTGGCAAACATCTGATGAAATGTATTATTACAAAGGTTTAAGATGTTTAAAATTGATATTATCTCAGTGCTGTAAGATTAAAATACAATTCTAAATGAAACAGATACTGTGAGATATGATTAAACCTGCCCACTCCACTGCATACTTCACATTCCCTTTTGTGTCTGCACGTAATCCACTCGCAATAATAAATAAACTACCAGATGCTGGAATGAACAGCTTGTCCCAATAAGTCCACTGCATGCAAAATACAGATAAATGTGAATTAAAGGCACAATACCAGTTTGAGGAGGGTTAAGAGTGCTCCAAAGCCCAGGACAAGAAACGTGTTTTTTTCAAGTATGACCTCTCTAGACAGTAAGGGAGAGAAATTTACTGTGAACATGCAGCAGGGAGCTAAATTCACCAGTCATGTGAGTAATCAGTCCACTGTAGCAAATACAATTATACCTGGTTTTGACAGCATTATATTTGGACCTCACACTGTCAGCAGGGAAACTGTGAACGATGTGCAAGGTCCAAACAGAAAAGACAGTGAAACCACAGACAGAAGTGACACAGTAAACTTCACTTGCCTTCCACATCCTAGTTTTCTTCTCCTGTTTTTGGCATGAAAGATCTTCAGTTATGTCCCTTATCTATGGTTTGAACAAAAGATGATAATTGTATTTTTTAAATCTTCTTGTTTCATGTTCAGTACTCTAATGATTGAGACAACAGTGGTAAATTAGTTCATATGTCTTTGTATGGATCTTTATATGTGAAATGTGTTGTGGACTTACACTGAATACCACCCCTTGTTCAGCTATAAATGAGCACATGCTCATTAAGACTGGGGAAGACAAGAGGCAATAGTAGTCAAACTGTGCTCTTCCACTCGTTTACCTTACCCCTATGTTAGGAACAAATGTTGGGCTTGCTGGGTTTTTTTCGGTATGAAATGGTTTTAGTTCCTTTAGACAGCTGTATCAGAAATACAGACTTGATCCTGCAGCTTCTATGTAGCAAAAATACACCTCAAATCAAGGGCAGATTTTCTGAATAAGGACTACATAGCATGCCCACAGTGTTTGGTCACTGTGAAATATGAAGCCAAGCGGAGAATGTCATCTGGTTTCATTTCTTCTAAAATACTTTCTTCAAAAGACCTTTTCATCCTCTGAATTTGCAATAAGAAAGAGAAGAGAGCAGTCAGATGTAAATGGAGTTAGGAAAAGACTAAAAGCTCATTAGAAGTATGTATTTCCTGTAAACTGTTTATTAGAGTTGAATACAGCATTTTCCAAACTGCATGGGCTACTCTCCCTGACAGCAGGTGCAAGAAGAGGCATGAGACCCTAGCTTCCAGACCTGGGTAAGTCCAAGCTGGAGCAGAAACGAGGGGAAGAGTTCATTGCAGTGTTAACCCCTATGATCTGGTCCAAAGGGGCAGGGTTGGAGATTGTAATGGAAATAACTTTCAATTGTTGCAACCCAGGATTTGAGTTGCATGTTATAGGAATTACTATAGCAGGAATCACTGGAAGCAGTAGAGGACGAGTCTTGCAATAAGTAGTGCCAGTGCAGCCGTGACCAGACCTGAGCTGGCTTTGGTGCCCAGTAAGCACACAACGCACCACCTCTCCTGTCCTCAGTGACCACCACAACAGATGGAGCCCAAAGTCATGGACTAAATGAACTCAGTGGACATTTAAGGACAGTTTGCAGATATTTCACAAGGGTGGTCTATAGACTAAGGGAATGGTATCTGTATTTTATCAGAGGATGGGAAGGCACGGGGGTGGCTAATGAGGATGCACTGTGGGACCTGACCATGACATAAATGGTATGGAATAAGGGGTGGAGGATGTGCTGGCTTTAGCTGGGATAGAGTTAATTTTCTTTCTGGTAGCTAGTATGGGACTTGGTTTGGATTTGTGCTAGAAACAGTGTTGATAATACAGGCAGTGCTCACACAGAATCAAGGCCTTTTCTGCTTCTCACACCACCCCACCAGTGAGTGGGCTGGGGGTGCACAAGAGGTTGGGAGGGGACACAGCCGGGACAGCTGACCAAAGGGATATTCCATGCCATATGATGTCATGCTCAGCAGATAAAGCTGAGGGAAGAAGGACAGGGGGGGACATTCAGAGTGATGATGTTTGTCTTCCCAAGTAACGGTTACACATGATGGAGCCCTGCTTTCCTGGAGATGGCTGAGCACCTGCCTGACAATGGGAAGTGGTGAATGAATTCCTTGTTCTGCTTTGCTTGCATGCACAGCTTTTGCTTTACTTATTAAACTGTCTTTATCTCAACCCACAAGTTTTCTCACTTTTACTCTTCCAGTTCTCTCCCCCATTCCACCAGGGGGAAATGAGCAAACAGCTGTGTGGGGCTTAGTTGCCGGCTGGGGTTAAACTACAACAGTGGCTTAGTCTTATTGCACGGTCTTGTGCCAGGGCTTGTAAAGGAGGCAGAGTTCAGCTAGAAAGGATGAGAAAATTTTGCTTTAACTAACATAATCATTACTAAAATTACAGTTTGTCCTATCAGAACCTATACTTTTCAGATTGCTTAGTGTTCTGAATCAATTAAAAGGATCCAATTCATAAGCACTTCTGACAACCTTCTTGATGTTAAAAAGATGATAGAAAACAAGTTTTATGAATCAATGCAGTGTGCATATGTGTTTGCTTGGTGGAACTGTCAAGTTTCCTTCTGCTGTGACATTCGCATTTCAGAGCTGTTGTGGAAGTGCAAAAAACAAGTCTTTTGCACGTCACCAGCAGGATGATCTCCCTACACAGATCCCAGCCACAGAGGCACTCTCATAAAAGGCAGATGTTAACTCTGCCCATTCCCCACTCTTTCTAATGAGCCAGCAGGAGTCAAAGGCTCATCATTCCAAGTTGTCTGGCAACTTTCTGAAGTGACCAATTGGAACAAGGCTTGTAGCCATTAACCTCCCCACTCAGCAGAATTTCACAGGTCCTGGAGTCATTTCTACAGTCACTGCAGCTCCTGGTGGGAGAATACGGACAATATAAGAAAGAGAGAATACAGCTTGGGAAGCCCACTCATTGGGTTGTGTTCTTGTCCCCTTGGGCAAAACCTTTACACAAAGCAACATTTCTTCTGTGTGCAAGTGTATGGCTAGGACAAAATGGCATATGGAGCACTACAGCACTATAGCAAAGACTAGTTTACTCCCCTGGCAGTCTGGCTAGCAGCGGAGTTAACACCGTGTCCTTCAGATTCGGGATCTAACAATAATACTGTCAGCTAGACTAAGCCTTCAGAGGAACTGCCTTCACAGTTATCAAGCTAAATGTTTCAACTTGTACATGCTACAGCGATTCTTCTAGTGTAAACTAAATGTGAGTTGTGGGCTGCTTTTCCTCTGAAACATTTTATCCCAGTGGTAAATTATGAGCCAAACAAAAAACAATGCCTGCATGTGTTGCTGTTGTTCAAAAATTACCTTTGCTTGTCCCTTCGCCCCATGGTGTTCATCTTCCAGGAACAATGGCAGCCATTGTTTTTCTAATCTCTTCTGGACGCATTGCTGAATTTCTAGCAGAACCACTGCTGAAAGTCGATCATGAAGCATTTGTCCCCATCCTCCACCTGAATGTATTAGCTAAGCAATCCAAATACAATAACACATGACATAAACTTTTGTGTATACCAAAAGCCCTTTATCTCTCTACATCCTTGATTTAGCAAAGCATGAGCTTAACTGTAAGCAAAGCATTTAATGCATGCTTACCCAAGGCTCACATGTACTTTTCATAAAAGGGAACAGATTACATTTGTCCCTACCTATAATAGAATACAGACTTCGGCAAATAATACCCCAGCTTGACCAAGTAAATTTCCTAAGTATCAAGATATATCGGAGTACCACAGCTCAGACTTGCTGTCTGTGGCTTTACTGACATACTGAAATAGAAAGCTGGAACAAGTCACTCTGCCTGAAAGTCATTTTTACACTTTTTCTGATCGGTGTTGTGCATGCTCTCTGGCTTCAGCCTCAGAGCAGTGTTTAAGAGAGATGTTCTGAAAGGACAGGGGAGGAAGAACCTGAACAGGGAGGAAGGGACTCCCACAACCATAACAGAACCAGGTTTCTGGCAAAAAATATAGGTAAGATTTGAGGAGTATAGCCCGGGGAAAAGCAGGAGCAAAGCTGCTTATGGACTTTTATCTCAGTCACATTCAGTGTGATTATTCTTTATGAATGGTTTTGTAACTGGTACCTCTTCTTGTTGTTCTCTGGTAGCTGGACTGTTGGGTCCAAAGAAGTAATTTTTGTTTAAGTACTTCTTTTTAATGTCCTTAGATTTTTCCTCCCTTTTTTCTTTATCCTTGTGGAGCATCTTTCTGAACTGTTCAATATCTAGCCAGCATAAAAGATCCATGCTACAAACAAATTTAAACAGAATGTTATTTCAATATTGTGTTAATTTCATTAACATCCTAGGGAGTTATTAGTTTAACCACAAGCAACCAAAGTGTTCAAGTCCTAAATACCAGGTCAGATTGGACTGAAAGTTTATGTCATTTTTTCTTTTCTAGTACCATGTGGTGAGACCATGGCACTTGCTGAACAGGCAGATCAAACACACATCTTAGGGATCTCATTTAGGGTCCCTTCTGGCATACCCTGAAAGGAGTAACCTCCTCAAATGTGCCGCTGCTAAATCCAGCAGGGACTGTGAAACAGAGCCATAGTGCAGAGCTCACAGAGTGAATGAAAAATGAAACAGATGAGAATTTGAAGCAGTCTGAGGCTGTGAGCCACCAGGAGACGAGTTCTCAGTGTTCTGCCTCCTCGTCGTACCGCCTGAGAAAGAAGCAGGGATTACAGCTGGGAACATCAGCCCCAGAAATCACCCTCTTCCTTACCCGTGTGAAGTGCTAGAGCTTAAGTCAGTCCACAGTCAAGCAGACAAAGTAATTCATGGTAAATTGTGTTTCTAGGGCTTTTTGTGGGCTGCCTTCTCATAAATTACTGATACTACTTATTTCATTATTCCTAGTAAGTGACAAATAATCTCCATATGCAATTCTTGATCTATATATTGTTCATAATTATTTGAGTGTACACTGTCAATTTAAGTTTATTTTAATAGAACATATATTGGGTTTGTGCTTTAAAACAGAGGACAGAATAAGTGATATGCCTACAATTTCAGTTTAATTTATATGACTCTTTTCTGATAGTATCTTATTAGCTGAGGTTTTGTGAGCATTTTAATGAGGACATTCACTGTATTGTCAGCAGGAAATATGAAACGTTATATTCGGACAAATCTGTTTCACTTTTCCCTTTGGTTACTAACTGGCTTTTTTAAAGCATTAATCTATGAGCAAAATTTCCAAAAATATCTGACTTAATAACAGATGTCCTTCTTTCAAAAGTCTTCTGAGACCCTTACAGACCTAAGCTTGATTGAGACTGAAATTCTTTCGTTTGCTAGTTTGTCACAATGTGAGTAAGTTCACCTAAATGCAAGTGATCTAAGTTACTGTGGTTTATGGAGTTACTCCTTGGCATCTACCTATGACAACTGATCAAATATGTCCATCTTATTTAAAAAGCAGAATACACAATCTTAAAGTGTGTTAGTTTAAACTGTTTGCAGTGGTGGCTTATCCTAGCATACTCTACTTTTTCCTTTCAATGGATCAGGAGCATGTGCATAGTCAGTTACTCTGGCAAGACTAACAAGTGGTAACCCACTAAGCCAAAGTAACACAAATTGTCCTGTAATTGTGTGAATATATTCTATATATTTAACAAAATATTAATTAATGGGACTTTGTTTTGTTTCTTACTAGAATTTGTGGCCAGGTACTCCACAGCCTGTCCTTCCTGAAACTTGGATCACTTACAGTTGGGCAATAACAACCATAAATTTTGATGAAGAGACAAGTGACACTTTTGTTGGGCTTTGCTGAAATTTTCCAGACTGCATTATTTCTAAGATCCCTTCAGTTTATAGTACAGCATCTTTACTGTAGCATGCCAGCTGGACTTCAGAGTTACTACATGTGGACCCAACTCTAAAACACTGTTTTGTGAGACTCTTTCAAATGTTCTTATTATTAATTTTTACAAAAGAATATTTATCCATAAATTAAACATTTCTCTGCTGAGCTCTATCACTTAAGATGGGACTTGTCTGTGATTAACAGAGAGGCAGAAAGTCCCAGAGGCAATTCATCATACCTGTGCAGACCCCATCCTAGCCAGCGACCTGTTCTCTGGTGATTCCTACCATTTCCCCAGTTAGAGAGGAACTCTAGACCAGTGGTCTCCAAAGTGGGGTGTGCGCACCCCAGGAGGTATGCAAGACTGTTCATTGAGAGGCAGGAAGAAAATGTTAGAACTTCAGTAGCACATGTATATAATTTAAAAAATAATAATGTACACATGTTGAGGGTGCATGCTCAAAAATGTTTCACTGATGGGGTGGGTGATCAAAAAAGTTTGGAGACCACTGGTCTAGACAACTTAGAAGTCACTTGACCATAGGCATGCACCGCATAAGAATCTCCATCTGAACTCATTATATACAGTCTTTTTGTAGTCAGTGAGCAGAAATTGCCATCTGTAGGAATGATCACTCCAAACTGGTTTTAGATGTTACCTTCAGAATTGGAATTGTGTCCAGAAGTGTGTATTTCTGTCTCTGACTACAGAGAGAACCTATGATGATAAGCAGAAGTGATGACACTGAGTCTTGGCCAGAGGAATCCCATGCTAAATGTCCATCTCTGGGCACTTTTGAAAAAGCTTACCAATATCCATTCTCAAATGATAGCAGTGCTTGACTATAAGCAAGAGGCAATATGGGAAGCATCAGCTCAGGAGAACACAGGTTAAAGGAAGAAAGTGACAATTTATGGACTTGCTAGCAGTTACTTTAAAAGTATATTTGCCTTTTCCTGAAACAGGATAGAGATGAGTGTAGGGCTTGGGGAAGAGAAAAAAAAAAAAAAAAAAAAAAAAAAAAAAAGGTGGCAAACTCACATTTACTTCTGCTAGAACTTCTGTTTAGAAATTAATTTTTAAACAAATGGGCTCACTTTTTCAAAAATGCTGCATAAACTGTATCTGCTACAAGCTGGTATTTAATTCTGTTCAGATCAGTGCAAATACAAAATTGCGGTTGCTCTCACACTGTGACAATAATGTGGCTGTCTTCTATTTGTACATTTTTATAACATCCAGCTTTAATTTTTAAAATGTACTAAATTGAATCTGTACCAAAAAAGAGAAATTTTTACTCATTATAGGCTAATTGCTCTACTCAGGGATTTGCCACTAAGCAAAGCAGAAACTGAAAGCAGAACTGTAATACTAACATGTTATGACAAGATAAATTTTACCCTCAAAATGTTAAGACAATTCAGTTGTGTGAACAACGTGCATGTGTATTTCATAAACATACAAACACATTTTAAAAGAGGACTAAAATCTGTGAATATTTAGATAGCCTAGATCCCCAGCAAAGATTTTTTCTGAACTTTTAAATGGGTAAAATAACAATAAGGAAGAAACGTACCCAGCAGAATGTTCATTAAGAAAAGCCCAGAACTGTTCTAAATTCTTTTTGTCGTGGATCAGGTCAGATAGATTAAGACCTGTCAATTCTTTGGGAACTTGACACAAGTGTTGGTCTTCTTTGAGAGCATCAGGGCAGGATGGCAGATCAGTGTCAGTAACAGTACTCTGAAGGAAGAAATTATTTCACTTGCATAACTGCTTTTTTCATCTCTATATTTTACTCAGTCTAATAATCTTTGCATTAGATAACTTCTGTCTCTGTAGAACAGTTTTTTGATTGCTGAAAAAATAAATTGAGTTAAGGCTCCAGCTTTAGTTTTATGTTTGCTTTAAACAGCAGCATGCAGGTTCCATAATCAAATGAACAAATATATACCTGTAATTTACTTGAAATTGAGGTATTTACTCAAGATTAAGCATCCAAAATACATTCCACAGACTTTAATGGAAACTGTCATTGGCTGCAATCATAGAGTGGTCTGATGTTGACATAACTGACAGAAGACCTGTATTTGTAATTAACACAATGGCCGTCAATCATTCCCCATAATGAATGGTAGAAATCTGACTACTTGCTTCTCCAGACTGGCATGTAGTCAGTCTTGCATTGCTGATACTCAAAGTGTTAACCCTCTCTGATAGAAAAAGTTTGTTTTTGTTAGTAGGTACTTGTCTTACCTCATCCTTCTTGGAACCACTCTCTTGATGGAAAGCCTGGAGCTTTCTAAAGTACACGGAGTCCAGCTGTCGAGTTTCTTCCACCAACTCCACCTAATAAAAATAATATCTTATGTCATCCCTACAGTACACATTATAGAAAGATGGAGAACTGGATGGGCACCTTGCCAGTGACAGTGGATAGAAAAGAATACATTTGCCAGTAACGAGACTGATGTTTAGAAGACACTAGAAGTCACATCCTTGTTACAAACAATTTAATTAAAAGCTCCAGTAGAATAAAATTTTCAGATTCACATGCAGATTCTTGCAGAACACCACTAAATAACCTAACTATATCTTTAAGAAAATAACTTTGTATTTAAAAAATTGCTAAATTATATTGTGTATATTGTACATCGTGTATATTGTGTCAGATTTACTGATTGCCTGTACCATCAAATTGTATTTCAAAGTGCCACTGAGAAGCAAAAAAAACAGGTCTTAAAACTATGAGTCTCAGTGGGAAACATCTAAAAGATAGAATGCCACAGATTTCTAGAAATGGAAATTTAAGACAAGAACGATGCTATAATATCTAAACAAGGAAGGTGAAAGCTTTCAGACTTTCAGTCTTGTCCCATTCCTTAGTTCTATATCAGGTAATGCCTTAAAACAATAAATTGTGCATGATTAGAACTCATGAAGTTTTGCATTTTTTAACTTAGATGAAACCTTGTGTATATAACTAGAGCAGTTCTCCATGTTATGTGCAAACAATCAGTAACTGCATAAGGAATAGTTTGGTGATGCTCTCGGCTGACTAAACCATTCAAATGCAGGTTTTAGGATATTTAGCAAAATTGAGACAATGCGTTATACTGACTAGCATGCCCATTACAAAGATTAGAAAGCTGTGTTCTTATTATACACGTTTATGTGTAAGAGAGAGAAGAGAGTTTTTAGACTGATATTCATTATGTTTTTGTCTAAATGTGAGTACCATACTAATCACCGTGTTATCTGTATGCCTTCAGGCTCAGTGTAACTCGATTCCACTGTTATAAAGCGCTTTGGGGTATTCTTTCTTTTAAAAGAAAACGTAGTTTAAAAGTAAATAGGAAAATAATTCAGAACATTTTTCATAAAGTTTAAACAGAAACCAGATAGAGGCAGGATGAGAGTCTACAATAAAAAGGATCTCTCCTGTTTTCATGTTTCATTTAAAGATAAAAATGTAGATACATACTGACCATGTCCCAAATAAACAATTTTGGACTCACCTAATTCTTGATAAAATATCTTGTTTCATTATGGGCCAAATATATCCTGTTGTATGGTAGAACAAAGGGGAAGAGTAGAGCCAGGGACTGAACAAAATACAAAGCAGACCTTGTCTTTGTGCTGGGAAGGAGTGTACCTAAGCATTAGCCTGCGCCTAGTACAAAGAGACTCTAGTGCCTCCTAGAACAGGTCGTTTTATGTCTGTGTATTATAACTCTTCACAAATGCATGTATTGTGCACTCAAAGGGATTTAGTTCTGTTTTTTCATGCTCTGATTAAGATGTTTATGTTATTAGGGCACTGAGAAGTTTGCACGTAACTACACTTGCAAAGCAAGCATCATCTAAACTGAAAGGGCAAAAGATTATACCTCAGTTAATTCAAGGAGTATAAACTGAAACACACATTAGCTTAACTTAAAGTTTATATTTTCAGTTCGTACTTTGGAGGAATTCTTCCATCACTAGAAGCAGTGAAAACACTGTATTCAGAGAGTGCTCAAAAGCAGGGTCCTTTTTATACAAAAATAATAATACTGAGTGGATGACTTGACTCACTGAGGACTGGCAATAGATACTAGAAAACTAGTATTGATAATACACGTGGAAAATATACATTTACAAAAGACTGTAAAACTAGTCTGAGATAAAGTAAATAAAATTTCAGATTAATGAAAGCATCAATCAATTATACAGTGTTCTGCAGGTCATAAACGGTTATAGCTGAGGTAGCTTAGAAAAAATAATTTAGCTGAAAGCTTAGAAATGATGCCGAAAAGTGAAGAGAATATTTTGCAGATGTGTTTGGATTAGTATATTTCATTTTAGTAGGTTTTTCTCAATGTTCAAACTTTCAAAGTTTCTTAAGGAAATTAAGTTATCACAGGATGAGAGGGAAGGTCCCCTTGTGAATTAATTAGAAGTTAAAAAATAAAGAAATAAATAACTTTCATTATGGGGTGGGGTTCCTGTTGGAGTCTCACAGGGATCTGCACTGAGGTTGTTTTTTCAAACATTCAGAAACTATCTGGAAAAGGAGGTGAGTGAGGAGACAACAAAGTTTGCAAAATGATTCCACAGAGCAAAAAATTAAATTAACTGTGAAGAACTGCAGGATTTCATTACACTTTAGCATGTGCATGATAAAAGGGCAGCTGAATTCAACGACAATAAACATTAAGTCATTCCAGTGAGCTCCAAATTAGGGCTTTCCATTAGTTGTTATTGCTTAATAAAGAGATCTTGGAATCATTGCACATGGCTATTAGCTTACAGTTTGCACTTCCACTCAAAGTTCACTAGGAGTCAAAAGGCAATTAGAACCATAGGAACAATTAGAAAAGGAACAAAGAACAAAACAGAAAACATGATTCTGCCACTGGATAATCCTTAGTGCATCCAGATCTTGAGTACCGCTTGCATCTTATCAAAATAATATAACAGATACAGATGGGGGTGATAAATGTAACAAAAGCATGGAATGCCTTCTGTAAGAGGAGAAGTCAAATAGTCTAGGATTCTTGAGTTTCAGAGATGTAACTGAAGTGGGATGCAACAGAAGCATGTAAAATCATAACATTGAGAATATGACAAGATAACAACTGTTCACTGTTGCTTATGACATACAAAACTAGGGCACTATGTGAAATTATCAGGGAGGGGTTTGCAAACAGACCAAGATAGGCATTTTTTTCTCCTAATGCATGATTAAACTATGGAACCCACTACTACAGTGAGGCTGAAGATATAAAATGACTCAAGACACATTTACATAAACCCACAGGAAGCTCAGCGTACTTCACGCATCACCGTAGAAAGGAGTGAGTGAACAAAACATCCCGTAATACTTCTCCCTTCATGACTATAAATGTAACAGGGTTACATAAGAAGGCTCTTGTGATTTTCTTCTCCAACATAAAATCTTTTCACAATGCCATCCAGATCAGTTACCTTTCCATAAGTATGTTTGTCTGCTTCCACCATCTTCATCCATGGTTCTAGCAGAACAGTGAGGATATATTCTTCTGCTGGGTCAAAAAGATCCTCAAAAGCTGGGTCAATTTTCTGATAAATCATGTTTTTCTTACTCTGATGAAGTCCAATGTCCATACTGGCAGATGGGGCAATGTAAGTTGCATAAAGGAACTACAATAAAACAGAATACTGTTTCTTAGCCATCGTTCATGCCAATAGTCACAGCTTATTGAAGGAGAGAACTAATGCATATTTGTCCCCCACTGCCCTGCTGTATATTTTGAACATATATCTAATTACACCTGCCTTGCTTTTACCAGTATTACTCTTTTGTCCAAAATTCAGTTATTGCCATACTGACCTCCCTGCCATTTTTATTCCTACTTGTTAAAATGGTTAGATCACAAAATAATGCTTCATGTAATTTTTGCTTGGAGATATTTGACTGATTCTTATTTAGATTCAGATAACCACAATCATTACAGCAACTTCACTCTTCATGAAGTCGTACTGTTGTTTTGCAGAATGTGTGCTGGGCCAATTTGTGGAGGTGTCTTCTTCTGAACAGATAGGAATTTGTAAATTTAAGGTGAAAATTAATGAAAAATTATAAGATTTCATTCTGTGTGGAGATTCCCTTGCACAGTTCTTTAATATTGGAGAGACTCCATCATGGTACAAGATCCCTAACAGAAGATACCACTGCCCAACTGAGGTCTAAATCTGTACCAAAGCAAGGATTACAATGTAATTTCTATGAAGCACATAGAGTTTGCAATTCAACATGTACACACAGAAGAAAGCTGAACCTGTAGAATGTTTCCTTCTCACTAGCAGCTCATTCTTGAAGCACAGACTAATTTTTTTATTTATTTCAAAATATTTTTTTTTCAAAGTCCCCTAAATCAAATTCCTGTTTTTTAAATATTTCATAGTTGCTATGAAAAAGAACATTGAAAACTCAGAGAAAAACAGTTTCTTCCAGGAATATCTTGGAAGATGATATTCCAGAATATCTTTCTAATACATCGTAATTCTGAATGCAACTAGGAACTCAAGTGAAAAAATATGCCACCACAATAAATTTCACATACTTATAAATATTTTCACTTCTTCATATTGTCAACGTCTAACTAATTTTCAAACATATGATCAGGGGATCAGGTTAGTAACATAAGTCAGAATTTATCTTTAGGATGGCACTGAGGAGCCCATCTTCCCTATTTATTATCACATAGTTTTGACAATGAAGAATGCTGGTTTCTGATAATTCCTTATGTTGCTAAAATCCAGCTGTAATTATCAGATATACAAAGCAGTAGAAAAGAAGATAATAATACGTTTACTCTGTGTTCAAGCAGTAATAAAACACTTGTGTTCAGATTTCAAGCACAGTGGAAGAATATTTGGGTACATTAAATAATTATGTTTGCATGTTTTAAATGAAATTCTGATTTATTAGACTCTTTCTTTCAAACAGCAGCAGTACCAGACTATATCCCCATTACTTTAGACCTTAACAATTTGAAACAGACCCTTTCAACTCTCCTAGTATCAGGTCACTGAGGAATTGAGGGCTACAACGGCTGACATCCATCCCCCAGTTAGAACTTGTTATGATTACTATATTTACTGTCTATGCAGGATTCCACTCCCCTTTCTACATAGCTCTAATCACTGAAAGCAAAGATGGTTTGTGGCTACTGTGGCCTACATTATCAGTGTGATAAAGACCCGCAGGTGTAAGGATGAGGTCAAAGAATGAGGACATCTAGAGAAAGAGTCCTAGCTGAAGAACACAACCACATTTATCTGAAATTATGCTCTTCTCAGCAAATTACCAAGTAAATTTAAATTTAACAGAGACAGCATTAATTAGATTCACAGTGATTTCAAAAGTTGGAAGTTATTTTGAAGACCCTAACACTAGTAAAGTTTCAGTTACATCATGTTCTAGTCTGATCATCTTGCATCAGACATATAAAATAGCCAAATTAGAAGGTAGCAGTCCAATGTTCTAAAGATGTGGTATCTTTAAAAATAAACTTTAAAATAAAATCAACTTTTAAAATAAACTTTTTAAAGAGGGGGTTAACCTTTTTATTCATCATTAGGGCTACATTGCTCCACCTGTTATGACTCATAAAACCACACAAGGGATCTGTAAATTGGTGAAAAGGGTCCAAAATAGGTCTTCAATATTTTAACACACATTTAACCTGGTTTCTTAAATGGCTGATCATTTTTTGCATAGTTTTAAGAATAAAATCAAACCAAACACTCTCAAGTTTCTTGGACAGAATTCTTTCCCCTGTGATTTTGTATGAAATGGGTTAACGGGTATATTTGTTGTTCTAACAAAAAATATCAGCCGACAGAGTCAGAAATTGCCCAGACTAAGGAATCTTAGGCCAAAAACTATTGACAATCTGCTTACATAAACACTGTTGTAATATATTGCCATATTAGGGACTGTCTTTGCAGGCTGCTCTACCTTCAGAACTGCCCCCAGTCCTGTATAATTTCACATGCAAAACTGGACCATAGTAAAGACAGACTTTTTTTATCCAGAAACAACAGTTAAGGCTGGTAATACACGTGAAACAGAAAATTAGAGGTGGTTAAGCTAGCTATAGCAGTATATCTTCCAAACTGAAATGACCAGACTGTAATCAAGAGGCCTCATCATTTTGGAAGGATGCAGATTTACAGTGTCTGAAGGTTTGGCATGATGCCATCTTTTTGCTTAAATTCTTGTAAGAATCCACTGCTACGGGATTTGACCCACCAAGTAGAAGGATAGCGTCACAAAGTGACAAAGTGAATGCATGCAATTGCAGATAGGGGAGAAATTAAAAGGAGCTTTCATCCCCATGTCCCTTGCTGAGGGTTCAGGTGCATTTGTGGATGTACACTGATTTGAATGCAAGGACTGCAGGAAAACCAACTGCAAAGAGTTCTAGACATGTCAAAAAAAGAGGAAAAGTGTATGTGTTCACAGCTTTCAACACTGGGCAGTGAAGTTAGCAGGGCAGAGGGGGAAAATACATTGTATCCTTTAAAAAGTAATATTCATAGCCATTTTTGACTCCCATGTCATGGAAGTCTTGTGATTTTCTGAATCTCAGAGAAATAGTGAAACTGTTGTATTGGCCAGTCTCCTAAATGATCAACAAGAAAAAAATATATTAAATGAAACTAAAGGTTATCAAATTCATACAAGAATCTTAAGCATGTGACATTAAGTGCACATCATACTTCATTTATTCAATATTTTGTTCCTTTTGTAAAACACAAAGAATTTTCCTACCTGCCAGCTATACATTTTCCTATAAATGTATTAGAATAAGTGATGGATTGAACCCAAAACCCTATCTGAAAATTTGGTCAGAGTTTGCATCTTGAAATTACTTATAACGGCACAAATCTTGAGATAAAAAATGCTTAGGAAATTCAAATTAAGACTTTGGCCTCAGTTATGATTTTCCAAATCAGGGATCGTTCAGGCCTTGGGATTTGGTGTGAATTCATCCCCAGATGAGAAGGCTTTGATAAGCAGTCTCAGAATGACTAGAGTGAAGCAAAAAACACGAAAAATATTTAAGTCCAAGTGCTTTGTACTGCTGCCCAAAGGCGTGGATATTGCTCTGATCTAAACAAGGGGCTTGTGCAGCTGCTTGACAGAATCATATGATGGAAGAATACAATGCACTGGCGGGTCTTAAATGGAAAGGCTAAACTTCCTTAACCCCCATCATCACTTTCCCCTAACATAAATCTTGTGTCTGACCCCAAGAATTCACATTAATGATAACTCCCTGTATCTAAATTGATTCTGGCCTTAAAATATTGTACTTCCCATAATTGTACTAAATTTTCTAACTCTAAACAACTATTTTTTTATGGAAAACTATGATATGTTTCTTTATTGCATTTCTTTCCCAATTTATTTTACACACCTGTGCTTATGTTTCTAGCAAATAACCATATATGTTCCTGGATGATGATAGTACTCATTATTTTTCTTATCCAGCAGATTTCATTCTCACTATAGTTTCTTTCCCTGGATGAATGAATATACACCTTGGAATACATTTTCTTATTTTGTCATAAAGCAGAGATAAAAATGCCTAACAAATGGAACAATGAGTAGCAGATACACTGCAATGCAGGTTTGATCTTGTTTCTAACAGGAAGCAGGCAGAACACATACAGAATACTCTGGATGTCTCTTTCTGTAATAAATAGCAAAATATATATGACAATGTGTTGCGTGAATCTCATCCACATTCTCTTAGGAGTATTTGGAATGATTATCTTGTTGTGCCAAAGGTAAGCACAGAATTTGGGAAGACATCTCTTCCATAAGCAGACCCTGTAGATTGGATGCAGCTTGACTCTTTACCATGTTCCAATGAAAACAAGAATAATTTTTGTCCAGCCTTAAAAGGCAAGCTTGAGAATGATACCAAATGTTGCAGCACATGTGTTGATTTGTTATGTTACATTTCAGCTGTTAGTTATGCTAATGGAACAGTTTCACATACTTCGTTTTGATGTATTTACTTTAATGGCTATGTGTATGTAGCTCTCCGCAATTGCCTGGTAACACTGATTGTACGATGTTCTGCTGTCACCACCAGGCCAGCACTGGAAATAAGATAAGTAAAAAAGACCTGTGCCTTAATTTTCAGTTATGCAACCACTGCAGAAAGAGTGAAAGCTGGTGTGAAATGGAACCAAATTGAAAACGGTCATGGATCCTAACCTAAAATTTGTCCTGCAACAAAACATATATAAAAATGAAGTCACAGTTTAGATATGGTTAACTTGCACACCTGTTGTGAGCAGCGTCCCTAGCCACACATAGGCCTGGGCAGATGTGGGAGACAGTCAGTCTTAGGGGTGCAGTCAGTTGCCCTTAGCCTCAGGCCGTAAGTAGACCTGGAGGGGAAAACAACTAAATAGGATAGCAGTTCAAGTTAGTCAGTGTGTGACAGGAGAGAGTGGGGGATCTGTGCCTCAGCCTCTGCTTGGGAGTTTCTTTGCAAACAACACTGATTCAGGTGAGAATTCTGGACAAATATGCAAAATTCTGTCACTGGCCCCAGTAAAACCTCCAAGCAGAAAAAGAAGACAACTTCAAGGAAGTCCAGATGCTCAGTAACATAAACCATACAAAGAGATTATTCTCCATTGCTCTCTACAGATATTTGTCCCAACAACATGTGAAGTAGCTTTGCTCTATTACAGCATATATTGAAATATGCAGATAGGATACACTCCTACACAGGGTTTACAGAGGAAAACCAGACCAAAGTTTCACAAAGTTAATTTAAAAGTTGCTTGGAGTTCTTCTAATGATATCATACTGCTGCAGACTCCTTCTCTGGCAGCATTGGACTATCCTGCAGCCCATGACAGCCGTCAGCACCCATGGCCTATGGTGAACCACTTCACTTTTGGTTTATTCCCTGACTTAAAGTGCATGCTCAATTAGGAGTGCTCATTTATAGGAAACACACGAGTTCCGTTTGACAGTAAATGAGGGTCTAAAGATCAAATGGGGGGAATGACAACTACGTAAAGAGCATAATGATGCCCTGACAAACAGGAAAAGAAAAACAGGACTGACAAATGAAAAATCCATTTTCATGACTAAGGTCATTATCTGAGGTCTGGACTGTGAGACCTGCAATTCTAAACCACACAGGAGATGGAAGGAAAGGTACAGCAGAATTAAATGATTTAGAAAAAATATTATCTCTGAGGTTAACACTAAGCAGACAGTTTCCAAATATGACACAGAGTAGCAAAGGGGAGATTAGGTAAACTGAGTATAACAGATAAAACTGGGAACAGGCAGCAGAGCCTAGAAATCAAACTACGCATGTTTAACATTTAAATCAAGAAATTCCATGGAAACGATCCAAAGGCCTTCTTTTATTGTCCACAACCCAGATTTACTTTGGTGTGTGTTGTCAAGATTTGGAAACTTTTCTACTTTCTATCTTCTTTTCAGTCTTTACACTGAACAAATGGACTTGTGAAGGGAATGAACAAAGTATTTGTGAAGGGAAAACACATTATTTACAACTTACTTGAGCTTGCTTGCATATTTTAAAAGGATGAAGAGTTCCTTGGTAGAAAAGCTGATGATAAGCCTGTAGGTCAAACCAAAAGTACGCACTGTTCTTCCACAACTAGGGATGAAAAATATTTTAAGTTACTACTACCCAAATATCACAGCTTTATAAAAGGTTGTCTTTCCAATGCAAGTAATTATGTAGCTCCTTGGGGTCATCATAAATCAAGCTCAATTTATGATGGATTTAATCTTCTTTTGTATACTGGCAGAAGGACATGTTTAATGGCATCATTGCTGTGATACTATATCTTTTATTGTATCTTTTCTGCATAATTTGCCATTAACATTGTAGTTAACATTTGAAGAGTAACCACATTTCAGTGGCATAAAGCCAGCACCAAAGAAGAAATGCTGATAATGGACATGCAGAATTTGTGCCATGGTGAAATAGTACTTTGCAGCAATAACTAAAACAATTAAATGTTGTGTACTTGACATATGTTACTGAGACTATCATTACATTTTTATTACATGCACTTCTGAGGCAGAGTCTTGGCCTCATTTCATAAATTCAAACATCAAAAGATCTTTCAGAAGAATTCTAGATCTTTCCCCAGGTCCTCTGTTTTAATCATGTGCTTATGGGGTTTGGATCTTAAAAATACCTTGAAACCCTCAACACTGGACAATAAAGTGTTCCAAAAAGATAGGGCCAGGGAACTTTGCTCCACAGACAGCAGCCTGCCAGACCTGGCATATGAGGGAAATAGGCTCCACAGCTGTAGACAAAACCTTAAGGAAATAATTTTCAAAGCAGTCTGGCACCTGCAAAGGCTAGAGGACATGAGGGTGGGTGCCTATCACCGATGAAAAAATGTTACTTTTGTTTAGATTGCTATCTCTAAGCATTTAACATTTTTAGTTGAAGGTATTCAACTTTGGAAACATTGGCTCTTGCCTTCTGGTAGCCAAAGGCATTTCTAACTACTGCTGCTGGATTCTGGGTTGTGCCAGCGGTGAAACAGATGTCCATCTTGATTGCATTCAAGTCTCCCCTAAAGACTAAATTTTTCTGCAAAGCCACTAAACACTGACTCAGATTCATAACTTGTTCCAACCAATCCTCAATTTACACCCAGTAATGAATGATGGATCTGCTGACTGCAGAGAAGAAATAGTGTTATGTTTCTCAGAAATCCAAGAAGCTTCGTGGAAGCAGAAGAACGTTTTTAAAACATTGGAGATTTTGGACATCACTAACCCAACAAGTAAGAAATAGGCAGATTATCATGAGTAATAGCATAGTGGATTTTCCATCTTTTTAAAAAATGTTTTTGTGGGTTAAGACCTCATTTTTTCTGCCAAGTTAAAGGCTAGTTTTTAAGAATGATTAGTCTTTTTTTATCCCTGATGGTACAATCAGATTTCCAATCGGTTTGAAACAGTTAGGATCTGACAGCTTGGTTAAGACTTGTCATTAGTTTGAATATACACATGAACAGTTTATTGTCGTTGAGGGATTGGAGTCTCACAAGTAATAATTCATCCAGTCATCAATCTTACTTTCTCCTTTTTTTTTTTTTAGTCTGGCTGCCCTCTATAACTTGGCATTCAGTCAACTGTGGACTAAATTATCACAGGGTAGGAAAATGCTCATACCTTATTCCCTGACTTCTCACAGAACTGTGTGAAGTAGTAGCCTGCTCTGTTCTCCACATAAAGAGACTGCAGCATGCTTTCCATTCTTGATCCCCCAAACACAACACTGCCAGCAGCACTTTTCCCCTGGACAAATAAAATATAGTCATACAGCAAGGAATAAGAGGCTTTCATTATTTTCATGTCAGGGCCACGCGGTGTACTCAATTAGTATCTTCACCCCAAGAAATTAGACTCCATTTTCTACTACATATGCAATTGATCATCATTCTCGATAGCGTTTTCCCACTAAATATTCACATCCAATGGAGTAAGTCTGATGACTGAATACATGCAGAGTAGCATCATGACCATAGCATCCCTTATGTGGTTCCTCAGCGCTTGAAACAGAAAAACAAACCTG
The DNA here is from genome assembly GCF_965140245.1 of Athene noctua. Lineage (NCBI taxonomy): Eukaryota > Metazoa > Chordata > Aves > Strigiformes > Strigidae > Athene > Athene noctua. The sequence goes on along the minus strand of NC_134038.1, from coordinate 24,240,855 downwards.
GCCTTAATTCTGTCATTAACTCCTTAGCTCTGAATCCAGGGAATTACAGTGATATTAAACTATATCACTTAGCTGTTAAAAGTCGTCTCAGCTCAGGCTACTGTGTTTTGAATTAAGAGAAGTTAGCAGAAGGTTATTTGGTCAAGACAATTAATTATCATGGAACAAAAGATATGCCTCCCAGGATTACACCACTGACACCAGCAACAAAATCATGATCAATTTAGGGGACAAAAATTCCATGCTCTTTACAGTGACTAGATCCTGGAGCATTTGAGGAAGAATACATCCATTTTAAAAATGCTCACAGAGAAGCCAAAGGATGTTATGAAATAATAAATTAGCTTCTGATGATCACAAGAGGGAAACTTTGGCTGACTTGCCATCTCTGGTAGTGGAATTGGGAGCAGATGAATATGGTGGCTGACAACCAGCTTCTTTCCAAACAGTAACAGAGATGGAGAAGGCTAGGAGGAAACCAGACTTCTGAAGCAGAGTAGGAAGATCCCCCTTCCCAGTATGAAGTTAAACTATGAATCCCCACATTCCCCTTTGCATCATATTTGTAATGGCAAATTGTGGAGTCCTGACTGTAGTCCTGGCCATCCAGAGGGACCTTGACAATCTTGAGAGATGGGCCTGTACGAACCTCATGAAGTTTAACAAGGCCAAGTGCAAGGTCCTGCACACGGGTCAGGGCAATCCCAAGCACAAATACAGGCTGGGCAAGGAGTGGATTGAGAGCAGCCCTGAGGAGAAGGGACCTGGGAGTATTAGTGGATGGAAAACTGAATATGGGAGAGCAATGTGACCTTGCAGCCCAGAAAGCCAAACAGCCTAGGCTGCATCAAAAGAAAAGTGCCCAGAAAGTCAAGGGAGGGGATTCTCCCATTCTGCTCTGCTCTCATGACACCTGGAGTACTGCATCCAGAGTAAGGAGAACATGGACCTGTTGGAGATAGTCCAGAGGAGGCCATGAAGATGATCAGAGGACTAGAGCACCTCCCCTGTGAGGACAGGCTGAGAAAGCTGGGGTTGTTCAGCCTCAAAAAGAGAAGCTCCAGAAGGACCTTAGATTGGCCTTCCAGTACTTAAAGGGGACTACAGGAAAGATGGGCAGGGACTCTATTAGGGAGTGTAGTGATAGGATGAGGAGTCACCATTTCAAACTGAAAGAGGGTAGATTTAGATTAGATATAAGGAAGAAATTCTTTCCTGTGAGGCACTGGCACAGGTTGCCCAGAGCAGCTGTGGCTGCCCCCTCCCTGGCAGTGTTCAAGGCCAGGCTGGACGGGGTTTTGAGCAACCTGGGCTAGTGGAAGGTGTCCTTGACCATGTCAGGGGGGTGGAACTAGATAATCTTTAAGGTTCCTTCCAACCCAAATCATTCTGTCATTCTATGATTTTGATGTGAAAAATAAACAATCATGTGCTCAAGTGATCAGCAAACTCCATGCCCAGATTTCACAATACGGTTATTTTTTAGTTGAGAGGCCATGGGTATCAATACCTCCCTGAAACAGCAGGCTGTTTAGAGACCATTCCACAGATGTGAAAGGTTTTAGGTATATTTTAAATTGCCATAGCTTGACATCTCACATGTTCAATTTGTCAACATTTTAACAGTTATTGAGAAAAGGCTCTTCTGTGCAGCCTGTCCCTCCTGAGTTTTGCTGGACTGCTTATCAGACAATAACTCAACAAAGAAAATAATGACGTACACAACCAGTAAAGAGGAATTGTACAGGTGAAGCATTTTCCTCTTAAGAATTTTACTATTTTAATTACTTTCTAGGGCAGATTCAATTTTCACTGTAAGTCTGCTATACTTTCCTAGGCAATGATTCCACTGAAGCATTTATGCAGTGAGTTTTCCATAATAGCCTGCTGAACACATGGTCACCACTTTCTAGTGAAAATAAACCTCTGTATATGCCATGATTTCCTATCAAATAGGTGACAGATACCACACACAAAATGCTGACATTCTAATTATACCTCTGCATAAGGCATTGACATTCATGTAATCAAACCAATTTCTCCCCATCTTTGACTATTTCCCCTTTAATGCTACAAAATAAAATGCTTTAACCCATGATTCAAGGCAACTAATATTTTAAAGTAGTACTTACCAGGAGCAGCTCAGCATAGGTGTACTTTCTACGACTCCAGCATTTTGAGTCTTCAGTGTCATCCAAAGCTACGCAACGAATCATGTCTCTGCTCACTGATTTTGGCCTGGATCCACAAACAAACAAAATTTTCAATATATATTTAAGAATAAACTAGGACTGCTTATAAAATAAACAACTAAGAAGGGGCATGAGAGAGGTAGAATGACATAGTGAATAGTAGAGGAAAAAGTACATGGAGTTCAAATTTATAATAAATATAAAAAATGTAGAGGAATACTTTTTCATGTGGCCCTGTAGAAACCACGGACACAGCATACCTTTGAGGTCAAGTGCTTGAAACAGGTTAAAAGAATATGAAACTATGTAGAGAATATTAACTATTACAAAAGAGAAGGTAAAACAATTGTATTTGTAGAAATAAACCCTTTTGTGTTGTGGCACAAACAAATAAGAAATGATTAATCAGCCACAGAGGAACTCTCCATTCACACAATCTGTATCATAACTGTGCTTCACTAAGCAGATTATTTGATTAAAGAAAAGTATACATGAAAACAGTACAATCTAAAAGTCTTTCATAAATATTCAAAGTATATTGGTGTGCAGAAAGGTATACAATGGACTTCTGTACTTACCACTTTCTGCTACTAGAAATGTCATCCCTTTGGGAGCTCTGACTTGATGGCAGGGCAAGTGATAATCTTGATGATCTCTTCAAAGATAAATCTGGCATAGCTAGTTTTAATAAAGTTGTTGGTGAGCTTGTTCTACTTTTCTAAAAGACATAACAGAAAAATAAGGCAATTCTGATTATTCTTCCACCTTTGTGTTTTCTTAACATGTTCGCATTAACTACTCAAAAACATTCAAGGGTTTTCAGGACCATTTCTCCTTGTCAATCACAATATGTAAAAAAATTGCAAAAAGTTTCTCTGAATGTCTTGCAAGATTTTCCAGCACACCTTAATAACCACTATAGCTTTAAAATTACATTTTTAACAGGTAGATATATGTTACATACACCTTTTACAGAATTACAGAGGATGTCAGCTGAAGAGCATGTGAACATGTTTTGTGAATCTTTAATAAGATTACCTTAAGTAGCTCACTGTAAAACAGATACAGTCACTCAGTTTAGGAGACAAAGGAGGCATTCTGCCACACCATCACTGACTTATTTTGAACAAAATCATGCTATAACTTTTTGGAGATGCCAATTGCATTCACAGTGCTCTCAGAAATTCACCAAGAGTTGCTGCTCTTTCTGAAGTCTTGCAAGCACAGTGGAAGAGCCAAAAGTCCAGATTTCTCACAGGAGAAAAAGATTAAAAATTAAAAACAACAAGAAACAGTCCATCAGCTGATTCTGTGAAGTTCACAGGTGCCAGGTCATAATTTTCTTCAAGTGCTGAACTCAACAGGGGCTGGGAAACCCGCAGAGTTAGGATCCTGCATGCCTGCCTGAGCTATAGCTAGTCCTGTGTCATTAGCACACCTTGTGAAGCCAGAACTGGTCTCTGTAAGAAGCATCTGCTTCTGGCTTCCATTCCTGCTGTGATCAGCAGGAATCTGGCTCCTGAACCCAGCTTCTTCTGAACAGGAAATCTGTCCCACTGTTTTTCCTCCATTATCTCCATGAATTAGCTTTAAAAAAATATATAATTGTAGTCTAAAACTATCCAACTCAAAGTAACAGGTGTGTGCGAACAGATCTGTGGCATAGCCCATCCAGTTCTTGATACTGGAATCACAGTCTCAATTCACATTCTTCCAAGTACCTTCTGTCCTGAGGCTTAATACTGTGTTGCTGAAAACCTGCAGCTTTTATTGCAGTTACCTCTCAAATTCAGGCTTTCAAGGAAGAAGAAGGTCAAAACTGAAGTGGCCACATGCAAGATACACACTGTGAAAAAAAGTCTGTGTTTTGTGTCTCATAGCCCTCTGCAGAAAGCAAAAAGCACATGTAGCTGATTGAAGGACTGTGATGACAGAAAATGGAAAGAACTCTGCCCCTTACAAACATGAGGGATAGATTCGGGGTAACTGCAGTGAAGTTGTAAGAATTATTCTGGATTAAGTTAAGACTGGTTGAAGAGAAGAATTCTCAGCAGTTCTGAGAATTTCAAGCTAAAACATCTGTCCAAAAGATTTACGTAATCGCCAGGATGTAACTGAGAAGATAATCTGACTCAATTTTATAACAACCTGTTGCATAAAGTATAGTAAAACTTTGTTGCATTTTTATACATAACCATCTGCAACAGACCCCCTTGATAAATCTTCACTTCCTAACAACCAAGTACCATATTCTTGTTCCATTGAATTCAAGGAATTTTATCGTTATTTTTGATGGGACAAGTCTTTGTTTTTCAATGTTGTGATACTACCTACCTGAGGAGGAGAAGATGGTACCCTGGGCATGCAAGACTTTGGTGTCAATGGTAGCAATGATACTATTTGTGGAAAAGGATCAATGTCCACCCTTGGTCTCTCTTGGCATGTGTGCCAGAGCTTCAGTTTTGCACTGGCAGTTTCCATTGCTGTTGAATGAGTGACACAAAATCTGGGACCCCTAGGAAATAAAAACTGATAAGTAGAACTTTCCCCAAACATTAAATACTGGGCTATTTGGATTTTTTTTTTTTCCTCATGATGCTGTTTACTGTATCAAGATATGGTGCTATACGAACCTAGAATTCAAAATCAGTTAGTGTTAAAGATATGTTTAGACATTGCACTTTTCCAAATCTGAAACCAAACTACGCATAAATAAACTTGGGTTGCAAATTCTGCACCATTACATAGTTGCCTTTGTATGATTCTGCAGTAGAATATGCCCCATCCATCCTACAGCAAAAAATAAGAAAGGATTTTAGTTCACAAGCTATAGTCCACAAGCCTCGTGAGGCTCCGCAGCAAAGTTCACAATTACAGGTATTTGTTTATGCCTGCAATTTGTTGATCCCCCTTGGGGAGGAGAGAAAACCTTCAAAAATTTAGCTTATATTTTGGAAACAGGCTGGCATTTGCATCCTTGCTTAAGCTGTCAATATGTAATAGGCATTTTGTAGGACAGACATTGAACAGTAAAGTCTCAGGGTCAAATTCCACATAGATGTATACAAAGAGCATCCTCAGAAACTTGAGAAGGGCAATATGGGCAATAGGTTAGGGCAGAATTAACTTTCTATGCCTAGAGGGGTTTCTCTACCCTGCAGCCTGAAGTTTAGTTGGATGCTATCCAAGGCAGCTATACACAAAGTAGCTCAGATGCTCTGGCAGTAAAATAAAAAGGGCTCAGTAATGCATATCTACCTGGCTTCTCAGCAGATTGCATTGTAGTTTAGGCTCAACTAAAAATTCAGAGGCAACATCTGCTAGTATTTAAGATGACGTTGCTTCCCATAATTGCAATGGGATAAGTGAGATGAAATAAACCTAATAGGCTTATCAAAGGAAAGGGAAAGCTGTTAAACAATAGAAACTTAGTTTGTGTTCATTTTTTCATACCAGTAAAGAAGTAGAGGTTTCACTACTTCAGCCTGAATCCATCTTAAATGCCTTATATTCCACTGATCTCCATGCAGTAGATCAAGTCTGAGTAACACTTCTGAACTGAGGAAATAGTCTCCACTGCTCAGCAGATACAGTTTTTTCATCTTACTGAGTTGCCTTGAGTCAACAAAAATAGTCACATAAGCATGTATCAGATGCTATACAGAATCAAGTACAGTTCATCCTACTGGTTAAACTATTGTCATACAACATGGTTTTAATTGCAAGTGGCAGAAGCCAAAACAATTTTTCTGCAAATTAGAGACAGGTTGTGTGTAACATAAAATGTACAGTGCCTTAGAATAGACAATCTGAATCCAACAGAGCCTTTTGTTAGAGCAGTTCGTCATATTGAATGCCCTACTTGTGAATTTAAGTTCTTTTATTATTTTTTTTCTTTCTGTTGCCATCTATTTTCCAAATCTCCTTCTAACAAAACTGCAATACTATGGCTGTCCTGTCTTCATGTAAACTTTGCAAACTGCAAAAAGAGTTTTATCAGCTTCAGCAGAGTCATTCCTGACTTACCTTGTCAGGACACTCATGATTACTTTAACTCTGTCTGTTCTATTCAAACATTACAATTTCTTCTGCAATCTCAAAACCTGCATTGACCTAGCTGGGTTTCAACTATTAAAACAATGGATATAACTGTTAAATAATGAGAAGTACCTTTGCTGCCTTGTAGTGTCCTTAAGGGCCTTTAGTCTTTCAATATCCATCCAGAGCCACCAGTATCTCTCCCCAACTGTCCCTTTAATGAACTTCTTGAATCTTTCAAACTTGTGTCTGCTGCCAGTGTCATAAGTCCTGTGACTAATACACGAGGCAGCCCTACTGTCTGCCCCATCACTTTCAGAACTTGATCTTAAGCTTAGTTCTTCAGTATCTCGTTCTTTTACATCTTGCCTGGAGTCCAAGACAGTAAATGGAGAAGAACTTTGGGAAAAGAGTGATTCAGCAATACCACAGGCAACTTTGTCATTTGCTAACTCATCTGTAAACACTTCAGGCTGTTTGTGGAAATCCACGTCACTCTCAATGTCAGCACCTGGATGGTGGGTCAGTTCTGAAATGGGTTCCTTCATTACTAATTGAGTATAAACTGGTATGAATTCTTCCGGTGTCTGAAAAGTTGTGCTTTCCTGTCTATTTTCTTCTTTTGCTGCACTGTCCCATTTCGGGTCTATATAAACTCTTAACTGAGCATGGGAGGGAAGTTCAGCAGTGGTTATAGAAGAATCCTCCTCAGCCTCTATGGATCTCTCCCTAATAATGTCAGCTTTTGCTGATGCTGTCCTTGAGGGGGAAAGGAATCTCCATTGGTCACGTTCCTTAGACAGGCAATCTGCTTCTGCATTAAATCAGAAAAGATCTTTGAACACCCTTTTGATTCAGGACTGTTGTCTTGCATATCAACATTTCCAAGTTAAAAAAATGGAACATATTTATATTGTACTGCTTCAAAACAACCAGACCATGTCATGCTGCAGAGCAGGGAATAGCAAAGGTGCTTCTGCTGTAGCTATCTGGCTAGAGACCCAGTCACATGACTCAGAATTGTTGAATTCCAGCAGAGCAGCAGAGTTCAGAACAACTCCCTCTGGAGCTGACTGTCTTGTTTACTCAGCTGAGCATCCCAGCTCCTCAGCACTTGTTAAACCACCTTGTTGCGTTGCAAAGCCTGGTTTCTTCCTGACCATTTGGTCATAGTTTGATCCAAGTCATAGCATGGGGCAGGACTGGGTTTTGTTTAGGCTTGAGGAAGCCAGTAAGGGATAATTCTTTGTCTCTTATGTTGATTATTGCAAAAGACTACAACATCGAACAAGCCTCTGTCAGTTGAGTGAAATTTTGACATACATAGAAGGACAACAAAAATTATTATGTTAAGGGCTCTGAAAACATTTAACAATCCCGCATTCCAGTCTGCCACTCAGAAATGGCTCCTTTTCATTTAGAGATGTTTCATAACTAACAAGATCAGAACAGTGGCCAGCCCTGTATTTTTGGTCTACACTTCTCTACTTAATTCATTTGACTCAACTCCTCCTCATCCCCATGCTACTAAGGATGCTCTACCATCCTGGTCTGCTAAGAAAAAAGCTTACTGCTTTAAATTGCTGAAATATATTTTCTACTTCTGCTAGAGTTTTAGTAAATCGAGTATTTCTGGATCATGATAGCAAAGATGACCTTGACTATACATATTGCATAGCTGGTTTAATGCTGCTGTCACTGTACAAGTCAGTCCTGTAAAACTGAGCAGAATAACTACAGATCTTGTGAATAGCAGCAGAATCTAAGTGAAAGTAAGAAAAAAACAAGTTGTAATTCAGTTGTGGCTCTTCAATATCTTAATATCAATCAAGTATTTAAATTATAGAATAAACTGAATCCTCTGTATTTCCCTAAAGCTAAGATGAACACTTTCATACTCTATAGTATCACTAAGGCAAAATATTGTCAGTGAGGAGACTGCTACAACCTCTGAGCACATGCAGTACATCAGGCTGTGATAGAAAAAGGCTAAATCTCTCAGATCCACTAGGTTCACATTTGTAATCTCAGCCTGTAAAACCCTCTATGGTGACCTAATCAATAAATAGCAATGGCAGTTAGACATTCCTTCCATCTTCCTCTAAAAATAAGCCGTGTCTAATCAGTGCTGGCCACTGTCACAGACAGACATTTGGATTAGGAACATGGCATAGAGGTTTCTTGCTCTGCACTTACATAATTTTGTGTGTAGGTACATATGGCACAGTATGTTGACATTAATATAAAAATCAGTGTGATTTAAAATATCTTTTTTTATTTATAAACTATTTCAAATGTTTTCACTTTACAAAAATTATAGTTTCTCAACACAGTTCCATGAAACTGAAATACAAAGAATGATTTCACAGGACCAAAGGCAATTAGGGGGAGAGACACACGGCTCTTGACTAATCAAAAGCCAATTGGCTCACAGTATTGCTCAAGCCATTAATTAATAACCCTGATCCAACTGAAACAGTGAAAGCCAATACTTTCAGCTAATGAACTCTTCCTAATTGCAGGCCATCTCTGAGAAACTCAGCTGATGTCCTTTATTGCTTCTAGTGCCTGATCCCTACACCAGGTGAATACTGTGCCTAAAAAGGTTTTCTGACTGAAAAAATGCTGGATTTCCCATTAAATATGCATAAAGAAGAACAAATAACACATGCAAAATGAAGGTCTGTGTTATAAAGTTTTCGGTGGGAAGATATAAAATATTCATTGAGGCAAAATGTTGTTGACTGCAGCCAAAGAGGACAGAGAGGCTTTCCATAGGCCTACACCCAGCCCACTACAATACAGAGCTGCACTAATGTGACGATGCTCTGCAAGAACAGTGCAATTCTGACTTCTCTGCTCAAAGCACTGCAGAAGTTAGGGGTAGAGTCATGAGCAGCAAACAAGTGCAACTTAAATAACTTCATTAATAATCCATGCATCAGAAATATATTTCCTGGGGTGATTCTTATGGGTCTGGGGAAGAAGACAGACATCTGGAGTAACCATGCCTTCCCGTTTTCAATTCAGCTATTGGACTCCAAGGTCCCAGCAGTACAAGTATCAACGTGGAATGGTTGCTTTTTCCTCTGAGAATTGGGGAGAGAGAACTCCTAACATATGAGCTGAGACTTCTCTGTTCTTGCTACTGCTTACAGAGCAGAAGTAAGGCTATGCAATCAATTGTGTCCATATGTGCATCTGTATGATCTCTCCCAGTACCTTTGAAACCTGCTGAACAATTTCAGTTAAATTTGACAGATGAACGGGAGTGTCACAAATTATTACATTCGCTAAGATTCATAAAAACCGGCAGCCAAAAGGCCTTTAAGTGCCTAACACACTCTAAGAAGATGGCTGCAACACAAATCATACATTATCAAACACCCAACAAATCCAGACAAGAAAGTCTTTCAAAACATATCAAATGGGGAAAAAAAAAACAACCTGTAGCAAAAATTATGGATATCTATGAGATAGAAATATGCAAGAAAAGAAGCCTCTGCTATCACAAAATTACTTGGCTACTATATCAAATTTTCCCTTAATGTTGTGGCTATGGAGAGAAACAAACACCCATCTGAAGCCTAAGATACCGTGTGATACTCAGAAGGCAATAAGTGGGTTTAGCAACAATTCCTTTGAATGTCTTTTCTTTTCACCTAGTCAGGGTTGTGTTATAAACATTATGGCTGAGCACCTGTTACTTACCCAGAAGGGTATCTTTTTCACTTAATGAATCATCTTTTTCATCCTGCCCAGGCAAACACTGAATATCTTGAATTTGACTAGAAGCTACAGGATGCATAAATGAATCTGTAGTTTTCATAGATTCACTTTGTTTTGCTAACATAAACCAATCCTTTGTCTGAGAAACTGTAGCCTAGGAAAAGAAATATTGTAGAATAAGTAAAATTTCTCTATTTATTGCAGTGGTTCTGAGAGCAGAGGGCTTACTGTCTGTAGTCATTTTGTTCAGTCTGATTGTGTAGATTTCTGTAACGATAGTTCCCAGTGAAGAGAGCTGTATGGCAGTAGCTGAGCATAGTTGTAGCACAGCTTCTGTTTAAGCTGTATTACAACCCATCAGCTGCCTTCTATAGTACAAAGAACTTTAAAAATAAGGGATATTCAGAGAATCAGTTGTCCAATTAGGTAGGTGACCTTGCTTACAATATTTTAATCACATGCTTTCAATATATCTTGACATTGCACCCACTAAACATGTTTATTTTACCTGGCCAAGCGATACGTGGAGTTTCTTCATAGTCAACAAAGTGTCATCCTCCTCAGAAGGGGAAGAAATTGGGTCTTGCTTCCTTATCCAGGGATAGTATTCACTATCTATAATGAAATTAATGCCAGTCTTGCTCCATTCTAGCTGTGAGATCAACTTAGCTAGCCTGAAATTAAATGTTGAGACAAGAAAAGAACTGATTTTAGCTTTTAATCAGAGAAACAATTTTTCCCCAAAACAGGCAATAAACAACATGATCAATCTAAAAATAAATTACTGCAGAGAACTTCATGAACTACCTTTATTATTTCACCCTTTGCCTGCTGCCACATATGTAAATACCAGTACTGCCATTTCATAGTCCACCAGCTTTACAGATGATGGCCTGCTTTGCATTATCAACCTTTACTGGTAAAACGTATAAAACTGATTTCTGTCATGATGTTCTTGCATGTGTCTATGCAGATCCAAGCTCTACCAAGAAACCTTTGGATATTTTGATCACTAAAATGGAACTATTCTCCCAGATTGCAGAAGCCCTGTATCACCACCAGAAACTTTCTGTTCCTGGTACAAGCAATCTTTCAGCAGCAATACCACAGCAGTGATCATACTAATTGAACTTTCAGATAACAAGACAACTGGTGCTATCATGTTCAGCTGGATGCTGTATGAGGACTTCATAATACTGAACAGCACTCCAGTACTACCTTGTGTTAGCGTGAACCTCACAATGTTCAAGAAAGTCAATCTTAGAAGCAAATGGCAATAATAAAGATTGTCTGAGCTCAAGAACTGGGGCAAAAGCAGTGCAAAAAAAGCAGTGTAGAAAGCAGTACAAAACCAGCCATGGTTCATGTGAAAGGAAGACAATGCCTATGCCTGAGCCTATGTCCATGAGTGAACACCCAGATTCATTTGTCCCCACTATTGAAGGGCAAAAAGGATTTCATTCTAGGGTTTGGGTATCTTCATCTTTAAACACAAGTTTCCCTTCTCAGCTTATCTTGATCCTGATTCAGGAAAGCAACTTAAACCACCGATTTAAATGGAAATTAGGTACATGCTTGAAGTTAGTTTTATGTCGCTTTTGTAACTCTGATTGATCAAAGAAATACTTTGCTATAGCAGAAGGTCAAAGTTAGTGTTTCATGAGGCCCAGTTATACATAAAGCAGGCTGTTATTAAAGGTAAAATGGAGCACTCTTTAATGGCTTGGCTGTTCTTTGCATAGATTTCCCCTTGAATTTAAGTGCAGTCTTCAGGATATTGAAAGTTTAAAATATTTTGAAATTTTTAATGTGGAAGTCTATACTCCACTAACTCCAGTCCGTCATTACAATCAGCCAACATGAGTTCAGTGAACTGTACTGCCAGGTTGTCTCTTCTCTTAGGATCCCTGAAACACACTACAATTATCAGCACCTAGACACAACCTTAAGGGCTGTAGAGGCAGATTCTGAAAAAAACACACTAAACCTCCTGAATGTCTGCTGAAAGGACATCCGGAAAACTATAGCAAGTGTGTAACAGTAAATCATCCAACTGTGCCATGGCATCCTACAGAGAACCTTGCAAAAAGAGGTCTGACAGTAGGCCCAAAGACACAAAACTAATAATTGAAATAAAAAGGACTGGCTGTTTTCTCCAAATAGATTTCATGGGTTCATAACTTCCACTTGTATGGCTTACATATTGATTAGAGAAAAACGCATTGCTACCATCATATCTCTGTGGAACAGAGATTCAGAAATCAGTAAACCCTGTTCTTACTGTCTCTATAATAGTGTAATATAGCATGTAATTCATGGTCAAGGAAAATTACAGAATGATGAGTGAAAAAAGTAACTGATTTTACTTTATCCAGGTCATTAAAATGCTGAAATTAAACAAGCAGGACTGGAGCTGGTAGAAAACACATTCAGAGTACTGTGAAGATGAAATAAACAGAAGTGGAAAATGTACAAATTTAAATCTGAGAGAAAGCATAAAAGATTGCAATACCTGTATTCAAAGTAACAGTCACTTTCTAGAAATGCTGGAAGTCTTTCTTTCTTAATCCACTGAATTGCTTGTTCTCGATCAAGACACTATTAAAAAAGAAATGCCAAAGATTTGCAATATTCTTTACTTTCTTGTTTGGTTTGCCATGTAACTGATTCTCTCCATTCCCCTTCTACAGAAACATTGTCTCAGGAAGACAAATATGCAGTGAACATCACCTTTGTTATCTGGTTTAGCCTTAATCATGCTGGGACAATTGAGTTAAATTACTTTCCTAATAACAGCTAAATCAGTCTTATAAGAGTACAACCTTTTTAACAAATCATGGGTGTTTTTTCTTCAGAAATAATGTGTGTATCAATCATTCCAAATGTACAGTTCCAAATGTAAATTAGAGGTTTATAAATCTTCTGCAACAGGAAACTGCTAATTTTTCTGATTTATCACATTTTATAAATAATTACTATTATATTTTTCCTCAAGAATTTGAAGAATAAGGAACCTTTAAATTAAATTATACTCCCAGAATAAGAGCACTGTGGATATTTAAAACAAAATGAAACAAATAAAAAGCCAATCAGTTACCACCTTTCCCGCTTTTATGTTGGAACATTGCAACTCTTACAGTGGAAACCTAAGTCCATTGTGAATCGGGCCCATAACAGATTTTTGCTCAGAGGGTCTAAACCTCAGTGCCTCATCCAAGCAGAAAGGGAGATGCCTCCAAAGACTGATTTGGGGGGTGAAGGGGAGGTGTTGAGCAGTGAGCTACACATTGCCAGCTAACTAAAAATCTCTGTCTAGGGTCTCTCACAGAGAGCAATATCTGACTATGGGCAACAGTGATCCATAGCTGTTTCCCTTAGAAATGACACACAGCACAATTTTTAGGTTTTTTTTTAAAAGCATGCTTTTTCCACTCGTAGAGGATGACCTGTTTTATTTATCTGAGGCACACTTTTCCTTTTAGTGAAGGTGAGACCAATGATTTGGAAGAATGCAGTAGCTCCCCTTGTCCATAAAACAGGTGAAGTTTGGGCAAGGATTGATGCTACTTGTTATATCAGATAATCAGTTTATGTAGATTACATTTTAAATTTTCTTTCCATGAGCTAATATTCCATTAGAGACGAGGGTTATTTCTGCCTCATATATATCTGTAGGGGATTAAAAAAATCTGAATTACTCAGAAAGTGGGTGGTTTCATTTAGAGAGAAGAAAATATTTCAAAATATGGAAAGCTTATGTTGGCAGACGCACATACAATGTAATTTGTGGAGATGAAGACTAATTACTCCCAACTACACAGCATATGCCTCTTTTTGGTAACTGACAACCTTTTTTGAAATACAGAAGATCGTCTCTTTGTTTTGGCATTTAATATTTATGAATTTACTGACTCACAGCCCAGTTTTTTATCTGAGTGATTCATAACATGTTCACATCTGTACATGGCTGGTACACAAAATTATATATACTATCAGAAGGAAAGAATCTCTGCTCTTTCACCTTCCCCAGAGAAAGATGCTACATTTAATCTGATGACTTTTGTTACCTTGGTTAGCTTCCTTACCCAGTGAGCCTTAGGCTTTGCTGGGACCCAATCCAGCAAACCTTTTAGCACGTGTTTAAGTTTAAGCATGTGTTTAACTTCCCTTGATTAAAGTTAAACACATACTTAAGTGCTTTGCTGAACTGGAGTTTCTCTGAAGTAATGTATGTGGGATGCCAGCCAGCTTCTTTCCATAGTTGTGATCAATTCTACCCAACTCCACAGGATTTTTTCTTAATATATTTCAGTTGATTTTGACTATTGATAAGAAGATACTTACTTCCATATCAATAATTTGTAAGTGTGCACACACAGATGGAGAGAAATTTTGCTTAAATTTGTAACAATCTAAGAGGGAAGTAAAATACCGAGAAAAATACCACTGGGTGTATTTCTTAGGCAAGATGTATTTAAATTCAAGCTGTAGCCTGAAAGGCCTACTAGGATTCTTCAATCATAACTCATTTTTATTAGTAATGTGCCAGTGATGGCCACGCAAGGTGACTTTTTGTAGCAGTGTAACATTCAAAGCAACTGTCAATCTCTTCAGTCAGTGTGAAGAAAGCAGTCAAAGTAAAGTAGGCAGCATGCCCCGATGCCTGAAGGATCAAATCCTATTTGATTTGAACTGAACTACATGGTGCAGTTGGCCTGAGATGATTTCCTCTGATTCATAGTATAGTACAATGAATAAAGCTGACTTCTTTCACTTGTGCAGTTGCAGTAGCATTTTTTGGCAATTTTTTAACAAGGGCATGTAGTTATAGGACAAGAGGTAATGGCTTTAAAGTGAAAGAGGGTAGATTTTAATTATATATAAGGAAGAAATTCTTCACTGTGAGGATGGTGAGACACTGGAAGAGGTTGCCCAGAGAAGCTGTGGCTGCCCCCTCCCTGGCAGTGTTCATGGCCAGGTTGGATGGGGCTTTGAGCAACTTGGTCTCGTGGAAGGTGTCCCTGCCCATGGCAGGGGGGTTTGAACTTAGAAAATACTTAAGGTTCCTTCCAACCCAAGCCATTCTATGATTCTATGCTCTTTTGCAGGCCATTTTGTTCCAGCTCAGCCTTGAGTTGCCAAGTTGAACTGGATGAGGCATCTGTTACCTGTCCAGTAAAGGTGTCAAAAATGAGAAGAAGCATCACCCTTTACCCAAAAAAGGGAGAAAAAAGTGAACTGAGGCATACTGCTCCTCAGAAGGCCATAATGCTTCCCATCTATGGAAAATGGCCCAGAGAAAGAAATGTGTTCTTAAATAATACAGGAGTCCTGTTGCTCCGAACCACATGAAAGATGTAATAGTGAAATGGCTCTGAGTTTATCAAGAAAGGACATCCACAGTTGCAATGATGTGAGGTTATCCCAGAGAGCAATGCTAGCCACACTTGCACAAGCACACAACATTTCCTC
Organism: Athene noctua; assembly: GCF_965140245.1. NCBI lineage: Eukaryota > Metazoa > Chordata > Aves > Strigiformes > Strigidae > Athene > Athene noctua. The sequence continues at coordinate 24,225,424 of NC_134038.1, read as the reverse complement.
AGTTGAATCCTGAGAGCAAGAAAGAAATAGCTCTTCTGCTTTTGTGTTCTCAAGCAAAGTATTTGTGAAAATAATTATTTAACATGGTGGGGATGTCTGTGAGCCTTGTCCTGTTGTAGCATTTGTCCGGTTTAGATGCAGATAATTGCAAACACACTTTACTATGATTTTGTTAAACATCATTGCCTTTTGACCTCTCTCAACACTGTTTTCTTTTCTGAAAATCATTAAGCTTATATCAGGCAAAGCAACAGTCTGTTACAACTCCCTGCTTTTCTCTCAGCTTTCCAGCTATGACATAATTTAGAGCAGCCGCCTCTAAAAATGTAGCAAGACCTTAGACTGGCCTTGAATGAAATGAACTGGAGTCACATCAGTCACACCAATGCAGAGTAAGCAAGAAAGGAATAAACCAAGTATCCCAGTGAAATATCTTTTCTCCTCCAAAGTTGTTGTTGAAAGGTAATTTCTCCCACAACTAATTATACTGTCTTGTATTTGTATGTATCAGGTGCATACGGTGCTTCAACTCCTGATTTTAACCTGCCTAATCTGGTGCTGAAGAAAGCCCTGAAAGTATATAGGTAAGAGTACCAAAAACTATAGTGTCTGAGCAAGACTGAAAGAATAATTTTTTTTCTAAAGTTCAACCTATCTTTCCATTAGTTTAGCTTTCTTGTTGCCAAATATTATTTTCTCTGGCCATTTCAATTGATGCTAACCATGTAAACCCTTTGGGAATTAATGGAAGAGAGACTTATGTGTTGCCAGACCACAGATGAGCTCATAGCCACACAAGGAAATTAATTAATAAGGAAAGACTGAGATGCATTAGTTTCAGTCAATTTGCACATTCCAGGGATCACTAGTAAAGTAACTGTTGTCATAATATTTTTTCTTTTAATATTAAAAAGTATTCAGACCACACAACTGAATCCTGCCCTACAGAATCTTCAAAATTCTGTGCTACAGGATGTACATCTGTAATTCCATTCACTTGTCTGCTAGACACATGTGCATTTCAGGGCATAATTTGGCCCATCATTATGTTTTCCTAACATAAATTAACATTTTTCCCAAGCTACTAAGCCAAACACAACAATAACTACTGCCAGTATCTCTACAGTAAGATCTAAATATAAACTCAGGGGCTATAAGATGCTTACCATAGTGTTGTAATTTGGATCAATATTGAACGTTGGAGAAGCGCTGCACATTTTGGAGAGCTGCCCGTCATTCTTTGCTTTCCTTAAAACATCATAAATGGGGTTTGGAGGTTTCTGATCATGTAGAATTTTTTTCAGCCGGCCTTCCAGGCATTGTGAGGCATCATTAACTACTTCAAAAACCCCAAAGTCGGAGTTAAACTTAACTGGCTGGGCAAAAGTCTACAAAAGAAGTTTGTAACATTGTAATAAGGGAAACCTTTCATTTAAGAAAGTTAGTTTTTAAAGTACTGAAGCATCCTACGGAATGCAAGTTGGTATTATGAGGCTTCATTCTCTTGCCTGATGCAGTTTATGTTCAGGACCTGGAATCATATTATTTCTGTATTCTTGTTCTTTAGTCTCTTCACTGCATAGCTTTCCAAACCATTTCTACTTTTTGTCTCAGCTATGCTTAATTGTCAAGAATTTAACTCATTCTAGATCACAGACTGTTCTTTTTTCACATGTGAATAATAGATCCAGTACACAGATGTCTAGGATATATAACTCACAGTGACTTTAGTAACTGTTCTGAAGGGGACTACTTACCTACTGAATCAGATCTCCAGTGTTGTTCTCTCATTCATTACACAATCAAGGCTTGAAAAGATTAGCAGTGAAGCTGACCTTTTAAATGTGACATGCATTTGAGGATGAAGAATCTGAAAATTTCCATATGTAGGAGAGGCTTTTCACCATATTGTTACTTGTAGGTCAAACACCAACCAAAACCTATGGCCTGTAGTAACTTTTATTATACGTCCCTAGCTCAGTCAGATACTGTGCAATACATGAGGTAGACCAAATTTTAATTTCATCTATGTAATTGTAACTTTTCATGAACTCCAAAAAAAATATATGCAGACACATTAAAACAGTCACTTTCGTCTTTTGAGCTCTGCTACTAGGCATTTCCCTAAAAGACTATCTTTCAAATTCTTTTACTTGACATGAAGAGGGAAAATATGGATGGATTTTACACATGTAATTGGGAGATACCCAAGACAGTTATGAATATGAGATTATATACAACCCAAGCATATAAACATCTTCACAGTGAGCTGGAAGACAAGAAGGCATGCTGTATTTAAGAACTGAAGAAAATCTTGGCCATATCAAGAACCAGCACCAAAATTCTTTTCAGATTTGTTCCAGACAGGATCTCACCTGGTGTTTGTACAGTTGTCATTCCTCTGCACTTAATAAGATTATTTTATTTTCTCAAGCACTGTATTTTTCATTTCCTTGAACTTTTTCATATATCACATATATACACACATAGACACAATTCAAACACAGGCTACATATGCTGAATGCCTGTTACATATAATATAGAAATATATTACTGATCAGTTTTATTCTTCTTCACACCTATATAAGTCCAAAGTAACCGTGTCAGTGCCAGCTACTTTGAAGACCCCTTGTTGATCAACATCTTGTAGAGCAATGCCCAGGATCAAACCATGTGGTTGTAACATGTGATTACAATGTTCCCTCATTATCCTATAATGTCTCACTGTGGAGGCTCAGCCTGGCAAAGCACTTAGCATGTGAGAGCTTTAAGTGTATGATTAGCATCTGTGACATCAGTCACTGCTCAGAACCATGCAGTGAGTTGCATTAGTCTGTTTAGTTACCTAACTTTAGTTGAAATCATGGTTTGGTTTTTGTTCTCTGACACATTGTGCCTCTTTTGGCTTTAATTTTCTCCAGGGTACTCTGCAGGTTTTAGTGGTTTTTTCCTCCAAATGTACTGAACAGCATTTTAAATGGCCTTTTATGTGTAGCAGATTTCTCTACACTTCATTCAGACTTTCTCCCAGTTTGCTATGTGTACATTTCATTTATTTTCAAACTTAATTTGGGCTGCTATCAGCTTTTAAGTGACTAACTGTGCAACCTTAAAAACCTCCAAATGTGTTCTTCCTTATTTCTTTTTTCATGTTTTTTTAAAAAGAAACAAAAGAAAGTACACTAAGAAACAAGGTGCTTCATTCTCTCAGAATTTGAAATGCTCTTGCTTGTGGAAAAAAGCAAACAAAATGCAAATTCCGTAATATAGGGCTATGTGACTAGACATGATCAGTTCAATGTTTTTCACCTTGAAAACTAAGCAAAGACAACATTAGTTTATCACATACATCTACTTTTACTTAACCCTTTGGTAACTTATTCTAGAGCTAGTTTTTTCAGTACATATTCTAATTAACTGAACAGAAAACACAGCAACTTTATGTAGTGAAACAGATGGTAGTGACAATTTTTAAAATGTAAAGTGTATTGCTATTTTGGGATTCTGACTATAAATCATTTATAAGACAAATAAATATACTAATGGAACAAAAGAACATACACTGATAGGATAAGAAAACTGAGACTTCATACACTACATACTTGACTGAAAAAGGTGATTCTAGTCCAGACATTTGGATTTTGGACCAAGATGTGGTTACGTATCCCCAGGAACATCAAGAGACATGCATACACGCCTGGTATCAGTCAGAAAGTAGCCAGTAGATCCTCTTACTTGACAGTAGTAAGACCATATCTGGAATACTGCATCCAGTTTTGGGTTCCCAGTACAAGAAGAATGTTCATGTATTTGACTAAGTGCAGCAGAAGAACACTGAGATGGTCATAGGCTGGAGCACTTGCCCTGTGAGGAGACACTGAAGGAAGAGGGCTTTAGCCCAAAGAAGAGACAGTTCTGGGAGGCCCTATCAGCAATCTTACAGTACTTGCAAGGAGGTTACTGAGAAGGTAGTCAGGCATTTCAAGAAGATTTGTGGTGGTAGGACAAGACATCGTGATCATACACTGAAATAATAGAGGTCTCAACTGGATATAAGAAAAAGGTGACTGTGGGATGATTAGCACTGGAACAGACTATCCAGAGAGACTATGAAATCACTCACTGGAGGTTTTCAAGACCAGCTGGAGAAAGTGCCAATCGACCTGGTCTCAATACTAAAGCACTGACCCTGCTTTGAGCAGGAAGCTGGACTACAGACCTCCCCAAAGCCCCTTCCAGCCTGGGTAATCTATGATTCTATACAAATCCCATATTCTACCAGATAGAGCATCTCATCCAACTATCATATAAAAGCATTTTAGAATAGTTAAAACCTTTTTGGAGAAGCATATTTCACTTGCTTACTTAAGAAAACTAGAATGATAAATAGAAAGCTTTCATAACCATAATAAAAGAGGTAAAGTCCTGACCTTCTTAACTCACCCCCACCACAAAAATAAAAGTGATAATATTATAACAAAAGTCAGATGTGAACACACACACACAAAAAAAACCTGATTTCTTGTAGGAAATATTTTCCCAGTTACAGTACAGGGGAGAGGATCAATCAATCCATCTCCCTTTCAGTATGTGAAGAACTTTGGAGCAAAACACAGTCTAACCATTCCCACACATTATAAGCCACAAAACAAAAAAACCCAACCAAACAAACAAAAAAAACCCAAAAACATTCAATACCCTGTAGCAAACTTAAAACCTTTCCCACAGAAGCCAGGTGCTGTAAAATCTTACAGTGCTTCATAGGACAATAACGAGAGAGGTTTATGGCACCACCAATATTTTAGGTCATTGCAATAATGAGGAAACACTTCAGTGAAGATGCCTATGTTATGGAGTAGATGATATCCTACACTGTAAAGGAAGGGGGAAAAATTATCCGTGCCAATCTAATATACTAAGAAATGTCTTTCTTACCCCACATTTGGCAAGTGCTTTCACTTTTTACAGAGAAGTAAAATACACTAACCATAGATTAAATATATGATTCTCTCTCTAGTTTGGGCCAATTTTTGATCCTTTGAAGATAGAGAGGGAAAACTCCAGAGCCAAATTATACCTCAAGATGTTAAGAAAAAATAAATCAGGTTTGGCAGGAGCCTTGAAGCTGGGGATTCATACATTATCAATTTAGCACAATAAATAGGATCAACAAGGACTTGAGAATACCAACAAATAAGAAGTCTACAGATTTTGCAATCTGTTTCACTCACAGGCAATTCTCTTGAACCCAGTATGACCAACGTAACTCAGTGTAGTAATCTCAGCTTCAGAAAAAAGTCTCCAAGAAAACAAAAAGCTGTTTTCAGACTGCGGTATAGTAATACTATTACATAAATAAACAATTGCATGTACATTTTTGACAGCACAAAAATCTCTTAGCTGTCAAAGGCACATCAAATATGATTTCAGCTGAAGAATAAATAGAATACAGAATTCTGAAACCTGAAGTTATACACTTAACTGAAGGGAAGGCAAATTTCTCTCAGTCCTCCCAAAACAGAAACCAAAACAGCATCCATCACCATGTTGCCAGGATATCAGACATATAAATCTCACTGTTCTTTGCCTTAACAGTTTTCAGATATACTTAACTTCAGATACACTTAACAAATGTGTAAATATGCTCACCACATCCCACCCCAAATAATGTAGTTCGATCCCAAGAGAAACAGAATGACCGCAGTTTGGCTGCCTCTCAGGTTAAAGCCCTGAAAGGGTGGGAATGAATAGAGACCTCATCCAGGAACTTTGCCAAAATTTCATTAAGATGGGTATGTGTGTATCATAAATAAATGTCAGTGAGAGTCCAGACCAGACGAGAATTTGAGCAGCTCTGTGAAGTGCTTGGAAAATTCACACTGCACATGGCCAATGGCAAATCTCCCATTGACGTTAATGCATCCAGGATTTCCCTTCCATTGATGAGTAAGACACAAGTCACATTCCCATATCACAGTCTAATTAAGAGAGAAGAACATTTTGAGTAAACCCACTAGGAATAATAAAAAGAAGTCAGGAATGCTTCTTTTACTTCCTTAAATGTCAAAGATATCAAGCAAGTTTTAGTCCTGGGTAAGTGTCAAGATAACATGCATGAAGGGCTTTACTTATGTAAAAGCTTTTTTAAGTGAAGTTGTATTGGCACCTGCAGTCTCCCTCCACACACCTGGAAAAAGTAAGAGGAAACTAATGAACATGCCTGATACTTTGAATTGATACATTGAATTATTCACAACCATCTTCAAAACAGAGAATGGCTTGCACTGTGCAGCAGAGTGGATTGCCTTTTGCTTTCTGCACTCTGTCACCTGATACTCATAGATCAGACCTGATTTTACTCTTCACAGCACTAGGTTTTCAGGACTGTTCTGTTTTCAGAAAGACCAATTGGCCCAAACTTTATTACTTGGTCTTTAATTGTTTTCAGAATCATCACCCGCATTAAATCCTGGATGCCAGACTACTCAGTGGAGAGCTTTTATAGTGAAAACAACTTTCAAAAGAAGTAGTCTTCAAACCCGAAGTTAATAAAACTCTGGTCACTTTGTATCTTTCTGCTGCAAAGGAAACCCACAGCCAGGGAGTTGCCATCAAGAATGTCATCTCCTGAATATGCTTCAATTGAGGTGCAGTTAACTCTTTTGTCTCTAGTGCAACTTCTTAAGGTTGCAAAGAGGAGGAGTGTGTCTTCATCAGGATCACTGGTAACTGAAAAATGAGGGTAAGGCCCCATCATGGACTTGGGGTGGAACGAGTAGCAGGCAGCTTGTAGAGTGCAGGAGAAACAAGTCGACATTACTGCAATTTCTAGCTGACACCACCAACACTGAGCTGGATGGCAGTTTCTGACTTCTGAATTTTCATTCCTGGTTAAACGTATTCTTGGATGTTTTAAATACATGGATCAAAGATTTGTATTCTATGGATGCTTGACCAGCTAGAAATGGAAATGGATCCAGGCCAATGTTTCTCTTAACTCATTTTAGATTAGCTACTGAGGAAGGTATAACTCATTTTTATGTCATGTAATTGGTTTTTGCTACTGTGAAATCACTGTACTATTGATGACAAGTGCCCTCGCGAGGTTTTTTTGTACTATTTTATCTTTCAGAAATATTTTCTGTACAAACTATCCTTCATTACAGTACATAGATCTTTGGAGTACCTAGATATTCATGTCAGATTGTATTGAATGTTATTATAACAACAGGATCACTTAAAGGATATACCGTAAATCAAAGCAAAAAAAAAAAAATCTGCTGCTGTTATAGCAAGTCTCCAGTGATACAATTTTCCGTACACTAGTGGTGCATTATAAATCAACGCAGAGGCAGTCTCTTAAAATAAGCATATGCTACCCCTGATTTGTTGTATCAAATCACACAATATTTTCAGTTTAACTTGTTGCCTAACTACTAGCACACCTGGGTAATACTGTTCCCAGGCAACAGCATATAAGCACAACAAGAATAGAGCAATGGAAATTTCAATCTGGTGTTTAAGTAGAAGCCTTCTGAGAAGGAGAGGGAAATTGGGAATATAAGGTATTCAAACCACAGAACTCAAGGCATTAATAGAACTTAATCCTGAAGAGGGTAAATCCTTGGGAACAGATCAAAGAGAAAATAAAAGCAATTATGAGAACATTACAGATAAAAATAGCTAACAAAGCAGCTGTTTTCATGAAGATATGTAAACATATAGAAGAGAGACCATTTGTCATCCTAGAAACCTATAAAGATTACCAGCGTAGAACAGTGTTTACTCAGGAGCGTCTGTGAACTCTTCTGTGGGCTTCCAGAGCTGTCAGGAGTGCCTGGGCAATCGCTGCAGTTCAGAACTGCCGAGCTGCACCAGGACTGTGGGCTAAGGAGCCCTCTGAAGCCAATGAGAATTTTCGCCTCTAATCATTGTCCTGAAATCTGTGCATGTCCAAGGAGAACCAGAGACAAAGCAAGTTGAACTTCTTACTCGCCTCATCCTCTGTGATTTGGGAAAAACTTGAAGCATAGTTTCCAAATAAGCAGCAAAAGCATGGAGGATTGTATTCCTGTGCTAAAAACAATCTGCCACATGGAAGGAGGCCTGTGTTTAAAAGCTACATAGTTAGGCTTAGATTTAGGAAGATAACCTAAAGCAGCTGCAAGGAGGGAAAGAAAAAAAAATAGAAAGAGAAAAAAACCACCTTCTCACCACACATTTTCTTCCATCTGTGTCTTCGAAGCATTGTGAAAATAATTCTTAGGAATCTTGTAGTGTGATGAAAGCATGTAAAGGCTGAGCTCCTGAGAGTCAATATTGCTGCTGTGCACAAAACCCACACTCTGATAGAGTTAATACCTCTAGATTCTATTTTAAGATAAAAACCATAGGGAGCCTGTTCTACCATCCTTTGTCCTGCAACTCCTGTTATGTGTATGTCGACACAAATCTGTGATGCAACTTGGAAAGCACATCTATGTCTAGCTGAGTTTGGTAGCCTGAAGCATAACTGAATTTATTCCAGTAGTGGCTGCACCATATTTTTAGGTCCAAGGATCATTAAGAAATATTCTGCCTCTTCGAAATGCTGGTGGTGGTTCCTACCAAGCAAGTAGCAGGAATGTTCTCATAGTTCAGCCCATTGGACTGCCAGTGCTTTAAGAGAGGGACAGGCTGTGGGGCTGCTCCGGGGTAGATTGGCTGGGAGACCCCACGGAAGCCATGAATGACACTGTGGAAAAGTCTGTGATACATTGAAAAGGAGTATGGGTGAGGCATGGGGATGGAAGAGAATGGGGATAGTCAGGGCCAAGACTACTAAAAGGCAATTGGGTGAAGTTGCCACGTTGAGGGTGGATTACCTTACTATTAATATTAGTAAGGTGTTTCTCGTATTTTGCGAGGTATTTCTGTAAGGTACTTACTGGAAGACTCAAAAATTCATTGAAGTAGTCCACAAGCATATCATCTGTGGCTAAGAATTCTTCCTACAGAGAGGAAAAAAAAACCCACAAAGTAAGCTTGTACTTATCAGTGCTAACATTGTTTGAATGCACTATTGCCTCAAACAATGATTTTTCCATGAGATATAACATGCAAACTTTTGCAAAATATTATTTCCCACTTCTGAGAATATAATCATTGCATCATTGTTATATTCTAGCCATTGCACACTGCTGAGGTCCTTAGCAATTTAAAACACACACATGAAGGTAAATCCTTTGCCAAGAAATTTAGAGATAAACCTTCATAAATCCAACAGCTTCTGAATGCTGGAAATCTGCATGTTTACTTTTAAAAAAATGTGCATAAGCTAACAGTCTAGAAATTCCCCACGTTATACCTTTCTCACATCTGGGAAGGAGGGGAGTATAGAAGTTCACCAGACCCTGCTTCTGCTCCCACACTGCTGCCTGGGGATGTTTGGGGGGGGGTGGTGTTTGGGGAATAAAAGGGAGTTCACTGGTCTATAGTTTGGCTCACCAAGCAAGCAATGTATGCCATACTCTGAATCTGACAACTGGGAGGCTTCCCTTTGACCTCATCAGAACTGAAGACTGTGTTTGCAGGTGGTTTTGTACCCTTTCCAACCCCTGTATTTTAAATCCTACTAACAAGACTGAAAATCTGTAGATAAGAATTTTTTTTTTTTTTTGCCAGTGACAAATTAGTAAGTATGGATCCCAGTCTTACTTCTACAACACTCAATACCACCACCCCCCTCATTTCAGTTCAACAGAAGGTAAAAGTTGAACATTTTTCCATTGGTCTTCAGAAATCTGTCTTCAGTATAATGAAGACCCCTGAACAGTTTTTAATAGTTTCAGTTTCTTGAATATTTTATTATTTCTGCCTTAAAATGAAAGGAGAATGCACCTAAATCAAATGTATTTACCACTATCAGCAAAGGTGTGGTGACACAAATCTTTTTTCTCTTTCTTAAGTTCATAACACTGAAATGCACTAGTGAGGTTATGCATTAAAGAGAGGTTATGTACAGTGTATGTGGTATCACTCGTAGGCAGGCAGTACCTCAATCCAAACCCCACAGTGTCTAACCTAAATAGAGACAGAAAACTTGTAGTCAGGTAAGGAAGAAATCTTGAGCTAATATACATTAATATGAAGTCAGGAAGTCCCTTATGTGCTGCATGACAAGTCAGAACCAGACCTGATGGTATTTGTCCAGCCTTAGTGTGCCAACATTTATTCCTTAGCACTTGTACTTACTTCTGTGACTGATACAGGACAGGCAAGTTAGCTCATGCTCATTCCTGGAAAACACTGGCAACACTGAAAGCAAGGCTTTCTGCATTACAGAGATCATGCTTTGTTTGGATCACAGGCCCATGGTCCAGTGCATCTGCAGGGCCATGGAGTTAGAGATGTTAGGGCACAGATTAAATAAGAGAATTTACCGAAGTGTCTAGCCCAAATCATTTTTAGGTCAACAGAAAATCCTCTCGCTAATGTTGCTAGGCAATCAATCAGATCCAGAAATCTCAATTCAGCAAGTGTTAACACAACTAACAAAAAAATTCATTGGAAACAAGCTGCAGTTTGCCTCATGTTTGGTTTGGGTAATGCACAATTAGATTTGACACTGATAAGGATGAATCTGAAGACAAATTGATATGATAAAACCCCATGAAAATATTTTCTTGTTTCAAAAGACTTACTCAAAACCATTTATTACTGGCTGAAGTATAAGCTCTTAAAGAATATGCCGATAACGTGGTTTTAGTTTGCCAAGGATATAATTCTCTGTAGTCCCATATAACAACAAGAAATGTAAACACAGTGGTTGATTAATCAATAAAATGTTTATAATATTGTTAATGCAAGCTTTAATACTTACTGATCTTACTGCATCTATGCACAATATACTTTCCTCTGGTTTTTGGCAGGTTTTTTGTGTTCAGTCATATTTTCATTTGAAAGTATAGTTGCACTTTCATATTTGCACATTGTGAGTTATGGAGTTCACATACACTTACTCTAGCTTAGATTTTTGTGTCACAAAGCATTTTGTTTCATTTCTTCCCATGCCATCTTTCCAGCTGCACAGTCCAAATTATGACTAGAAAAAGCTGCCTTACAATTGCAACTGGAGGTCGAAGTGTGCTAAAAATTTGTCCAAAACTGCAGTTTTGCCTCCATGCAATTTGTGCACAAATAGGAATATCCTGGGCCTGATTTCTATCACTTTTAACATTGAAAGGAATTTTAAAATTATTTTGGTCATGGTATATAATAATTTCTTAGGTATTTTGTGGAAACAAACCAAATTACTTTCTATCTATTGTATTTGATAGCTTTCTCTATTACTGCCATCATGAAAAAGTACAGAAACACAGAAATATTATTAGACACTAAAAGAGAATGTGAATGTGGGTAAAAGTGGCACCATCTTGAAAGATATGCATTTCACACTGCAACACCCACTAAAACGGCAGATATCTCTCCACTCTTGAAAAACATATAATAAACGGCTTCTTTAAATGTCAAAAGTTATACTATAAAACCCCAATCCTACGTAGAACTCTGACAGCTTCACGTCCATGTGTGAACTTCACCTGGACTCAGACATGTCTAGTAACATTATGTAGCCTGCATAACCAAGTTTTAATGCCGTGTAAATATGCAATTGAGAGATGTTCTCATGTACATATTTATATATGCTAAATATCTGCTATATATATTGTTAATCTCTACCTGAATTTGTGTTGATTCTGCTTGTGATAATAAACAGTATAAATAAAATAGTATTTAGAGGCTCCCGAAAGGAATAGCAATACATTTATACTTTAAAATACACAATTACAAAGGCATCCTAAATGGGGAAGAGTGGGGAAATAATGAAACGTTACCTAAACTGCAAGATTGAAGGTGTCATTTCATATGAGGTAACAGACAAACATATATACCTTTCAAATAGGGAGACAAACATCAGGGAAATCCTACAATGAGGTATGAGCAAAAGGCAAAAAACGTAAAATAAGATGATTATTAAACCTGGCATGTTGAACCTTCCAGTTGATTGTTTCCTTCCTTCATCCTATTTCACTTTCCCTTCCATGTCCATACTTATTCTTCATAGTTTCCTGTTACTTTCTTTTCCTAGTTATTTTCAGACTATTTTTTTTGTCTGGAAAAATTTTAAGAAATTATGCAGTACTCCATACTTAACACAGAGGAAAGAAATGAGAAACCAGACAATAGTTCCCAAAACTTTTTTTGTTCTACACTTGAATGACAAAATGAATGATCAAGCCTTATAATACTTACAAACACTTCTTCTGTTATACATGGAGGTTCTGAAACACAAAAGTGAAATATCATACATTGTCCAAGCAATACAGTCAAGCTTGTTCAACTATGATTACTGAACAGAAACAAAAAGTAGTGAGGTATGATAACCTTCCTGGATATTCTGAAATAAAATAGCTTAGCCTGAGGAAACAAAATAAACTCTAAGAACATGCAATAATGTTGACCCATGCATAAAAAGGCTGACTCTCATAAAAATTATTTAAATATAATTCAAGTATTATTTAACTAGATTATTTCTCATAGGTATCCATTAACTTCTTGTCAACTTTCCTCTGTAAAACTGATTACTGGAAGGTTGCAGGCTTTAATGAAAATACAGATTTCTATGAAACTCTGGGAGCCTTGAACAGCAAAGATTATGAATCATATGATAAAATTTAAAATAGCGTAATTGTGGGTGTTCCCAGATAACCAAATCTCATTCTTTCTAGGACAATATTCCATCTTTTGTAATGCCATTTGAAGGGAGTAAAGTTTTCTCTTCAGACTGATGGATGTTGCTGGACAAGTTTAAACCTAGCAGTTCAAAACCGCTCTCTTGGGTATCACTGTCTGTAAGGAGACAATCACCCTGGGGTCAGAGCCCGGTCTATCATCCTGTGTGGAAAGCGCTACTCACCGGTGGTAAGTCTCTTCGACTGCATCCTGGATCTACAAACGTAAGGGCCGGAACCCACTTACAAGTTTACGACCTCATTTGCAAAGGTGAAATCCTTGACTGCAGAGCAGAAATAGAAGCTGCAGAGTTCCTGGGCCCGGCTGGGGACTGCAGGTATGCACCAGGGCAGGCTGGCTCTGTGGTGCAGCTCACAGCGAAGGGGGTTGCTATGGCACTGCAAACAATGCACGGGAGAGCTGAATGGTAAACAAACTTTTCTACTGCTGGTGCAAATCTCCCTGAAGCAGACTCGGATATCAGGCATGATATCCGAGTGATACAGTCCCAAAAGAGGTGCCTGTGAACTAAGAATTTGAGGATATTTGCAGCAAGAAATTAAATATAACACTGTTTTCTCAACTGGACCTTCTTAGTCCAAAATTATATTCTACCTTCTCCTACATTAACAAAACCCTCCAACCACACGGGATTTTGCCTTAAAAAAAAAATATCTCAAAACATAAAACTAATGACCAATGGATTTACATGTTGTATCAAATAATTCTGCATCCGTAAGCAGGCTGTAAGGCTTGATCCCAAGTAACAAACTTAGTCCTATTTACGATAGAGAACTTCCACTGTAGTCAAATAAGAAAAGGTGAGGAGCTTTGTATTGTTAAGGCCGAGATGAAATCTGGGCTGTTTCTTAACAGGTACAAACAGCTCCACGGTGCCAGAAACACAACCTGCAGCCTTGGTAACAGCCTTCCCCGCTTCCTCCTACTGCCAAGTCGCAGACCTAGCAGAAATCCAAAGGCAGCTACATTTTCCGACAGTCAGGGAAAAGTTTATAAATAGCCTACTTGGAAGGAGAAAAGACATTAAGAGACATAGAATAGAGTCTACTCCCAGAACGTTAGTTTCTTCCTTGGCCCAAAGGGGTACTCCAGGATATAAGAAAGTCATATTTCTGATACAGTCAGTAAAAGCTGTGTACAAAGAAGGAATTCAGACTCCTATATGATGATTTTGGTGTTCCACAACTGGGATCTGAAAAACAATCTACCTAGTAATTATCTGACCCTTCAACTGTGTAAATTCTTCAGGCACCTTCAGATTTTTTGGCATGAAAGTTCCCTCAGAGGTTCTACTGCTTTTACTTCCAGAACAACGCTGATTTCAGTAGTACACTGGGATCAGTTGTACAAGGTGTCACGTATGCAAGTTACATGAAGGGCTCCTTTGAGAAGCCTAATCCATCAGCTGTGCTCAGGAAGTGCCCAAAATGCACCAAGAACTTCCTGTTACCAGCAAACTATCATTTGTGCCCTCTTTCACAGAACAGTATAGTATCTCCAGTCATACTCTTCAGCTGTGGAAAAAAGTTTTATTTTAATTCATACACAACTTTGGTGGAATCCATGATCAAGTGAAAACAGAACAAATGCACATGCTCAGGGACTACAGCTTAAAGCCAGGAAGTGGTAAGTTTCAAAAATGAACATGCAGCAAATCAAATATCATAGAGGCAAGGAAAATGGCTTAATCTCGTAGAAATACATGGTATTTTGCACCCAGATATACATTCCCACTCCTGGGGATTCCTGCCCAAATACCACAATCACTGCTCTAATTACTGAATATCAGAGTAATACTTCTAATTGTGTTAGTGGAATGTTAGCTGTCTGATTATCTGATTAGCTTTTTAGGGTGGATTGTTTTGTGGGCCTTTTTTTTTTTTTACTTAAGGGAAGAACAGCATTTCCAAGGACCTGAGAGATAAACTGAATAATATCATAGACAAGAGACACATTTCAGCCAAGAGTTTTGAGAAGCGTATTGAACAGAAGCAAAGAATGAAATATAAAGATTCAAACTTAATTGAGCTATGAGCAATTTAAATAGTATAACGAGTGTTGTGGTGGAGTATAACTACCCTTAAGTTCTCTGTTATATCTTATTGGATAGAATTTGCATACAAACAGTAGGTTAGCACTGAATGTCTTACATTTAAACACATTAGTGCCATGTATCAGGACATGTTCTATTGCGATTATGAAATATTTCAATTAGGCATACCTAATGTATGCATAAGAAAAATATGCACAACAAGATAGCCCATAAAATGTAAAGTGAAACCTTTCCAACAAGTAGAAGAGTTGCACTGCGCTGTATATGAAACTGCACCAAACTACTTAATATGATTTCAAATATTTAAGTTAATGTTCATTCCATTCCTCTTCCTCCTGTCCCTTCTTTCTGATGTAGGCCTAGATACAGTCTTCAGTGTATAACATTCTCCTAAACTTCCCTAGTTGCTTGTAATTTTTGAAGAAAAAACAACAGAAACATGATGAATGTATGTTGTTTTAAATTAGAAGTGGAAGCCACAAGTCAGCTTTGATAGAATTCAAGTTTGGAAATGAGTCAATTAAAAAAAAAAAAAAAAAAAAAAAAAGCCCTTTTTCTCTCCTTCTGTCATCTGGTATATTTTGGTATAAAACTCTTAAGTCTTTGTTCTCTTTGTAGTATGCTTCAAAGATTGCATTTTGAATTAAGCTCATCAAGAAATACACACTGTACTCTCTTATGGAGAATCTATTAACAGTCATTATCACTTTCTCATTATCTTAGTTAACAACACACATTTAGGTCAAATATTCTGTGTGTCTGTGTTTCAGTCCTGATTTTATATTGCCAGTTAAAAGTTCACCAGATGGTGAAGCTGAGATACAAAGATTAAACTCATTCTCCTCCTTTTCCACATTTTTCTCTTTCCATGTTCTTATTTCCATTTTGGTTATTATTTAGCTTAGCAGAACTGCAGACCTACAGAATGTTTTATAAATATAGTCAAAGCTATGATCTATCCCAAAAGCATCTGATCTTGTAGAAAAGATTAATAGCTAGACAGGATAGAGAATAAGTTCTAAAAAAGGTGATACCAGTAAAATTCTAGAGAAAGTAAAAAGACTAGAAGTAGGCTTCAAATTATTAGCATTTTTAGAAAATCATAATCTAGGAGAAGGCCAGCACAGAGATCTGCACATGAAGACAGATGGAAAGAAAACATGAATCGAAATCTTCTCCAACCCTGTTGGCACCTGCCTCCTCTGCTCATTACTGTAGAGCCATTGAGAGAAATGAGCTTTCAGTCAAGACTGTCATTGTCCCTTTCCTCCACACTTGTCCAAAATTTATGTTTTCAGCCATTTACTAGGCAAAGTGTTTCAAAATATCACCCAGGCAAATCAGATCAAAACAGCTGAGGAAACTTCTCACTCAAAGGAACAAGCGTATAAGCTACACCAGCTCACTAAGTGCGCAAGTCTCCTTGTGACTTGCTCAAGTAAATGCAAGACATAAATTGGATAAATTAAATCCCAATATGCACTTGTGTTTTTAGATGCTAACCTGTGTTTGATTCCTGGCAGTGAAGTCATGAACATCCCTATAATTACTCGTTCAAAAAGTAACAAATACTATTTAAAAAAAGCAGATAGGCATTCTAGAGGGAGCTCCAAGGGTAGCTATGAATTAATTTCCATGGATTTTCAATAAAAATGCTCCATCTCAGATATAGGTGGGCATTTTGTCATGCGATATCTTTAATACCTAAATATCTTTACAGAAATCCGTCTTTAGTTACATATAAGTACTTGTTGTTCTTTGGATGATTGCCACATACATTTTAGCTTTTTCATCTGAAAGCAGCAATCTCATAAACTGGAAACAGGTGCTAGAAAACCTACTTAAACATTGACTGCAGAACTGCCAAAATGGGAGTCAGATCCTGAGAAGAAAGCACAAATCGATCATAAGTTAGCTGGCCCTTAAATGCCTTAAATTATTCTGCTGGCAAAATGGCAGAAGCTGCTTGTTGTGGTGGTACAGCCTCTGTGTGTTGAATCTGATGGTTCTAGTTTACAGCACAGATTAATGCTGTCAAAAAAAGTTAATGCAGACACAAAAGGAAACAGGAATACAAAAAATACGAGCCCTCAAAAGAATTCTGAAAGGAGGGGAAAAAAAAAAAACATTCCTGAAGATAGTCTAGGTGAAGAGTGAAAAGAAAGAGCTTAAAAATAACAGGAAGAGATTAATAGTAAAGGAAGAGATGCGCCATAGCTTTAGTCTACCACCATTAGAAACCTTTTACTAGTGGAGGAGGCCATCAGAGGGAAGGGAAGTCCAAAGAGTCTGACTGCTATAGAAGTCTCTATTTGGATAGTCACTGGAGAATATTCCTTGACTTGTCCATGTCACCAATGACCCAAGGATTCCTATCACAGTCTTATTCTACCATACAAGGTAGAGGTTTTTTATCAACTTTAAAGGTTTTAAATAAGGTTTGATTTCCCTTTGCTTAGTATGGGTCTTGAAAAAGATGAAGGGAATACAGATGCATACCTGGAAAGTAAATCAGAATTTGGAAGAACCACATAGCAATTTGTGATATACATTTGTACTCTTGCTATCTCGTACATGCTAGCTACCTACTCTATACCTGCAGTCATCTGATCCCTTCAACAAATTTGTATTAGTGTCTTAAGAAATAATGGCTAGAAATTTAGGAGAGTATCACATTATCTTTTCTAGTTGTGGAAAAGAGCATTAAGACTTCATTGAAAAAAATATTCAGCAAGATTGTGGTAGTCTGAAGAAGTGTATTAGAAATAAAGTCATTTGTCAAAGACAATAAGAAAATCAGGAGAGAACTGCTAGATCCACAAGTATCAAACAACATACAAGATAAAAAAATTGGCATGGTGCATAAGTTTACAGCAAGGCAGAGAATTGTTTGCTAGCAGCCCTAGTGCCCTACAGTAAACATGGCATAGCTTTCACCTGAAACATAAGATACAGATCAGAAGAAACCATGACAGTTATTTCTCGTCGAGATTTCACTGTCAGGGGGTGTACAAGAAATTTGGGCACTATGTACAGAAGATTGCATTGTCACTGTTGATTCTCGATTTTTCATGTAGATAGACTGGAGTCATGGTTTGTAATACATTTTGGCTATGCTAATTTAAGCTTTGCAAGTTTACCACCACTTCTTACTTTTAGTTGTGCAAGTAAATTTCATTACCTTTTTTTTTTTTTTTTTAATGGGGTTACTTGTGGCTTCGTTTAAGTCATGTCAGTTCCTTGATCTTGACTTAACTGGTGTTCCAGTCAACTAAAGAGCCAATGCAAGAGGCATATGAAGCTTCAGCAGATAGGAATAACGTATGACAATGATGCCAAACACATTCTTTAACAAGATCATCTTCTGCCAGTAGGTATCATATACCCGTCAAGAAACACTAAAAGCATGCGTATCTTCATGCTTGCTGTTATAGTCAGACAGATGACAACAACAGTCCCCAAACCCAGGATTAGCCAAATAAATTATCTATGTGAGATATTACTGATGCATCAAGCATGTGGATAGCCGCAGTGCTGTTTGAGACAGCACATCCCACTAACCATCAGTTCCCACCTTTTTGTATTATGCTGCCATGGCCACTTGCATAGCTGTATAATGAAGCAGACTGGGAAGCTGATCCAGCTAAAAAAAATAATATATATATACACATACATAGGTCATAAGGTAAGAAGAAAAAGATTTCATGTACCTCAGCTTCCAGAACACGGAAGTGTCAATGCAGCAGACGTTAAGATAAGAATCCATAACTAATAGGTGTTCCTTAAGGCTTCAGTAATGCTTCAGAAAACATACAAAATTACAGCCTTCTGATTTTGTAGGTATTCTACTTTCCTACCTATTGCTCTCCTGGTCTCTGGAAGTACCTTGTTAAAGAATAAAGAACTCAAGTTCTAAAATTCTCACCCAGTCTTCATTTAACAGACTAAAACTAAAAAAAAAAAAAAAAAATGCTGTCCTAAAATAGTTTAAAATATCTTACATAGGAATACTTAACCCCTTCCCAATTTTGAGTATAAAAGGGTTAATGCTTTCCCTTTCTTGTTCACTAAAACCATCAGAACATCAATTAAGTGTGAATAAAATGTATGCAATAAGTTATTTTTCCTGTGATCATTTTAAATCATGATAAATTGAGGTAGATTGAGGTAAAACTTGTAGATTATCCATACTTTGTAAAACTATATTGGATTTTATTATCAAATACATTTTCTGTAGTTGGGAATTAAAGTCCAGAACATGCAGCCCCCAGAACTGTCATTTCTCAAATACTTCAACTGCAACACTTCCATGAGAGAGTTACGTTTTGTGGCCAACACCAGGCTGGCATGGAGACTGCTGGACAATCCAAGTCCAGGACAGAGAGGAACAGAGCTAGCAGGCACCATTTAGGCCAGGCTACAATTCTGTGATTTTTGCCTGGTTGCTGTAGAACCTGGCTGTGCGCCCAGCACAGCTTCATCCTGTAAAGGAGGCCCTGGAGAGGTAATACCATCTGAATTGCTTCCCAGGATGCCACTCTCCTCCTGAAGATTGTGGTATGCAGCTCCTGGGGGAAGGAATTATGGCCACCCTTGCTTGAAGCTATTCAAAACATTTTGCATTTGTAGGGTTGAGTTAGTGTGTAAGGGTTAAAGCAAGAAGAAAACTGAAGTTCTGATCTGTAAGAAAAATCTTTGGTGCCCCCTTGTGATAAAATATTTTTTATCAGCAGAACGTATGTATTTGAAATCGAGGACTATTTTCAGTGAGGAAAGAAGCTCAACCCTTAAGAGAGTTTTGCATTTAAGCTAGTTAATTGAGCAGAGCATTTCAAGAATTAGTTTGTTTTCTTGTTATCCATTCTGTGTTGTATATTCTCCCTGGACTACTCTATGACAATTATTTAAACCAAGGAAAAAGTCCAGAACAGGAACTCAAACATGCACCAGTAAGCATTTCTGTTTGGAGCAGAAAACAGGACCCATATCTTGGCTTTCTCAAAAAATCACATTCCCTCTTACTATGCAGTAGTAAGAATGGGATACAGAGTCTTGGAAAAATGTCTTGGCAGAAGCACTTCCAACAGCAAGGCTGAAGAGTAACTGCATCTCAATAATAGGTTTTGTATGCCACAACAGGGTACACAATGGGAAAAGGATAAAGGAAAATTGAACCTGAAAAATTTCATAGGAGTGCTTCTTTTGTACAAATGTTTCCAAAGACGAGAGAATGTTCTCAACACAAGCAAAATTTGTGTTTAAAAGCCAACAATGTTGCTATTGCCACAATCTGCATATCATCTAATCTATCAATGTGCACCAAGAAAGTGTGATGGATTCATACCAGAAAAAACCTTCATTTTGTACACCAGTGGTCTAGATATAGATTAGGTACTGAACTACTGAGTCCTGGCAGAACAGAGCACTTCTAGGAGTTGTGTTCTTCAGGCCCCAAATAATGTATTACACCCAATTCAGTATTTGGGGAACTTCAGTGTCTGCTCAGTGAAAATGGTAGGAGTCCTCCATTTAGGCAACAGCAGCACTTTAGGATGATAATTAACATTTTTCCTAAAAGTAGAAGACCACTGCAGAACTTCTGACTATGCCTGCAATAACCTTGCAGTTCCAAATAACTTTTAGCAGTGTTACTATGTTTATCTAGGGTACTATTGCTTCCCAGCTAGCTGTCCCTCTTCTGCCAGAAATTACTATCCTTCTACTACTTCACCTGGTTCTAGTCATGACACAATGTCTAAGTTTAAACAGCTTACAGAAATAGGTTTTTCACTATGATTCAGGACTGAAAAGAAGCAGCTGAAATACAGGCACTTTCCACATCCCATTTGCCAGAAATTGAAGGTGCCTACAGAATTAAGACACAACCACCCTTGCAGAACTGTTTTCAGAATGAGTTTCAGAGGGGAAAAATTAGAAGGGCTTTTAACACATGAACTCCAGTCTCCAAGTCAGAGATCCATTTTTACGTGAAGCTTGCAGTATTCAATAGTGTTTGAGTTCATTCAGAACACCATGCCATTCATATTTTCAGCTGAAGAGCTGGTTTCTTTACTGCTCATCTATTAGCACTCAGCTCAATAAGGCCTTACTAGAATTTAGACTGCTGACAAGTTTGGGCAGGTTCTAACACTATACAGAGGCTTGTCAAAGTTAAGAGGAAAAATATGTGTTAAGTCTTTCTGTAATGAGAATTTCAACTAATCAGATCTCAGAAAGTCAGTAAGTAAAAGCAAGCTTTGGTTTTTTTTTAACTAAAAGTAAACATATCATGGCCAAGAAGCAGTCAGATTTTGTTGGGGCATCTGACAAGTAATAACAGAATCCAATAGATATTTTGCATCAAAAAATATTCTGTAAGATTCACTACAGACAAATTTGCACTTATAAAAATATAATCACACCAAATACTAAATCACAGTGAGATTGAAGTAGAGAAAGAAAAAAGCCTGAAGCTTAGTAGTACAAAGTACAAGGTTACATACTTAAGGCTCAGTAAGAATTTATGGAAAAAATTAGGATCTTTTCAAAATTTGAGAGAGAAGAATGTCAGAGTACTACACCTAGTGACTAAACTGCAAGTGTGTGGAAGACGTATAAAAGATATGCTAATCTTAGTATGCATTGATCAAAGTATTTCTGATATTTTGAAAATAAAGACCTAATATTGTTCAAGGTCTTGAGAAGGTTTTACCTGGAATGCTGATTGCGTTGATTCAAAGAACAGACTCCAATGGAAACAGTGAAGAGTCGTTAAGACAATCCAAGTAACAGAGGTTGTATCTAAGAGATGAGACTAAGTTCAGAGTTTTCTGAAAAAAATCTAAAGGGAAGAACAGATGTGTGGAATAGATATTTTAATAGCAATGCTAGGAAAAGGCGACTGGTTAAGCAAATAGTAGAGCAGTCTGGAATAGGTCTCCAACATAAAGGTCATGAGACAGTATTCTACCCAGTTTTAAGACAGAACTTGATGAGTTGACATAAGAGCTTGGCACTAGACTGTAGGAGTCCCTTTCTAATCTGACACTGATGTATTTCTTCACATGCCTATGAAAATAGAAAGAAAAGTAATTACTTCTTGTATTAAAGTTAACCTACATGACCTAAATTGCCTAAGGGTTACTAATGAATAACCAATATATGGAACAGGAAAATAATCTGACAGATGTTCATGAGCTCCTTAATTTAACAAACAAAACTTTATTGTCATTTTTAGCTAGCTAGTGATAGAACATACTAACATTCTCTGTCCTATAAACAATTCAAAAGATTTATAACAATTTTTTGCCTAAGCTCTTCCATACTTGTCACCAAGGAAAGAATGATCAGAGACTTAAGTAACTTCAATTTCCTTCTCACAAACCACTTGAGGTTTATGGCTGCTGCTCAAAAAAAAAAAGATTTATGAAGTACTATTCTTGCAGCAACATCTGTCAGCAGCAAAAGGTTACTTCTAAGAATTCTTTTTCAGAATTTAAACCCACATCTCCAGCTCTAACCATCACCTTCAGAAAACTAAATGCATTTCCTGGGCATCCTTTGCAGGCAATATCACCCCTCCCACTATAGATCATGCCTGTCTGAAAGGAAATAAGGATTACAAAAATGAGGTTTTCAGCAGCAAATAAACCAAATATTATTTTGGACATTAAAATTAATGTCATTATCCTCATCTTCCAGACTGAAAGAAAATTCACTCCTCCCTTTCCAACAATCTGTTGTCAGTTATAAAAAAAAAAAAATTGAGCTGGAGAATAATCATGGGCAGCATATATTAGGAAACTCTTGATCCTTGTCATTTTTACCTAAAGACCACTTTTGCATCCTTCTTCTCTGTGCCAGGTAGAAGTGTTAGTGCCTGACCTTGGTTTTCTGAGAATGAAGTAGAAAAAGAAAGACGCTGGACATGAATCCCTAGACTCCCTGACACTCATGGACTGTTTTTTTCTTTGGGCTTTTTGGTTTGGGGAGTGAGTGGGTGGTGTAGTGGTTGATTTGGGTTTTTTTTTGGGGGGGTGGGGGGTGTTAAGAAACAAAGTAGGAACCTATGTTCTCCTTTGCTGTTTCATTCAAGTCCAGACTCATATAGCTTAGTGGTATCCGATGGAGACTAATTGAGGTATAGATTATACAGGGGAAAAAAAAGCATACTAACAGGGACTCAAAAAATATTACTTCCACTCTCCTACCCCAAAGACTTCATGTCTGTCAAAGCAATCAAATACCATGAAGCAATTTTGATTCCTTTCACCCAAACTATTAGATAACTATGACATACCTCATGTCCTATTAGATACATAAAGCTAGTTTTATTAGCAAAAAAGTCACTGTCAAAGAGAAGCATTACACGTAGATGAGAAGCCTTGTTTTCTCAGTTCACCCCCACCTCTGGGGTAGCAGTGCACAACAGCAGAGAACTCATTTCCTCTGAATACCAGAGCATAATTACAGTTATGATAGACCTAACTGAACAAGAGACATTTGATTCAAGAAGAGATTTTTGCAAAACAGATTTAGAAGGAAAAATAAAAGTTTTAAACATTCCAAAATGGGTGTGTGTTGTATAAAATTGTGAAATAGGATTGAAGTCTTTTTTTCCTCTCAAGCTACTCCTTGTTGGATGGACTCTGTAGATGTCAAAGATACTACCTTTCAGAACAAACAATACCTATGCAAGAACCAGTTTACCAACCCAATTCTCCCTGAATTATTCAGATTCTAACAAAAGCAAACTCTCTGGATAAGGTCACACAACTCACCAGAATTTTTTCCTCACTGGGAAAGGATACTTAACAACTGGTTCTTAAACTGAGTTCCCATATGGTTTTCCATTCAAAAGTGCACCTGTTTCAGAAATACTTTCAGAACTATTGCTAGTTTTCAAAACAAGGCTTGCACCTCATGTGTTTCTGGACTGGACTGCAATACTGCACATCAGAAGATGAACTAAATCCTCTCACTGTCTGTCATAGCTCTTCCATAAATATCAAGGATGCATTTAAAGCTTTTTCTTGAGATATAAGGTACATTGGTATGACATTCTGTATTTATTCTGCATTTCCGTTACTACCATCCCCTATCTTTTGATAGTTCAGTGTCAAGAAACAAAAATAATCCAAATTATTATAAATTATATGCATTCAGTTTTGTATGTAAGATAACTTCCTGCCTAGCAAGTTCTTCATTGTGTCAGTTTAACCTTTAATAGACACTATTAAACACTTCTAAAAATGTGTGTTTAGTTACTTTATACACAAGAATAAAAGAACCAATCCAATAGTTCTCTGAACACTTGTTTGGAAATTTCAATTAAGGAAATACAAGCATTAAGCAAATCAAATAATTTAGTTTTCCTGCTTGCAGTCTCCTCCTCCTCTAAATAATGCAAAGGCTTAACAAGTGCAAATAAGTATGGAATGAAAGTGTTGATAATTTTATTCATGCAATAAACATGATTTTCTGGCAGATATATTGAGTTGATCCCTTCTTTAATACCGTGTTTGGTTAATAGAGTTGATACTAAAATTTTACAGCATTTTACTAACCATGTTGTTCTTCCTCCTTCCAAATGCTATGTGGAGCTATTATCCCAGAAATCAAGTATAGTAAGAGTACTAACCAAATTACAAATCACAACAGAGATGAGAAATAGGAAGTGATGTTTCTAGAACATCCTGAAGTGAATTATCCTGGTCCATCTGTCTTAAAGATCCACAGACTGTGTGGAAAGGGAAGAAAAAGAAAAAAAAAAATCTCAGAAGCTGTTATTTGTAATTTTCAGACAATAAAGGGATATGTGAAAAAATATTAATAGATGCAAATATACAGCTTATTGCTTAGTTGAAAGCTCTTTTTTTTTTTTAATCAGGCTACTTTTAAATATAGCTCAATGATAAGGCTTACCTACGAATACACACATTAAAATTACATCACAAATATAACACATAGGACAAAATCAGAAGGAGAATGAGGAAGAAACACCAGCTGACTACAGGTGTTCTGCAAGATTGACAAATGAACTCCTTGAAAGGACAAATAGGACAATATCAATTGGATAAGTAAACTGATATTATATCTTCAGAAAGCAAGTACTCTGTCCACTTCTGTCACCTGTATTTCAAGCTGTTTACAACTGCTAGGAGTTTAAAAAAAAAAAAAGAAGAAAAACCACACAAAAATCATTTGAGGTCTAAGAGGCACATTGAGTTCTTTTTCTGTAAAGGATCATCATATTTAGTTCAAGAGCGAAGTCAGTGAATTCCCTTGATTAAATCTACACATAGAGAAAAGATTATTTCTAGCAGTAGATAATCCTTTAATTCAAGCAGAAGTATGAAGATGATCCAGTATCTGGGAGCTGAAGTAAAGTCAAACAGCATAAAGGTAAGTTCACAACAAGGGTAGTGCAACAGCATACTTAGATGTGTGAATATATACTGTATCACCTGAAGTTTTCAAGAAAAGACGAAAAGTCTGGAAAAAAACAGTACAATAGAACATCCACACAGCATCAGCTTAATTTAGAAATCACTATTCTATTCACTTGCTGTACAGAGGTTAAGAGAACAAAATTATTTTGATATAAAATTCAGACAACTAGTATATTGCTTCTGAGGTATCATCGTTTATGTAGGTAGAAGTATTTTTTACATATGTACCTAATGTCTCACTATGATATTTGTAAAGCATTTACTATAATTTAAAATGAACAATAAATAAATCCCACTAAAGATTTTTTAAAAAAATATTTTTCTTTAATCTGTCATTAAGACAAGAATCACATTTTTAAACATCTATGAGGTGCTGCAAGATAGATATTAAATACTATATTTAAGATACTTTATTAGAAAATTAAGATGTTAGTAAGTGCCTAGCTACTACACAACAGGTAAAACAAGACAAAATGTTTTAAAATGTTCACTTTTTTCAAAAACAAATACATAATATATTAAGGTATATACATGAGAAGTTATATGATAAGTCAGCAAAACCACATTGAATGAGACTTTCAAAATGCATATATTTAAGACAAATACAAACAAGACTGAGAATTTAGGAGAAGGGAAAAAGGAATTAAATGTAAGGATTTACATGCCTTACAAATTTAAAGTCTCTTCAAATTTCTTTTGCTTTGGGCACTTCCTGGAGGGGCATCTATTTTGCTCTTACGTTTTG
Organism: Athene noctua; assembly: GCF_965140245.1. Taxonomy (NCBI): domain Eukaryota; kingdom Metazoa; phylum Chordata; class Aves; order Strigiformes; family Strigidae; genus Athene; species Athene noctua. The sequence continues at coordinate 24,199,383 of NC_134038.1, read as the reverse complement.
CAGGTAAACTATTACATTCTTTTGACCCATGGAAAGCACGCAGACATAAAATACAGAACTCAAATGCACATGCCTCTCTGCTACACAGCCCCCATTTCTTTACCAATTGATATTTAGCAGGATATTGACATCTTGGACAGGGTTTTAAAGCTTCATCAGTGAACAGAGTTTTAGCAACCTGTAGCAAGAAGAGGGAGAGAAGAGCTACTTAGTTCTTGTAAATAAGAATTTTCAAAAAACTGGAAGTGAAGAGTTTCTTAGCTACCTACTTTTATGTATTCTTCCTGTCTACTAGTTGAATGGGGAACAGAACTGCATCTTCTGGGTGTAAGTTCAATGTATGAAGGTGGTGTTTGTACTACAGGAGTTCTGGCTTGAGCTTGAACACGCCTTAAAGCGGATCTATTGAGAACATTAAGTCTTGTGGCAGCATCTGCAGCTTTCAAGAAATATTCCTGGTAAAGTTTATGAAGAAAAAACCAAACACAAAAGGAAGTAAATTCGAGTTTTATTTAATTTGAGATTTGCAGCTGTTTTTTGCCTCCCCCCCCCCCCCCCCTAAAACAACACATTAGAAAATGAAATTATGTATAGTGCATGTATTTCCCTTTAAATGTTTATTAAAGGAGCAAGAGACAGGAACCATTAAAAACAAAGTCATACGAGCAGGGTCAAAAAAGTCAAAAAAAGTCAACTGTCTTAGGACCAGTAGAGAGTGCTAATGTTCCTGAATTAGGACACATCTTAATAGCAAGCATGGAAATAGCAAACAAAAGTTTTGTCACAATTAAAGGAAGGTTACATGGAAGTGTGTGTATATACATGTGGAATATCTGAAAAAAAGTTATACTGCTATTAATAAGCTTACTCTTCTAGACACCGCTTAAAAAAATTCTATTATGTCCTTCTGATGTTCACAAGTACACCATGAAGGTGGTTAGCTACAGGCAGTCCTGAAAATAACCAGAAAGTAATGTAGAGTGAGTCCTACAGCACCGCAGACTAGAGTGAAATGGAAAATGAGGAACAACATGGCACAAAGGTAACAGGGTTTAAGATCTAAAGCCAGAATCAGTCAAAAAAGTGATCCTACAGGATTCTGGGGTGGGGAGAAGGGGATGGCAGGGGAAGAAAGAAAAAAAGAGAAAGTCTCACATGGTTGAAGGACTACTACTTGAACTGTGAACAGTTGAAGAGCAATAAGAGCTATTATATTCTCCTGCTAGACTTCTTCACATACTCATATTGGAACTGTCTACCAGCTTCCATTCTGTAGCTTTACAAGATCTTTCCCCTGACCTATCTTCTTTCACACTTGAAAAAAATATTACCTTTGAGATGAACCTTACCCCAGCTGCTTCTTTCAGGTGTTTTATGTACAACTTTCTTCTCTCATCTGCACTTTTATCTTGTACAATGATTTCACGCCAGTTTTTGCTTACTTTCCAAATGCTGGAACAAATTAATGAAAAAAGTTATCCACTTTCACATTTTTGCCATGTAGTACAGAAGGCATGATAGTAAGACCACCTTTTAAAGATTTTTGCATGATTTCATATACTGTTGGTCATTTTACAGACTACTACTATATACTAGCTCACCATATGGTTATGAAACACAGCTCGTGTTCTTATGCGCCACTGTATAGAACAGAAGAGTCTAGAGAACCGCAATACAAATAACACAGCATATCTTTGATTTACAAAATCGTTTCTTCCTTCCATATAAGTCACTTACCAAGTTTGTTTCTGAAGTCACATTTTTATGTTCTAAAAGCATCCATGCCCTTATACTTCCACCTTATTCTTCCATTCCCTTTGTAACTAATGACACACATGGCACTCCTGATTTCTTTGAACTAAGTGACAGTTTCTATTGATTTAAAATTAATCTAGAACATTACTCATGAAGCAAAATTATTTGAGCATCTTTATCCTTAGGAATAACTGAGGAAATTAAATACACAATAATAAATTTAGAAAAATGTGTTTTGAGTATTATGCATTATTGGGGAACTTGTACTGAGAAGAAATTACTTTCTAGGTTTAAAGACATTTTTAATATATTTTAAAGTGTAGAAATACCATGATTTAGTTTTAAGTTTACTAATTCCCACATTTGGCTTTCTGTTTGTTTAATTCCCCCATACAATATATTTTTAGAACTACACAGAAAGAGCCACTTGGTTAGTGGTGAAAACACTTTTAAATTTCCTCAGAAACAAACCAATTCTACTGATAGAACCCTCTATTCCAGAAGGTGTTCCAATTTTTTTCAGAAACACACAATTTTTTCCCTCTTTTCTGGGGAAGGGAAAAAAAAGCAGTAGTACTTACCTACATAGACTTTCCACTGTCAAAGCATCTAAAACTATAGCAAGAACATGTTTCAGATTTCTGTATTTTAATTCTGTTAAAATATCTAATTTTTCAAGGCCCATTTTCTTGCCAATAAGTCCAGCAAGAACATGTTCTAATGCAAGCATTTCTGTTCCATCAATATTCTCTGATGTTTGATTTTGGTCTGATCTTTGCCTTTGCAAGCAAATTTCATGAGCTATTTTCAGAGCTGGAGTCCTTGAGAGATCTCTGTGACTTACAACTAGGTCTCCACTAGGCTGTTCTTCCAAAACTAATGCATAGTCTTCATCTACAAAGTTTCTTTCTTCTGTTAACATACACACTGAAGTAGAAGGACTGCCATGATGATCTTCTGTCTCTGACTGTGAGCCCTGTTCCCGAAGAGTGGATAACCTTCTAACGCGTTCAAGTTTTCTTGTCTTTCTTTTACTATCCAGAGTTTTGGAACCTTCTTTACGTTTTTTTAAGAACTCTTGGAAAGATCCCTCATGATCAGACAACGAGTCACCTGATTTGTCCAAAGGAAGTGAATTATATCCACTGTCCTCAGGTGTTGAAAGATCTGGGTAGCTTGCCAGCTTAACAGGGGAAGAATTTATATCACATAGTTGAAAGTTAAAGTTCTCTATGAGACTGTTGATAGAAGTCAGGAACTTACCCTCACTGGCCTCAGGTAATACACTGTCTGTAGGAGTCCTAAGCAACCCATCACTAACACTCATAAGGACACTTTCACAGAATTCATTAGCACTACTAACAATAACATCCTTACACTGAATTGGAGATAAACATTCGGGTTCTAGTAGTAAGGGGTCCTTGCATTTGGACTCATCTAGCGTCGAAGTCCTTTGTTGTGAAAAGGAAAGTCTCCGTTTTGGACAATCAGGATTGGAGTCCTCAGTTTTTGAACTGTTAGTTATCAGAGATTTGTAACTTGTATCTTGTGGAGAATCTGAAGCAGTTTGTGAAAGATTCTCTTCAGAGCTCAAAACACAAGAGAATATTTTTTTCCTGCTGCTTCCTGAAGAACTAGCTTGTCTTTCACAGCATCCTACACTTGTGCCAGCTGGAACAGTCTTAGATAAAAGCAGCCTCCTGCGTAGGGAAGAACCTTTTCTGCCCACTTTAGGAGTTTCAAAAAAATCTGTACTTCTATTTGCTTCTCTTCTTTCTGATAAGGAGATAGAATTCATTTCTTTCTCAATTGATGATACAGGAAAGAGGGCATTTGCACGAATGTGCTCAGAATGCTCTTGTAGCGATAATAAACTTGCTACACTCGGTGCTTCTTTATGTTCTACATCAGGATCTTTTACTGACTCATTGCATCTGCTGTCCAGAAATACTGGAGTACAATATGTGTCTTTAAAATTGGCATATTTGAAATTGCTGCTGGGAGATGTTAATTTATTTCTTTTAAGAATATTGAACATTACTGAATGACTGTCTGACATCTTCTGCTTGGCACTTTGACTTTGTAAATGAAGATACCAGGTATTTCTGAAACAAATGATAAAACTAGTCACCAAAATACTCTCAGATTAGACTTACACAAGGCTTTCTCACTATCAAGCTAGCAGCCATGACAAAAACGGTGAAACAGGGCTTATACATGAACATGAAGATAAATTTCAGTCAAGCAGATGGTTAAAATGAGTGATTAAAATGTATAGTATACAGTAAATGAGGCAAATTAAAACATATATCCAGTTAGCCAGTTGATCTACCAATCCTCATCCAAGAGAAAACACTTCAAACAAGCGACACAGCAATTAAAGTCACATTTGTGCAGAAATCAGTGACAAAACTCCCCCTTGTCCCAGTGGGACCAAGATTTTTATTATCATTGTTATTGGTTCATCCAGCCACTAACAATTCAGTCCTCAAGAACTAGCAAAAGCTCTGGTAATAGATGAGTTTAGACAAAAGGCATTTTCTTCTTAAGAAAAATGAGAAGATTAATCACAAAGCCACCAGTCAACAGATCTCCCTGTTATTTAGATCACTACAGTCCCTGGAGAGGATAAAATATGACTTCTAGTTACAAAGTGAACAGTGCATTCTTATCTGCTTTAACTTTTAAATGTTATTTTGTAAAGAAGCTCTCTGCTTTTACTCAGCATTGTGAATAAACTGAGTGTTCTGAAGCTTTGCACTTTAAAGAAATTGAGGGACTGACTATATAGCCCCTCACCATGTACATAGAAAGTTTATTTTAAACTTAGTAAGTATAATAGCTTTTAAGAGCTACTATACATTTTCCTAGAAAAGTTACAAGTGGCTGATGTACCATCTAAATAAGAGATGTAAGAAAAAGTCTTACTTTTTTGCCATTCATATATGGCAGAGTTTCTCCACCCTAACCAGAGTGGCAACAGGTCACTGCTTTCTACATGCAAGATGCAGTAACTGTATAAAAGATGCTATGAGTGATGCCAGTATGAGGGCTGTTCTCACAGAAACTGTAGTAGTTCACATCAGCATTGCAAGACTTGCAAAGTTCGAATCAGCACCTTTTACTGGGGTGTGTTACTGGCCTCCTGAACTGGTGTTTTGGAACATAAAGCCTGGAAATAGCAATTGACTTTTCAGAACAGAGGAAAATACAAATTTTTAAAGGTGACAAACACAAAATGTTAAGATATTGCTAATATCTCAACAGTGCTGACCTGGTCAAGCCCTAAGCAACCAAATGCAAGCAGTGAGAACTCAAATCGCCTGCGGGGAGACTATTCTTTGATGATCTCAGGTCATTTAATTTGCATTATTTGACCCATACTGAAGGCAGTTTATAAGATCATTGCAATATAGAAAGTGCTTTGGTTTGTTTTCTACTGTGAAGAGACAGCAACATACAGAAGTTCAAAAGGAACAAGATATTAAACAGACTGTGAGAACTTGGCATAAAGGCCTATAGAATCATGCTAATATCAGTATGAAATCAAAGAGATTACAAACAAACCAAAAAACTCTATTCACATAATTGAGAAAAATTCTTCTAGGAAAGAAAGGTATGTGAAAATCATTCCAAGATGACAACAAACTGATGTGTGGCCTGCTTCCTTTCCCTCTCCCATTTACCTCTACCTACAAGTACCTTACCTTCACATTTGTTTTCTCTCACTGCTTTTTCCTCATTCCCTGTTTTTTACTTGGTGAAATAAGTGACAGCCCAAATAGTAAACATGAGGGCATAGCTTTTAGCTAATTATTACATTAATTAGGGATAACTGCCTTGACAGTGTGGGACCAACACCAAGCAATTTCTAGTGTTTCATCTGCATCTCTTTGCAACATTTTAGGCAATAGGCTGAAAAAAGTTGTGTAATAAACTAGACAATAACTATAAAAAGATAGGAAAAAGGTATGAAGAGTCTGGGTGGGTTGCATGGGTTCCTGTTCTCCAGCAATTATTCACACTATGAGCAGAGGACCACATCAGCATAGCTCTTCTTTTGTAAAAGGAGGAAGACCTATAAGAGACTTGTAGTAACAGTAAGGCATTATATTTGTGTAATTGTCAAGAAGAATAGATGTTTCTTTTTCTATGCTGAATTTTGGTGAACTGCAGTTATTTAGCAAACATTGCCAGGAGATATTCCTACCAAAAATGTTGATGGACAGAAATTTAAACTTTGAATGCTATTTAGAGGCAGTTTTTCAAAATCTCAATCCCACCCCCAAAAAATCATGTACCCAAACTTACCTTTAAAAATATTAATATTTTCTTTAAAAACAGTCAAACCACACAGTTAATAAAAAGCTTTCACATTTAGAAACTTAATGTTCAGGTAGCACGCTGAAAAAACAACAAAAGGAAAACTCACACTTGTGGCTTAATTCTCAGACATTCCATGGGAGAAATTATCTAATCTCCTGAACAACTGGGAGTAGAGGAAATGTAAAATATTACAGAATAAAATAATTTAAGAAAACTTGGGCTTCGAGCAACAAACATGACAATATTTAATTATTTTTTTTTACAGCTGTGGAGGAGATCAGAATAGCGGAGTTGAAATAATGTTGAAAACTCAAAAGCCAAAAATATGCTGTAAATACGCCAGTGTCCAGCAGGAGGAGCCTGTGAGCTTACTATATTGGTTGTGAGAGCACTTAGAGGGAAGCCACGGCACTGCAGAAACGGGGTGAACAACGTCCATTATACTTTTTTACAGCAAATCCCAGTATACACCTCAGGTTTGTATACACGTTCATGTTTTGTTTTTTTTTTTTTCCCAAAACGTATTACTTGTGTTAAATTAATTCTTAATTTGTACAAGGTCTCATTTACAAATACAGTACAGAAAGGAAAGCCTTTCAGAGGTGCTGAACGTCTCTCAGAATGAAATGCTACTTATTTTCAGAAGAGATGCCTAATAAAACCTCTTATGGCTTGTCTAGTGTTTTATAAGCACTTTCTCTTTTATCAGAAGAGTTTCATCTACTAGGTTTGATACATAACATCAAGCCCTCTTCATTTGGGGATCTTGAAGTAATTTCCAAAAGTACTGTTAACCTTGCTTTAGACATGATAAACCAGACATGCAGAGAGCAAAAAAACTGGTCACACAGCAAGTCAGCTACGGAGAAAGGAATAAAAAACGTATCTACTGAGTGTAGATTCTTGTACTCTATACTTTTCTCATATCTGTTATTAATTGTATAGTTCTCAAATTGATCTACAAGGCAACTGCAAACTTTGTGGGTTTACAGAACAAAATCTTTCATATTCAGAGACCCAGACTACATAAAGAACCAGATTCAGGTATTTATACAAGGAATAATTTCTGACAAGTGTAGTCTTACAAAGTGTCCTAAAGATGTATAAGTGTCGGTAACGCCTGTAACTTAGACATGAGTTCTAGGATGGAGTCACGCCTCTTCCTGATACTAATTTACATTCCCAGTAACACACACTGAACATTTATCCTTCGGACAATGTTTTCTCTCCTTGTTTGTCACCATTGTTAACAAAACAGATAAAGGCAAAGTTTGGTGATACAAACAAGTTTTCTCTGTTATTTAAGCAGATATATATGAAGACTACTCTTTGAGCACCTGGATCTAAACCCAGAGAAGTCACTAATACCTTCAAAGGTATTCATATTGAAGGTGGCATAGCTAAATCCTATCTGTAAAATGTAGGTCACTTACCCTAATTTGTGAAGCAACTCAGGATCGTCCAAAGCAGAGGTGCTGTATTCAAAGTATAGCTTACCCCTACTGATAACCTGAAGTGAGAAAGGATGTGAAGAGAAGAGAGGTGTAAGAGAAACATTACCCAGCTGAGACAGTTTTCAGTTCGTCTATATATGCCTTCACCGCAAAGTCTAATTAAACAGCGAGGAAGATAATTGACGGTTGCCTAGGGACCCCCACCTGAGGGTCTCTCGGTCACCTGGGATGCCGGACGCGAGCAAAGCAACAGCTTCACCCCCTTATCTGGCAAACAGCTAGGACAGGAATGAGAGCCTGGCGGTCCCTACCACGGAGGGCAGCTGAGGCGGTCGGCAGGGCTCCCTGAGAAGGGGTGAAGGCGAGGAACCTCTCTCCCCGGCTGGCTGGAGGGAACGGGAATCCTGTCGCCTCAGCAGCTCGCCGCCTGGCTTTGGGGCCCGTTGCCCTTAGTGAGGAGCCTCTTCGCTTCTCTCCACCCACACCGGCTCCTCGCGTGCGGCTGCCGCTGCTTTCCCTCGCTTGGATTTAAACTACCCGCCCTTACCAACCGCTGCCTCGCTGCCTCCCCCGCCCGCGCTGCGGCCCTCGGGACAGCGGCGCCGCCCCAGGGCGAGGACAGGTCGCCGGCGGGCTGGGGGCCCGAGGAGGCCGCTGCTCCGGGACGCGAGAAGATACCGGCAAAGCTCGCCTCTCTCCTCACGCTTTATACTTCAGCCCCGCGGCCCCCGCCGCACCCAGCCCACCATTAAAAGAGCCCCTGCGTCGTTCTTCCCCCTGATCTTCTTCTCAGGTGCCTGGCGAAGGTGAGGTTTTCCCGCCCGTATGAGAGCCCTCTCAGCCCCTGCCGGGGGGCGCCAGAGCTGAGGGGTGGCGCCAGAGCCGCTGGTCGATCACGGCCAGGGGAAGACTTTCACAGATAACGACCCTTACCTACACCACATCCTTTAAGCTGGAGTTACAAGGGTGCTAATTAATTGGAGTTAATTAGTACATTTGTACCCGACGGCCCAGGAACAAAACAATCACAGTGTTTGTCAAGTGCTGTCTCCTTTAAATCAGCTGCCAGTCAGGTGGGAGATGCCCCATGATGTCCCCTAGTTTTTGCCTTGGTTTTAGTTAATCTGTATATTAAGAACAAACCAAACAAAACTAAAATATATATATAAAGAATACTTGGGTGCCTGTTTTTCCTGAGCTCGGTGAGGATAACATGGGGCTACACACACTTTCACCTACCTTCTGGCTTCAAATAGGCTGGGGGAGCAGGCCTTGAGGCAGCCACACCGGGAGGGGAAGCAGGCACTTGCCACATAGGAAAGGCCAAATAAATCATCACTGTGTTCTCCTTCTGCTGGGTGTTACTTTCCTTCACCTCACTAATATAACATTTACCCTAGGTTATCTCATATTTTTCTGGTTCTTTCCCTGTTTATGCTTCCAGTTTTCTCACTCCACCAGAACAACATCAGATCTGAATGAGAGATGTCAAATCATCTCGTGTGACTCTAAAAGCAGCACCTACATTTAAAGAAGCAAAGTACAGTCTTTCCAAAGAAACGCCAAAATTAAGTAACATAACGTCTGTACATGAGATTTGGCAAGTCTGCAGCCCTTCCCTTTAGCAAGCTCCACTCCTCCAGCCTTTCACAGCCGACTTGGTGGGTGGGCAAGGGGCAGTGGTGGCTGGCAGGCTGAGAGGGGCCTGAGGAAACATGAACTTAAAAGTTACCTGTCCAGAATGGGGGGGAAATGTGACATGTTTAGATAAAGACTGTTGGGGTTTGTGACTACAAGGTAACAGGGATAAAAAGAGAAAGGCTCTTAGGGTATCTCCCCCTTCTTTCTTAGAAGAAGAAATCATTAGAAGCTTTCTGGAATGTAACACAGGGTTTCTGAAAGTGCTTTCTGTAATATCATCTACTTCACATGAACTAGAATACATTATTTTTCAAATAGTTGTGTTTGTTTATGAAACAAATTACTTTTCCTGAGAAATTGGCAGCTTGCTAGCTCACTGAAGTGGGACACAGCAGCTGCAATTTCTGTCTCTGTCACTCAAACCGGGATGGACTTGAGTGACTTGGATCAAAAATATCCAAGAAATGTAGCCAGTTGTAATTGCTGCACAGAACTACTACACCAAAAAGCTGAATTAACAAAAAGTGTCACCAAAAAACCTCAAACAAACAAAACCACACAAATAAAACCAAAACAACAAAATCTGAGAACACTGCTTCTAAACTAACAACGTGAGGTAAGACAGTCTGCAATACACTCGCGGTGCGCTCGGCTACGACCCCATTTCCTTCCCATCTGAAAAGTACCTCTGCAGCTCCCCGCTCCGCCCCACAAGCCTTTCCTCAGCTTTCTTACTAATTCCCCGGGAGCTGTTTCCCTTTACAGGACGGTGGAGGTCTCTCACATAGCCCTAATCCTCTCTCCTACTCTAAACCCAAGGAGCATCTTTAGGGCTAGCGTTTATCACTCCATCAAGATGGGGTTTTACTCTTAAAGCGCTCCTCTCGAAGGAGGCGGGCTTTATCAGAAACGGCTAAAGTAACAGAAGCTTTAAGATTGGTAAAGCATCCTGTTTTTCAAGGGAACAGTTAAAGCATGCCAATAAGCAATTACATGATTTATTTCTTAATAGTGGTGACCTCTTTACCACAGGATTAACCATAACTGACTTTTTCATGGTATTATTAATAATTATTAATAATTTTAAAGGACTTATTAATGGTGGTATTATTAATAAGTCCTTTTAAAATTATCGGTTTGACAAACGCATTTTAAAATACAAAAAGAGCCTAGAGAAATAATACCAGTTGGGTTTTATTTGTTTATTTATGAGGTGGTAATTACCAGGAAAGGTACGGTTCAGGCTTTTTTCCCCTCCCGCCTCTGCTTCAAACTCTTGGTGCACACCCGCACCTATGAAGACCGCGGGGGAAGAGAGGACGCAGGCAGTACCGGCACGGCGAAGTCAGAATCAGAACGAACAGCTCTGCCTTTCACATACCGTTTTTCTTGCGTGCTTTATTCTGGCACTCCAAAAGTTATATTTAACGTACACAGCAGTATGGAGAAGCAGGTGAGCTGTCTAAAATCCTTACTGTATTTTCATTACGTTTAACTTAAATACAGAATTAGGAAAACCTTATTCATCAGGTTTATTTTAGATAAACCACGGGTCATGTAGGAAGGTGATTTGCTATGATGAGAACAACATCAATAAATTACAACTGATAAAAACTCATACGTACCAATGCATTTGGGTGCTGAGGAAACAATTTTTATTCAGTATTCAGAAACAGAAAAACACCTCTTACACTCGGGAACCTTTGAATGATGAAGTCATTGAAACTGGCATATTCACAAAACACAGTATTCGTTAAGCATTTTTCCAGGAATAAAGCAAAGATAGCTAATTCTACAAAATGCCTATCGAAGATTTAAAATTCAAGCCGCCGGTGGGGTGAAGCCAGTGACTAGGAGAGCAGCCGGCATCGCTCCAAGTCTCGTCTGTACCGTGTCAGTTCAGTACAGAGAGGAATCGCCGCCGACATCTGAACATCTTTCGTTCTACGACTTTACACTTAAAATATACAGCATCGCAGCTCGCAAGTTTGTTTCAATATGGGTCCAGACGATACCTCCCACAAGATTAAAATACCAAGATGGGGTTTTTATCCACAGATCTTCTGTAAAATGCTTCTCAAAACGGAAAGGACCTTGAGGTAAAACACCTGGGCGGTGTAAAACTCCTCAGCCGTTGATCAGAGCCGGCACAGCGTATTCTTTGGTCGGGCACAGCCAAACAAAAATACCGAGTACGTTGGTTCTTATTTTATCTAACCATGCAGCTGCCTACTTTCCTCTTAGGAAACCGGCGCTGCTATTCATATGAAAGCTTGTGTATTAAAAAATGCCACCAGATATTTTGTGCTTTTAAAAAAATTTATTTTCAAAGTGGTTAAGACCGATAGCTAACTATTTATTACTTTCTCAACCTAATTATTCAGTGGGGAGGCGGCCGGAGCTGCCGGCAGCTCGCCGCGGGGACCGACAACCAGCCAGCCGAGCCGAGCCGAGCCCCCGGGGCTCCCGCAGCTCCCTGGCCCGCGGGGCAGGGCTGCGGTGCGGCGGGACCCCCGCACGGTGCGCACCGCTGGCTCGCGCGGCCGGTAGCGTAACAGCCCGCCCTGGTGTACCGGCTAAGGGCGGGCCGGCGGCCCTGGGCGCTGCTGGGCGGGCCGCGGAACGGGCGGTGTGGCACAGGCCCCACCTCCGCCCGCGCCCGCCGTGGCGTCATCGGCCGGCGCCGAGGAGACGGCGGGGCCGGCGGCGTTGCTCGGGCAGGCGAGTGGGTCTCGGGGCTCCTCCGGGATTTTGGGGCTTCTCCTTTCGGTACTCGGTGGTTTCCTTCGCTGCGGGCGGTGGCGTGGCCGTGGTGAGTAGAGAAAGGCCCGGCCCGGCCCAGCTCAGCCTCGTGGGCTTCCGTCCTGCGTAAAAACTCTGCGGGGCGGTGGGGAAGGGCTCGCTGCAGGATCAGGGCGGGCTGGGGTGAAGTGTCTGGGGCTGAGGGGCCGGTTAGCTGCGAGGAAGGCCGTCCGTCCCTCCTCCTCCTCCTCCTCCTCCTTCTTCTCCATGGTGGGCTCTGCGGGGGGTGAAGGAGCAGGTTTCTCTCCCTTACAGGTACGGGTGGCGTCCTCGGCATGAGCAGCGTGGTTGGCTCTCCAAGTCGCCGCGGTAGGTTGCGGTCGCAGCCCCACGCATACAGATGCATCTGTGGGCCTTCTGTCTCTGCAGCTTGGCAGCATTTGCCGTTGCAGGGTGCATGAAGGCCGACTAAACCCTGGCACTCCCTGCAAAATACATAGCTATAGGCCACTGCTGTCTTCAGCAGTGGTAATATTTAGCTGCATGAGCAGCACCAACTCAAGTTTCTCAGCTGCATTTTCCTTAATTGAGCTCTCTTTTAGAAGATGCTGCTGTTTTCAGGTGCTAATGGACAACCGTTTATATCTTGCTATAATCTATTGACACAATATCACTGTAACACGTGGATTAAGATGCCACTATGGTTATGGTAGAGCAAAACTTTACTTGAAAGCTGTATAGTTTAATGAATTATCTCCAGTTCTCTCAAATGGAGTAGTATATTGGGGGGTTTATCAAGGTGGTTTGTCAAGTGCTGATCAAACTCTTAAACAAAGGATGAACTATTTCTGTACAGTCTGTCCTTCTGTTTTAAAGACCCTATTTTTTTCCAGTTGAATTTATACTGAAACAAACCGTGAAGGTCAGGGAAATAATCCTTACTGTAATATTAAGCAAAAGCATCTGAGGGTCATGCTCATACAAAAGCATTATGAATGCTATTCACTGGCATAAGGGATATGAATTCTTGTCTTCCATGTTGGGCAGAACAGCAACACAGAAAATATCAATCTTAGAAGAACTACAAGGAGATATTCACATTCTAGTCTAGACTTGCATCAGGCAGAAAAAAGGTTTACTATCTCTCTGGTCGTTAAGTAACAACCTTAAAATTTATGGTTGCAACTGTATTTTCATGTTAGGATAGGATTACTTAAAGCTTGGTAGAATGTGGACTATATATAAGTATTGTGCCTGATGCTGTGAAGGAATGCTTGTCTCCAAATAAGTCTGAACAATCAAAACCATTATGGGGCATGAAGAAGTGTTTGAAGCATACCACTGAGTTATCAGACTCTTAATCGGTTTGGTAATCATACAAACCTAAGTTAGGATTTTGAGGGTGGAATCTCTTTTCTCTGGCCCCTCATTGTTTTGTTAATTTTTGGTTGGTATGTTTGGGGTTTTTTGAATTCCTGTTACTTTTCTACCTAGTCTGTTCCCAGGATTCCTAATCCCTTAGATCAACAAAAAGGTAGATTAAGTTAGCCAGTGTTGTATCAGAGGGGAAATAATATAATGTCTTATCTTGTTTATGATAGCATTGTTGTTACATGAAAGATACTAAGAAAGTATTTATTTTTATGTTTCTAGCAAGGAAATTCTTACCACTGCCAGGAAAGAAAATATTCATTGGGCTTTAATGTTTAAAATCCTGTTTAATAGAAAATTTTGTGCCATCTCCATTTTTGGAGGTTTCTATAGCAGATTGGTAAAGCTCTGAGAAAGCTGCTGTTACTTTGCTTTTGAGAAGTTGAACTAGGTGACTTTCTGAAGTATCTTCCAGCATAAGTTATCCAATACAGGTGGAATTTGTTTGTATTTACTTTGAAGGAAGTTTTTAATCTTCTGTTAGCTGTAGTCTGAGATACTGAAATGATTGTATATGCCTTGAAAATCTAATTAAAAAAAACCCTGGCGTGCATGTTTTGTTTTTTGTTTAGAACATGGATTCACAGAAGGATGTTCAGCCTCCAAAGCAGCAGCCAATGATTTACATTTGTGGAGGTAAAGAAAAAACATCAGTGAATTTTTTTACTTGTTACTGGAAATTTGGTGTTTTAATAATGAAGAATGCATAAGCATTGTACTAAAGAGTACATAAATACAAATAGTTGCAGTGTGGATCCTGATGTTCTTTAAGGCTTTTCACACCAATGGTACGACATATATGGGGTATATATAGATAGCAATGTGGAAGTAATTCACTAGAGCTTGTGTTGCTCTGTGGAGGTCCTCCATCTCTAGAGGATGCTCTGCCTAAATGTCTCTTTGGGGTGCAGATAGGTGGGCCTTTTATTTAGTGCATCTCAGAGGTTTTTTTGAAAATGTTGTATGGTCACTCAGCTTTTATTGAAGTGCAATAGTCTCTTACTTATAACAACTTAAAAATTGGTGATTTTGAGTCATCACTTCAGGAATCTGAAATATTATGTCTGTTAAAATAAACTTGGGGCATTGTGGGGCTGAAATGAAGTTTTCATTAGTAAACAGTTGTATTAAGAGTGGAATGTATTATGTGCAGTGATAATTTGATGATTTTTAGCAAGATCCTCTTTGATCTTAATATAAGTGAAGTGTGCTAACTTCTTCTTCACACAGTATCTTGATATTCAGCTCTTGATACAAATTCACTATGATTATTTTTTATGTTTGTCACAAGTAGAAATTTGACTATTATGACTTTTAAAAATTATATACGCATTAAGAATGTTGGTTTTATTTACCCACTCCCTTTATTTTCCTCCATCACGTCAGAATGTCATACAGAAAATGAAATAAAGGCAAGAGACCCTATCAGATGCAGAGAATGTGGCTACAGAATAATGTACAAGAAAAGGACAAAAAGATGTATCCTTTTACATGTGCACTTGAATGCATTTGAGAAGCTCTGGGTAGAGACAAGGTATATAAGAGAAACAGAGTGGAAGATTTGAGTAAGAATCTGTCATGGCCAAAAATGAATACAGTAGAGCAAAGTACTATAGGGAAATCTCTGCAATGTGATTGGGCAACTTGTTTTCTTTCCTGGCACTTTCTCTTTTTCCATTTTCTATGCAAAATATAATAAACTATGGTAGTCTGCTGGGTGATGTACTGTGAATTGTTGATATTGCTCATCCTTTTAAGAAAAGGAAAGTGTCGTGGGGTTAATTAAAGATGAATTTTAAAATATTTTTATGTAGTTAGTTGTGACTTTTAGATTTAGACAGTCTCTTTTCCCTGCCCCAATCTTTTTTTCAACGACAACACATTTTTTTCCTTTAACTGACGTATTCCAGTGGTGGTTTTTGATGCCCGGTGATGTCTGCTGAAGATATAGTGACTTCATGATGCAGTTTAATATTTCTGATAACTCTGCTCTGTAAATGTTTGTGTACAAATGCACACTCTTATTTGTCTTTTAAGAGATTGAAATATTAAAGTTTATTGTGATACTAAATTTTGTCTATATTGTTTTCCAGCAATAGATTTCTAAAGCTGTTGTTTAAATTGTAGACAGAGTATGCTTTAGTTTTTTTTAAGTTCAGTGGTATTGTATTCTTTTTGAGTTACCCTTGTTTTCATTACTCTCATCTAAACTTTATTTGCATTTTAACCTTGTTACATATTCTTTGAACTCCTATGAACTGCATAAAACAACCGTGTTTTGAGTAAATTCCACTGAAAATAAATCAAAGGCTACACAAGGCTAGGTCTGAAACACAGATCTGGATTTCAAAAGAGCAGATCTCAGAGGACTTAGAACACCCAATTCAGGCACCCAGTTGTGGATGAAGTGTCAGAAAAATAATCTCTCATAAGAGGGGAGGGAGGTGAGGTAACCATTAAGTTAAAGTGTACTACAGAGTACTGCTGGATTGTGCCTGATGCTATTTTAGTCTCCATAAGTGCTTCCAAATCTCAGTTTTTATGGTGCTAATGATGCTGTTAATGTTGAGATAATGTGTTTAACTCTGATGAATATAGTTTCTTTGTTACAGACTGCATGACCATATACTGGCTCATAAATGAACAGAAGCCTTCTTGATGTTTTGTTTTGGAGCTGTTTGGTGAAGATTTTGTTAGGTATCTTACCCGATCTTAGCTGTTAAGACATTTCTTATCCAGATTTTTCCTCGCAAGCCAGATACACTCGAGTATAAACGATAACATTTTTACTACACAGTTGCTATCAATTTGTTCACCAGGCTGGCCTGTGCCTTACACCCGCACAACAGAAACAAGGGAGCAGCTACTGACGTGACTGCTCAGGAGTTGCCCACTGAGGGCAGTACCAGCGCTACAGAAGGTCTGGTGGAAGTAAGGGACGGGTTTGTCCGGGCTGCCGACAGCCTGGGCGCCTATCTCTGTCAGACAAATGCAGAGAAGAGCATCTGCTGCCCTTGGGCAGGGGTGCAGACGTGCTGTAGGGAGCTGCCGGCGGGCGTGTAGGGCTAACGGGCACCTGTTGTAGGCACGGGGCGAGACCAGCGTTGGGAGGGGGACTGGTTGTTCGGAGCTAAGTAAAATACTGCACTGAAAACGAAGCGGCTGTGGTTTCATTAGAGCTAGGCCCCAAGTGTGGTGTTTCGGTCCCCGGCGCTGGCCGCGGGGCCTGCCTCCCTCCGCCGGGCGATGGCGACGCGCGGCCCGACCTCCACCGCGGCCCAGCTGCGCGTGCGCGGCGGCGAGCGAGCGGCGGGCGTCCCCCGGCTGCGGCGGGGCCAAGGGCGCGCCCGTCTCCCGGGCGGGACAGCGGGGGTGGGTGCGGAGGTCCCTCACGCCGCGCCAGTGTTGCTGCTGGGGCTCTGCGGGAGCCTGAGGAGGGCAGCCCCCTGTCCGCGCCGGCGTCCGCGCCGGCGTCCCCGCGGCGCTGCCGCTCGCCCGAGCGCGTCCCTGCGCGCAGCCGGCCGCCATGTTGTACATAGCAACAGTTGCTAGTCACGGGCTGGCCGCGCTGCCCCCGGCTCCGGCTGTGGTGTGAAGGGCCTTTGGTGTCGGTTTGGAGGTAAATTCATGACTCCGGGGGGTGAAAGCCGTTTTGTCGGTGGCCGCGGAGCCGGGCACGGTGCTGCGGGGAGCCGCCCGCAGGAGCGGGGCGGAGCGCGTTTTGGCTGCGGCGGTGTCCTGGTTACCGCGTTGCCTGAGGGCGACTCTGGGCCCGCGAGGGAACTCTGCCTCTAACATTCATCGAAATACTGAAACGGGAGAAAACGTGCAGTTTTGTGATGAGTACCCCTCCTGATTTTTACTCATTATTTCCTATATTCATCTGTCTCTCCATGCATGTTGTTTCTTTTCCTGTTAAATTCTTGGGGTAGATTTCTATCTTCATGCAATACCTAATTATTACCTGTTACTATTTAAGTGATACTATATTCTAAACATTTTTGTGTAACTACAAATTAATATGTGTAATTATGACATTAGAACACAGTTATTTCAACTAGGTTTATATCTATACATAGATATTACCACATACCAGCTAGCTGCCCTTATCATACATGTTAAAATAACTGATCACTTTAAGCACTATATAACATGAGGTAAAAAAATAAATATGCACCATAGAGCTTGGAATCAAAATAGAAGAAGATGCAGATAAGCAGATGAAATGTACAGGGAGACAGGAAGTGTCCAATTCAAACACCTCACTTCATCCATTACAGGCTTACTGGAAAAGATTCAGATTAGTATAGTAATAAAATCAGAGGCCCAGAAAATGCAGTTACTGAGGAAAGACAAACAACTGGATTTATTTTGGCTACAGAGAACGCAAAGGTTATCGTTCCATTAGATACAGTAAGTTGGTTAACATCTTCCCTTGACAAAAGTAGAGGGTCGTGCACCATGTTCTCCTTCATGCCCACCACAATTGCTTAAAATGGGTAAGATGATATTGTGTTGAAAGACAAATAGAGAATCTGGTAGGCAAAATTTGGCAATTTTTCTTTAAGCAGTCTTTCTGACTTGTTCTGCCTTGCAGAAGCAGTAGAGTTGTACATATTATTTTTCAAAAATATATCTCGTATATAACCATACTTCTGTCAGTAAACCTCCATCAAGAATGGTTTGTGTGATCAGGTCTTCAAATTTGAAATTTTTCTTTTGTAGCAATAAGTTTGCTTGCATAATAGAGTAGTACTTAAGAGCATGAGCAGGGTTACTCCTTATATTAGCATTGCTTCAAAATACAACTGAGTGCTTACAGAATCACTACATATTTTCCTTTTAATATTTAGTTATGGGTGATGAGTCAGTACCATTTTTGCTGGACCAAGGAACTACTAAAACATACCAAATACCTATTGGTCATCTAGACTACAAGTTCATTGAAAAATGCACAGATGTTAAACACCTGGAAAAGATTCTCAGGGTATTAAGGTAAACATATTTTCCTACTTTCTTTACTAACTATATTCCTGTTCTGTAAAATTAGAAGGAACCTGTACCTAAATACTATATTTGTCTTGAACCTCTTTGTGACTTTCTAATTTAAAAATTAAAATATAAAGTTAAACTAATCATGTTAAAAGTATCCAAATGGTAATGCTAGAAATGCAGGTCCTGTTTTAACGGTCCGAAAGGTCTAAGTAACTCAATGTCAGGTTCTTCTAAAATGCTGCTGCTGGATTTTGGTTCTGTTGTGAAGCCATCTTGCCTGTTTGTGGTAATTTTGGATGCCATGCATGTTTTAACTTTTGCTGGAAATTACACGAGCATTTTTTTATGAGTACTGTGATGATAATTTGAACTGTGTATGAGTGTCCATTGGAAAATGGTTGAAGATTAACTTACTGGAATTTTCTGAACAAAATGTTATTAGGTGATAGTAGAATTCAGTTGTAACAGGAAAAATAGTCTTCTGCAGTCATTGTGGTGACTACTCAGAGAGGCTACACATGGAGAGAAATACGGAAGACACAGTGCAGTTCTTTTTTGTCACTTTTATGTCGTTGCATTTTAAAGGTCTGGTGAAGAAGGATGTTATCCTGAACTTACGTTGTTTTGTGAAAAGCGAATTGAGCATTTAGATCCGAGGAGCAGAGCTCTGAGAAAAGATAAGCCTGCAGCCACAGCTTCTGATTTCACAGCTGAAGAATGGGAAACAATTAATAGTGAGCTGATGGTACAGTATAACTTAATGATCAGTAATATAATCACTTTGATGTATCAGTCTTCCTCTTCTTGTGCCTAAATAGAATGTAATTATTTAATTAAATGAGGAAATGATAAAAGGATTATGTTGAGGGGTTTTAAATTATTATCTTGAATTAATGTCGCTGAATCTTTAATGCCCAGTTTAACTCTTTGTTGATTACTTTTCACTCAAAAAGCACAACTGCTTTTTTTATTAATTGCTTTTCCCCATGAAGAGTGGTGCATTATAAGTATAGTTGTTAGGGTCATTGTAGACTATGAAGTATATCTACTCTACTGCAAGGTACAGATATTTATTGATTTTCAGAGCTGGGTGACAGAAATGAATGAAGATGATAAGAAACCACAGTTACTGAGAGCAGACACGTTGCATGAAAGACAGGATAACTTGCCCCCTGTTCGTTGTTCCAGCACCTGTCTTCCTGCTAATCAGGTATCTCTAGTTTTCTAATGTATATTAATTATATATCTCTATAAAATTGGGAAATTTTATATGTACAAACTTTTAGTCATTGAGCCTTTATTACTAGATTTATTTTGTTAACAGGAAAATAAAAACCTTTAAGTTCCCCTGCAAGAGATCAATGCTTAAACAAAAGTACCTCCTTAGTACTAGCATGTGCTTTGTAATATTTTGATTCTGATCAAGAATTCACTTCTGAAGTAAATCTCCATAAACACCCTTTTATATTCTTTGTTTCACATTTCAAAGTGGTGTTTCAGCATATGAACTAGGTTCCTTTTGGATGAAATTATGCCAGGAGATTTTCTCCAGCTGCTAGCAGGCTTTTGTTCCATGAGACCAGACAGGAGCTAGTACAAAATAAATACCCCGAAACACATACAGTGTGGATGTTGGACCATCTCCACCAGCTGTTTCACTCTATAGACACGTCTGTATTGGGTTGCACTGATGTATGTGTAGCTTTTGATTCCCCTTATTTCATATCTTCAGTTGGTATTCCAGCTTTAGTCATAAAGCATACTTAACAGATCTTCAGAACTACAAAATAAACATTTACATTTTTCCCTAGGTATTAGTTTCCTCATGGTTTGGTGGTAGGTTTTTTTTTTCATTTATCTGCCTGAAACCTGTTTTGTCTGTGACCAGCTTTTCTTGCTAATACTAAATGCAGTGCTATTGGAGGGTCTGGCAGAAAAGTATGTGTGGGACAGGATTTTTTTGAATTGTCAGATGTTATCATGGACGGTTTCAGTCTGATTCCCAGTATCTTCTTTAGAATTCTAGAACGCTTATAACAAATTCACTGAAGGATTTTTCTTTTGGAAGTTTCAATTTGAGAAATGTTATGAAAGGATACGTCATGTGATATTTCTTACTAATTGTTAATTATTCCAATAAAATTTGTCAAATTATGTATTAGTAAATGCCTGATTTGTGTTCCTGTGTTATCAGAAACTACCGCTTACTGTCAGTTGGTACTTAGACATCAGACCAAGACATGTGGGATAACTAGGCACTCACCATTATGTGGTATACAAAGAGCCTGGGAATTCCAATGTAATGCTTTATAAGTGGTCAGTATTGAGACTAAGGTGTGCTTTTCTTTTGGTTTGTTTTGTGTTGTTTTGTTTTTATTAATCTGTCCTCTTTCACATTTTGCCATGTATGTTCCTCTTGACTACCCTATTTTGCCAAGATGAAGAGTGCCACTCTAGCTTTACTCTTCATTTATGTCCTGTATAAGTGTTTCCTAGAACAGAAAATGATAAATAAAATATCATGTGAACTCAGTGAATCCAGATTAGAATGTAAGCATAAAATAGTGGAAAATAGCTTGAAATCTAGGATACACAGTTTTACTAAAGAGGATATGTTCTCCATTGAAAGACAAAATATTTATTCACCTTTTTTTCCCCTACTTTAAACCATGCAAAAGTCTTCAGGTCAAGTTTTTATCACTTTTGTTCTTCATACAAGGTTTAGATGTTAGCACTGTTACCCAGGAAACCTAGATACAGCCTTATCTGTGGTATATGATTTCCATTCCTTTAATTCAAGCAGATAGCCTCTGAAGTAATTATAACCTGTCCTGGAAGAGAGAAGGGAGGCCTGAAATTGAGTTTTAGAATACATTTTTTTTATGTAGCAGTGCAGTTATATCACTACTAGATCACCACTGAATAAAGAAGAAGCTGTTTCTATAGTATACACTAAATTTATACCTGTAATACAAAATATTTTTTAAAAAATTATTAATATAACTAATCAGGTTTTATTTCTTTTATTTCTTGCTGATAAATCTTACTATTTTTAAACTTTTTTTACTAGTAAGTTAGGACTGTAATTATTTTTTACACTGGCATCACATAGTTTTGTAATGTGGTATCAAGTATAAAGCTGGCACAATAAATTTCTCCTCTCTGATAGAAAGAAATCCACAAACCCTTCCATAATTTTATGTTGTTATTTGATTAGAGTCTGTTCATCTGATCTGATGCGTAAAAAGTTCAGTATTTTCACTTAAGCCAATTCTGGAAATCCTTATTGACCCTAAACCAGTGGATTGCACCAATAGGTGCAGGTTTGATAAATGGAAGCATCTTCTTGTGTCTGTAACCAGATTTTCTTGTTGATACTATACATAGGTACAGTTTCAATTCACTACTAATAGCTTATAACTCAATATGATATCTTCTTTTTATTGATTTGAAGTCATGGGGAAGATTTTCAAAAAATGTATAGAAAAGAGTGAATTTTATGCAGTATTTCCCTCTAACACAGTATGGAAGTTTCTGTCTTACACCCCTGTTTTTCTTTCACACTGACCAGGACTGTAAGCAAAATAAAGAGGACTGGAGACACAGCTTAAATTTTTTCTGTTCACATTGCTTAATTATTATTTTTGCTGCCTCACTTTTTCAGGACAGAACTAAAGCATGGGTTTAAAGATACTCACTTGCAAAAGACTGTATTGATGGTATTTCAGTAGACTTAGGTTCCTTTGCCAAACACGGTTTCCTAATGCTATTCCAGAGAGATTTCTGTCCTCAGATACCACCTACAGTCCAGGGCATGTAACACGCATTCCAAATTCTGTGTTATAAAAATGCAGTGATGATATCTATAGATCCTTCCTATTAATTTGGGTACTCTGAACTAAAAAAGAATACTGGTTAGCTGACACGGAATAGCAATAGTAATGTCTTAGGCCATCGTGCAGGGTCCAGAGGAGAGCCAAGGCCAAATTCTGTGTCATGTGAACTGAAGCCAGTACATGCTTTAATCATGGGTCCAGAAATTGTTCACTGGGCTTCAAACCCTGTGGGATCCATGCATCGTGAGTTCTGGCAAGAAGAATGTCAAGGGCAGAGATTTTTATTTTGTTTTAGTTCCAGAGCATGCAAACATACTTTTTTCATGAAAGCCTCTTGGGTGAGATGTTCTGAAATATTACTGAGAAATTCCTGACTCTGCTGGAGCTGCAACTTGGTTACAATGGTCTCAAGAATACAAGACCTAGAATTTTAAAAATTGTGCACGTTTGAGTCAACACTTCTGCCTTGTTCTTAAAAGGACATAGCACAGTTCTCTCCCTAAATTAAAGTTGCATTAGTGTAAATACATTATGAGTTTTCTTCTGAGAGTTTCACTATTTTTGTGCTCATTAAGTTAAGGATTTCTGGTTTGAGAAAAAGATTTAGTATTTATTAAATTAGTAAGTTTGTGATATATACCAGGATGCATATATAATGATAGCTCATGTTTCAGGAAGCCATATTTAGGAGTTACCTCCTCCAAACGTGCTGATCATTAAATGTATTTGTCATTTTGTCTAGCTTCTTGAAAGACTGAGAACATTAAGAGTAATTCTGAAGTTATGTACTATGGAAGTTTGTGTAACCTAGCACTATAGATAGAAGTGTTTACAGGAAGGGCCACATTTGCATTATGTAAATGGTGGTGTTTACATCCAACTGCAGAAGTATTTCCTTGTTACAGTGTCACCACTGGTAAATCTAGTTTAAGAGGTTGCTGCTTGTTTCTTTGGTCCAGTTTATCACATATTCAGTTGGACTGATACAGAAATTTAGGGATTGTACTGTAATCTCAATCAGATTGTTTGTTTGAACCCAGATAACTGTAAATCTGCAACTTCAGAAACAATTGCATTCACCTAACTCAGTGAATGATGGGTTACAAGGTAAGAGGAGGGCTAAATGGCCAGGACAGAGTAGATGGGAAGATTTTGAGCTGACTGTTCTACTGTGGAATACCGGTTTGGAACCACACCTTGCTATTAAGTATTGTTGAAGTCAACAAGCAGGGAGGGCCCTATCAGAAATACAGTCTCATGACAGGGGTAGTAGAGATGCCAAAGGTGCCAGGTATGGAAACAGGTTCCATTAGTGTAAGGAGATGGGTTGTGATACAAGTCAGTCAAATCTGTTTCAGGAAAGTCCTAAAGATAAACTTTAGGCAAGGCAAATTCAGTGATGGAGCCTGTCTAAAAGCTAGAATGAGTGTAAATAATTTTGGTAATTAGCTTGAATGGAGTGTGAAATAGTCAAAACAAGTCCAGATGCTATTTTGAAGTATTTCTAAGTTTGTTGTGAGGGTTCGAGGCACTGTGAGAATCTGTGCATTGCATTCTCTTGTGAATGGCCAGCCTAAGAGGTTACTGATTCAATCTCAGTGTCAAGCACCTTACCACGAGGCTGCGCTTTCCCAAGACTGAGTTCTCCCTTGCTGTGTTGAAAGATTGTTTGGAAGATGGCAGCACAAGATGCAAATTAGGAAGGGCAGTCTCCTGTCTGAAAGTTTTATTCAGTGCCTCTGCAACATTTAACAGAGCAGTGGAGAGAAAGTGGGAGACTGAAGAGCTCCTCAGATTATAACAATATGTGAAATACATGAAGATTTTCTTTAAAGCAAGATGAATTAAGTTTTCAAGGTAATGCTGAGATAAGTCATGAATAGTGTTAGTTACTAGGAATATGTATTGCAGAAACAAAACAAAACAAAAAGGCTGTGAATTTCCACTTTAAAAAATTGTCTTACAGGCTGGCTGTTTCTCTTTCAGAACAAAAAATTACTAAGCAAACACAGCAACAAGAAAAACATACCACGGGATTACAGTGAATGGGACAAGTATGTTAAATCCTTTATATTTAAGTTTTTATTAAATCTTATTTGTTTAATAATGGAAAACAGTTGTTGTTTTTTAAAGTATTTTCCAGAAACATAGTATTAAGGTCAACGTTTCAGGGAATTGTAACACTTTGAAATGGGTTTTTCATAATAAATGTTCTGTTAAAATGCAAATGATGTATTGTGGTGCTAACAGCTGAGAACAAGTTAGTCTATACTTTTGTACAAGCTGTGTGAAATATAGCAAGTCAGAAAATATAAATAAAAAGTGATTTGGTTTAGATTTCATTTTTCCTTTCAACATCTGACATATAAAATCTATGAAGGTACATAAAAGTAATGAATTCCAATTAGATTAATTTATCAGTTTTTGAAAGCGCTTCTAGGGTTATTTACCGTGGGTCTTCTGTGTATCTAAAGCCACAATTCTAAATTAAAAACAAAACTGATGAATCCTTATTCCTGCACTGAGCCCTGCTGACCTCACTTGAGGCAGGTGCATCAGTTTGCTCAGATGCAGTTACACATAATCAGAGGTTTACACAGTAACTGACTGACTTCTAGAGTGGATGGAACCCTTATACAAAGACATTCCCTGCATCATGTAATGGTGACGTATTACCCTCCCAAGCTGTCTGACAGTTTGATGCCCCCAACTGTTGAACATGAAGGGGGAAATGCATATACTTCTCTGTTTTGCATGGTAGCAGCTTCTCTAGCTCCTGATACCTGGAATACGATGCTCTAGAATCAGAGTGAGGAGGCACAAGTTTCCAGTGCAGTAGATGAGGAGCTAAATCTAGAGACTCTGGTGTTTGGGTAATGAAACTCTTAATGTTTCACTCTATCCCCAAACCCCTACAAAAACTCTGTCTGTGTAAGATGCTGTTCTTACAAACAGCTTGCCTGTCAGTTATTTTCATGCATGTATTTTTCAGAAATTGAAGCCTTCCTGCTCAAACGTGGACAAACAAAAGAGGTTATCAAAATAACTTCCGTAAAAATTTTTTCTTTCATCTGGCTTTTCACTGTATCCATTAAACTAATCATTTGGGGATTTTGTTTTAAGTGCTTTAGCATGCTGATAATACTACAGTTTCTGAATTTTCCCATATAATTTATTTATTTTGCATTATATGAGTATACTGAAACAGAAGTTGTTTGAAAGAAATTTTCTGGTTTGAGGCATATGGTGTTCTTAAAACATTTTGAGGATTATTTCAAAACCTTCAAATAATTGTTTAGGCAATTTCTGAATAAGATGTTTCACTTCATGTTTTAGAAACACTTTGAAATGTGGTTAATTTATAATGAAAAGGTAAAAGTACACTAGCAAAAGATCAGAATAAAAATGGGGAACAATTAGTCTTACCTGAAAAGGTTTGGAATTGGATAGATTTTCAAAATTTTATCTCTATTTAAGATAGAAATTATCATATTGTCATTATGGTGGAAAGCAAAGGCTATTTTTTGTTGAGTCCTCCACAGAAAAGCAGTGAGTGTAGTGTTTCTACATAGTGTAAGAATTGGTTATTACTCTGTTTGTTTTATAGGACTATGGCAGCAATATTTATTTGATATAAATTCCTAAACATTGTTTTCAAAAGCAGATTCACAGTAGCCTTGGTTTTGTCTGAGACTATTTTGAAGTCTCTCTTGTGTTTACCATATTAATTGCTTTGAAGCTGTTTCTTGGGTGTTTTGGCAAAGGTTAATAGAGATATTTGATAGGGCTGGGATTGAGCCTGATGATACTGTTTCTTAAAATTTACCTGTCTTTTTTGGGGAGATGGCAAGGAGGTGAGGCAAACATTTTTCTTGGTTTGATTTTAACCGGGAGGGAGGAAGAACAGGGAAGGTAATGTATAAGCAGGAGAAGCACACCGAAAAAAAACACAAGGAAAGGAGATAAGACTAAACATCTTTTTCCTAACTAGTCAGGGATAATTGAACACAGCCTTTATCTCTGTTTTCCTTTGGTTTATAAAGGAAACATTGTATGCCTTTTTATTAGTAGAGGAGCCTTGCTGTGCACCACTATTGAATTCATTATTTTTATTAATTTAAGGTTCGATGTGGAAAAGGAGTGTTCTAAAATTGACGAAGGCTGTGGAGAAAGTAACTCAAAAGCAAGATTCTTTAGTAGGCCAAGTCTACCTCTAATCGAAAAGAATATAGACACAACTGGTAATGTCCTAGAAAACTATAATTTTTCTTTAATTGTAATACTGTGTTGTAGAGTGTGAATACAAATTGAAGAAGTATATTACAGAGTTAGAAATGTCTTTATTGATTTTTCAGTCCCTAGAAATGACAAAAGTTGTTAGCAGGTCAGCTGAGCTGGAAGCCATATTTGAAAAAAATCTAGTCTTGGTGTTAATAATCAGTTAAAATATTTATGTTGTGTTTAGACTGAGAGTGCTAGGTAAAGAAGTAAAGCATACTTCTGCTGTTATAAACCAGTGATAGAGGTTAGCCAACCATTTTCATCTTGCACTCTGAATTGTATGCCTATCAGAAGAATTTAGGTTTTTATTATAGAAAATAAAATACAGATCTGTCTTTTAGTAAGCCATGTTCTTTTAAAATATACACATTATGATATTCAAAGTATTTTAGCTGACAGTGTTCTGATAGCATCTGTGCAATTTGTTAGTTGTTTTTATGTATAAATATTTTTTTCTAGGCATGACAAAGAAAGAGAAGATTTTTATTGCTACTCGTGAAAAAGAAAAGGGCAATGAAGCCTTTGCCACTGGCGATTATGTGGAAGCAGTGACATACTACACTCGGTGAGCAAATGCTATTGTGTTCTTTTATTTTAATGACTGTCACTTGTTAATATTATTTTTAGAGCAATAATTAAAGCAACTTCTTACTGAAGCAACCAATAACAGATTATTTTCAAAAGGGCAAAAAGATTTTACGGAAGAATATTTTAAGCACCGTTGCATCCTGATACTAATTTTTATTTATCAGGAAGAGAAGTGGATAAACAGTGATGGGATGCAATCTGCAGGTGTCACAAACTTCTTCAAATTTTTCAAAACCATTGAGATTCAAGGGCATGTTTAAAAAATAAAAGGATAAGCAGTACGTTGATAAATTAATTACAAATTCTAATTAATCATATTGGTAGGATTGTCTTAATTGTTAATAAGTAAAATGGATTTGATAACCTCTTCCTAGGAGAAAGAAGAATCACTGTGTAGAGCTTCATCATAACTGTAATTAGTAGCAATAGTATATAAAAAAGTATATAAACACAGGATTAAAACCAATGAGACTATAAAAGATTGCTTGCCTTATTTAGTGCTCAGTGGACTACATTAAATAGAGGTTGTCACTACAAGACCTCTGTTGTATTTGTTTTAAAAGTAGAAAAGTTCAAGGTGAGTGGAATTGAGCATGACAGGAAGAACAAGATAGTGTTTCAGTTAAGGTATTTGAATGCTACCTTGGCAGAACTAGATTTTTTTTCTCTACCTTTTTCACAGTATTCAAACATGATGCCATTTATACAAACCAGAATCTTCACATGAGACCAACATTTGTTTCTCATTTGCAGATGCCCATCTTGAGACATTAGAAGTCTGACTTGCAAAAGTGCTGACTGCTCACACATTAAACTAATGTTAAAGGAAACTAAATTTTGTGTTCAATTCCATGCTTTGAAATGATAAGGACTTTAAAAAAAACATGAAGTCTAGAAGTGTCAAAGTTGTCCCTTAGAAATTGAGACCATGTGGGAATCTTGGGATATTAATGACCAGGGTAAACTGAGGGTAATGATATGGCACTACTGTGAGATAATTCATGGACTATGCTATTATAGTGGCATATCTTAAAAAAAAATTTATGAGGGAGTTAATGTGTTTGTGGTCAGTGCAGACAAGTATGGAGAAAATAATGAATAGGAATAAATTGTGTGCAACAGTATTAAAATAAATATTGAACAGTTTTAGGAAGCACTATTCATACTGTCACTGAAGGAGGCAGGGTTTTGTAGAACAGCTTATGAAAATTTACCTGGAGATTGGTTTTGTATATATGTGCACAAAGATATTAATATTCATAGTGCATAGACTGTTGAAACGAAGGCATTTGATGTATATTTTTTTGTTCTTGACTTGCAGCCTTAATATCTTTCTTGATCTTATATTCATGAGCATGAATATAAAAACCATCCATAGCTGTATTTCACACATAATAAATAAATTTAAAAGCCATAATATAAAACCCAAGTAAAATTCTCTGCTTTTGAGTCATAAATAAGGTATTAATTAGTAGGAATGGGCAGAATCCTTCCCATTGGAGAGTCTTTCCATATTTGACCCCCATGGGGCATTGTACACCTGAAATATATGATATTGACACTGCGTGCTGGTCTAACTGGGCACTTTTCTAATACCATCTGAAAATTCCTATTTCCTTACATTTAGAAATATTTAAATAAAACATATTTTGAAGTGAATTGATAATAGTCTGAAGGGGTTATTTCTGTATGGCTAAAATGGAAAAAGAGTTTCATATAAAAATAAGCAGGGTAGAGTTTTTCATTCTGTTTGTCTTGTAATGAGGCCTGCTATTCTAAGCTGAATGTTGAGAATACTTTCTATTCTACAAAAAACAAACCTCTCTCATTTCTAAAGACATTCAAAACTTTTGTAGAGGGCATCCTCAGACATAATTCTGTTGTGCTGATGTGATTCTAAAATAAATGGATCTTGCATATTTTTCTGCATACCTCTAGTGAAATCATTCTGCTTATTAATTCCAGTTACATTGTAGAATCATAGAATAATTTAGGTTGGAAGCAACCTCTGAATGATATTTTGGGCAAATTGCCTTTCAAAGCAGAGCCAAGTTATATCAGGTTACTCAGGCCTTTGTTCAATTAAGTTTTTATTATCTCCAAGGATGGAGATTTCACAACCCCTCTGGGCAGCACGCTGCAGTGTTTAACTGCCCTTATAGTAAATTTCTTTTCCTAAAATGTCATCGGAAATTGCATTTTTTCAACTTGTGTCTGTTGCTTTTTGTCCTATCAGTGTGCACTTCTGAGAAGGATGTGGCTCTGTCTTCTCCATACCTTCCTGTTAAGTAATTGAAAACAGCTACCAGACCTCCCCTGAGCCTTTGCTTCTGGCTGAACAAACCTAGTTATCTCCGACTCTCCTCATAAGTATTGCATGTACTTCAGTCCCCTAACTTCCTTGTGACATGCTGGACTCACTCCGGTCTGTTGGTGCCTTTTGTGCACAGGAGATCCCCAGACTGAACACAGGTAGTTTGCTTGTTGTCTCACAGGTGCTGAAGAGAGGGAGAGAATTGCTTCTGTCAACCTCCTGGCTATGGTCTTGCTAATATGGCCCAGCATGCAGCACGCCTTCTTTGCCTTGAGAGCACACTGCTAACCACCATTCGATTTGTTGTCCACCAGAGCCCTCAGGTCCTTTCCTGCTTTCTAGCTTGTTGGAACCCAGACTGTGCTGTTGCTGGAGTCATTCTGTTTCAGGTGCAGGATTTTGTGCTTGCCTTTTTCTGAACTTTGTGAGAAGTCTGCCAGCTCATCTGTTAAGGTCCCTTTGACTGGAGTTCTGCTGTCCAGTGTATTACTGACTGTTCCCCCCCAGCTTTGTATCACTGACAAACTTCCTGGGTGTTCTATTCCATCTTACACCCCCCCCAATAAAGATGTTAAAAAGTATTGATCCCAAAGGGAAGCCGCTAGTAACTGGTCACCAGTTGGACTTTGTATGGCTCAATTCTTTGAGCCCAGCAGTCCAGTTAATTTTCTGTCTGCCTTATTGTCCACTTCCATAGTCCAAGTTTTACGTGTTTGGCTGTAAGAATACAATGGGAGATCACGTCAAAGGCTTTGCTACAGTCAAGGTAAGCAACATCCTCTGTTCTTCCTTCCTTCCTTCACTGAGCCACTAAGCAAAGAAAGCTATCAGGCTGCTCTTGGCATGGCTTGCATTTGGTAAATCTATGCTATCTGTTGCCAGTCACCTTCTTATCCTTCAGGTGCCTGGACAGGAATTCAGGAAGACTTGCTCCATAATCTTTCTGAGAACTGAGATCAGACTGACCAGCCTGTAGTTTCCCAGGTCCTCCACCCTGCCATTCTTTAAGGTATATGTGGCATTTGCCTTTATCAGTCACCAGAAACCCCTCCCAATCACCATGACTTTTCAAAGATTATCTAGAGCAGTCTTATAGTAACATTGGCCAGATTCCTGAACACCCCATCTTCAACTCCTTTATATCCTATTTTCTTAACTGTTTCATAACTTTATGTTCCTCTATTGTGGTTACTGCTTTGCTCCTACAGAATCTGCTTCTAGACTCAGGGACCTGGGAAGCCTGAGGACAAACCTTACCAGTGAAAGCTGAGGCAAAGAAGCCACTGAGTACCTCAGACTCTTGTGTTCTTTGTCACTAGGTCCTCTGCTGCATTGACCAGTGGGCCCACAGATTCCTTAATCTTTGTTTTGCTGCTGATAGACCTTCAAAACAAAAACCAAAAACTTTTCTTGTTGCTGCTTACATCCCCTTTCTACTTTCAATATCAGCTGAGCTTTTGCTTTAATTCCATCACTTGCTTTTGGCCAATGTCTCTTTATTCCTCCTGCGTAGCCCATCACCACTGCCATCTGTCAAAAAAAATTCTCTGTCCATTCCTTCTTCTATGCTTGGTTGACTTTCTGCACATTGGAAAGGCTCATTCTTGTGCTTTGAGGCAGCTGTCCTTGAAGATCAATCGGCTCTCTTGGCACCCTTTGCAGGGCATTCTCCCTGTAGTCCTGCCAAGCAGATTCTTGAACAGACAAAAATCTTGCCTTCTGAGGCCTAGGGCTATAATTCTAGTGTTCATCTTGCTCATTTCTCCCAGAATCTTAAACTCTACAATCTCATGGTTGCTTCAGCCAAGGCTGTCATCAACTCATACATTCACAACTAGTTCTTGACTGTGAGTAACAATTCCAGCAGAGCATTCCCTCTTGTCAGTTTGTTCTGTCAAGAAGTTGTTTTCAATATGCTCCAGAAATTTCATAGATTTCTTGTGCCTTGTCACTTTACCCTTCCAGCAGATACCAGGGTGGTTCAGGTCCTATGTGGGAAGCAAAGCCTGTAATTGTGAAGCTTCCTGTAGTTGCCTGAAGAAGACTTCATCTGCTTGCTCTTCTTCATCAGGCAGTCTGAAGCAGGTGCTTACCATGATGTCACCATGTCAATCTGACCTCTTATTCTTACCCATCAGCTCTCTTGGCTGACTTGTCAGTCTCTTGCCTGTTCAAGACAAACTTTGCCTGTTCCAAGACAAATCTTCACACATTTAATCACTGCATAGACTAGAACACATCACCTCCTCCTCCTCACCTTCCTAGTCTTTCTGAAGAGCCTGCATACCTCCACCACAGCACTCTAGCCACACAGATTATCTCACCGTATCTCTGTTTTCCTACTGACACCATAGCTGCACAGAACTTTTATTCTTCTTTTCTGTTTCAAATGCTTTGTGCATTTGTGCACAAACGCTTGAGATTGTCCTGCAGCCATGCTTTTTTCACAAGGAAAATATGAATCTCTTCTAGTATGCTGTCCCCGCAGCACTTCCCTATTGCCCCCTCTTCCCAGTGAACACAGTTCAGTCCTTCTTGCTAGGTTAGCAAGGGTGTTGGCAAAGATGCTCTTGCACCACTTTGTCATATGCATCCCAGTTGTCCTTATTGCTGAGATGATCTTGTTGTTATAGAGGTTAAAGCCCTGCCTACAATACCAGCCATGCAGCCAGACATTGACCTGGACAATTAGTCCACTGGTACCTCACTATTTCCTTTTTACAGATCAAAGAGAAGCCCATGTGCCCCCTCCATGTTCTTCATCATAACCTCCAGAGCTCTGTAGTTACTCTTGATACTCTCAAAGGTTTCATTTGGCAGTTTCTTTTGAGTCTACGTGAGTGTCAGCAAGAGTTTAAGTGACAGATGAGTCATGGCACCATGGCATCTTCTCTGCAACGTCTCAGATCAAAGCCCTTCAAGAAACAGAC
The DNA here is from genome assembly GCF_965140245.1 of Athene noctua. Taxonomy (NCBI): domain Eukaryota; kingdom Metazoa; phylum Chordata; class Aves; order Strigiformes; family Strigidae; genus Athene; species Athene noctua. The sequence goes on along the minus strand of NC_134038.1, from coordinate 24,167,090 downwards.
CTCTGAAAATGGTAAATCTGGTTGGTGGATGGTTGCCTCCAGTCTCACAGGAGGGAGTTTCTAACCACTATTGCGGTTGGAGTATCAGTATTAATACTGTTATAATACTCTTTTCAGCTTCCAATAGTGAAGTGTTTCTACATTCAGGTTTTCTAACTATGAGCCTACCATGCTCAATTTTCCCTTTTTTCAGGAGTATATCAGTAATACCCACTACAGCTGCATATAATAACAGAGCTCAGGCAGAAATTAAACTTCAGGACTGGGAGAGTGCTTTGCAGGATTGTGAGAAGGTACTAGATATGGAACCTGGCAACGTAAAAGGTAAAGTAGAACATAAACTTGCCTTTCTGTGTATTATTTTATTTCTGGCAAATAAAATTGTACATATCCACTCATGTTGTTAGTTGGCTTAACTGAGCTTTAGATCAGGTCCAAGAATGAATAAGGAAACAGAGTAGCTCTGCAAAGTAACTTTAACAGTATTGTCCAGATCAGGGAATTTTTATGCAATTCATCCCATTGATCTGTAATGTGTATTCTTAGGCAGTAGCATGTGGCTAACTCTTGTGTTTCATATGTTGGTTGTAAGCCCTCTTGTATTCATGCAGTGCATTGTTTCCATAATACCCACACTAAAGTATGTATTACCTTAAAAACAACATGAAAACAATCAAAGTTGCTGATTTAATCCTTTCTGAGGTTAAGGGCTTGAACTAACTATATTATCTGTATTTGCATGGGAGGAGGGGAAAAATATGAAAAAATGGTTCACAATTAATGATCACAGTCTCAAAAGGTGTCATGTGAAATTGCATCTTTAAAAGACAACTCATTACTAATACAGAGTCTTTATGAAGTAAATGCAGAATCTTAAAAACTGCTTTACACGTAGTAAGTCTAGAAAAAACAGTGTAGTTCTATCTGCTTTATGCTTTAAATACATAAATAATACACTTTGTTCCCTTGTAGCTCTGATGCGCCATGCCACTGTACACAATCAGCTGCAGAATTACCAGACCGCTGTAGAGGATCTGAACAAAGTATTATGTGTTGAACCAGAAAATGCTATAGCTAAGGTAAAGATAAATGGGTTGAATATGACTAGAAAGAGTCTGTATGCAGCTGTGGCATGAAGTGAGTACAGTTTATATACTTTGATTTGAATATGAGTTTTGAGGACACGATCTACTGTGCCAGTGATCAGTTTCCCAAGATCGCATAGGTGCCAGTGGTGGAAATTAGGTACTTGAATGTGACCAGATCTTCTGTTCACTACTTAATTGTGAGAACCTACAGGCATTTAAGTCTTCTCTACTAACATAATTTAGGTGTCTAAAATTTTGCTGCTGAACATACTTACAGTATTAATGTCTTAGCTGATGAAAGCTATTTGGAAATCTCTTGCAGAATGGGGATAGGTCTATTTAAGTTTGACACACAATTCACAAGAAAAATTCAAAAGAGGTGCCAAGCTTTTATTGTTGTAGTGGTAAAATTAACCCAAAAGGAGAGGACCTGGGTTCAGTCATCACTTCAGCTTGATTCATTTCTCACCTTCCGGCTAGAATGAAAAAACTGTCATACTTTCTGATTAATCTAGACCCTTTTTAGCCAATTTTGGATCTAAGAAGGCTGCATGTTTTCTTTGGAGACTCAAGGTCAGGGTGTGGTCCGTGTACTACTATTAATTCAGATATTTAGGAGAGGATTGGTTTGCATCCTTTCATAGGTATCTTAGGGGTGTTTTGTGGGTTAGAACCTAGTCCTTGCATTTGGACTCTGTGTTTCCTGAGAATCATCAGTGCTAGGCTGTTGTGATACTAAACTGCTCTTTGTTAATTAGGAGTCCATCATACTGCTACTCTATCAGTTTTTTTATGTATGACTTCTGCATGCTATGCAATTGCCTCATCACCTGAATTCCGTTCAGCTCTTGTTATTGTCACATTTTGAGCTGCTAGCAGCTTGCTGATTGCTACTTACTTCCATAGAGTTATTTGATCTAGATATTGATTGCACCAGTGAGAGAGGTCCGAGCCTGTTATAAATTCATCACATACAGCATTCATCCCTTTTAAGATGTTCTTGGAGCTGAATTCCTGTCCAGAGTAGTTCTTGAGTTTCACATCAACCAAGGAATCAACCTGCTAGGGTTTTTTTTGTTTGTTTTTTTTTTCCCCCTTTCTTTCTTTTTAAACATCTAGCTCGGGGTTTGAGTTCTAAAAGAGCTTTTGGGGGTTTTTTGCTGTTTACAAGGACGAACCACTAAATAGCTTTTGAGTCTGTATATACGTAAGATACTAATTTTGAGTATACTCTTCCAGAGATCTAAATACATTAGTAGCTTTGCTGAGCAATGCTGCTGTAGCTGAGAGCAGATGTCTATGTTTTGTCCTTATCTGTGCCAGCTATTATGCCTTGGCTGAGACATCCAGAAGTGACCAATGCTTGGCATAGCATTTTTGAGCTGCAGATTCCTTGGAGGATCCTCAAAACCCTCTTGAGCTAAATACGAAAATATGGAACACATGCAGAGTGAATGTTTATGTGCAGGGTCACTAATACAAAGGTAAACTGGTAACTGGAATTCTTCAAGGTAATTTATTCATGTGAATCTCTGCTTGTACCTATCCTTGTTTTATCTTTTTCTTGAGAAAGTACTGAAATGGCATTTCCTTGTACAGCACTGAATTAAATTCAGAATAGTGCATGTTGGGTGTGTCTTACTCTGCTCTTAAAGTGTAAAGTGCAGTTGGAGTATTTTTTTGAGTAACCACAAAATATTTATGGAATGAAAGGCTGTTTGATCATCTAATTTGCAGTTCTTGCAAGAGGAGCAAACCTTTTCATTATTTCACAGTGTCCTTCTGCTATACTGCTAAGAAATTGTCATTTCTTGGTTCTAGTTCTATCACTTACACTTCATCAGATATTCATCAGACACCAGATTCTCCACAGGATAAATTTTGATAAACTGATCTTAGGCTATTTCAGAGATTCTAGAAAGAGCCTGCTTTCCACGTGTCTCTTCTGAGTAGACCATGCCAGATACCACAATAGTACAGTCTACTTTTCTCCTTTTTTTTTTTTTTTTTTTTTGCTTAAGCAGTTAATTCAGGAAAAGTACTTATTTATTTGTGTGATATCTTCTGAGTCTCTAAGAGGCAGAAATTGAGTGTTAATCTTTGTTTTGATACTGACTCTTGGAAAATTCACATTTATTTTCTCCATTTTTATATTGATAACATTTATCTTGCTAGTTCTTCAAGATCTTATGTGGATTACTTAACAGAATAAATTTTCTATATATAAATTAAAATATATATACCTAAAAAAAAAGGCTTCTGCTATTGTTTTTTCTCTGTTGCAGAAAAATCTTCTAGAGATTGAAAAGGAACTGAAAGGTTTAAAGCCTGTACCTGAGACTCGAGGCAAAGGAAAAAGAATACTTATTCAAGATATAGAGCATTCAGAAGGTGATGGAGAAAGAGGGGAAAATACAGAAGAATGTGAAAGAAGCAGTGGAGTTAAAAGTAATGTCATTTCCTATTTAATTTTAACTGCCTTTGATATTGCAATGTGTGTTCACACAATTCATCCATATTTGCTTGCAAAGAGTTTTGCCTGCTTGAAAACTAAAATTACATTCGCTTGTTAAATAGATCTGAGTGTGAAATCTAGAATCCAGTTACAGATCTTTGGATTTATTTCTAGAAAGGATATAATAGATGCAGATGGAAAATGTTGCTATAAGTCACCTACTTCACTGTGTCCTGTGTAATTTTATACCTATCCTTTGATGTGGACCCAGCTGGGAATTTCTTCTGGTGTTAAAGAACATTTTGTGTTCTTTAGCTCTTTCTCTTGCACTGCTCTTATGCCTTCCCACCATCACATTTTTCTTCTGTGTTTTTCCTCCATTGATTGGATCAAAGGCTGTAAAAATGATCGTGGCATGTAGTTCTATTTTTTTGATGTTGTTTGTTTTGAAAACTATCAATCTTTTTTTTTTTTTTTTAAT